>NC_140948.1:114823962-115448962 GCF_014529385.1 Adiantum capillus-veneris | reverse complement strand
GAACACTGACCATCTATACTTTTCTTTTCAAAAAAGTGAGAAAACGGAGTTCGGTTCTCTTTTATAAATGTCCACTTGAGATCGTCACTTGAACTAGAGCGCCAATTTATCAAATAATATGCCACGATGACAAGTCGTACATGTATGTACACACGAGCTCCATGTAAACTGCTATCCACCCAACATGTGTGTGTGTGTGTGTGTGTGTGTGTGTGTGTGTGTGTGTGTGTGTGTGTGTGTGTGTGTGTGAGAGAGAGAGAGAGAGAGAGAGAGAGAGAGAGAGAGAGAGGTTTGGGACGGGGGGGGGGGGGGGGAGGGAGCGGGGAGCATAAAATTTTTGAATGTCATAGTTACTGTATTGAAACAATAGCAAGATGCCTCAAGACCTATGTGACAAATCTTTGCTTCAATCTGTGTGTGTTTAAGTATGAAAAATCCCCTCATAATTGAACCATACTTAAACAATTGTATTAAATAATATATTAAATAACAATATTTTAAAACAAGATGTCATAAACCTTAATTATCATTTCATATACACCAATACATCATTCTATATCTAATGGATAATACAATCATTTAGATAAAAAATTTGATCTTTGATCACTATAATATAATATCTTAGTGTTGTATCTTATGTGCCCATCCTTTGGGATTGGCTTCCACTATCCAACTGGTACATTGGACGATCTTCCGTTACTGCTGCAGTTTTTGTTGTAATCCCAAGGAAAGAATCTCTTACCTGTCACCATCCAAGAAACACAAGCCTATCATACCTAGCATTACTTGGGAAGACAAGTGTCAACGACTCCCTCCCCTTGTTATTGGTGTCAAAAATTATAACAAAAACTAACATCATAACATAGATCAGATATTAAGTTTAAAAGATGAGCAATTTATTTACGATAATGTTTATATCATTAAATTCCAAAAAAAACCCGGACAGCATCTCCTTTGTAATTTGAATCAATTTTCAAAAGTCCAGTCCCATGCCATCTCATCTGAGACCCTCACGTGAGGATTAAGGCTCTTTAAAAACCTTGAAGTATGTTCAAAGTAAACTACTAACATTAATTCGCATCTATTCAACAAAGAGAAAAGTGTTTGAAAAGAAGTTCCCAATATTGAATTTACTAAAGTGAATAGACTCAACTATAGCTTATACAACTTTAGTCATACACCTACAATGTTGAAGTCAATCTACCAGGCCATCATAAAAAGAAAGTCAAAACAGGTTAGCCACTTGCTAGTTGAGATTTATCATCCATCAACATGTTGCTCAATATGTCTAGTAAATCCAACAAATCATAATATGATTATCCAATAGCCGAGGTTTCCTCTCCAAAGTGGCTTTGTAATCTCAACCTCGAAAAAAACCATATAGAAGCCCAACTTGAAACCCATGTGAAGCATATAATTACTCGGAGAAAAATTGAAAAAGAGACAATGTACTGCTATTTCTCGTAAATTATAGAAAACTATGTATACATGTATCCAGATTTTTTACCCAGACACATGTAAAGAATAGTAGTTCATACCTATGTATTATCCCATTTTATACAAAGGTGTATGTAATACGAATGCGAACATGTCAAATCTCTCAGTCACAGGTATGAAACAATATATCAGAACCAGCAAAATGTCCAGTATCAAATCAAGACATTGACTACGCAAAAGGATACTACAGCCAGCACAGTCTCTAGTATAAGATTAGGACGTCAATTACCCTTTTTGTTTCTGTGTTTAGTGGATGTTTTTTCGAAAACATTCCCAAATAAACTATCTGATATCATTCCGAGCGGGTTTCAACAACCCATATTATTCAATGCCAGAACGCTCATATCGTCCTATGTACACATAACAAAATAGATATCCAAATGATTAGTTATATTTTCGATATATTTTCCACAGATCCATTTATTGTTATTTCCATGCAGTCCCTCATCTAAGATTCCGAGGCATGCTGTATATATACATAATATGTTTTCATTGAAGGAGTACGAGCAGAAGTGCGACGCGAGAGAGAGTGCGAGAAGAAGAGCACGACGATATGGTGAACTCGCTCTACTGTAATGTGTAGAGCATAGTGAGTTCTTATTAGGTTTTCACAAAAGAATATGTGTACATACCTGGTGGCCCGCCCACTTACCTGGGCGACCACATTGGGCTTTATACCCCAACAACCTCCCACTTAAAGTCCAATACTTTAAGTGTGAGATAAGCTACTATACAAGCTAATATACAAGAGATGTAGAGAAGTGATGTACTACCCTACACCTAACTGCTTGCGAAAATGTGCAAAGCTCTCTCAGGGAAGTCCTTTTGTAAGGAGATCAAAAGGATTTTCTGTGGTGTGAGCTTTGACAAGCTGAAGTTGCTTATCCTCGAGCATTTCCCTGATGAAATGATACTTCACATCCACATGCTTTGTCTTTGAGTGATAAACTGGATTGCGAGCCAATTGTATAGCACTTTGACTATCACAATATAACACATGAATCTCTTCTTTGATTCCCAAATCTGTTACTAGTCGATTAAGCCAAATTGATTCTTTGCATGCCTCTGATGCTGCAACATATTCAACCTCTGTAGTAGACTGAGTAACGCAATCTTGTAATCTAGAATTCCATGATACTGCTCCACCAGCCAATGTAAAGACATACCCTGACGTAGACCTTCGGTTGTCTAAGTCACCTGCATAATCTGAGTCTGTAAAACCCTT
The DNA here is from genome assembly GCF_014529385.1 of Adiantum capillus-veneris. NCBI lineage: Eukaryota > Viridiplantae > Streptophyta > Polypodiopsida > Polypodiales > Pteridaceae > Adiantum > Adiantum capillus-veneris. Next base: position 115,446,240 of record NC_140948.1, on the reverse strand, counting down.
TACACTTAGCTCCTGACTCCCATAGCATATACACATACTCTTTGTAGCTTTCAGGTATCTCAATATTCCTTTCACTGCCTCCCAATGTTTCTTGCCTGGGTTTGACATGTATCGACTTACTACTCCCACTACAAATGCAATGTCTGGGCGAGTAGCAATCATTGCATACATCAAACTACCCACTGCAGACGCATATGGAATTTTATCCATTTCAGCCTGTTCTTCCTCAGACACAGGACAATCTTGTTTGCTAAGTTTCACATATGGTGGCAATGGAACACTCAATGACTTTCCCTTCTCCATATTGAAACGTTGCAAAACCTTGTCAATATACTCTGTTTGAGATAACCAAATCAACTTCTTTGATATGTCTCTCTCAATGCGCATACCAAGTATATGACTTGCCTCACCCATGTCTTTCATGTCAAACGATTTTTCCATCTTTGACTTCAAAGCTGAAATTTCTTCCAAGTGCTTGCCAGCAATCAACATGTCATCCACATACAAAATAAGGATCAGCCAACTGCCATCCTTAGCTCTCTTTGTATATAGACAGTGATCGAACTCACTACGTTTGTAGCCTTGAGAAAGCATAAACTTGTGGAACTTATGGTACCATGCCCTCGGTGATTGTTTTAAGCCATAAAGACTCTTTAACAACTGGCATACCCAATCTTCCTTGCCTTTCTCAACAAACCCTTTTGGCTGCTGCATGTAAATTTCCACATCTAAATCACCATGCAAGAACTCTGTCTTGACATCCATTGGTGCAACACCAAATCTAATATGGCAACCAATGCAAGAAAGCATCTCAATGTAGTCATCTTGACCACCGGAGAGAAGACTTCATCAAAGTCAATGCCTTGTTCTTGCTTAAAGCCCTTGGCAACAAGCCTTTCTTTGTACTTTGGCTGACTATCATGAGCGGTGATCTTATACCTGTAAACCCATTTACAAGGTAGAGCCTTTTTGCCCTGTGGTAATTTAACTAGCTTCCATGTCTTGTTTTTATGCAGAGCTGTCATCTCTGACTGCATGGCCAATTGCCAATTCCCGGAGTCCTTCATTTGCACTGCTTCCTTGTAACATGAAGGCTCATTGCAATCAGCCAACATGACATAGTTCATAGATGGAACAAACCTATTAGGAGGTCGCGTGACACGTCCAGATCTACGCACAATAGGTGGCTCAGGCTCAGACACAACCTGTGGTTCCACTCTATCCTGTCCTTGCTCCTCTTGAGCCCTGACATTTTGTCTTGCACGTGCAGGTCCATCTTCTTGGAAGACAACTCTTCTAATCTCCTCAACCCTCTCTGGTTTAGAATGATATTTGGATTCATTAAAGTGAACATCATTGCTGCGGACAACCTTTCTGGATTCGGGATCCCAAAGTCTGTACCCCATCTCACCAGAATTACCATAGCCTAGAAAGATGCACTTTCTACTCTTTGGCTCAAGTTTGTTCCTAAATTCCTTTGGAACATGAGTATATGCCTCACAGCCAAAGACTCTGAGATGCTTGTATGAGGGCATTTTGCCTGACCATACCATCTCTGGCACTGATCCACACAAATCACTATGAACAAGTGCCAACTATGTATCTCTTCTACTGCTTCTATGCTTATGTGGCTGCTGTGTTTGCTTACCATACAGACAATGTTCACAGAATTCAAAATCATTAAATGAAAATCCAGGCAAATAACTAGAATGATACAAGATTTCCATTCCCTTCTTGGACATATGTCCTAACCGGCTATGCCACAAAGAAACGTTCGGCTGCTCGATTACATTGATTACATTTTTAGAGACATTTGATACATAAATCATGTAAAGTCCTCCAGAATTTACTCCATGTGCTACTTTCATAGAACCCTTGGATATCTTCCACATGTTCTGTCCAAAAGTGGTGACGTAGCCAGCATCATCAAGTAAACCTGTGCTGATCAAGCTCTTTGTAACTGCGGGAACATGTCTCACATTCTTCAGCGTGAAAGAAGAGCCATTCTGAAACTTCAATTAAACATCTCCAACACCTAAGATCTCACATGTTTGCCCATTGCCTAGCCGAACATCATCTTTAGTGGTCACATAAGAGGTAAACCACTCTTTGTTTGGAGACACATGAAGTGATGCCCTTGAGTCTATAATCCAGTCACTCAGTGCATTTCCATCAGATGCTGTAAGAAGAGCTGAGTACATTGTATTCTTCAAAAAATAGATGTCTCCTGACACTAGACTATCATCCTCTGCAGCAATGTTTGTCACATTTATTTCTTGAATCTTCACTGAGGACTTGTTCTTCTCACCATGGTCTTCAGCTTTCTCTTTGCCTTTTTCTACTTTCCATTCTTTGCAATCTCTTTTCATGCGACCCTTCTTGCCACAATGGTAGCATTCTATGTCACTCTTGCCTTTAGCACTGCGGGACTTGCTACGAGACTGATTTCTCTTTCCACCTTTGTACTTTCCTTGGGTCCTTCCCCTAACAACTAAGGCTGTTCCTTTGCCTTTGTCCATTGTCTTTCTATTGGTTTCTTCAGTAAGAAGACTTCCTTCTACACCTTCTATGTTCAAACCATCTGGAGGTGCAGAATTACTCAAAGCTGTGCGAAAAGTGTCCCAACTTTCCGGCAATGTGATGAACAGGAACATAGCTCTAACAGGTTCATCAAACTTGACACCTTGAGCTGACAACTGACTATAGATTGTGTTGAATTCATTCAAATGATTGGACATAGGTGTCCCTTCTTTCATCTTCAAGTCAACAAGCTTCTTAAGCCAGTATACCTGTGAAGCTGCACTCTGCTTCTCATAAAGATCACTCAGCTTTAACCATGCTTGATAAGCCGACATCTCGTCTGCTACATTGAAGTGAACGCTTTCTGCCAAAGTCAGCATAATGGTAGAAAGTGCCAATTCATCCATTTCGCTCCATTCATCTTCGTCCATATCTTCTGGTTTTATCCCCTTGAGCTTTATAGGTTTTATCTGCTTCTTTTGTACCAACACGTGCCAAATCTGCTTCTTCCACAATGGGAAATTGGTTCCATCCAACTTCTTGATATTGTAAAGAGCAGTGTCCTATGATCCAGCCATGGCTACGCTTCACAGTAGTTTACTTTCCTGGGAAAAATTCGGCAGAGTTTCCCCTGTAAACTGACCTCTGAACCAATATCAACCTGTCAAATGAACCAAGAAAGCTTCAGATTCTGCAAAAATTTTGGCAGAGTCTCCTTTGTAAAATGGCTCTGGTGTACTCAAAAATAGACCAAAAAACAGCTCAAAAAACATTGTCTCTCTAACACTGTAAGCTACGGGTAAACCTGTCCTGCACCTGTACTGTCTCTCACTGTCCTGTCACTGTCCTGTAAGCATAGACTATGACAATGCCTCAACGGCAGTAAAGCAAAGATGCAATCCCAGCTGTCTAACTCACAATCAATACATCCTAGCTGCCTATCTAAGGGTGCTCGAGGGATCGCTCCAAGACCTGTATCACCGAAAGGATCTCAACATTCGAGAATCCCCCAGCTTAATAAAACCTCACTCGACCCTCAACAAAGGCTGCAGTAAATCTAACAGTACATAGACTTCCCACAAAGTCATACATCCACAAATTTCCCACTATATGTTGTAACCGCTGCGGCGGTTGTTTGCTCCGTGACTAGCAGCCAGCAAACCCTCAACAGACATACATCATCTCTGACAATACATCCCATGTGGAAGTACCTGCAATGTCAGGATGAAATCTGGAATATCAAGCAGCAAACACAAGCTACCTGATGAACTAGTGAATGTCGCCTACAGTCTGTGTGTAGATGCGCCCGTGTCGTATGTGACACGCCTCCAAGAACTGTGAGCCATCCTTCGATGTGTAGACAACCACAAATCAACACTCTAGGAGTGCCGATATCCTCAACACCTGTAGTCGTAGGCCGAAAACCCCAAATTTGCAGAGTCGGATCTGCACCCGCAAAGACCATGTAGTCGAAAATGGCCTGCGCAGAACTTTGTCGAAGTCGAACGGTGGCCGAGATGACCTCAGAATGAAATTCTGAGGACACCAAGGCCTTCGGGCTATCCCACAAGATTTGGGGCCGTGTCTTTGCCTATCAAATTTCACTCCAATCTAAGCTGGTGACTCTAGCCTCCTGTAGTGCTGCCCCGAGCCTCGATCTGAGCTCTGATACCAGTTGAAGGAGTACAAGCGGAAGTGCGACGCGAGAGAGAGTGCGAGAAGAAGAGCACGACGATATGGTGAAATCGCTCTACTATAATGTGTAGAGAATAGTGAGTTCTTATTAGGTTTTCACAAAAGAATATGTGTACATACTTGGCGGCCCGCCCACTTACCTGGGCGACCACATTGGGCTTTATACCCCAACATTCATAACAATCAATCATTAACATATCTAGCTCAACGAAAACGGACAACATTTGTAAAGAGCTTGATTACTTCAGGGAACTAACACATTGGTAACAACCATTTATTAAAAAAACAGAATTTATTGAGCGAGTGATCACGAGGTGTTAAGAACACCCCGTCATGCAATCCATCCCACATGTAAAAAGTAAATTATCCAATCCTTGTAGGGCTTAACTTTGTTTTGGAGTGACCAATCATGAAAAAAGTTAACAACAATTTATAATCTACACTATGTATGCAAAACTTTCGGCAGCATTTCCTTTGTATATGCTCAGTCATTTCAAAAAAATCCAGTCCATGCCATCTCCCATGAGACCCTCACATGAGGTTGTTTGCAACAGATGACAATCATTTCCACAGACAAAAAGGGATTAAGAACCTCTATCACAATGTATTTCTTTAAAAAACTAGAATATATACTTTCTACTGGACTGAGTAGGTGTAGATGCACCTACCTGGACGATGTTGCTTTCCTGCTTCTTGAAGCAAGTGTTGTTTGTTAGAGCCTATGCAGTAGTAGCCCGAAGATACTCCACCCCAACTATTGCAAGGGAGACCATCTTATTTGCCAATTTGATGTATGTACTGAGACACAGAAGAAATTGAAAAGGCTGCTTCCAGGTACCGTTTTCCTCCTCTATAACCGATTGCAGAAGGTGCTTCGAGTATTGGAGGAGGCATAATGTAAACCCATGTGGTCTGTTGCATCTCGCTTAGTATGTAAAAAGAAGGTGAAACGGAAACTCATGTAGAGAGATACATCGATTTTTTTATAAAAGCACCCTGATTACAAAAATAGAGGATGGGTCTTGAAGCACATGCCCGAATATGTATCAACACGAGTGTGTGTGCATGTGTGTGTGTGAATCGATTCTGCAAGGCTGTCCAATCTTTTATTATATGAGGCTCACCACCAAAGGTAGGCATGCCCTCTTTATTCAACCCATGTGCATGACAGGCTTCTCCTTCATAAAGTGATAGTCTGGATGTACCATAAATATTGACAAAATATGTAGCATTACACCCATTATGCTATATTTAATTTGGAGATTAACCACACATAGTAGGCCAGTCAACGTAGGAAAACCGAGCCCATAAGTATGGTAAGCATTACGTTGGAGATTTCCACAAAGGTAAGACATCTGAATAGCCACCACAGGTTTTTCAAGTAAGATACAAACCAAGTACAGAACCATAATTTAGGGATGTGATAAAACACCATTTAATTTATTGGACTAGATATCTTCAATACTATTTACCAAGTAGGTGCAGATTCGCAAAGAAGTAACAGCTTCGCATGATATACCGTATCCCCGATCACGGTGATTGTCTGATTGTATTTAATTGAGTTTCCTTTTATCAAACACAACTAGGTGTGTTGAAGCATGTGTGTAGATGAGTAATTATGAGTGGATTTATATTAGCTCTCAAATCTAACATCTAGGATTATCTTCTAAGTAAATGTGTGTGCAGGTATAAGTCCAAAAGGTGAGGCTCTTTGTCCAAAACCATACCCATTCTCTAAATCTTGAAGGTTATGTGTATAACAGAGGCCTTCTAAAAGATGTAGGCATGAACCCATGTCCAAGACTGACATCGGCCTAAAGCACCAAAAAGGGAAGCTGTCAGCTAAGGGTTAGCCAATGACTTTTCAGCTAGATTAGTATATGTGTGTGTGGCCCTCCCCCATTCCAGAGGAGAGATCACTTGGTGGAGGATGGTCCACCAAGTGGACCAATCCCCCACCAATTGTAGTAAATGCTTCCTAAAAATTTCCATGTTTTATAGCTCAATCACTTGTATGGTGTTAAAAAGGTTAAGATGTGAGATTATTCATTTGTAATGTGTATGAACAGAACTTAGATGTAAGTACACCCAATTGCTGTATGATAAAGGGGTCCTCCAGGGAGGAGAGTAAGGTATTATGAAAACTACATACCTGATATCTCATGATTTGGTTGATGTCACTCCAAATTTGTGGATTATGTCGTGATGTTGGTTACTATACAATACTCCGATCCTGCAAGATAAAGAAAACTTGAAAATCCACACCTGCTCGAGGGTGGTCAATGATTACAGTATATGGATTATATATAAACATGTAGATGCTTGAGCAATTTAGGAGCTGAGAGCCCTGACCCATCCCTTTGAATTGGGTGGATCAAGCTAATAATAATGTAACTTGTATTAAAGAGTAGGCAATTCAATTCTTAGGGTATAAATACACATATCCTGACAAAAACTGTTTGATTGAAGTCAGAATAAATTAGAGTAGCTATATTATTATCTGATAGATTATCTAATTCCAATTGCTAAGTATGGCACTAGTCCGACCAAAGACTAGTAGGGAAAATGTGTGTGTGTTTAAGTATGAAAAATCCCCTCATAATTGAACCATACTTAGACAATTGTATTAAATAATATATTAAATAACAATATTTTAAAACAAGATGTCATAAACCTTAATTATCATTTCATATACACCAATACATCATTCTGTATCTAATGGATAATACAATCATTTAGATCAAAAATTTGATCTTTGATCACTATAATGTAATATCTTAGTGTTGTATCTTATGTGCCTATCCTTTGGGATGAGCTTCCACTACATCTACATGTAGAAGGATCCAAGTGGTACCAGCTGGTACATTGGACGATCTTCCGTTACTGCTACAGTTTTCGTTGTAATCCCAAGGAAAGAATCTCTTACCTGTCACCATCCAAGAAACACAATCCTGCCAGACCTAGCATTACTTGGAAAGACAGGTGTCAATGACTCCCTCCCCTTGTTATTCGTGTCAAAAATTACAACAAAAACTAACATCATAACATAGATCAGATATTAAGTTTAAAGGATGAGCAATTTATTTACGATAATGTTTATATCATTAAATTCCAAAAAAAACCCGGACAGCATCTCCTTTGTAATTTGAATCAACTTTCAAAAGTCCAGTCCAATGCCATCTCATTTGAGACCCTCACATGAGGATTACGGCTCTTTAAAAACCTTGAAGTATGTTCAAAGTAAACTACTAACATTAATTCCAAAAATTATACATCTATTCAACAAAGAGAAAAGTGTTTGAAAAGAAGTTCCCAATACTAAATTTACTAAAGTGAATACACTCAACTATAACGTATACAGCTTTAGTCATGCACCTACAATGTTGAAATCAATCTATCAGGCCATCATAAAAAGCAAGTCAAAAAATTTAGTCAAAAAAGGTTAGCCACATGCTATTCGAGATTTATCATCCATCAACATGTTGCTCAATATGTCTAGTAAATCCAACAAATCATAATATGATTATCCAATAGCCGAGGTTTCCTCTCTAAAGTGGCTTTGTAATCTCAACCTCGAAAAAAACCATATAGAAGCCCAACTTGAAACCTGTGTAAAGCATATAATTACTCAGAGAAAATTTAAAAAAGAGACAATGTACTGCTATTACTCGTAATTATAGAAACTATGTATATATGTATCCATATTTTTTACCCAGACACATGTAAAAAATAGTTCATTATCCCATTTTATACAAACGTGTCAAATCTCTCAGTCTCACAAGTATGCAACAATATATCAGAACCAACAAAGTTTCCAGCATCAAATCAAGACATTGACTATGCAAAAGGATACTACAGCCATCACAGTATCTAGTATAAGATTAGGACGTCAATTACCCTTTTTTTCTGTGTTTAGTGGATGATTTTCCAGAAACATTCCCAAAGAAACTATCTGATAACATTCCGAGCGGGTTTCAACAACCCATATTATTCAATGCCAGAACACTCATATCGTCCTATGTACACATAACAAAATAGATATCCAAATGATTAGTTGTATTTCCGAGATATTTTCCACAAATCCATTTATTGTTATTTCCATGCAAACCCTCATCTAAGATTTTGAGGCATGATGTTTATATACATATTATGTTTTCATAACAATCAATCATTAACATATCCAGCTCAAAGGTTTACGGACATCATTTGTAAAGAGCTTGATTAGTTCAGGGAACTAACACATTGGTAACAACCATTGATTAAAAAACCAGAATTTATTGAGCCAGTGGTCACGAGGTGTTAAGAACACCCCGTCATGCAATCCATCCTACATGCAAACAGTGAACTATCCAATCCTTGTCGGGCTTAACTTCGTTTTGGAGTGACCAATTATTAAAAAAGTTAACAACCATTTATAATCTATTTTATGTATACAAAAATTTTGGCAGCATTTCCTTTGTATATACTCAGTCATTTCAAAAAAATCCAGTCCATGCCATCTCCCATGAGACCCTCACATGAGGTTGTATGCAACAGATAGTGACAATCATTTCCACAGACAAAAAGGGATTAAGAACCTCTATCACAATGTATTTCTTTAAAAAACCAGAATATATACTTTCTACCGGACTGAGTAGGTGCAGATACACCTACCTGGACGATGTTGCTTTCCTGCTTGTTGAAGCAAGTGTTGTTTGTCAAAGCCTATGCAGTAGTAGCCCGAAGATACTCCACCCCAGCTATTGCAAGGGAGGCCATCTTGTTTGCCAATTTGATGTATGTACTGAGACACATAAGAAATTGAGAAGGCTGCTTCCAGGTACCGTTTCCCTACTTGATAATCGATTGCAAAAGGTGCTTCGAGTATTGGAGGAGGCATAAGGATGGGGGACCGATGGAGGAGGCATAATGTAAACCCATGTGGTCTGCTGCATCTCAATTAGTATGTAAAAAGAGGGTGAAACGGAAACTCATGAAGAGGTTTGTAACCCCAAATCACTCTGTAGACAACATCTCTCAGGAGAAAAGATAACCACAAATCGCCATCCTTCAATCACATGTGTGTGTGTGTGTGTGTGTGTGTGAGAGAGAGGAACAGAATCCTGCGATGTGTATTCATGCTCTGCAACCAGGAACTGCTGTATGGCAGGTGAGCCGAGGGAGTCTACATGCCACAACTTGCTTGTGTGTGTGTGTGTGTGTGTGTGTGTGTGTGTGTGTGTGTGTGTGTGTGTGTGTGTGTGTGTGTGTGTGTGTGTGTGTGTGTGTGTGTGTGTGTGTGTGTGTGTGTGTGTGTGTGTGTGTGTGTGTGTGTGTGTGCGTGCGTGCACGGGCACGCGCAATTCTACTTGCAAGAAGAACAAGAGTCGGAAAAGGCTAATGGCTACGCAGAGAGATACAATGATTTTTTTATAAAAGCACCCCGATTATAAAAATAGAGGATGGGTCTTAAATCACATGCCGGAATATGTATCAACACGAGTGTGTGTGCATGTGTGTGTGTGTGTGTGTGTGTGAATCGATTCTGCAAGGCGGTCTAGTCTTTTATTATATTAGGCTCCCACCAAAGGTAGGCATGCCCTCTTTAATTCAACCCATGTGCATGACAGGCTTCTCCTTCATAAAGTGATAGTCTAGATGTACCATAAATATCGACAAAATTTGTAGCATTACACCCATTATTCTATATTTAATTTGGAAATTAATCGCAATTAGTAGGCCAGCCAACGTAGGAAAACCAAGCCCATAAGTATGGTAAGCATTACGTTGGAGATTTCCACAAAGGTAAGACATCTGAATAGCCACAGATTTTTCAAGTAAGATACAAACCAAGTACAGAACCATAATTTAGGGACGTGATAAAAAATCATTTAATTTATTGGACTAGACATCTTCAATACTATTTACCAGGTAGGTGTAGATTGAAGTAACAGCTTCGCATGATATACCGTATCCTCGATCACGGTGATTGTCTAATTGTATTTAAATGAGTTGCCTTTTATCAAACACAACTGGGTGTGTTGAAGCAGATGTGTAGATAAGTAATTATGAGTGTCTATATATTAGCTCTCATATCTGACATCTAAGATTAGCTTCTGAGTAAATGTGTGTGCAGGTATAAGTCCAAAAGGTGAGGATCTTTGTCCAAAACCATACCCATTCTCTAAACCTTGAAGTCCCCCAAGCTCAGAGTGAAGTGAATTTTCCCTTGATGATGAATTACAAGAGCATTATCAGGTAATTTTGCAAAAAATCACATATTAACATCAAACTTTTTCCTCCCTCTTTTAACATTGCCCTTAATTACTTAATACTTAGTGCCCTTCCACCCCTCCTAGATGGCGTACTCCGGGACGACTATGTGCATGGGTTGAGCAATTGTGTCTATCCATGGCCGTGGTTGGCTCTACTATGCTATGAAGATCAATGCAATTCAAACCAATATGTTGTGTAAGAGCTGGGTCTTGAGTAATTAACTCAAGGATTTCTCATGTCGAGGTTTGCTGCTGATGTCTTCCAAAGAGAAAATCTTGTAGCTTGTGTACTCTCTGTTTAATTGTACCATCAGGATGCTTTAGCACACTGATTGCTTGAGCTATTGGTAGCACTTTTGAATGTTGTCGAGCTTTTTCTTGCCATTAGTAACTTGGTCTGCTTGGTGTTGTATGGTGTGGTGGAGTCTTTTGAGACATAACTCGCCATTGCTTGATTGGCTTTACGGTTTGTGGAGAAGATAAGTGCTCCTTTTTCTTCCAAACCATTTTCATGTTAGGTTCCTTGCTCAAAGATGCTCGTCTTTGTTTTTTAACCCTTGAAACCTTCTTTTGTTTTGTCGCGGTGAAGTTTTAGGCACCCAAATCTAAATCGGTTTATCCTTAATTTGTGCTTTTGGTACCCAAATTTGCCTCACTCCCTGCATGCTACTTGTAGCATTCGATTATCAACAGGATGGAGAAGATTGACTACTTCATGGTTTGGTCTGTTGATTGCTTCTTCTCCATTCCTCCTTGCTTGGTGCAATTGGAACAATGAGTTGCCCCTCCTTTAGGTGATAGCTTTAGCTGATTTGTATCCCAATCTGGTACTGCTTTGTATGTCCGCATCCAGGGAATTCCAAGAATCATTATCTCATTCATGTGTTCATCTGGTAAACATACAAACTGATGAGGACATAAACATCCATGTACTATTATGTTCAAGTAGACTACTCCCAATGTTGGGGTTGGGTTCTTGTTGCATCCTTTGATTGTCACTATTCTTATTGTCAATGCTTGACTTGTTGCCTTCTTGTACGTGGAATAACTGACTGCATTTACTCTAGATCCTGTGTCAACCAAAGCATTGGTGCTATGATTGTTGAGCTGTACTTTGATGCGCAGGCCCATTCCGGCTAACCAGTCATCATCTGTTGAAAATGTGTCTTTAGGTAATTCCCATTGTCGATCATCTATTTCCAGAGTGTTGATGGTAATCGGTATCTGTTGATTATTGAGAGCAGCTTTCCGCTTGAGTACCCAAAGCCGAGCTTCCTCTTGGGCTTCATCAATAACCTAATGTCGTTTAATCTTTCTTTGCTTGGCTGCATGCATTCTTTCTAGCAATTCATTGGTTAGTGGCAAATTGTATTTCTTTAAACGACATCCACTAATCCAATTAGCCATTGGTTCACCATCTAGGGTGGACAATTTTACTGCTCCACTTGGAGATACATCTTCAATGATAAACGGTCCGTTTCCCTTTTTCTTAAACTTGGAATGTGTTGCTTAAGGAAGTAGACTAAAACTAAGTCCCCTTTTTTGAAGATTTTTGTGATTAAGTGGGAATCAAATACTATTTTTGTTTCCATTTTTGTGCATAGATATGAGCTACAGCAGTTAGCCTTTGCTCATCTAGATTTTTCAAATCTTCAAGTCTTTCTAATAATTCATGTCCAATCCACTCAAGATTTTGTGCTACCCTTAATGTCCGCAATAGAAATTATATTGGAATTATGGCATCAAGACCATAAACAAGGTTAAAGGGTGTATCATTTAAAGTTGTTTTGAATGAAACTTGATAAGCTCATAGAGCATCATGGAGATTCATTTCCCAGTCTGTCCTTCCTGAACTAACCACTTTAGTCAGCACTGAGCTGAGAATTTTATTCGTATGCTCAGCTTGTCCGTCTGCTTGTGGGTGAGAGGGAGCTGATTTGTTATGGATGACCATAAACTCATTAAGAAAATACTCGATTACCTCATTGAGGAATTGAGTTCCCCGATCACTGACAATTTCTATTGGTACTCCATATCTCGTGAATACATACTCAGATAAGAATGCAGCAATGGTTCTAGCATCATTCTTTTGAGTTGCTTTAGCCTCAGCCCACTTGGTCAAATAGTCCGTAGCTACAATGATATATCGAGCTTGGGTTCTATAAGCAGGTGGCTGTATCGGTCCAACAAAATCTATACCCCATTTTGTGAAAGCTCTAGTCCCCATCATTGGTCGTAAGGGCATGCTATCTACTCGTGTTGGCATTTTTGCTCATTGACAAGCATCACACCTTCGAACATATTCTTTGACATCTGCAAAATGTGTTGGCCACCATATGCCTGCCATCAAGATTGCTCTTGCGGTGGTCTCACTAGAAAAGTGACTTCCAGCTAATCCATCATGTGCTTGTTCTATAGTCAGAATATACTCGTTTTCATTTGCACAAAGACGCAAATGTTGATCTTTACCTCGCCGATACAATTGGTTTCCAATAAGAGCATAGTCTCTTGCTTCAGTTTCAATTGCTCTTTGACGGCGTTTACTCATATCCTCAGGGAATGTTCGGCTCGATAAGTAAGTAACCAAATAATTACTCCACTTAGGAATAGGTGACATTGAAACAATGTTACATGAGGTATGGGTTTTTGTTTTTGACATTGAGGGCAATCCTTTACAAAATATGGAACATCTCTCCTCACAGTCGGTCAAAATACTCCAAGTCTCAAGATTCGTTGCATAGTTTGGTCTTCCGCAAAGTGAAGTCCTACTATGGTAACATGTGCTTGACTTAGGTACTATTCTTTTTCTTTAGGATTAATGCATAAAAGCAATATCCCATCCCGATTTCTTTTGTATAGCCTATCAGCTAGTAATTGGTACATATCCGATTGCTTGATTAATCTGATCATAATAGGAAGTGGTATTTGTGAATTCACTTGGGCTATTTTCATCAATGACACAATGTTTTTCGACCATCGAGGTATCATTTCCACGGAAAACAAATAGGCATCTGGTAGATCATCGTCTACCCCTTTAGTTGGTTCCTTTGAAACAATCCTTGACAAATGATATGCTCGGTTATGTGTAGTGTCTTTTTGTACAACCACAGTGAAATCAAATTCCAGAATAATGATGAACCATCTCACTATTCTCCCTGTGCTGCATTGCTTGTTGACCAAATACAACAACGTTTCGTGGTCCACAAAGAACACAAACTTGTTGGCTAATAGGTAATGTCTATACTTTTTAATGGCATAGATCATTCCTAATTCTTCTCTTTTGATGGTGGTGTCATTATTTTCTGCCATGTTCAATTGTCGACTAGCATAAGAAATAGAAAAGTCAATTTTCATGTATCCTGGTTGAGCTAGTATACAACCGATAGCAAAATTGGAAGCATCTACATGTACGTGGAATACCTTATTCCAATCTGGTGCTTTCAATATTGGTGCTGAGGTCAGAGCTTGCTTAAGCTTCATGAAGGATTCTTCACATGCCTCGGTCCATTCAAAGTGTGTAATCAAGCTATACATGGGTTTTGCAATTATAGCATACATGTAGATGAACCGTCGGTAAAATCCACAATGCCCCATGAAGGTTTGTACCCCCTTGACTGTTGTTGGTCTAGGCAAATCAACAATGACGTGAATCTTCTCAATATCATTAGCTTTGCCATTTTTAGACACTATATGTCCAAGAATTTTTCCTTGTCTACCCATGAATGTGCACTTTCCAAGATTTAAGCAATCCTATAAAGTCTACAATTTTTGAATACCTTTTTGAAATGTTCAAAATGATCAGGCCAAATTGAGAATGTACACATAGATCATCCATATATACTTCTAGGAATTTCCTAATATATTCTTTAAAAGCATGGCTCATCAACATTTGAAATGTGGTTGGAGCATTAGTTAACCCAAACGGCATAACCCGATAGACAAATATACCCCATTCTGTTGCAAAAGCAGTTTTATGCTGATCTTTTGGATCAACCAAAAGTTGATTGTATCCCGAAAATCCGTCTAAGAAGCTCTAAGCTTCTTTTCCTGCAACTCGTTCTAAAACATGCTCAGTTATCGGAAGAGGAAAGTTATCTCTAATGGTAGCTGCATTCACCTTTTTGAGATTAACACTCACTCGTAATTTTCTATTCTTCTTGGGTACTACCACAATTGAAGACACCCAATCTATGTGTTCAATTTCATAAATGAATTCAGCTTCCTTTAGTTTTTCAATCTCTTCTTTTATCTTCCTCGCAAATGTTTCATTATACATGTATGGCCTCTGTCGACTTGGCTTCGCATCATCTGTCATGGGTATGGTATGTTGACAGATTTCTGGATCAACACCCTTGAGATCCTTGTACGTCCAAGCGAAGATATGTTGGTGTTCCTTTAACAAGCTTAGCAAAAGCTCTTCTTCTTCTTCTGTTAGATCATTCGCAATGTAAGCAGGTCTGGGATCTTCTCTTGGTTCAGCCAAGTCTATCCTTTTAGCGTTTTCAAGTCCTTCGTAAAACTCGCCCTGTTTCCGTAGTTCCCTAACAGGTTGTTCGACTATGATTTTTCAATCTTGGAGAGTATACTTTTTGTAATGGGATGGAACAGTCATTACAACCTTACCATCCTCTTCCGTGGTTTCCATTTCGGTAGTGTATATCTCCTTTAGAGCTTTTTCAACTCTTGATATTTCTTTTTCCGCTCGACTGGAGTCATGAGTGGTTTTCTATCCTGTGGGTTTGCTTGAGTACCCTTCCTTGTTTTTCTCGACGTTTGAGACATTTTTGAGTTTTTTTTTTAAGGATATCTGCCAGTTATTTTGTCTTTAACACAATCATTTGCATCTATCTGCATCAGGAATTGTGTTCTATTGGAGATTGATGGCATAGGTTGTGTTTTCACAATTCTGGTGTCTCTTTTTCGTCTATACCATTTTTGTCTTCTTGATTTTTGGTTTGGAAAGTTAAAAAAACTTTTCCTCCCCTCTTTTTAAGAGTAGCTTAGCTCTCATATGCTCTTTTTCTGACCCCGAACCTTCTGAGGTAGCTGAGTGTTCATCTAACTCATCAGTTGCATCGTAATAGAGGTCTGAAAATACTTTTTGATCTTTCATTAAGTCCTTGGGTTCTTCATCTTTATCTTCAACGTTGAGTATTGAAATCATTTGGATGGGAATTATGTTGTAGCCATCCTCATTGCAAATTTGAGTAGGCATAGACGTATTCACACATACATCCATAGTCGCTAAAATTTGAGTCCATTCAAATGGCTCAAGCAAATGCTATGGAAAGGGTTCAGGTACATAGGATTCGTCTATGTATTCCCTTCTAGGATACATTCTTAAGCTTCCATTTTTTAAAGCTCCACACATCCAGATAGGAGTGTCTTTGTTTAACCAGGATGGAAGTTTACTTTCAGCCGAAGAGACTGAATCAAACTCTTGGATGGGTGTTTTCAAGACATCTCTATAAGTGTGATCTTTTAGATTGACTCTTGTTATAGATCTCACTTGCTTCAAGTACAGATACTTGTTTCCTCAATCTTGGACAAGCTGTACATGTCGCATGAAAGGTCTTCCCATTATGATTTCATAGTTGAGTTTTTTCCCAAAGTCTATTATGGCAAAAGTGTGTTGGTATTCAATTCCACAGGAATTGACTATCACCTTTTAAAGCAGCCCTAAAGGTCTCTCAATGTGTCCGTCAGCCAATTGCAATTTCATTCGAGTTTGTCTAATGGCTGGCTGTCCCCAGGATTCCCATACTGCTTTAGTGGCTATGGCTATGCCAGCTCCACTATCCAGTATTTCCATGGTTTCAATGTCATTATATGTCACTGGTAGGGTGGTGTTTCCTTCTTCCCCTTCATATTATTCTCCGACTTTGTTCATGGGAACTGATCAAATCTCTTTGTTGTCCATTTCATTTATCAATTTTTCCAATTTTTTTTGAAATTAACCCCGTTATCCCCACCTGTTCTAGGGTTTTCTGTAGATCATTCCATAAGTATGGTCTGAGTGTTAACAGTTCTCTCAAGGTAAGAGTGCATTGGATAGGTGTAGACATGATTGAATGAATGTTTTCTACTTCTAGGGTTTGTTCAGCTCTTTTTACTTGAGCAGTCTTACACACGATGGATTCATCTTCGTTATCTCCCAAGTAAGAAGATAATGTTTTCAAGGTCAATGGTTTTGACATTCCTGAAGCTTCCGATATGCAATCCCCGTACAAGGATTGCACATCCATGTTCATATCAGAAGGTAGGTTATCCAACCATACTTCCTCTATTGGAGCTGAATTTAGATTTAGGCTCCCATCATTGATCTCTCTCACTTTTTCCCATAAGTGTGCTGGCCAGTCTTTTTCTACGAATGGAATCCCATCTAAGGCATCTTCCCTGTCAGGCACTATATGAAAGGGCAAGGGAACTCGAACATGCTCATCACCACCCAGCCATGCCCTATATAGGCCCTCGGCCTTCTAAATATAGAGACCCCCTTGACTGCATGTCCGTCCTGGCCCTTGGCCGTGCCTGGTCCTACCCTTGGCATGACATTAATCCCCCCTTGGAGAAGCGTTTTCGTCCTCAAAAACAAGAGTGATAATACACTAATGTTTCCTATAGTGGCATCCTTCATGGATCCAACTGTTTGGTTGACTGGAACATGGTTCAACAGGAGGTTCAATGAAATCAAGAGTAACATCTTGATTTTTCACATTGTTGTCTATTTTCAACCGTCTTGTGTTGTCGATTCCTATCCAATCATACTGTGTAGACTCCATTTAGAACACACATGAGTATGCAAAACGAGTTATCACACAAAGATGTACCCTAAAGAGTACCTCTTTTCACTTTCCATGAAAGTAACTTGCTAACATAATTCATCAGCCAAGTTTAAGTCCTTAACTTGTTTTCCAATTTCAGCAGTAAACAACCCCACCATAACTAGTGTTCAAGGTTGAGAACTTCTTTTTTTCCGAGAAAAAGATCCTTCTATTAGTTAATGAAATTGCCCATAGGGTTACAACCACCTCTTCAAGAGAGGGCTACAACAACCATGATGGGGAGACTCTCCCAATGAAAAACCAGCATATGTACAATGGGGCTGAATCAAGAAATGGGGGGAGGGAAAAGCCACACAGGTGGTTGGTAGTGCCATCGGAGAACACCCTGGACCATGGTGTAGAAAGGCCCCCGACGCCAAAGTCAAAGGAAAGCCTCTCTACGCTCCCGCATGCGGTTGGAGCTGTCCTGTAGTCCCCCGAGCTGTCCTCTGAGAGTGTGGATCAACTCTAGCCACAAATCGCAAACAGTCTCTGCTGGTGGCACAGGGCGAGCCTCAAGGATGTGGAAGCAACGGGCCCGCCAGATAAACCAAAGTGTCAGGCCACTGATGAGCTCCCAACACTCCTCTCTCTCACTGCACCACTCCTATGGAGTAAGCTCTGTGGAAGTCTGGAGTGTAGGTCGCCCTTCCTGTATCACTATCATCCTGCTGGTGGAAGATAGCTCAAACTGAAGTGCCGAGCCCGTGAGAGTGGACCAAGCCGCTGCTCCCCAAGTGTACTATCGAGCCGTGGAAAGAGCAGGTATCATCGGAAGAACTCGAAGCCACACCTGTTGTGCCAAAGGACAATCCCAAAGATAGTGACGCTGACTCTCCACAAGATGGTCACAAGCTGCACATGCTGCCAAGAGACCACTATGCACTAGCCAGCTCCCAACTGTTGTAGCTCTATGTGCAACCAGCAAACAAGGTGACTCGCCTCGGCTGTCTGGAGTCCCAAAACCTCTCCTAGAAGGCTAGCAAGAACTCAGTTGTGAGACCCTCCTCCTACCAATGAGGTGTTGTAGCGGGGTGGGCCTCTCTCTGTGTTGCTAGTATGTGACGTCCCAGTCGAACAGTTTACTGAAAGAATGGGACACCTGGGTGGTTTGCGGAAGAGAAAGGGTCCCTCCAAAGCCACTCTCCAAGATCCCATTGTACTCGTGCCAGTGAACAGCACTGCCAAGACCACACTCTCCAATGTCCAATCTCAAGAGCTTCTGGGTCAGGATCGATGACACAAGTCCTCCCACAGATTCCCACCACTCGGATCCTTTGAAAACAGCACTCTGCCACCTGCGGGGCCTCTATTGCAACTCGTTGAAAGCGTCCCTCACATTGTAGCTCAAATAAAAGGGATGGAACAGTCTCTGAGCAGTCCCGGACTAAGATGAGAACCTCCAATCGTGTGAAGGCTCCCATCCACCTGAGTGCTACTGGCTCGAGAGGTGTGAGCCAGCCAGCTCGAACTGCCTCTGAGATGTCGTGACACATGCTCTGCACCCCTCTCATGCCCTGTATAGCTGAAATTCCTACACCTCCTTAGACTAGCTTGAAAACTCTAACCAGTCCACCAAAATAACGCACTAGATCCGCTACCATGGGACCCCAGGAAACATGAGGTCGATTACCAACCAAGTGGCCTCTCTGAGTGCTAACCATGGGGTTGCAGACAAGGGGCTATCATAGGCGCTCCTCCGTGCAACTAGGATGTCGCTGCTCCAGGCCTCGCCGCAAGTGCTCCCAAGATCAAAGCAAGCTCACAGTGAAGAGGTCCTCCAGTCTCGTGCTCAAACCAACTCTATGCATCTCTGTGAAGATCCATCTGGTTGAAGTTCTCCAGGGGACTCCAGCCTCAGGCACCCTAGCACGAAGCTGCTATAGCAAGAACTCCTTCAAGTGCTCCTCACTTGGAAGAAGTCCTCTGACTATGAACTTCCCAAGAAGGGATCCCAAGCCCTCCCTGTGAACAAGGAAGAGTGAACACTTGCCAAGCCACTTTGGCTCGGGCTATCTAAGTGTCACGTCCTGACCAAAGGAAGTTCCTGATCAGCCAATCTACTTGGCTGATACAAGAACTCGAGAAGATCGAGCAAGAAGTGATGTACCATATAGTCGCCAACAACACCTGGTTGGCCACTACTACTCTGCCTGCCAAAGAAAGTCGTGTTGAGCTTCAGTGTAACAACTTCCTCCTGATAGATAGGAGGAGGGGAGCAATCTGCTGCTCAGGAGACAAGTCCAAACCAACCTAACAACCCCAAGTACCGAACTGCAGTCCCTGGGGGTATCCACCTAAAACCCTCTCCTGGCATCCAATCGAGCATAGGAGCACTACCAGCTGAGAAAGACACTGTCTTTCTCCAGTTGATCAGTGTGCCAGATGCACAACAGAAGGTCTCCAGAGCCTGCTCACACCTGTGAAGGTTGGCCTCCTGGCCATCTAAGTACAAGGCTGAGTCATCGGCAAACTCAGTGTCCAGAAGCTCATCTCCCCAAATAGGGAGTGCTAAGCCCCATAGACCAACCTACTGCGACACCAAAAACCTCCTCTCGCCTTCGCATAGAACAGAAAGAGGAAGGGGGCAAGAGGACAGCCCTATCTGACCGAACATGTGAGCATGAAGCGATCACCTCTATCTCCTACCAAAAGTACCTTACTTTGAGCCTTTGTGTACAAAGCTGACACCCCTCTGATCCAAGCATCTGAGAAGCCCATCCTACGTAGAGTGCCCTCTAGAAAGTCCCAGTCAACTCTGTCGTATGCCTTCTCAAAATCAAGAAGAAGAATCACGAGGTCCTCACCACGGAGTTGCGCTAGGGCAGAAGCCTCCCAAAAATTAAAGATGTTGTCAAGGATACTGCGTTCCTTGACAAAACCTATCTGAGTCCCATGTATAAGGCTCTCTAGAAGTGGCTGGATCCTCAAACTCAAAGCCTTGGCAAGAATTTTTTAGGTTGAGTTGAGGATAGTGATGGGGTGCCACTTTCGAATCTCATCCAAGGAGCCACCCTCCTTGGGAATGAGGTAGATCAAGCCCTCACTCATGCTGTCAGGCATCACTCCTGTGTGCAAGATATACTGAAAAGCACTACAAAGATCTAGACCAAGCAAGTCCCAATACTCCAAGAAAAAACTGGGATTCAACCCATCCTCACTTGGACAACTACCACGGGGGAGGGCACTAAGAGCCATGTGCAGCTCCTCAAGCTGAAGTGGCAGTTCAAGCCTCTGACGCATCTCCTCAGTCACAAGGCAAGGCATTTGTGCACACACCTGCTCCCTGCATGCATCCTGACGCTCTGACTGAGGCTCTGCATGGTAAAAGTCAGTATCAACTGCACGCATATCCTAAGGCTTAGAAGCAACTGACCCGTCATGCCTTCTCAATTTATTGACCTTGGCATGCAAATGTTGAGGTCCCACTGCCTTCAAGAAAGCACCAGACACTCTGTCGCCCACCTGTGTCCACTGAGATACCTGTCAATGGAAAGCAAACTCGTGTCGCCGCTCCAATGTGCTAATAAGCTCCTCGCGAGCCTGCTGTAGCTGCTCCTCCAACCAAGGACTGTCTAGATGCTGCTCCTGCATCCTCTACAATGAAGCAATGCCCCGTCTAAGACGTTGCTCCTCCTCTCTTACTGCAGCCCGACGAGCCAAAGACTCCTGGAGAAAGAAACAACTAATCTAAGCTAGTCCTAAGGCCACTCTGTCAACAGGAGAATCCTGCCTATCCAAGCTCTCTGTCCAGAGAGCCTCTATTCGCTCTCTGAGCACAGAGTCCAGCAAGACCCTCTCTGGGATGCGAAGCATCGTGCTCCTTCTCCTCTACCTGTCTACCACTGTGAGGACCACTGGTGCATGGTCCGAGAAGGAAGTCCCTTGGCAGAATGCCAACTGTCCCTCCCAAGTCACTGAAATGGTCACTAGTGTAGAAGCGATCTATCCGCGATAGATTCACTCCTCCCACTCTGCGTTCCGAACAAGAGAAGGCAAGGCTATCCGGGGGCCTCACAAAACTAGAGTGCTACCATACATCCGAGACCCTCAGAGGCATACAAAACCACTCCCAAGCTGCCAACTCAACTCCATGCACAGTAGCATGGCTACCACCAATCCTGTTAGAAGGCTCCTCCAACATGTTGAAGTTCCCCCCTATGCACCAGTGTTCTACCTACGGCAGAGACTCAACTATCTGTGACCAAAACTCTGCTCAAGCACTCGCCACATTCGGCGCATAGATGTTCAGGAAACCCACAAGGCAACCTTGAACCTGCATAGTAATCCACTGAGCCCTGCCTGGCACAATAATCCCTCTGCCCACATGGCTTGCTGTAAAAAATCCACAATAGTCATACATACCCCACCCTGGATGCCTCCAGGCCCAAAAGCAGCTGACCAAAAAGTATCATATCGTCCATGCAAGAGTTGACCATAACATCTACTGCGGCTCTCACACAGATGGTGCTCCTAAAGCATAAGGAGATCAATCTATTTTCCCACAAGGCAATGCCGAAGCTCTTGATGCAGTCGGCCCTGCTGACGCTAAAACTAGGGCCCACCAATTCCCTGCACATTCCATGAGACGATCCTCATGGGGAGCGAGAGAGAACAGATGTTGCCGCAGTAGCTAAACGTGCTATCTTCGAGGCTGGCTTGGATGGGGAGTAATCCGCATCCAAGCGTCCTCTAGATAGGCGTGACTGCAACGAGTGCCTGGCCCAAGCCCAAGTAGATCAAACCGTTCGTAAAGCAACCTCCCCTATCCAGGAGTCCTCATGAATGTGTACATAGCATGGCAAGCACTGAGTATCAATAAATAAGTAGACCACAATGTGTCTACATCCTATTGTATCTGGAGGGGTCACCGCAAACCTGGCCAGTGGCCACAAAGTCTGAAGCATGTCTATAACTCCTAGTTCTCCCATGTGGTGAGAGAACTCTAGGACCTATGTGTGTAACCACCCCAACACTGAGTCGAGAGTCCACTCAGTCTAGTCCCTGCCGCAAAGGGGAAACAAGAAGCCAACCGCTGAGTCCAAGGCCTCTATCCCCCTAGCTGCAAGGAACAGAACATGGACCCTAGAGTAGGCTGCCTCATGGTCTGCTAATGGGTCTCCGAGAAAACGAGTGAATTCGAAGAAGTCCCATTGGCGCCGCAAGTCGATGCTTGTCAGACCACGAGGGATAGCTGCAAAAGGAGACATCTGTAGTTGTAAAGGGGATCGCAAGAAAGGTTTTCCCTCTCTCGCCAAGCGACTCGTGGCAAAGGTGCTGCCAAGAGATCTCCTAGCAATTGGAGATGGCCTTGCCCCCTGGGTCGACTATGGAACTGGAGTGGGAGGGGGGGGAGTAGGAGTAGGGGTAAGAGGGGGGAGGAGGGGCAGGGGGGAGCGGCAGAGGAAGAGGGGCGGGGGGAGGAGGCGGCGGGAGCAGGAGCCGGGGGGGGGGGGATGATGAGGAGGGGGGGAACTCTAGGGGGGAGGGGTTCTCGAGGGTGAAGCTGAGGTGGGGGCTGGAGTAGGGACCTCATCTTTCTCAAGAGGATCGAAACGGTTCCCCGTGGGAACCCACTGCTATTGGGCAGGCGCCTGAGGGCCACTCTAAGTGCCAGGCTGTCTCTGTGGCCCCTGCAATCATCGACCACAGACCTGCTACCATCCCTCCTCCACTAGAGCGCAAGGCTTGGAGGGAGGCTCTACATGTGTGCACTGTGTCTCAGCAAGTGGCTGTTGGCCAGCCCTTGCAGGCTGGGGCTGAGTCTGTGGTGTAGTTTGAGGCCTCCTCCGTGGACAGGTCTTCGTAAGATGGCCCATCTGTTGACAAATGAAGCACTTGTTTGGGAGACCCAAATACTCCACACTCTGTCTGAACCAACCCCCACTCACCCGAGATAGAAGAATGACCTTCGGGAGCGTGTGTGTGTCCCTAACCAGAATGCGAACTGAGGGAATGATGGCCGCCTTGGCAGCTACTGAGGCTGCCGTGCGAGGTGTCTCTAGGACAATCCCAATCGTTGAGCCTATCTTGGACAAAAGTGGTAAGTACTCCCTCCGCAAACCAAGAAAACAGATGGAGATGGGGATGTCTACCTCCTCTACCAAAACATCCGAAGCAGGTTCAAAACCATGTCTCCATTGTCGAAAGTGGGCTCGATCTTCTCGGATGGTCAACGGACTCATGGCAATGACCTTGGACGCCATCTTAGAGGTCTCAAAATCGATCTAATAGTAGCCTCGTCCTAGTATCTGTAGGTCCAAGATCTTGCTCACCTCTGCAAGTAGGCGAGCCTGGAGAAGGTCACACAACTCTCCTCTACTAGGTCGGGTACCGAGAGTCTTGCAGATGACAGAACTCGCATGCAAGCGCTCTACCTCTATGGCTAGGCTCGCTTGCTCTATTGATGAAAGAGCAAGTAGAATGGTGGGCTCAGTGGGGTCGGGCGAGGGGGCTTCGGTAGAGTCCCTCTGTGGCAAAGCTGGAGCCTCCATTTGTGTCTATTGTTGAGTCAAAGAAGGCGCGAAGGACACAAAGCTCCCAGCAGGCCGTGGGGAAAGCCTCCTGCGAGCAAAAAAAGGGGGATGCGGGGGGGTAGGCAATGCAAACGGGAGAAAAGGGGGCAGGCAAGCGGTGTTTGGGGGGGGGGGGGGGGGGGGGGGGGGGGGGGGGGGGGCGTTGAAGGCGGCTAAGCTATGGGCGGGCAGGGGCGGGGCAGCGCCGATGGGCAGGGGGGGGAAGCAGGGGGCAGCGAGCGGCGTCAGGCGGGGGTATGCAGCGGCGGGGGGCAGCGGGGGTAGGCAACGGCGGGTAGGCAGCGGCGGCAATGGGGTAGCGGGGGTAGCAGCGAACAGGGGTAGCAGCTGGCAGGGGCAGCGGGCGGGGTTGCGGGCAGGAGCAACAGGGGAGGACGGGGCTGCGCACACAGGGGACGGGCAGCGTGGGCGCGGGCTAGGGTGGACAGCACAGGGAGCAGGAGGGGGGGGATATGCGAAGGTGGGGGGGGGAAGGCGCAGGCAGCAGCGAGCTCTACTAGAGAGTGTATTAATTTAAGGTTGAGAACTTGATTTATACATGAAGATACTACACCTAGTCGCAAACATGTTTTAACTTATGGTAAGCAAACTCCAAGTAGAGCAATAAATGCTTTACTGCTTGGTGCTAACTTATGCACTTTGCATATCCTTCAACACAAGATTACACTTTGTAATCTGCCTATCCCCTTGGATAACTGACAGTACTGAGGTGTGTTTTCCCTCACTTTGTAATCTGCCTATCCCCTTGGACAACTGACAGTATTGAGGTGTGTTTTCCCTCACCGGTTTACAGACAATCTTCCCAGATGACTGGTAAATGGGAATCACAATATTGTGTAACATTGTTGAGGAATCAACAATGTCCGGAATAACCATCATGGTTAACTTGAAAAATTTACAAACACCCAAACTGAGCCATGACCTCTATTGGTGATTAGTAGACCCAAAAGTAATCTCATAGAGATACTGCACATAGAGTGCAAAATACTTCATTAGCAACAACTTAAGGAATACGCATGCGTTCCAAATCAGCCTTTGCTAAACACTAGGACCCATAACACCTATGTGCATGCATTTAGCAAAAAACAGATCCGAACTTGTATATCCATGGTGATCCTTACCAATACTTATGGAAAATGTGATGCGCCTATCACACATTAAAGAGGAATGTAAATAGTTCTGAAAAGAAACTAAATACTTTCAGTTCCAATCTTTTGCAAGCCTTGCTGAAACGTCTGAACCATAATAGCAGGTGAAACATTGATCACTTCTAGGTACAAATAATGAAACTTTTTCATTAACAACTTCGAGCCTTGCTATATGTATAAACAACCATCTGTAATGTTGTTTAGGAGTACTTGTACCTGAACAAGTCATTCTAAGTATCCGACAATTTTTGGCCACCAAAATTGCTCTTGATACGTTGTGTTGAAAATGGTCTAGAAAACTAATTTGACCAGCACCTAGGGACTTTGTCGTGACACATATTTTAAATAATGGGCACCAGTGTCAGTCCAGAGACTCATATTCTCCACATGTGGATTATGTCTCATGTAAGGATGTTTAAAAAAATAACATCCTGCAAGTACAAGATGTACTTGTGTGTGGAGGTGACTCTAAATACTCCGCGACAAGAGTGAGAGGGACCCTCATTCATTGCTCCACACTGGCTAAACCAAACTCCTTGAGTCCCTAGACCATGTTGTATCCCATGTGACAACATGTGCCAAATCGAATCCTACAAGTGGATTCATAACAGCATAATGTACATTGGACACTACAGCCCAAAATACTTGTTTTGACATGCCCTTGGCATGGCCCTGGGGATTGAACTGAATGTTTAGTTACCCGTATTCAAATGTACAGGAGTACGTCTCCCACCTGTGAAAGAAAGCAAGCAACATTGCACTGGAAACACTGGGTGTTGCCTTTGCTATCCAAACCCGTTGGGTAGAATCTACGTAGTCAACCCCTTGGTAAGACCCTTTGTAGAAACTGCTCAACTAGCAGGTAACGGTAACCAACATAGTTAACCATGTACAAAATGATGATAATCAACTTAAAAAGTTGAATTTTTCCGCTACCGCGTGGAGATTGCGGAATTCTTTCCTTGAAAGTATAACGGGAATAGATCAAATTGTGATCCTCAATGCCTATGGGGGATTGAGTAAGCACCCGCGGGGTTTTATCCCAAAACAATTCATCCATAAACACTCATAGTGCTATAGAGAGAGAGCAGGAGATCCGCACGAGTGGAAAGCCTAGCTCTTATGGACAGCCATGTTGTCACAACGGTTTGGTGCATCTAACATTCGTGGTAGAGAACAGCTGAGTTGAGTTTATGGTTATCAAAATCTCAACTTGAGTGTCGCACTGAAAACATTTCGTGCAATAATGCCACCCTAAACATCCGTAATAACAAGACTCTTGCTTGTCCATTAACATCGTTGTGTACTCTACTGGGTAGATCTGTTCGATCTTAAGAACAATCACCCAAGGAATGCCAACAGTTGGGTCGTACCCGAGATCTGATAATGACTCTTAGCCAGTGTGTGTGGCTCATAGCCATTATGGCAAGTAGTGTTCAATTGACGAAATGATGAAGACTAATGTAGAGGGCATCTTGCCCAATTTCTAGCTGAGAGTTAGAGCACCTTGGCTCATGCTGACTCCTAAATAAAACATGTATCAAAAACTGCGTAGAAAGTTTTCATTATTCATGTAGAGAACTAAGAGAGAGAGAGAAAATGTTGGATGAGGAACATTCCTTAAGTGACGACTTTGTATATGTTGTGCCCAATCTGTGTGCTCTAACGCATCTTATGCTTGACTTGCAGCTTATCCTATGAGCATGCAACAATCTGCCTATATAACACTCTCATCGAGAGAGGGAACAGAACACACAAGCCACAGCTTGACCCACTTACCATGTATGGGGTCGTGACTTTACAAAAATGACTTAATATGGCACTTTGCCTGTGAATGAAGTCCTAGATTTAGGTTCCATTTAGTGGTATTGTGCATTGACAGCAACCAAAAATTTAAACAATCCAGACATTAGTTTATTCGTGACAGAGTTTCTAGTATGATAGCGGAAGCGTAATCTCTGAAGCGGTGAAATTCATGCCACCTGGTCAGTATGCCTTGCATACAGTTTTTTAAGCCCTTGGCGAGAGTGATGGCCTCAAACGTGAGAGCCAAAACATAAGTGTCATGCACAGTTTAGACGGGTAAGGATTCTGTGAGCTGATATTCCCATTTTGCTAGTTCCCCAAACTTGTGTGCCACTGCCCGTGATGCAAAGTCATTGGGAAGTACCTTGGCACAAGGGAGAAGCCTTGCTTCATATAAAACTGCCAAAGCCCTTTGCTTTGCACAATGACAGAATTTGCCAAGTGTAAACAGGGAAAAACAAGAAAAACTTAAACTTGGCTAACCTTGTCGTTGTTGTTGCAACAAGTTGTCATGGAATTTGGAAGGAAAAACTCATTCCAAAACGGCTCATAGCCATCTCTACACAGATGCCCTCGTATACGTAATGAAATAACCTGCAATAGGAAATAACCTGCAAACACATTGCGTATTCCTTCCCAATTTTGTATGCTCATAGTAGATGCCAAACGTGGCCAGCCTCAATGCAAGATGTATAAATTGAAGCTTTGTTTCATAGAACTATGTCTGGCCTTATTGCCAACAAATGCTATTGACGACAGATGTCATAGCAAAAAGACTCGACCTTGTCAATCATGCACAAAAAATCGACCTTGTCTACTTGTAGATCTGCTGGAAGAACATAATTATATGTGCAAAGTATGTGCATCTCGTACATACTTGAGTCGATGAATGATATCCACAATCCATCGTAGACGCCCATTGCATACCATAGTTATCACGCCATGTGCAATAAACAAATACCAACTGCGTACCTAATGAAGTACACCTACCGATGAAATGGCCGATGTAAGAATCGAATGAGTTGGAATCAAGGTTCACAGATGCTCGACTTCGTCCGTGTAATCCCATTGAACTACTGATGAGTTGTGCTTCAAGTCAAGGCGATAGAGACTCAAGCCATGCGTGAGTCTAATCGCTATGTCAAAAATGTATGCTAGGAGCATCATACTAAACGCATACATTCAACCAATACTTATCATTTGCATCATTTGTTTAATGCATGCCATGCTGCATTAAAATTTTGACGATTTTTGCCTGTACTGGTATGCCACAGGTCTTGCCTGAACACCATGATATTTATCTGTAACAACTAGCTCCCCTTCTATCATAAGGTAGAGTCTCGAATCTTGCGTTTAGCAAAAAGAATAAATGAAGATAAAACATTAATCTTCAGGTCATGGTGCTTACCGGCCATCGAAGACGTCTATATCAAAAAACTCCGTCAGACATGAAGCGATGGGTGTGAAAATCATAGCTTCACCTTGTTGGCGATCGCGGGTAACCAGAAGCCTTGCGTCCCTTGATACCATTGGTAGGTTGAAGCCAATAGATCAGCCTTTCGCATGTCGATGGGTCGCAATGGCCCCTTCCATGCCTCAAAACAAATGTGCCATAACTTGTCACATGCTATACCAAGATCCTTGACGAAAAGCGTTCGACCTGCCCTTGATAGGCCTAGCATGCCCTTCTGTCGTTGTGAAATGTCAATCCTTGTTTGTGTGAACCACACTATTCCAAGGATTTAGCTTCTCTTGTATCTGCGATGCAAAACCTAAAAATCCAGTTTGCCGAGGCTACTAAACCCCGAGGGCTTCGCATCGATGCATGTCTGCAATTTGCCAAAATACAGGTCTCTGTCGTGGGCTAAGGCTCTTATGGCTAGGGTGCCCAATTTGGGGCGCCCGATTGTAGACCCCCAAATAAAAAAGAGAATTAAACCAAAAAAAAACAGCAATGGCTTCCTTAGGAGCGTGCGTGAAGCAGGCGGGATGCACGGAAGTCCATGTATGGCACTCCAACGGGCATGGTGCAGGAACAAATGTTGTTCTTAACTGCAACGCAATCAACCCAAGCCAAATTTCGCTCCATTTGGTGCTGCTCGCCGATCTACCCGCCTTTGTGTAGGGGATACTTCACATGGCTCTTCACCTCCTTTGAGCCACCATACATCTAAGGGTTGGCTCCTCCGGCTCTGCCCACCTTCGGACAAAACGACTAGTCCCATGTCCGCATCTCCTCAGTTCAAGCTCGTCCTCCTTAGGGCGCTTGCCCATGGCCTCGCAGCTCCTCCCTTGCAAAAGGGCTTGCCCACGAGACGAGAGAGAGAGAGAGAGAGAGAGAGAGAGAGAGAGAGAGAGAGAGAGAGAGAGGAAGACCATGCATGCAACCGTTCTCCCCCCTCCTCCATGGCTCCTTCTCCCTGAGCTCTAATACCAGTGAAAGGGCAAGGGAACTGGAACATGCTCATCACCACCCAACCATGCCCTATATAGGCGATTGGCCTTCTAAATATAGGGACCCCCTTGACTGCATGTCCATCGTGGCCCTTAGCCGTGCCTGATCCTACCCTTGGCATGACACTATAAGCTCTGGTTCTTTTGGTTCAAGGTGGGGTTCTGCCACCACATCGGATTTTTCTTTAGTGTCTCTCACCACAAGCTCTTCAGGTTTTGTGATACTTTCAAGCTTGGTTTTTTGTTTTTCTAGCATTTCTTGCATGATTCTTACCAAATTCTGATAAGCTTCTAGTTTAGCTGCTTCCATGTCTGGGAAAGGATAGTTTTTCCATTTGTTTTCCATGTTTTGGTCTGCTTTAGTCCTGCTTGGTAGGCTTCCAAGGCGGCATTAATAGGCTCAAAAATTTTATCAACCAAAATGGATCCTCCAAATTTCACAGTTGTTTCCTTGAATTCACTGCCAGTTTCTTTCAACTTTTCAACCCGTTGTTTTTGTTTTCTCATCTCATATCTATTGCTTCTGCTCCTTTTGATTCTTTGAGAGGAAACTTTTGTATTTTCCAAATCATTAGAGGAGTTGTGTTTCTTTTTCTTGGCCTGAGCTCTAGTGATTACCTTGATTGGGGCAATCAGTTCACTCTCTGATGAGCTACTAGGTATCACTTGGACTACGTTTACTATGGTTTTACCCTTGTTCAAAGGATTTTTAGGACAATCTTCCGGAAAGTGTCCTCCCTTTTTGCGACATTGTATGCAATAGGCTTCAATTGGTTTGAGGTTTCTGTCAGGCTCTGGACATTCATTTTTCCAATGATCATCAGCACCACATTTATGACAGTTTCCTGTGCTTGGCTTCCTCATGGATCTTACCATGGGAGGTCTGACACCTTGTTTAGCTACATAATACATTGGTGCGAGCTCTGGTGGAGCATAAGTCACGGTTTCTTCCATTGGTGGTGGATGTGAATCATACCAATCTCCTTCTACCATTACTGTAGATGGACTAGGCTTAGCATAGGGTGTAACAGGCACTAATGCTTGTTCATCTATGACTCCTTAAGAGTGCATGTATTTTACAGGCACTGCATTATGTCCTGGATATGGAGGTTGTTGTCCCAACACAGGTTGAGGTCTTTCCATACCCATTAGTGGTCTTTGAGCTTGGGCCATATTATGTTGATATCTGTACATGGATTGTCCTTGTGGCCTCATGGGCACGTACTGAACATTCCCATCATACTTTGTTCTGAAGTAGCACTCGTGGGTCTCATGGTTGGTCCATTTACCCTTGATTGCACACCATTTTTGTGGCCTAATTGGTTGTTTTTTTGGAGGTATCCCTTGTCCTAGTCCCCTCATAGAATGCTTTTTGCATGTTGTTCATCATGTCGTTCATCCTTTGAAGCATGTCTTCTATGGCTGAGAGTGGTGCTGCAGCAGCCGTTCCCACTTGTGCTGGTTTAGTGGATGTTGTTTTCTCGCTTTGGTTATCCTTAGGGACATGTTCCTCGTATCACACTTGTCTCCTAAGCAAATAGCATCTGACACACACTCTTCTAGGGTTGTATGTTTTTTACTATAGAGTATAACATAAAGTTCTTTGTTTAGCAGTCTCTCTAGAAACAAGGATACAAGTCGTTCTTCTGCAGGTATCTCTAGCCCTGGGCATCTGGCAATGTATTGTTTCATTTGAGTTGCACAATCCCTAACAGACTCACCATCTTTCTGTTTAAAGCTGTAGATTTGGCTGACGTATTATGTTTGATCCCCGTTTTGGAACAAGCACCTACAAATCCTTGAGCTAATGTGTTCAAGTCCAGGATTGACATTGGTGGAATGTTTTGGAACCATGTCTATGCTTTTCCTTCTAATGTCATTCAAAACCCCTCGAATTGAGTATGGAAATCGAATATTCGTTCTGCTCTTAGCACTTGCTTAAAGCTTGCTAAGTGGTCATATGGATCCCCTGATCCACTGTATTTTCTAACCCATTTTTGAAAATCAGCTGGTCTAACACGTCTGTTTGGTTCAACTCCAGGTCTTCTGGAAGTTGGTTCTGTTCCGAGTCCTTCAAACTAGTCTGTTGGAAATAGTGACTCATGTAGCCCTGGACTGGCCTTAGTGTCGCTCGCTTTTCTGCGGATGAGGTGGTTTCTGATTTCTTCACATTATTGTCAGATGATCTCTCACGGTGTTCATCTCTTGGAATTGTTTCTGGTCCTTGTCCCAATATTCAATCCCTTATGGAATACCCTTGGTATTTGGTTTGTTCTACCTCCTCCGGAGTCATCATAACAAAGTTGTTATTATAACAATCCCTAAACAGGTAAGTTGGTAGGTCTGCTGATCCCATCTTTGATCTTGAAGATATAGATAATCTTCATGGCCGTTAGTTGTCCTGGTTTGGCATGCGAAGTCCACAAAAGATCTTTTATGTTTCTATCTTCCCAACAATAGACCCCGATCCTAGGATTATCGTACTGAGCCGTTTCAAAGGCTTCAAATCTACTTGATCGTATCCCGTAAATTCTAAAGTTGGTAGTCCTTCTTTTGCTGACATATCTGGGATTATGGTGTTTACTTCTAAATCCCATTTGTCTACCACATCCGGGTTTTCGACTTGTACATACTGAGTTCCATTTTTGTCCATGTATATTTTTCCTTGTTTGTTTGCCCTAATCTCTTCTTCTAACTCAATACCATGGTCATCAATGCGAATAGCATACTCCTTGTTAGGGTCCAAGTAAACCTGGGCTCCATGGCGGTAACTCTTGTAAAAAGATAGTATATGCTTATAGCGCATTGTTGTTCCGGTTTTCGAGTGAGTCGAGTAAGAAGACATTTTGGATGTTGAATCCGAGAAAGTGTCTGAGACTTCTTCAAGAATTGTGTACAAGGCATTCCCTTGATTCACGCATGGATACTCTACTGGAGGTTTCTCCGAGTATGCCCTGATTTCCTAGTACACGACCAGATCTAAGGTTCATATAGACTTATGAAGCCCTGGATAGAGTACTCACCTTTGGATTGACTTGTCGTCAATTTCCACTTGATTCGATTGCAACTTTCTATCAAGCCATTGATTCCTCGTTTGCAACCTGATTCCTATACAAATTTGATCAAGTTAGCTATTCTTCTATAAAGACAATAGAGTTTTTGCTAACTCTCATGATTGGTCTCTGTGTATCACTTCAAATCGAGCTATGGGAGTCAAAATTTGACTTTCAAATTCGACTTAGCAAAAAATCAAAGGTTTGATCTGCAACCTGGAAACTGAGTATACATGTACCAATTTTGATCCGATTGAATGCAAAATTGCCATGTGGCTTTATATTAACACTGTATAAGTTCAAAAGTCAAAATTGATGTCTCTGCATAGCAGAAGTAAATAATCGTGATTATTTACTTTTTTCAGTTTTTTTGTAATTTTTGAATTGGTTTGGCAAGTATACAACTTGTTAAAGTCTCTGGACAAGTTTCAACAAGTTTGGACAAAATCTGATCAAGTTCAAGTGTTTTGTGTCCGCAGACTCTGATTTCAAGAATCTGGCTTAAGTCTCACTTTTGTGATCCAAATTTCAGCAAAATTGATTTGTAAGGTCTACTTGATATGCTTGACCTTGTGGTACACTCAAACTTGCAAATTTCTCAAGTTTTGAAGCAGATGTAAATAATCACGATTATTTACTCCATCTATATTTTTGCAACTTTTTGCTCCAACTTTGACACGGATCTATTAAGCACCTTCAGTTAAGGTCACTACCCAAGTTTCATCAAGTTTGGAGAATTTTTGGTCAAATGGTCATCAATTATCTGTCCGCAGACTAACTTTGCAAATTTGGTCACAATTTTCAATCCAATGATCCAAATCTTACCAAATTTGGTTTATGGGCTTATTACAACATGTTAAAACTAGTGGTATGCTAACTTGGTCCAAAAAGTTCAAAAATAGGACAGATGTAAATAATCGCGATTATTTACAAATGATAACTTTTTGCAAATTTTTGGTCAACTGAGCATGTACACATGTTTATCACATCAACATAAGCTTATGAATCAATTTTCAACAAGTTTGGACAAGTTTTTCCCAAAGTTACACTCAAGATTCAAAAAGTCAGTACAAACTTTAGTTTTTACCCAGTTTTTTGTCAGTTTTGGTGATCCAAATCTCTTGGGCCTTTACAAAAGTTTTTTGTACACATGCAATGAGTCAATGGTATGAACCTTGGTTAATTTAGAGCAGAAAGTTAATAATCGTTATTATTAACTTCAGGCTTGAAATGAACACTTTTTTGCAATTTTTTCAAAGACAATCTTTATATGAGCTATTTTAAGGCTATGAATCAAGTCAAAACTTAATTTGGCCTAAAATGTAAAGAAAAAGTAAATAATCTGAGTTTTGGCCAACTCTTGCAATTTTTACCTCGAAGTGTCTTTGAGCTTACCAACTGGTTCAGACAACTTTTAAGCTTACTCTCCAGTCGGATTGAGTGGTTTCAAATCTTTTCGAGCTATTTCTAGCCGTAGACCTAAAATTCTGCAACTTCTAATAACATTTCACACTTGATTCTTTCAGAGAGAGCAATGTTTTGAAATCCACCTTGAATCCTACTTACCCTACCCAAGATTCTCATGCAATGGGGTTGTGGAAAGTGTCCACAAACACTCGTTTTCTTGTCCTTTATGTTTTTATGAGCACTGATATTAAGACTTGTCTCGTCTACTAGTCATTCTCAAAATCCTAATCTATATCTACAATCTTATGATCCTAAAGGCACTCAACAAGTACGATTACTTCCAAGCTACCTCTACACAGCAAAAGACGACAATCTTAAGCTATGCGATTTCTAAAAAGAAAGTTTTGAACTCTACGCAAACCTAAAGAAATTTAAAGGATAACTTCACAAGACACTCGTGTTTTTCCCTAGTTTAGGTCTCTTCGATCCCCGGCAGTGGCGCCAAATGTGGGACGCATGTTTAACCTCACCATCCTATCTTATTGCAGTATTAGCGAGAACCACGATTAGTTTGTCAATCCATGGGGCAAAGCTAACTCGACTAGTACATAGAGGCTACAAGAGGTTGTTAATCTCTCGGAAAACAACTAACAACTCCTATCTAACTCAAGCTACACTCAAGTGGCTGAAATCACCAAAATCCAAACGCTCATCGGCAAACAAATCACATCCGTTATAGCGTCAAATGACATCCAAACGTAATGAAACTTCTAGGACAACTTTATAAGACCTAAGAAAACATGCTTATGGTCTCAAATCCCACTTTAGGTCAAGTTCCAAAATTGTGATTATTAACAGTAGTGGATTTTGGACCTAATCGTTTTTTACCTAGAATGCATCTAAATGTTTAGCAACGATGCCCCAATATCTCGCCTATGCTTAGTTTTCGATTTAAAAGTGTAAATTCCTAGTTATGATGAAATCAAGCCACGGGTTGGCAATGCCAAAAGCTACAAAATACTATGAACTGCTTACGTCAATGCGTAGAGCTCTTACCTGCAATTGCAATGCAACAAATGCGACTGCAATGTCACAATCGGGGAGGGAGTAGGAAGCGCGAGAAGGAGAGGAGTGAGCGTCGTTAGCTCACGCTGTGTATTTCTTATCCAAAAACTTATAAAAAGCTTACAAAAGTTGGCTTTTATACCTTCGCCAAGGTTTTTGGGTAGTCAAAACTAATAATCTGGAGTTCTACCAAAGCTGGGAAGTGACTGGTTGATACAATCTAGAAGCTTGTAGCCCCGGCTCATTAATTATAGAGTTTATTCGAGAAAATAGGAGTTACAATATTCTCGATTTATCAAAATAATATATGTTTTACAAAGAAAACTCCAAAAAATGGTATCCGTGTTAGCTTGTTGCTAACAGATCACAAGTACAAACATGCATACCATCTTTATCAAAGTTTTTGCAAAATGAGGTAAACTGACTGCATGTACATTCGAGAACCGATTCATGCCGAAAAAATTAATGTAGACCAAGTTTTTTATGGGTTGTTGATACATCCAACCAATAAGTACATTATCAAGTAGTTTGTGATTGCCAAAAAATAGGTCAAATCACTCACAAAAAAGAGCTTTAGGTTGTATCCAATTGAGAAGTACATTATAGAAGAGATAGTGCATGACATAATAATCAATATCTAATTCTCCTAAATGGTTTTCTCATGTTAAACTGATCATTTAATATGGGGAAGTGCCAGGGGAGAAAAAGCTAGAATATTGGTTAAGTTAGCAGACCGAAGTTAGCAAACCGACCACAGTAGGGATCCAAAGGAGGGAAAATAGGGATCCAAAGAGGGGGCTATCTGCAAAAGAGCTATGTGCACCAATGGGCTTAAAAGACCCTAAGGTTCACCCCATTAAGACTTCCAAAATGCTAAGGTTCCAAAATTGAAAGGTTGTGTCCAAAGGGTCAAACATTAGGGAAATTGGATGCTTTGTGTGTGCCCCAAAAGTGTTCATCCATCCCTACATAGGAGGGGGCGAGCCTTGCAAGTAGGGGATGAGAGAGAAAATCACACACACACACACACACACACACACAAGCTCCCTTTACACAAAGGGAATGAGGGACACATGTCAGCTCCCTAGCCGAGATGCCCACAAGGTGTACTCAAATCCTATTGGATGGCCTTGGAGGTGGACCAATGAGAATTAGGCTAGATTAAATCTAGTTTAATTAATTTAAAAACACTTAATAAAAGAACCAATGGGAATTAAGCTCTCTAGAAGACTATTGGACAGTCTCCCAAGGGGTCTAATGAGCATTCAGCAGCCCAATGGCTTGCCTAATTCCTATTGGCCAGGAGGCAAAGAGGTCCAATGAGAGTTTAGTTGCATTTATTAATTAACTAAATCTCTCACAAAAGGAAAAAGGGGGACACATGTCAGAAGGCTATCACTTATGCTGCTTAATTACCATTGGCTAAGCCTCGGGAGGTGTAATAGGATGCTAGCAATAGCAAATAGCAAGAGGGGTCGACCAAGAGAGAGAGGGAGGTGATTTTTCAAAGTCATTATCACCTACACACTCACACTAGCTCATGTGTGGAGTAACAATACTCTCTCTCCTTCTCAAGCTTTAATGGAAAGCTTATCACCTACTCCAAGCTTGTGAGAAGGAAGGCCTACACCAAAAACTCTTGGCTTTGTGATGCAAATCCAACCAAGATCCAAGCTTCAATGCATGCTCATATCCTCTATCATACTAATTACTAAGCTAATCTATGCTAATACGAGTGCTTATGTGAGGAAATGTACATCTTTCTCGTAAAATACTCCTTCCTCTCAATCTACTCTCATACCCCGCTAGCTCTCACCATCTTTGAAGGTGTGTAAGGTGTGTGAGGTCTTGGGTCTGAGACCGTGAGGGAATTGATGTTGTGTTTGATAAGTGTTTTGCTTAGTGCATGAAGTTTCCATCTTCATTGCACTAGCTAGTATTGAAGGAACACAAAGAATTGTATTGTAAAATGTCTCTTTTGATGGGAGAAACCATAATACAAAGCCTTTTGGAGGGGGGACCGGCTCCATGCAAATCCGGTCCTCAATTGTTGTCAATTGCTTAATTTCTCTCTCTTTTTGAAGTATTGTTCATGCTATCTAACTAGGTGTTATGCTTTTTGTTGCTCTCTCCACCCAAGCACTCTTGTTATTCTCATTAGGAAGCTATTCTAATGAAATGCTCACTATGTTCATGCTATTTTTCGCTAACACAAGTTACTAGACTATTAAATGTTACATTGGTATCAGAGCACAAGGTTTCTCTTTTCTTGCTCAAGAAGGGAGGTCCTCAAGCTATCTATAAATGGTTGGTACTATTAATTGCATGTGAGTAAGTAGAATAGGGATTTTTCAGCCTTGCAATGTGGCTGCCTTTGTGCAGTTAATGGGGCATCACCGTCAAGAGCTATGGTCTTAATAGTGGAGTCCTATGGGGGTTTGCCTACGGCTTAACCACTATTGAGCTATTAGAAGCTTGATAGGAGCCAGTGTTGTTTTGGTGTTGAACAACCCTCTCTTCTATTCCTTGCAATTAATAGTATTCGAGCCACGAGTACAGTAGCTTGAGTGCTTTTTCTAAAGGGGTAAAGAGGAGTAGCAACTAGGGCTTGAAGTGCCAAAGTACACCTAAAAGTTGTTAGAATGGTTGACAATAGTAAAGAGAATGAAATTAATGTTGATAACTTTGATTTTGCTAATGAGCAAGCTACTAATGATGCCGTGATGCTTGTTAACTATCTTGTTTCTAGGCTTCAACAAGCCATGGGCAATCCATCCCTCCAAAGTGAAGTGCAGCGGCAACTTCGTGCTCATGGGATTCTCCAAGCTCTCCACCATGACAAGAGAGCACCTAGGAAGCCTCCTTGCGAGACTTCCAAAAGAGGTCTCTCTCCGATTCGGGAAGAAGAAGAGGATCCCTATGAAGAACTCAGAAATTTTCTCCTTAATGACGCATCTCCTTCTCAAACGAGAACTCAAGAGCCTCCACCAAAGGAACGAGAAAGAAG
Organism: Adiantum capillus-veneris; assembly: GCF_014529385.1. Classification (NCBI taxonomy): domain Eukaryota; kingdom Viridiplantae; phylum Streptophyta; class Polypodiopsida; order Polypodiales; family Pteridaceae; genus Adiantum; species Adiantum capillus-veneris. Next base: position 115,408,471 of record NC_140948.1, on the reverse strand, counting down.
TGAGTCTCCCGCCACCTCAGTAGAGATGGCTCCATGAAGACGGCAGGCTAAACGCTCTCCATCACCTCCAAAATGGAGAAGACCATCACAAACTTCTCCACATCATACTTCAAAGAGGGATGACAAAACGCAAGAGAAGAAAAAGGCGAGAAAGAGGACACCCTCTTCTTCATCCTCTTCCTGTTATGAAAGTGATGCTGAGGAAAATGAAGATCAAGGCAAGGAAAAGGCAAGAAAGAGGTCACCCTCTTCTCCATCTTCTGAAGAAAGTGATGGTGCAACCTTTGAACCATCAAAAAGAAGAGGCCATAGGAAATCCTATGCCACGTGGAAGAGGTCATCCAAGCTCAAGAAGTTCAAAGAGGGAGGGAAGATCATCTCTTTCCTTACCTACGATGGCACTTTTTTGGTGCTACAAACAAAGTCTTGGCCTTTATCTAACAATTCGATGCGGCATTCGGAGATGAGGGCTTCATGGAGTCCTCTAAGCTACGCCATGTAGCTATGCACTTTCAAAAGTCCGCCAAACAATGGTGGTCTAGCCTACAGACCAACAGCGGTGAAGCTCCACGAACATGGAAAGCTTTAAGAGCTTCCATTATGAAGCATTTTTTGGCCACCGATGCCAAAGAAAAAGTACTCACCAAATGGTGAATCTTGAAGCTCTCTCCCTATGAATCCATCCACAAATATGTAGACAAGTTTTGGGACCTACAACTCAAAGCCATTGTCTTCAAAAAGTTGGACTTTGGAGAGCAAAAGCAGCAATTTTGTGCGGGCTTAACCGAAGAAATGGTGGAGTATGTCAACTCCCAAAGTCCATGCACCATATCGACGGTAATACATCATACTATGGTGGCCTCTCGAATCAATTTCCAAACAGGGGCTAAGAGGAATTCTAAGCTCCCTAAAAACAAGGGTTCCAATGAGCCTAAGGGGAAGGACAATGTCCAAAAGTCTCCTAAGGGAAATTCCAACAAAGCTAAGGAGAAGGGAGTTTACAAAGGCAAAAATAAACTCTCTCCTGAAGAGCTTGAGCGCTATCGCAAGGATAACCGGTGTTTCAAGTGCGGCGAACAAGGGCATGCGTACCTCGCTTGTCCCCAAAAGAACAACTGCCATGATCCTTCTAGAGCTACCTTGGTTGAAATCCAGGAAACTCACCACAAAGTATCTCCTCTATGCCATGCTTGGGGAAAGGTAAGAGAACATGATGCTTTTATTCTCTTTGACCCTGGTTCTACTCACAATTTTATATCTATAGAGTTGGTCACCAAGCTAGGCATACAAGCCTACGAGATGGGAGATTTCCTACCCGACCGCGCAGGCGGTGCTTTCAAGGGGCAAGAAGCTTCAGTCACTCCCTTAATCGGGAAATTGAGGCTCCATTTCCAAAGCTTTTTGGACAAAGAGGACTTCTTTATCTCTCCTCTCAAACATGAGGATGTAATCCTAGGGGCACCATGGTTTGATCGCATGGCTACCAATGTTAAATACCCTGAAAGGAGAATCTCCTTTGAGTTCAGGGAAAAAGATATGTATATAGATGCTAAGGAAATGGGTAACACTATACCCATTGTACATACACAAGCTTTCAATAAGTCAATAAAGAGCTCTATTTCCGTGTACATGATTTTTGTTAAAGATTCTCAAAATAAACCTAATGTTTTAGCAAAAGAAAATATACACAATCAAAAGGAATTAGAGTTATCCAATCTTCTCAAAAGGTTTCAAGATGTCTTTATTGACGACATCCCTTGTGAGCTACCTCCTAAACGAGGCAATGATGACCATGCAATTGAACTTCTTCCAGGAAGTTCACCGCCTAACAAACCTCCTTATAAAGTTTCTCAAGCTCAACAAGAGGAGATTATGCGGCAAGTGCATGAGTTAGTTGAGAAGGGCATGGTTAGGCCTAGCTCATCACCATTTTGCTCTCCTGTGCTAGTAGTGCAAAAGAAAGACGGCACATATCGTATGTGTGTCGACTATAGAGCACTAAATAGGATCACTATCAATAATAGGTTTCCTGTTCCATGGGTAGAAGACCTATTTGTTGATAAGCTACAAGGGTCTACCAACTTCAGTAGGATTGACCTAAAAAGTGGCTACCATCAAATAAGGATAGTTGATCTAGACATTATAAAGACCGCATTTCACACTATGTTTGGTCTTTACCAATGCCTTTTGGCTTGACCAAAACACTAGCCACATTCAACCGCTTGATGGAGAAGCTATTCAAGCCTCACTGAACCTTTACTGGAGTGTTCTTTGATGGTATCAGCATCTACTATAATTCATTAGACCAACACAAGCAACACCTCCAGGTAATAATTCAAGCTCTAAGAGAGAATAAACTTTATGTTAATCGAAAGAAAAGTTAATTTTTCTTACAAGAGATTTAGTATTTAGGTCACATTATCTCTCAAGATGGCATCCAAATGGATCCATCAAAGTTAGAGATAATAAAAGGATGGCCTAAACCAAGGAATCTTCATGAATTAAGAAGCTTTATAGGTATGTGTGCATACTATAGATGCTTCATAGAAAAGTTCTCACTAATAGTAGGACCATTACATGACCTAACAAAGAAAAAAGTTAGGTACACATGGTCTGCCAAGGAGAACAATGCTTTCAAAAAGCTTAAAGAAAAGCTTATCTCTCGACCTGTGCTTACACTACCGGATCTCTCAAAGCCATTTGAGGTCCAATGTGATGCTTGTGGTGATTGCCTTGGACTTCAGTCTGCAGTCTTCGACAGTAGAGGCAGGGAGGTTAGCAAGATAACCCAGGTTTCACTTAAAATAGGTGCTAAAAAAGCTTTGTTGGGTAAGACCCAAAGTTGATGGTCTACCCCAAAGAACTCGATTTCAATCTGCCTAACAGGTAGGAGACGAAAAACTTTAGAGATTTTTGGCACCATTTCCAAGAGGTTAGAGTCATTGAGGGAGCAAAGATTATTCTAAAGTTCTTTGACGGCTTCTAGAGTCACACTATCCCTACAAAAGATACCACTTGTTTGAGGGATAGTAGGGGTAGCCGGGGTACTAATAAAAGATGGATTGAGGCCACATAGTTTCTTCAAAAAGTTAGATAGATCAGCCCCACAAGAAGAGAATAGGGCAAGCTCTTGTTGGTATTGTACAGAGAGTATGGGAAGCTGGGCTATGTACTGGGAAATCAAATTCACTCCTTCCTTGGAGTCCTTGTCCAAGGTAGCCAAAACTTTGACCCAATCATTAAAAGATGTCATGTGTAAGATAGACATCTTTTTGTCTGAGGTAAGAGCCGAGTCATATATTAGTTGAGATGCATCCACGCTATTAATACATCTGAGGACAGGAGACTTGGCCACAAAGAGGAGTTCAGAGGTCAATTCCAATCCTTGTGAGAGAGCAAGGGTCTACAATATATCAAAAAACTTTAGTGAGAATAAATTTTGTAGTAAGTAATACAATCCTTGACCTTCCTAGCAAGGAAAGGCCGGGTTCTAACTGCCACGGCATTTTTTGGTTTATGGTCTTTAAGGTACAACTTAATCTGCTCAAGAATCTATTTATGATTCTCAAGGTTGTGTTTTACACTCATGCAGGCTGTCATTCTAAAAAGTTTGTGGTCCTAAAAGGAAATATATACACATAAATAAGATCGGTTACTGTCTTAACCGGCAAAGTTAAAGACTATAATAGTCGTGAGCAGGAGACTAAAGAAATAGTCTATGAAGCACAACCTAACACCAGTCAACCAATCAAGGGATTATAAACTGTGGATCCATCTTAGAACTAAGTTTCAGAATTAGTTTCTAAAGCCAGCATCCCGATTTTTCCATAAAATGAAAAAACCTTATGTTTAGGATGTGTGTGTAGTTGTTTTATCATAATAAATGAGACAATCATAATAAATAAGACATAATTGAACTTTTTACATTCAAAAGACGGCTGGATTCAAAATAGAGGAAATGATAAGTACAAAAACAACTCAGTCTTAGAATTATCTTTGTACAATGTTTGTAAGAATGAAGCTTCATTCCAGTATACAAATAACACAAGAACTTCCCTTGCAGTAGGTGTATGTGTAATCATGTGTTGGACAACTTGCAAAAGCCAAAAAAACCTTCCAAGATAAGCTAGAGTCCTTACTTGCATCCATCCAAACAAGATAACAAATATGTTAGTCTTGGATGTGTTTTACAGGTATCAATGGACTATATCAATTGTTATCCATGTCCACCTCACAACATTTTTTAAAAACGTTTACAAGCTAAGTCCAAAGTTGTGTTCCAAAAAACGTTTTGATAATCCCAAAGTTAATATTTAGTATAAATATAGTATTATTTTGATTAGAAGGCAATGACCCCATCTAATCCAAGTGTCTTAACCCCGCAATTTTTTGAGTTTATTTTCCGATTAGTGAGGCACCATCATATGAAGCAAAAAGAAGCCTTAAAAATTCCATTATAGAAGTTCAAACTTGTTTTTGTTTACTCCAAATGGATATAGTTTATGTTAATATGGAATCCAGTCTTTTAGCAACACAAATGGTATCCAGTCAATTTTGAATGTCAACACCGAAAAAAGACTAACTGCTAATATGGGTTTTTTTGAAAAATCAAGCAACAACACCCGCCCATGTAAATAACGTTTTGCATCATCTCATCGAAACAACTAGGTAATGAACGAGTAAAGCTTCGGTATGTAGTCGGGGAAAAGCCCCCTACAAACCCTAGCAAAAACATCCATTATCAGTGCATAGCAAGCCAAAAAAAAACCCTTTAAATCCACATAGCCAACCCAAATGGTGGGTCTTACCCGGATTTATGTGATAGTGATCAGCGTACCATGCTTAAGTGATAGTACCAAGTCAATCCCAAAGCTAAAAAACAAGAAGCTACACCCGCCTATGTGAATGCAAATAATGCATTGCACTATCCCATCAAAACAACCAAGTAACAAACAGTTACATCAACGGTGGCCAACTCCCTTATGAACCCTTAACAAAAACTTCCAACATTAGTGCGCAGTAGATCAGAAAAAAAAACCCCCCTTTTTTATGTTCACATATCCAACCCAAACGGTGGGCCTATCCAGACTTTGCATGCCAGTAATCAATAAACCATGTATAAGCAACAGCACCAGGTTAATCCCAAAGCATTTTGATGAATAGTAAGCACCATTAGTATGTCAGACCATTCACGACAGATTACTGTCTTGCCAAGCCAGGCGGTAGCAATCCAAATTTTATTCAATAAAACCAATGAACAGTTAGCGTAAAACAGCCACCAAGAACCAGGTTTTTACAAAGTTTAAGTGGCAATAGCTGGTATGCCATACCCCAAAACCACCTATAATCAAAGAACCTCAGAATAGTTATCCACGCAAAGCTAACAGAAAATCGAAACCCAGTAGTGGGGTCAAAGTCTTGCCAAAACACCATCACCCATATGACATATACTTATCTACCAATGAACTTTAAACAAGTTCTGCTACAGAGTGAAACCCACACAAAGTGCCATACCATCAAACTGATAGAGCAACACCATTATAGCAATATTGTCCTAAAAAATAGGTGTGCAATGAAAAACTCATAATAATAAGCAAAGAATCCAACCAGTGTTGTTTATGTTGTGAGCTCCATACTTCGGTGCAGTAGAGAAATAGAAACACAGTCCTAATTTATGCAATCAAAAAAACATACAAAGCTAAGTGAGGGGCAAAGTTGCGCCCTCACCTCTTAAATAGACGAAGGAGGAAGGCTGCCATCACTGTGTGGTGAGCAGAGCGTCATGAGTGGAGCGATCCCCTCCTAGGGAGCCAAGACTGCGAGGCCGCCTATGATGCGGTATGCCAAAGCAAAAAAACCACCATAGCGCCTTCACGGCCGGGTTTACACAAGCAATATACCACTTTGTTTAGGTTTTAAGTAACACTTATGATTTATACGGGCCATGTCCCAAGGAGGATACCCTAAGTAGTGAAGCTTAGGAAGCGTGCTTTAGTAGAATCCAGGATGTCAATTAAGCTAGAGACTCTTAAAGGAAAGTAATATTGTGTGTGTGTGTGTGTGTGTGTGTGGAGAGAGAGAGAGAGAGAGAGAGAGAGAGATTATGATATCATCTCATCATAGATGAGTGAAAATTAAAAAACCTTAAAATTTCATCTAAAATTAAATACTAAAACAAAGTGGGATCTATTATACATAAAAAGAAGCACATGATTCCTTTCATAATGTGGTCTAGAACCACATCAGTGATGTGTTAAGAAAGATTGGCACTATATTGAGTCTTATCTACAAAATAAGGTCACCTATGATTGTGTATGGAAGGGACGTTGCATTATTTGAAGGTTTGATGAGGTCAATAGAAGTATGATGAGACTAAAAGTTATGGAGTTCTGGATATGCTCAACAAAGGTAAGTCAAGGAAGTAATTGATTGCTTTGTGCCAATGTAGACAAAAAAATTTGGCATGTTTTTCAGCTTTTCCCAAACATATATTTCAAATAAGGTATACTTATTAAAGCACAAATTGTTTTTCATGAGCTTTTTGCTCAAGATGTGATCCATTGGAATGAGCTAATTGTAGGATATTCCCAATTGTGGCAAGCCAAGAACACTGGATTGTGTTCAGTTAATGTTAGAGAGAGAGTCTCAAGAAGGCCTTGCATCTAATGGGATTCCCCTCCACTTGCATCTATGCAAGGTAGCAAAAGGTTTGTTGGCGAGCCCTTCCATGGCATATCCTCCTATGATTTCATTCAAAGAGACCGCATCTAGAAAGACTCCCTCATTCCACATTTTTTTAAAATAGCATAGAGGTTCTTCTTCTACCCTTGCTAAGCATACTTGAATTAATGCAATCCAAACTACATTTCTCACAAGAAATGTGTCGACTGCTTTTAGAATGCACTTATTCCGCAGTAGGTTTCAACAAGAGAGTAGGGTTTGGCAAGGGAGATCCAGGTGATTTTAAATGGATGCAATAGAAGTGAAATTCCCCATATACAATCTGTTTCTCAATGAGGTGCATAGGAGATACCTTTGAAAGCACAAAACATGTTTCTTGTGCACAATGTGGTCTAAATGTGGTGTCTTGGATTGAGTTAATGCATATATGCCCACCAAGGGAAACGTTTCTTGCTCTAGGCTGTTTTCAAAAATATGGAATGAGGCATCTTGCTAGATGTGGTTTCTTGGGATGCAATTATAGCAGGATATGCTAAGCAAGGGCTGTCCGAGGAAGCTTTGGGGTGTTTTTCATGGACACAAGAGGAGGGAGTGTCCCAAATTTTAGTGGAAATGCTAAGCAAGAGCTAGTTGAGGAAGATTTGGGTTGTTTTTTATGGATATAAAGGAGTGCATCTCCCCAATTTTTCTCTTTTGAAATGCACTTATAGGAAGATGTGATCACAATGGTCTATCGTGGAAGATTCTTTATATATTCATTAGATGCAAGAGGTGGACATGGGCTGTGAGTATTTCTTGGAATGCACATATAGGACTAGTATGCCCAGTAAGGGCTAGCCAAGGGAGATTTGGGTTGTTTTCAATGGATGCAAGAAGAGGGCATTTCAACTAAGTTTTATCACGTGTTTTGCATGCTCAATGTATGTAGTCATTTGGGGTTAGTGGATGAGGGCCAAATCAATTTCAATGAGACAAAGGAAAAACAATAATTTGCATAACAAAGAACACTTTCACGGCTGATTGATTTGGATGTGCAAGCCTTTTTAACAACCCTATAACATCGTGCTTGATGGTGTCTTGGTTGACATGCATGCCAAATGTGTTGCATTGTTGAAAGTGATAAAAGTTCTTTGACACACATCTTCTACACAATGGGACATCTTGGTGTCATAAAATCTAATATCTACCTATCCTGAATGATTTTCTCATATTGAACTGATCATTTAATGTGAAAAATGAATGGGAACAAGAGTTAGAATATAGATATGTGCTTTTAGACCTATCTCAGCACAAGATCAAAAGGGGAGAAGTTTACATCTCATTAAGGGTCCAAAAAGGATGGTCTACCAAAGAGCAACGAGAAGATAATGGAGCTTAAAAGACCTTAGGTTTAGCTTCGTTAAAGACCTCCAAAGGTTAGTGTTAGAAGTCCTTAAACCTAGGACCTTTAGGTATTTAGACCTTAGACAAGCTATGCATGTACTTGAGGTGCTTTTCGTGCTTGATCTGACTAAGGTGCTTGTTGTGCTTGAGCTGAATATGCTGCTTGAGGTGCTTGTCGTGATTGATGACTAAGGTGCTTGAGGTTCTTGTTGTGCTTGATGTGGCCAAGGTGCTTGAGGTGCTTGTCATGTTTGATGACTAAGGTGCTTGTGGTGTGCAATTCAAAGATCATCCCTACAAAGGAGGGGGCGAGCCCTAAAGGTAGCGGCATGAGAGAGAACACACACACACACACACACACACACACACACACACACACACACACACACACACACACACACACACTCAAGGCAATCCAAGGCTCAAGAGGCATTAAGGACACATGTCAAGCACCTACCCATGCTGCCCTCATGATGTGCCTAAGGCCTATTCAATGGCCTTCAGAGAGGTTCAATGAGAATTTAGATCCATGTAATTAATTAATTAAGCTCTCTCTCAAAGGGGGAAAGAAGGACAAATGCTATCCCTATTTGTTGAAATGGCCATAGTCTGTGATTGGCCAAGCTTGGCAAGGGCCAATAAGGATCAAGCTATAGTAATGGGAGAGAGGGGTCAACCAAGGCTAGGGAAGACTATCATTTTGGCACATTCAATTGCACACTCTCACAACCTCTCATGTGTTTAGGAAGAACTCCATCTCCCTCTCCAAGCTTGAGAAGTAGAGAACCTACACCAACACCTCTTGGCTATGGAATGCAAATTCAACCAAGAGTAAATGTTCAATGGCATTCTCATCTTCTTTACCATCTATATTACTATTATAAGCTAAGCACCAAGAGTAATCTATGGTGAGGAAAGTACTTCTTTCTTGTATGCTACGTCTTCTTACTCTTCCCTTCCCTCACGCCGTGCTAGCTATGTCCACCTTTGAAGGTGTTTGAGGTCTTGGGATTGAGGCCGGGGACAAGTTAATGCTTTTGCAAGTTAGTTACGGGTATAATATTGGTGCATGAAGCTTACCATCTTAATGGCATCAACAAGGTCTCAAGGAACACAAAGTATGTATTGTACTAAGTCTCTCTTCAAGGGAGAATCTATAATACAAAAGCATTTTGGAGGGGGGACTGGCTCCAAGTAAATCTGATCCTCAACTGTTTTCAATTTCTCTAATTCTCTCTCTCTCTCTTGCAAGTATTATTCATGCCAAGATAACTACGTACAATGTTCATTTTGCTACCTTTAATCAAGTACTCTCCTTATGCTCTTTAAGAATTCTCTTAAGGAAATGCTCACTATTGTTACTTTAATTCCACTACAATCAATGTTATAGCCATATTCCATTACATTGGTATCAGAGCCATTGGTTTCTCTTTTCTTGCTTAAGAAGAGAGGTCCATAAGTTGTCCATTAATGGTTGGACCTGTTCATTGCAAGAGGGTAAGTGGGACAAGGATTTATTATCCCGGATGGAATGAAGTAAGTTTGAGGTACACCATTGGGAACTATAGACTAAATAATGGATTCTTTTGGGGCTTGCCTTTGGCTTAACCATTATTGAGCTACTAGCGAGCTCAACAGTAACCATAATGAATCGAGAACTCTTAGAAACTCTCCACTACTCTTTGCAATCAACTGTCTCTAAACCATGGGATATAAATTTAGCTGATATAAATTTGGCTGCTGCTGATATAAATCTAGTTAGCATAGATGACAATAATAAAGAGAGTGGAATGAATTTTGACGACTTTGATTTTGCACATGAAGGTGTTATTAATAATGCCCCCATACTTGTGAACTATCTTGTTAGTAGGTTGCAACAAGGTATGGGCAACCATGCCTTGCAAGCCAAAGTTAATCAACAAATTTGCACTGATGGGTTTCTCCAAACTCCCCAAGAAGAGAGAGAGAGAGAGAGCTTAGAAATCCTCTTGTAAAGACTTCCAAAAGAAAGATCTCCCTGGTGAGAGAAGAGGAGGAACCCTATGAAAGAGAAAGAAGCGAATCTCTAAATTCCTCGGAAGATGTGTCTCCGTGAAGAAGACAGTCTTGATGATCCCCAACTTCTCTCAAGAGGAAAAGATCATCATATAGTCCTTCTCCTTGTCATTCCAAGAGGTAAGAGAGGAATCAAAAGAAGAAAAAGACGAGAAAGAGGTCACCTTCTTCTCCATCTTCATCATATTCCTCATCTTCCAATGAAAGCAATGGTTTTTCTCCTAGAGAATACAAGAGGAGAGTACACAACAAATCCTATGCTTCTTGGAAAAGATCCTACAAGCTTAAGAAGTCCAAGGAGGGAAAAAAGAGCATCTCTTTTCTCACCTATGATGGAACCTTTGGTGCTACGAACAACGTTTTGGCCTTCATCCAACAATTTAATGCGGCCTTTGGAGATGAAGGCTTCATGGAGTCCTCCAAGCTATGTCATGTGGCTACGCATTTTCAAACAATGGTGGGCTAGTCTATGAGGTAATGGCAAAGCTCCCAAGACATGGAAAACTCTACGAGTTTTCATAACAAAGCAGTTTCTTGCAAGCGATGCCGAAGACAAAGTGCTTACCATATGGAAAATTTTAAACGCTATCTCCCAATGAGTCTATCCAAAGTATGTGGACAAGTTTTGGGATTTACATCTCAAAGCTACAGTCTACCAAAAGATAGACTTCGCTAAACAAAAGAAACAATTTTGTGCAAGACTACCTGAAGATATGGCTGAGTATGTCAACTCTCAAAGGCCTAGGACCATCGCTGAAGTGATTCCCCATAAAATGGTTCCTTCATGAATCAGTTTCCAACAAGGGACTAAAAGGAATTTTAAGCCCATGGAAACTAAAGACCAAAATGAACCTAGAGGGAAGAACAATGCTCAAAATTCTTTCCAAGGCAATTATAGCAACAAAAACAACAATAACAAGACCAAAGATAAAGGAGTTTACAAAGGTAAAAGTAAACTCTCTCATGAAGAGTTAGAGGCTTTTTGCAAATACCATAAATGTTTCAAGTGTGGGGAGCAAGGACATAGCTATCGTTCTTGTCCCAAAAGGAATTCATGCAATGAGACTCCTAGAGCTTCCATGTTCAAAGCTCCAAAAGAGGGTACTCATTGCAAAGGATCATCCCTTTCCTATGCTTGGGGAAAGGTGATGGAGCATGATGCTTTTATCCTTTTTGAAGGGACAACACGCTGGGGCTTTCAAGGGACAACACGCCTTTGTTACTCTCTTGATTGGTAAATTGAGGCTTCATGTCCAAAGCTACATCAACAAATAGAATTTCATCTCCCCTCTTCAACATAAGGATGTTATCATAGGGTACCATGGTTCAACCGCATGGCTACCAATATGAAGCTACCTAAAAGGATAATTTATTTCACCTACAAGGAAAAGAACATGTACATAGATTCTAATGAATCGGGTCGTACTATACCTCTTGTAAATTCACTTGGTTTTGATAAGTCAATGAAAAGCTTAGTTTTTGCGTTTATGATTTTTGTCAAAGACTCCATAAATGACCCTAATGTCTTACCTCATGAAAATGGTAGGAATTAAGAAAATTTATAGTTGTTTAATTTTCTAAATGGATTTCAAGATGTTTAATCAATGACATCCCTAGAGAGTTACCTCCAAAATGAGGGGATGATGACCACAAGATAGAGCTTCTACCTGGGAGCTCACCGCGTAATAAGCCTCCTTATCAAGTTTCCCAAGCTTAACAAGAGGAGATTATGAGGCAAGTACATGGTGGATAAAAGTATGGTGAGGCCTAGTTCCTATCCCTTTTGTTCATCCGTCCTATTAGTGCAAAAGAAAGAGGACACATATCGTATGTGTCTTGACTATCGAGCACTAAACTGGATTACTATCAAGAATATATTTCAGGTATCGTGGGTAGAAGATTTTTTTGATAAGCTACAAGGCTCTCTACCTACTTTAGTAGGATTGACCTTAAAAGTGGCTACCATCAAATAAGGATGGTCAATGAAGATATTTTGAAGACCGCATTTTGTACAACATTTGGTCTTTATGAATACCTTGTCATGCCTTTTGGCCTGATAAATTCTCCGCCCACATTCAACCGCTTAATGAAGAAAAATATTAGGCCCTACCCCAAGTTCACTGGAGTATTCTTTGATGATATCATCATCTACTCCAATTCTCTCGAGGAACATAAGCAACATCTCCATGTAATCTTTCAAGCTTTTTGAGGGAGAATAAAATTTTCTTTAATCAAAAGAAGAGTGAATTTTTCCTTCAAGAGATTCAATACTTAGGTCACATTATCTCTCAAGATGGTATCCATATGGATCGAACAAAGTTAGAGGTAATACAAGGATGGACTAACCCAAGGAATCTACATGAGCTATGAGGATTTATTGGTATGTGTGCATACTATGGACGGTTCATAGAAAACTCTTGCAAATAGCAGGACCATTACATGACTTTGACAAAGAAGAACGTTAAGTACACATGGACTTCAAAAGAGCAAAATGCTTTTGACAAGCTCAAAGAAAATCTTAACTCTCAACCTATGCTTATATTGTCGGATCTCCCAAAACCATTTGAGGTCCAATGTGATGCTTGTGGAGATTTCCTTGGAGCAGTCTTGCTTCAAGAAGGGCATGCCATAGCATAGTCAAAGACTCAACTCCAATGAACGAGTCTTGGGAATATACAAAAAGAAGCTACTATCTGTTCTGCATGCCCTTGACACATCGAAGCATAATCTTTTGGGGACTCCATTCATCCTATGAATGAATCACTAAAGTCTTAAGTACTTCATGATGCAAACCAAGCTTTTTAACAAACAAATGATGTGGGAAAATTCTCTTTCGCAATTTATTTTTCATATTGCTCATATTGCTAGAAAGCAAAATCAAGTGGCCAACGCACTATCACAACAACCAAGAGTAAATTCAAAGTCTATAGCAACTCACAATGATCTATCTTCTATGATAGATTAGTATGCTATTGATCCTGATTTCAAAGATATAATTTCAGCCCTTGCCTTAGGGAAGAAAGAAGAACCATTTACCTTGCAGGATGGTTATCTTATCCATGGCAATAGGCTATGTGTTACTAACTCCCTTCATGAGAAAGTAATTTATGAATCCCATGCTCCTCCCTATGCAGGGAATAGAGAGATTCAACTACTCTTCGAGGGGTAGAGACGTATTTCTATTGGCTTACCATGAAAGTAGACATACAAGAGTATGTTTCAAAATGCGTGGTATGCCAAAAGACAAAGTATGATAGAGGGAAGCAACCTCAATTACTCCAACCATTTCCAATTCCTAATTCATCATAGGAGAGCATATCCATGGATTTTTTCTTTGGATTACCAAATCTATCCATGGGAATACAAGAATATGGACAATAGTCGATAGGTTTAGCAAACAAGTGGTGGAATTATGGTTGCAGGAATACTCACACAGCTTGAGAAGACGAAGGAAGATCAAGGCACACAATAGAGAGTGTATTACTTAGTGTGTAATGGAAAAATGGATAGACCTAGAATGATGGACGTATATACAATGCATGGGGGGAAAAAACCTCCTAAAGAGGGAAAAAATGCCCCGATAGTCCTAAGTGTGTTCACACACATCACTAACACATGTATATGGTAACAAATCCCCCCCTCGAGTGATGCGGTAAACGAGAGCTAGCACATCAGCAAATAGAAGTGCCATGCCTTGAGAACATGATCAGTCCACAAAGGGGAGTAAGCCCAAAGCTTTGCGGAAATCTTTGAACTTCTCATGAGACAATGCCTTTGTGAAAATATCTGCAAGGTTTTCCTGTGTTGGCACATAAGCCAAGCTGATCTCTCCTGTTGAGAGCCTCTCGCTGACATAGTGGTAATGCACCTCAATGTGCTTTGTTCGAGCATGAAAAATTGGGTTCCTGGCAACTGCCAATGCGCTCTGACTGTCAATGTAGATAGTGTTGACAATGTCATGTCCAACACCCAAATCATCCATAAGGCATCTGATCCATACACACTCAATCGTAGCTATGAAGACTGCACTGTACGCAGCCTCACAACTAGAGTGGCCATAGTAGGTTGCTTCTTGCTCAACCATGATATACATGAATTGCCAAGCATAAAACAAAAACCACATGTGGACACTCGCGTGTCAAAACAACCATCCCAATCTAAGTTCGAAAAAGCATGTAAGTCTGGTGGCAATGATCCCCCCTTGGGATAAAACAAGCCAAGATGTAAAGTGCCACTCAAGTAGCAAAAAATGCTCTTGATAGCCTACCAATGCTTAGACCCTAGGCTATGCATAAATTTGCTGACCTGTGAGACTGCAAATTGAATATTCGGCCTCATGTTGCATACATAAATGAGGCAACCAATAGCAGTTGGTAAAGAGTGACATCAATAGGATCACCAGCATCATGTCGACTCAACTTCAAACCAGTTTCCATGAGAGTGGAAATAGGTTTGCAATCCTCAAGTCTAAACTTACATAGCAATGTCTCTATGTAACTTTTTTTGACACAAGGCAATACCACCATCACACTGCTTAAATTGTATGCCTAAGTAATCATGGAACATACCCAAATCTTTCATCTTGAAAGTAGCACTCAAATCAGCCTTAAATTCAGCAATATGTGTCTCATTGGGTTCAGTGATCAGCAAATCATCTACATAAAGAACAACAATGAGAAGTACATCGCCCTCATGCTTGACATACAATGTGCTTTCTAATGGACATTTACAAAAGCCTCGTTTAACCAAATGAGTGTCAACTTTCTCATACCAAGCACGAGGAGATTGCTTGAACCCATACAAAGCCTTCTTACATATGCACACTTTGTCCTCTGGTCCTTTCTTAACAAAACCGCGAGGCTACATTACATAGACTTCCTCAAAAATGCCACCATTCAAGAAAGCAGTAACAATATCTGATTGATGTACATCCCAACCAAAATGAACTGCCAATGCTTATAGAAAATGAACAGTAGTCATATGACAAGTGGGAGCAAAAGTTTCTTCATAATCTATGCTTTTTTGCTTCGCATAGCCTTTTGCAACAAGTCAAGCCTTATGGCGATCAACCTCACCATCCGGCTTGCGTTTCAACTTGTAAACCCACTTTGTATCAATGGCATTTTTTCCAGGAGGCAAATCGCATAAAGTCCATGTGTCATTTTCTATAAGTGCATCATATTTTAATTGCTAGGCAGCCATCCAATTTTTTGGATTATGTGCTTCATCAAAAGACAGAGGCTCCTCAACATCATGTAAGCTAGACACAGCCAAAGCATAACAATTTAATGCATAAGAGGCATGGCGATAACCTGAACGACCACAACTAGACAAAGGTGCATCTAATTTACTGTCATTCAAAGTGTGCACCAGCCATTTTGGCATACCTCTAGCCTGCTCATTTTTGGAGTAATAGACTGCAAAGCTTTTGTAGGACACCTGTTTAGTACATAAGTGGCACACATGATGGCCTAAAGCCAAAAAGAATGTGGCAAAGCTTGACTTTTGACCATACATCGTGCCATTTCTATATGTGACATATTTTTCCTCTTAGCAACACCATTTTGCTGAGGCGTATAAGGCACTGTACATTGGTGTTTTATCCCACAACTAGCCAGAAATGCATTAAATTCATGAGATATATACTCCCCCTATTATCCAAATAGAGGGTGTCCATAGTACATTTTGAGACATTATCAGCCATAGCCAGAAATTGTTTGAAGTACATAAAAACTTTGGACTTTGCTTTAAGCACATCACGTATGCAGAATCTCTTGCTAGGCAGGGAGGCCAAAACAACAACGACGTGTGCAGAGGGGCTTGGTGAAGGAGGGAGCTCATCGACCTTCATCAAATCAAGCATCCCTCGACGCGTTAGAATCGTGATGTAGAGGGCAGCGTTTCACATTTCTACGCTGCAGCAGTCGTTTGAGCCCCTTTGAGAGAGCTACAGGCATCTCCCCTTCCTCTCATCGGTAGCAGCAGTGGAAATACCCATGCATTCCTGGAGTAATCAGCAATGAAAGTCTCAAAGTAAAGGTAATTTCCCAACGATGGAGTTTGCATGGGCACACAAACATCACTATGCACAAGCTGCAACCTGCATGTGGTTCTAACTGAACCATCCTTTGGAAACTTAGAGCACTGTATTTTACCCAAAATACAGCCTTCACAAACATGTTTGATAGGTGCTTCAAGAGGTAGCAAAGAAGCAACCATATCAGATTTCTCCAAACGCAACAAACTGGAAAAATTGAGATGCCCAAAACTTGCATGCCAAAGTTTTGCATCTGAAATAGCCTTAGAATCCACAACTAAATTTGCAAAATTTTTCCCACATCCTTCTTGCAGACTGAGCTTATACAGCCTACAACATAAAATGCCAGATGCAACAATTTCATCACCAAAACTGAGATCATGTACTGTATATTTGTCATCCACAAATTTGACTACAAATCCAAGTCTAACAAGTGCAGATACAAACAAAATATTCTTCTTGATCCCATGTACATACAGTGCATCAACAAGTGTGAAAGAACTGCCATTTGTAGCAATGAGCACAATCTTTCCAACTCCCTGAACCGGATAAGAGACATTGTGGACGCAAGTGATTGAATTCCCATGAGGGACAGACTCAAAAGACGTAAACAAATCACGATGTGATGTAATGTTCTTTATAGCACAACTATCAAAATACCACACATGTGAATCTGCAGCAACTGACATGCATGCATCATGGAAAGCATGATTATAGGTACACTCTGCACTAAAAGTCCATTCTACATCAACATCAGCATCACAGTCTCCTTTCACAGAAGACTCAACAATAGCTGCATTTGTATAGTGGAACCACCCTCTTTCTTCTTTGCCTCTTTGGCCTTCAACTTAGGACACTGCTTGATCAACTTAGGACGCATCTTCTTTTTTCCCTTATAACCAAAATTTCCAGACGAATTTCTTCCAACAGAAGCATTAAGAACAGGTGATTTTCCACTTGTAGAAGAACCATAAGAAGTGGTTGCATTGCTGTTACCACCCTTTCTTTGAGCAGCATTAAAAGCCTGTTCAATTGCATGTTGTCTAGTCCTTTTTTTTTTTGGAAAGTGACTCTTGCAATAGAAATGTGCATAATGCATCAAACTTGAAAACTTCAGAATTCCTTGAGTCATAAGTCTCCAAGTACTAGCAAACATCTGGTAAGAATGTGACAAGGTATCAAGAACAGTCCTGCACAAGGGAACTGTCTAAAATGACTTCGCCTACAAAAATAAATTGCTCATTGATATCCTTGACACCAGCAAGGAAAGTGTCCATATCATCTTCTTCATGCATAATCTTTAATTCCAGCTCTTTACGCAGCAATGCAATTTTAGCCTCATTTGCGACTTGCATAAAGACCAGCCTGAATATCCCAAGCCTGTTTTGCAGATTTTGATGAACGAATGTGAGAAGTAATGGTACACTTCAGAGACAACACAATCAACGCATGAGCCTACGCATCCTTTACATCCCAACGAGCTTTTTCTACCATAGGCAAAACAACTCTAGCAGCAGCAATCCTTGCAGCAAGACTTGCAACATCGTGGGTTCAATTCGCAGGAAACCTCAGAGCGGGTGTGCATCGTAGCCAATCGGTCACACAGAACGGAGTAGGCGGAAAGGTAAAAGTCACAAAAGTGACTGCCCTTTTGCCGAAATGATCAACCACCACTTGGTCTAGAGCGATTGAACTATTTTACAAACACTCCCCAAAGACCTGCAACATCCTCAACATCGCCTACATCTTCAGAACCAGGATGTACATCAATGCCCTGCACAATATTCTAGACGCCCTTTGACACAAGAACATGATGCATCATGTAAGCTCACATAGGATAATTGTCCCCATCCAATCTGTCCTCAGCACAAACATCTTGAACACATCTATGTTGTTGTCAGCCATGGAAAATGCATGCACCTGATGTGAAAACTACCTAAAATGAGGAGAAATTGAGTGAAAGCAGCACGTGCTATATAGCACAACCTGCAGTAGAATGTATTGGACCTGTTATGCAGTAATTGATAGAAATTTAGCACAAAATGACAAAATAGCTTGTGCAGTATTGTCTGTAGTGAAAACAAAGGCTGAAATGAGCCCGAATCAAAAAACTGAGCAGATTGAGCTCTATGAGTTCCCCCAAAAAATTTGTTGACCTATGAACGCTTGCCAAAGCTCACTGAAATCGGAGAAAGTGAGCAGGTGTGTGCTGGAGCTGTTGGCGACTAAGCCCAGGAGGATGCAACCTGCTTTGATACCAATTGTTGGGATTAGGGTTGTAGGAAAACCCACATAGCTTAAAGAAGACGAAGGAAGCTCAAGGCACACAATAGAGAGTGTAATACTTAGTGACCAATGGAAAGATGGATAGCCCTAGAATGATGGGCATATGTACAATGCATGCGGGGAAAAACCTCCTAAAGAGGGAAAAAATGCTTCGATGGTGTGTCCACACACATCAGTACCACATGTCTATGGTAACAACAAGAATATTTGTTACCTGTCAATAAAACTATTAAGGCACATCAAATGGTAACCTTCTTCATATCCCAAATTTTCAAACACCATGGCTTGCCAACGTCCATAGTGTATCACAGAGATCCTAGAATGACCAGTAATTTTTGGAAAGCTCTCTTTGAAAATCTAGGAACAAGGTTAAATTTCTCTGCAGCCTATCACCCACAAACGGATGGCCAAAGTGAGATAGCTAATCTTACGATTCTAGATCTATTCAAGACTTATGTTACGGAAGTAGATCAACTCTCACAATGGGAGAAGTGCCTACCTCTTGTAGAGTATGCGTACAATAACACTTTCCATACTACTACAAGGAAGGCACCTTTCAAGATCATTGAGGGAAGACCTAAAAGTCCCTTGCTACTTAAGGTACATGGGAAGATCTTTGTTGCTGATGAGTATAGATGAGACCTATAAGAATCTTTTGAAAAGATTAAGGAGGCTATATCCATGTCACAACAAAGGAAAAAAATTGATGCTAACAAGCAAAGAAGGGCCTTAACTTTCAAGGAAAATGATTGGGCCCTACTCAAGTTTCCCAAGGCTTGAGCTACGGAAAACCAAAAATATTATGCTAAGCTAGAAAAAAAATGCTATGGTCCTTTTTGAATCCAAAAACAAATCAACAAGATGGCCTATCAACTAACGTGGCCCAATCATTGGATCATACATAATGATTTTTAGGTGAGTCTACTTAAGCCTTACAAAGGAGAGCCACCAAGAGAACCAATAATTGAGGACCTACCCAAGATCGAGAATCAAGAAGAGGTGCTTCATCCGGAATCCATCCTTGGACATGAAGACAAGGCACTAAGACACGGTAAAATTATCCAATGGTATCTTATTCAATTCAAATATTATCCTTTTGAAGATGCTAGATGGATGCAAGGAACACAGCTTAAGGATAGTAAGAACCTTGTCAATGCTTACAATGCTACACTAGAGTAATCAAATGTAAACATTTGTTTTAAATGAACAATATTTTTGTCTTATAAGAATAGTTCTCTTTTTATTGTGCACAAATTTAAGTAGTATGCATGCTTAAAATCATGTTTGTGATGACGACTTCTCCCTAACACCAAGAAGAATTTTTCACTCCACTTTGGGAGTAGGATATGGATGAAAGAATAGACATGCTTGCGGTAGCTAAGTCTCCCAAGCACCAAATGAACTAGTCATCCATTTTGGAATGATGTCGTAGGGTAAAAAGGGATCCTCTACCTGCTAAGAAATTTAGAATGATGACTAAGGCTTTATCTTCTCTACCAGGTTGCGGATGACTATGGTTTCAAGAGAAAGGTAATGTCATAAAATCTAAAATCTACCTATCCCAAATGATTTTCTCATATTGAACTGATCATGTAGTGTGGAAAAATGAATGGGAACAAGAATTAAATTATAGATATGTGCTTTTAGAACTATCTCAGCACGCAACCAAAAGGAGAGAAGTCTACATCTCATTAAGGATCCAAAAAGTAGATGGTCTACCAAAGAGCAATGAGACGATAATGGAGCTTAAAAGACCTTAGGATTAGCTTCATTAAAGACCTCCAAAGTTTAGTGCTAAAAGTCCTTAGACCTAGGACCTTTAGGTACTTTAGACCTTAGGCAAGCTAGGCATGTGCTTGAGGTGCTTGATTTGACTAAGGTGTTTGAGGTGATTTGACTAAGGTGTTTGAGGTGATTTTCATGCTTGAGCTGACTAATGTGTTTGAGGTGCTTGATTACCAAGGTTCTTGAGGTGCTTGTTATGCTTGATGACCAAGGTGCTTGTGGTGTGAAAGTCAAAGATCATCTCTACAAAGGAGGGGGCGAGTCCTAAAGGTAGGGTCATGAGAGAGAACACACACACACACACACACACACACACACACACACACTTAAGGCAAGCCAAGGCTCAAGAGGCATTAAGGACACATGTCAAGAACCTATCCATGTTGCCCTCATGTTGTGCCTAAAGACTATTGGATGGCCTTTAGGGAGGTCCAATGAGAATTTAGATGCATGTAATTAATTAAATAAGCTCTCTCTCTCAAAGAGGGAAAGAAGGACACTTGTCCAAATGCTATCCCTATGGCTTGAAATGACCATAGCCTGTGATCGACTAGGCTTGGCAAGGGCCAATAGGGATCAAGCTAGAGAAATGGGAGAGAGCGGTCAACCAAGGCTAGGGAAGACTATCATTTTGGCACATTCACTTACACACTCTCTCAATTCTCATGTGTTGAGCAAGAACTCCATATCCTTCTCCAAGCTTGAGAGTAGAGAACCTACACCAACACCTCTTGGCTATGGAATGCAAATTCAACCAAGAGTCAAGATTCAATGGCATGCTCATCTTCTTTACCATCTATATTACTATGCTAAGCTAATCATCAAGAGTAATATATGGTGAGGAAATTACTTCTTTCTCGTATGCTACATCTTCTTATCCTTCCCTTCCCTCACTCCCTGCTAGCTCTCTCCACCTTTGAAGGTGTTTAAGGTCTTGGGATTGAGGACGGGGACAAGTTAATGCTTTTGCAAGTTAGTTACGGGCCTATCATGGTGCATGAAGCTTACCATCTTCATGTAACCAAGGTCTCAAGGAACACAAAGTATATATTGTACCAAGTCTTTCTTCAAGGGAGAATTTATAATACAAAAGCCTTTTGGAGGGGGGACCAGCTCCAAGTAAATCTTGTCCTCAATTGTTGTCAATTTCTCTTTCTCTCTCTGTTTTGCAAGTAGCATATGAGAGCCGAAGGCTTAATACGGATGAGCAGGTATTGGGCATTTATGAGAAAGAGCTTTTAGATGTTCTACATGCCCTAGACACGTGGAAGCACTATTTATTGGGGACTCCATTCATTTTACGAATAGACCACCAAAGTCTCAAGTACTTCATGACGCAAGCCAAGCTTTCTAACAAACAAATGAGGTGGGCAAATTTTCTTTTGTAATTTTATTTTCATATTGCTCACATTGCTGGTAAGCACAATCAAGTGGCCGATGCACTTTCACGACAAACAAAAGTCAATGTGGTTTTTATAGCAACTCACAATTATCTATCTTCTATGATAGATAAGTATGCTACTGACCCTCACTTTAAAGATGTAATGTCAGCCCTTGCTTTTCGGAAGAAAGAGGAACCATTCACCTTGAAGGATAATTATCTTCTCCATGGCAATAGGCTATGTGTTACCCATTCCCTTCGTGAGAAAGCCATGTATGAATCTTATGCTCCTCCGTATGCGGGGCATAGAGGCATTCAACCTACTCTTTGAGGAGTAGAGACATACTTCTATTGTCCTACCATGAAAGTGGACACACAAGAGTATGTTTCAAAATGTGTGGTATGCCAAAAAACTAAGTATATAAGAGGGAGAAACCTAGATTACTCCAGCCGTTGCCAATCCCTAATTCACCATGGGAGAGTATATCCATGGATTTTATCTTTGGATTACCCAAGTCTATCCATGGGAATATGGGAATATGGACAATACTTGACAGGTTTAGCAAGCAAGCACACGTTGTTCCTGTCAAAAAGACTATTAAGGCACACCAAATGGCAACCATCTTCATATCTCATATTTTCAAACACCATGGATTACCAACATCCATAGAGATCCTAGAATGACTAGTAATTTTTGGAAAGGTCTCTTTGAAAATCTAGGTACAGGGTTGAATTTCTCTTCGGAACGGATGGCCAAAGTGAGATAGTCAATCTTACGATACTTGATCCACTAAAGACTTATGTTGCAGAAGTAGATCAACGATCACAATGGGAGAAGTACTTACCCCTTGTAGAGTATGTGTATAATAATACTATCCATACTACTACAAGAAAAGCACCTTTTGAGATCATAGAGGGAAGACCTAAAAGTCCCTTGCTACTCAAAGTACATGGGAAGATCTTCACTGCTGCTGCTGATGAGTATAGCCGTGACCTACAAGAATCTTTTCAAAAGGTTAAGGAGTCTATATCCATCTCTCAATAAAGGCAAAAAGCTGCTGCTGACAAGCACAGAAGGGCCTTAACATTCAAAGAAAATGATTGGGTCTTACTTAAGTTTTCCAAGTCTCGATTGAGGCAAACGATGGACAAAAATCCTACAGGCCATCAAAAGTATTATGTTAAATTAACAAAAAGATACTATGGTCCTTTTCAAATCTTGAAGCCAATCACATGGCTTATCAACTCAAGTTGTCCAACCATTGGCTCATACACAATGCTTTTCATGTGAGCCTACTTAAGCCCTTCAAAGGAGAGCCACCAAGAGAACCAATTTTTGAAGAGCCTCCAGAAATCGAAGACCAAGAAGAGGTGCTACAACCCGAAGCTATCCTTCGGCATGAAGACAAGGTACTACGGCATGGTAAGATTATCCGATGATATCTTATTAAGTTCAAAAATTATCCATTTGAAGATGCTAGATGGATGCAAGGAATACAGCTTAAGGATAGTATGAACCTTATCAATGCTTACAATGCTGCACTAGAGTAAGCAAATGTAAATGCTTTCTAAATGAACAATGTTTTCATCTTATAAGACTAATCCTCTTTTGTGCACAAATTTAAATAGTATGCATGTTTAGAATCATGTTTGTGATGACGACGTCACTCAAACACCAAGTAGAATTTGCCACTCTACTTTGGGAGTATGATATGGACTAAAGAGCAGATATACTTGCGGCAGCTACGTCTCCCAAGCACCAAATGGACTACTCATCCATTCTGGAATGATCTCACAGGGTGAAAAGGAATCCTCTACCTACTAAGAAACGTAGACTAAAGACTAAGACTTTATCTCTTCTACCTCATAGTCGAGGACGACTATGATTTCAAGAGAAAGGTAATGTCATAAAATCTAATATCTAACCAACCCAAATGATTTTCTCATATTAAACTGATCATTTAATGTGGGAGAATAAATGAGAACAAGGGTTAGAATATAGACATGTGCTTATGGATCTATCTCAACACGGGGCCAAGGTTAAAGGGGTCCAAATGAGATATGGTCTGTTAAAGAGCAATACTACCTAATGGAGCTTAAAGACCTTAGGGTTATCTTCATTACAGACCTCCAAAAGTTAGTTTTCAAAGTCCTTTGACCTTAGGCAAGCTAGGGCTGACCTTGAGGTGGGAATCCTACCCAAGCATGAGGTGCTTGTTGGCTTGCTAAGTGTTAGGGGGAACCTTGCCCAAAAGCTTGAGGTGTTTCTCACATGCTTAAATGACTAAGGCTCTTGAAGTGTTCAATTCAAAGATAAACTCTCAAGAGGCCTCAACGCTTTCATGCTTGATTGACTAAGTGCTTGAAGTATTCAATTCAAACCAAATGAATTAATAAGCATAAAAGACACATGTTCAAATGATCCTCCACATGTGACCCTCATGATGTGCTTGAATGCTATTGGATAGGTTTTAAAGGGATCCAATGAGAATTTAGATACATAAAAAATAAATAATTAAGTTTTTTCTCCCAAAGAGGGAAAAGAGGACATATGTCCAAATGAAATAATTAACTAATACCAGAGAGAGAGAGAGAGAGAGAGAGAGAGAGAGAGAGAGAGGTGTAGACCAAGCATGAGAGGGAGGTATACTCCCCCCCCCCCCACACACACACATTTTCTCATTGTGTGGAGTGCAAAGTGCAAGAGCTCCATCTCCTTCTCCAAGCTTGTTGAGAAGTGGAGAGCCTACACCAACACTCTTGGCTATGGAATGCAAATCCAACCAAGAGCCATGCTTCAATGCTTAAGCTTTCCATCTTCTTCATCTTCATTACTATGCTATTATGCTATGCTAAGCAAGAAGAGTGATGATAAGTGAGGAACTATTTTTTTCTTCTATGGATGATTCTTCTTCCTATTCCCTACCCTCATTTCCCGCTAGCTCTCTCCACCTTTGAAGGTGTTTGAGGCCTTGGGACTGAGGCTTGGGATAGTTAATGCTTTTTGCAAATTTTATGTTAATCTCATGATGCATGAAGCTTTTCATATTCATAGCATCACCAAGGTCACAAGGAACACAAAGATTGTTTTGTAACAAGTCTCTCTTGATGGGAAAATCTATAATACAAACGCCTTTTGGAGGGGGGAACGGCTCCATGTAAATCCGGTCCTCAACTATTATCATGTTCTCTAATACTCTCTCTCTTACAAAAGTATTGTTCATGCCAAGTTAATTAAGTACTATGTTCATGTTTCTACCATCAATTAAGTTCACCCTCTATGTTCTCAAAGTAATCTCACAAAAATGCTCACTCTAATTCTCTTAATTTCGCTATTCTCACAGGTCATAGGCCATTTCCATTACAGGATTCATGTAAAATTAGACTTTAGCCCTACACTTGCCTTTGAGGAAGACTAACTAAACTTGAAAGCATCCTTATAAACATCAACTCTAGTCAATCAAGGCCGAAGTCTTCTATCTCTTGCCATCTTCATCAAATTGGCAGATACTCTCAAGGAAGGGGTTGATAAGTAAGCTGTTTTTTTGCTTTGTTATTTTGTTGATTTTTTTGTTTTTCATCCCCAAGACCAATCTATACCTCCATGTCTTCTACTACTTCTACCTCTACTCCTATCTCCATATCTATTGTGTCCTAATTGTTTCTCTTGAAGGCATTCAAGCAGCAATGCTCTATCAACAACCTTCTTGTGAAGAAATAATAGTGCACAATGTACCTCTCCTCGCTACAGGTACATCTCTCCCCAAAGTATCCTTATTGACTACGGGCAGCTTGGGAGGAAACCTTCTCCTCTCTTCACTTCTCTCATATCTACATTTTTCACATACTATAGTTATCCTAGATGAATAATCCACATAATGTGAATTTCTATCGCTTTCGCTATGTGCGATCTATTGCAATTAGCTGTAAAATACACTTTCAGCAACGTATAGTGTTTCTCTTTGGCCCAGAAAGGCTCAATGAAATACTTCTTTCACCGGATCCCATCATACTACCCCTTATAGACTATAACTTTTCTTTTGACATAAGTGTAGTTATCTTGCTATGAACCAAAAGGATTTGTACACACAATTAATCCCAATCATTAGACATTTCACATTTTCATTCATTTGGTTTCTATTTCAGGATGCGGATAGGTCAACAATCGTTGTTGCAATGTTTGGTTGCTCTTCAACCTCACCTCTTAGGCTTGCAACGTGGCATCTAAATGCTCGTTCACCTTTTCAACCAAAACTGATCCACCTAATAGAGTCTTCGACTCTTCCGCTCCCTTAGTGTTTTCCTTATTCTCTTTGTAAGACAAGGGGAACTAGAACCTAGGAGTCCACCTCATAACCACCCACTATATAGCATGGCCCTTGGCCCTTTGCCCTAGTTGGACTCCCTTTCCACACTGCCTAGCCCAGCCTTGCCCTTGTCTAGTCTGGCCTTGCCATTGTCTAGTCCGGCCTTGTGGCTGTCTTGACATTAATCCCCCCTTAAAGAAGAGTTTTCGTCCTCGAAAACAAAAGTGGGGAACTTATTCTTAAGAACACTAATGTTTTCCCAAGTGGCATCCTTCATGGATCCAGCTGTTTGGTTGACCGGAACACGGTTCAGCAGGAGGTTCAATGAAACCAAGAGTAACATCTTGATTTTCCACATTGTTGTCCATTTTCAACCAGTTTGTGTTACCGATTCCTATCCTATCATTATGTGTAGACTCCATTTAGAACACATATGAGTATTCAAAATGAGTTATCACACAAAGATGTACCCTAAAGAGTACCTCTTTTCACTTTCCATGAAAGTAACTTGCTAACATACTCATCAGCCAAGTTTAAGTCCTTGACTTGTTTTCCAATTTCAACAGTAAACAACCCCACCATCACTAGTGTTGAAGGTTGAGAACTTGATTTATACATGAAGAGACTACACTTAGTCGCAACCATGCTTTAACTTTATAAGCAAACTCCAAGTAGAGCAATAAATGCTTACTAATTGGATTGTGTGGTGCTAACGTACGCACTTGCATATCCTTTTAGCACAAGATAACACTTTGTAATCTGCATATCCCCTTGGATAAGTGACAGTACTAACGTGCGATCCCCGCACGGTTTACAGCCAGTCGTTCTAGATGGCTAGTAAACGGGGATCACAATATCGTACCACATTGCTGAGGAATCAACAATTGGCTGAATAACCATCGTGGTTAACGTGAAAGATCCACAAGCACCCAAATTGAGCCATGACCTCTATTGGTGATTGGTAGACCGGAAAGTAAACTCATTGAGATAATGCACACCGAGTGCAAAAGGCTTCATAAGCAACAACTTGATGAATATGCATGCCGTTCCAAATCAGCCTTTGCTAAACACTAGGGCCCATAACACCCAGTGTGCATGCATTTAGCAAAAAACAAATCCGAACCTGTATATCCATGATTATCCTTGCCAATACTTATGGCAAATGTGATGTGTGTAGCACACAGTAAAGAGAAATGTAAATAGTTCCAAATAGAAACTAAATACTTTCAATCATAATCATTTTCAAGCCTTGCTGAAATGTTTGAACCATAATAGAAGGTGAAACAATGATCACTTCTAGGTACAAACAAGGAAACTTTTTCATTAGCAACTCATAGCCTTTTCTATGTAAAACAATTGTATGTAATGTTGTTTAGCAGCACTTGTACCTTAACAAGTCATTCTAAGTATCCGACAATTTTTGGCCATTGAAATTGCTCCTGATACGTCGTGCTAAAAATGGTCTAGAAAACAGATTGGAGAAGCACTTAGGGATTTTGACCGACACATAATTGAAATAATGGCTCCAATGTCAGTCCAGAGACTCATATTCTCCACATGTGGAAACATTGGACTGTATGGCCCAAAATACTTGTTTCTCCATGCCCTTGGCATGGCCCTAAAATATTTAAGCGTATTTAAATGCTTGAAAAACCCAAGAAATGCATACTAAAAACTAGAGTAACACCAAATCAATAGATGTGTACCTGGAGATTGAACTGAATGTTCACTTACCCATATTCAAATACAAAGGAGCACGACGTCCACCTATGAAAAACAAGCAACATTGCACTGGAAACCCTGGGTGTTGCCTTTGCAACCCAAACCCCTCAATTAGATTTTACGTAGTCAAACCCTTTGTAGAAACTGCTCAACTAGCAGATTAACGGTAACCAACATAGTCAATTGTGTACAGAATGATTGGAATGAACTTGAGAAGTTGAATTCGTCTGCTACCGCGTGGTATATTGCAAACTGCTTTCCTTGAAAGTATAACGAGAATAGATCAAACTGTGATCCTCCATGACTATGGGGTGACTTAGTAAGCACCTGCGGGGTTGTATCCCAAAACAGTATGTCCATAGACACTCCGTAGTGCTATAGAAGGAGCAGGAAAACAACAAAAGTGAAATGCCTAGCTCTTATGGACAACCATGCTGGCTCAATTGATTGTTGCATCGATACTTCCTTGTAGAGATCAGCTGGTGTGAGTGGAAGATTATCAAAAACTTAACTTGCGTGTCGCACTGAAAACATGTAGTGCAAAAATGACACCCTAGACATCCGTACTAACAAGACTCTTGCTTGTCCAGTAGCATCGATGTGTACTTGCCTGGGTAGAGTTGTTCGATCTTGAAAACAATCACCCAAAGAATGCCAGTAGGTAGGTATTACCCTTGGCCTAACAATGGCTCTAAGCCAATGTGGCTCATAGCCATGATGCAAATTAGTGTTCAATGGACGAATCGATGAATACTAATTTGAGTAGCATTTTAGTCACGTTTTAGCTGAGAGGTAGAGCACCTTGGCTCAGACTCACTCACGAGAAAAACATGTATCAAAATCTTCTTAGACGATTTGCATTAGTCCCTTAAAGAGAGAGAGAAAGAGAGAGAGAACACGAGCATGCTGGGCTGAGGAACTTTCCTTAAGTTTTTAGAGTGTGTACACAAACTGTGTGCTCTTGCGCATCTCATGTCTAAATTGCAGCTTATCGTATAAGCATTCCACAGGTTTCAGGTATGACTCTCTCATCGAAAGAGGTAACAAAAAAACAGAAAAATCATTCCGACCCACCTACCATGCAGGGGTCGTGATTGTATGAGGACGACTTAGCATCAACACTTTGCCCGTAAAGTAAGTCCTAGAGTTAGGTTCCTTTTAGTGTTGTTGTGTGTTGATAGCAACCAACAATTATATTAGACAATCCCTTTTTTAGTATGTCCGTGACAGAGTTGCAAGTGTGATAGCGGAAGCGTAATTCATGAGGCGGTAGAATTGAGTCCACCTAAGTAGTATGCCTTGCATCCAATATCGTAAGCCCTTGCCGAGAGTGATGGCCTCAACCGTAAGAACCAAAACCATGAGTGCCTTACACAGTTTAGACTGATAGGGATTCTGTGTGCTGATATTCTCTATTTTGCCAGTTCCCCGAAGCCTTGTTGCATATGAAATTGCCAAAGCACTTTGCTTTGCACAATGCAAGTAATTGCCAAGTAAAGTTTAGACAGGAAAAAAAAACAAGAAAAACTTAAACTTGGCTAACCTGGTCGTTGTTGGTGCAACCAGTTGTCATGAAAGTTGGGAGGAAAAACTCATTCCAAAACGGCCCATAGCCATATCTGCACAGACGCCCTCATATTTCCTATACACTCGTCTGGTACATAATGAAATAACATGCAATATGAATCAACTTGCAAACACCTTGCCTATTCCTTCCCCATTGTGTATGCTCATAGCATATGCCAAACGTGACCAGCTTCAATGTAAGATGTAGAAATTGAAGCCCTACTTCATAGAACTATGGTTGGTCTCATTGCCAACAAATGCTATTGATGACAGATGTCATAGCAAAGAGAGTCGACCTTGTCGATCATGCACAAAAAATCGACCGTGTCGAATTGTAAATGTAAGTGAAAATTAGTAGAACACGTACAAGTTATGCATCTCAGACCTGCCTGGTTCTATGAATGATAGCCGTGATCATTCATTTCATTGCATACGAGAGTTATCAAGCACATGCTCAATAACTACTCTACTTCATGTTGTCGAGGGCCTTGCCGAAAGACATGATATTGAGAATCGTGCGAGTGCTCAATAGTGAAAAGGATAGCTTAGTTCGCCCGCAATTTAGCAAGTTGTATAGGCATAGAAGTGACCTTGCACTGAATGCAGATAGAGTAAGAGCCATGCGCTTGTAAGTTGTGCTATTGCGAAGAAAGTCAATGGCCAATGCAAGCTATGGAGTTGTGCTCCTCTGTCGCGGAAGACCCAAATCGAGCAACAAATCTGGTTGTTGCATCAAAAGATGCTTGCTGAGGATCATAAACCTGGTTGATTACATTGATGGCAGACATCCTGCCTTGAACTTTGATCCGAGTCTTGCTGAACAACATCGCGAAATAATAATTAATGATTGTCCTTGGCGAGCACCTTGAGTGGACAAAGCACAAGCCTTGCCTGACTTGAGCACATGCCTTGCCTGACACAAGGTTAGTTACCCTAGAGGTTGTGCTTTGGGATTGAAACCACCCAATCGTAGGTTTGATCCTCTATCTGAGCTCGGGGATCAAAGTGTTGGAAATCACATGCTGCCGTATACGTGCTGCTTGCAATACCAATCACAGCTGGACAGACCATTATTACTAGGCAACTATGCCACCCTGCATAAGCTATGAGGGTAATCAACTGAGAAAAAACAAATATAGAAAGGTTACCTTGAACTTTACCAAAGCCTTGAGTTTCAAAAGCTTTTCCGTATTGAAGATCTTGTACCCCACTACCCGCATGTCCTTGGATGCACCATGGATGCGAGTTGCATGTGACTTGGTCAAGTTCGCATGGCTCGATTGGGCCCGGATATTGGGACCGTGGGCCAAAACCCTTAGTAGGGTAGGGCAAAATAGGGGGGGGGGGGGGGGGGGGGGGGGGGGGGGGGGGGGGGGGGGGGGGGGGGGGGGGGGGGGGGGGGGGGGGGTGGGGGGGGGGGGGGGGGGGGGGGTCGGGGGGGGGGGGGGACGAATTTTGTTGCGGTAGCCAGCGCGTAGCCATAGAACCTCTCCATGGGCTCTCTCATGCAGTCGAAGTCGGCCCCTCCTCTCGCTAAGCGGGCTTGCCCGCGTGCCGGTACTCGCCCCTTGTGGCCTTCGCCCTCCCGCCTAGCAAGAGCGTCTGCACACGCTAGGTGCATAGCCACCTTGATCACCACGGCTTGCCCTCCATGCATGTGCATTCTACTACTGAAAACGAGAGAGAGAGAGAGAGAGAGAGAGAGAGAGAGAGAGAGAGAGAGAGAGAGAGGAGAGAGAGAGAGAGAGAGAGAGAGAGAGAGAGAGAGGGAGAGAGAGAGAGACTCTAATGCAAGAGAGAGAGGCCATGCCTCTATCTGAGATCGAGAGAGAAACCGAGAGAGACCTTCTCCCTTCCATGGCTCCTCTCCCCTAAGCTCTAATACCAGTGTAAGATAAGGGGAACTAGAACCTAGGAGTCCACCTCCCAACCACCCACTATATAGCATGGCCCCTGGCCCTTTGCCCTAGTTGGACTCCCTTTCCACACTGCCTAGCCTGGCCTTGCCGTTGTCTTGACACTCTTGCTCATGGCTGAGATGTTCCTTCGTTTGATTTAGTTCCATCTCTAAGACCATCTTTTCCTTCAGCCTCTTCACTTTCACTCTGTTTTGGTTTTCTTTCCATGATTTTTGTTGGGTTCTCATCGACCCACCATCAAACTGGGTTTGTTCTGGAAGTGTCAACTCATCCGCCAGACTGACTTATTTTTGACTATTTCCTAATCTTGAGCTCTAACTACCACTTTGACAGGATCTGTTGGCTCTGACTTGGATCCATTGGAACAAGGTAAAACTCCAATGACATTCGCAGTCTCTTTTTCATTGTTGTCTGAATTTTTAGCACAATGTTGTAGTAGGTGATCCCTTCCACAACCCTCACAGAATCCAAATATTTTTGTTCGTTGTCCTTTATTTGGACAACCTCGTGCCCAATGTTCACTTCCACATTCATAGCATGGACCTTCCAATGGGGTAGATGGTGGTACCTCCATTAGCTATCTTGTCCTAAGAGTATATCCTCTAGGTTTGTAAATTTGATTTGCTATCAACGTGAGCGTATTTTCATCCATTGTGAATTGTCTTCTATCTATTTGATCCACATATGAAGGTTCCATAGCTTCATCTACGCTTGCCCAAAATGGACTATCCTTGGTAGCATATGCTACACCCTTGGGTTCTCTCACATGGGTTTCTATAGGCTCCTCGAAATAAACTGTTGGTGGCATCATTGGTTGACTTATGAGTGGTTATGTCGGTTGTGTGTATTGAACAATAGCTCAATTTTCATGAGGAAAATGAGGCCATTGGCCCAACATAGGTTGCAGTTTATCTCCTCCTTGTGCTGCATTATTGTGTCCAATCTAGTACCTTAGAGGTGGTGGCACTTGTTGCACCGTTGGAGGTCCATACGGTCTTTCCCTTACATAGTTTTGGTTGTAAAAACACTCGTTCGTATCATGATTGGTGCATTTTTGCTCAATGGCATATTCTTGGAGAATTTGCTACTTGTGGATGTTGTGATCTCGGATTTGGGATTCTGTTTGTACATTTGATTCATTCTACGGATCACTTCTTTGACCACTTGATCCATGTTTTGTGTGATTGAAGTAGAGGCACTTTGTTTTGTAGCTGATTCGATGGATGTACAAGAGGCACTACCGGTGTTTGTGTCTACGTCCTCCATATGTCTTCCAATTGTCAACTAGATACACTTCTCTAGTGACTTGTTCGAATGTGGTGCATGCCTTCAAGTGTAAGTCCTTTTTGTAAGCCATTGATTACGGTGGATAATGGTTACTCGCATTCATAATAATAGACAATTAATACTAAGCTAAGTTTGTGGCCATGATGAAGGGGTCAACTAGGAGGGCGCCTGGCTGATCCATCTGCCAACAATGATATATTTGACGAAGTTTATGTAACGCAGCCTCACGGTTTTTTCATGACGATAAAGTGTGCAAATGTAAGTTTTGTAAGGGTAGAAGGAGTCTCCTCATGCTTGGTATGAGAAAGCTGACAACCATTTGGTTAATAGAGTCTTTTGTAACACTCCAACAAAAAGAAATTTGTATGTAAAACGTGAAGGTGATGTATTTATCATCATTGTTCTATATGTGGATGATTTGTTGATTGCTAGCCCAAATGAGACACATAGTGCTAAATTTAAGGTTGATTTGAATGATGCTTTCAAGATGAAAGATTTGGATATGTTGCATCATTACTTGGTCATAATATTTAAGCTGATGGTATCGCCTTGTGTCAAACACGCTACATAGAAACATTACTATGTATGTTTGGACTTGAGGATTGCAAACCTATTGCTAATCCCATGGAAACAAGATTGAAATTGAGTCTTCATGATGCTGGTGATCCTGCCAATTGTTGCATGCCTTATTTATGTATGAAATACGAGGCCCGATATTCAGTTTGCTGTCTCACAAGTCAGCAGATTTATGCATAGGCTAGGGTCTAGGAATTGGCAAGCTGTCAAGAGGCTGTCAAGATAATTTTTTGCTACTTGAGTGGCACTTTATATCTTGGCTTGTTTTATCCCAAGGGGGGATCATTTCCACCAGATTTACATGCCTTTTCGGACTTAGATTGAGCTGGTTGTTATGAGTCATGACACATGAGTGTCCACGAGTGTTTTTTGTTTCATGCTTGACAGTTCATGCATATCATGGTTGAGAAAGAAGCAACCTATTGTGGCCACTTCTAGCTGTGAGGCTAAGTATAGGGTAGTCTTCATAGCTACAATTGAGTGTGTGCAACTCAAACGTCTTATGGCTGGTTTGGGTGTTGGACAAGACACTACAAACATGATCTACACTTATAGGGAAGTGGGAGTCATGTAGTTTTAGAGAGGGTCGCTTTTGTATCTTGAAAGTTTGAATGATCAAGAAGAAGACGTTCTCTCTCTAGATTTATCTCTCTACTCTCTTACTTTTGCAATGCTTGTCTATGTATGTGTGCGTATGTGAGCATGTGGAGGTTGACCCTCCACAACTAATACCTCAAATTTTGGATGGGGAACTTGGATGACTTCAAACTACCACTCAAGTAGAATTAATACACCTGCCAAGTCTGTAGAGGATGCTTTACATGGATAACACCTCTGAAGGCCACTCGCACTCTCGCATTTGATTACCAAATCAACCAAGACTTTGGGCTTCCTTTGGCTCTGTAAGAACCTTTTCCTATGGGATGTTCATCTCAAAATATAGCAACAAAATCCCATCGAAGCTAAAGGAATTTCCCATTTTCCTCGGTGATGTTATCCCTACAAGGGGGTAGTCACATTACAAAAAGTAGACACATATTCTAACTAAAAGAACAATCTCACAATAGCTTCAAGGGACCAAACTCTACAAGAGGTGTTTTCTCATCAATAGTTTGGCTAAAGCTCTATCACTATTCGGGAAAAGAAAGATTATCTCTCTTTTTCTCTTGTTTTTGTTTAAAAGAAACATCTAAGCATAATGTATCCAATAATTTGTATGCACTACTTGTGTCATATGCTATTGTAAGAAGTTAGACACTAACCTTGGACCACCTCCACACGATAAGACTTCTCACATATAGAGACACAGATGTGGCCTACAAGCTTTCGTAGAATGTGAGCAACTTTCATAGAAGGCCTACATTGGCAGTGTGTAAGGCATTGATATGGGTGACATATGGAATTACTCTGGCGATTTGGGGGGTGAGCTTCATGGCTGCATGTAGTGGTCGAAGAGTCTCTCTCTCTCTCTCTCTCTCTCTCTCTCTCTCTCTCTCTCTCTCTCTCTCTCTCTCTCTCTCTCTCTCTCTCTCTCTCTCTCTCTCTCGATGACATGTGCTAGCTAAAGACGATGGCAAGGTAGGGGAGATGCTGTCGTAGAAGGGAATCTTTCAAGTATTTGAATTTCTAAATAAAATAAACAATATGTGAATTTAAAAAAATAAAAAGAAAAAAAAAAGGCGAATCAACCAAAAATAAAGGGAAGTTGGGGGGGGGGGGGGGGCTAGAAGTATGAGACTGCGTAGAAATGCTGAAGAAAAGCCATGCAACATAGGCATGGGTGAACGCTGGCCACCAGAAGCAGGGTGACGAAAGGCGTGCAGGCAAGTGCGTGTATTTTTTAAAAAAATCAAGGTGTGCTCCATCATCCAACCAGGGTATCCGCTCGCATGGCTTAGCCCATCACCGTGAGGGTCGTGACTTTGAGTTAGTGGCGGTTTGATCCAGGTGTCAGTGTTTCAATTGGCAACTTGGAAGCCATGCCAAGCCAAAGACTGCCTAGAATGGAATATTATCAAATTCTAACTAATAAACTCAAAAAGCTGCAGTATGGACTTGTCTGAAAGAGCCGCAGAATTATGCTACATCCTCATGACTTAAACCGCTT
This sequence comes from Adiantum capillus-veneris, assembly GCF_014529385.1. Lineage (NCBI taxonomy): Eukaryota > Viridiplantae > Streptophyta > Polypodiopsida > Polypodiales > Pteridaceae > Adiantum > Adiantum capillus-veneris. The sequence continues at coordinate 115,373,379 of NC_140948.1, read as the reverse complement.
CTTGAAGACGAGGCCAAAACACATCAGCATTGTCGAGATTCTCATCTAGTGTTAATGACTTGTGTAACTGAGCAGTTTTGAGGTCATTAGCTATGCAGACTGGCAGACCCTGGGCCTCTTGGTGCTTGCTAGAATTACCGATATCATCTTTTTCACAGTATGATGCAAAATGAACTCGAGGGAAGAGGTCAAGCACACACAAAACCTTGTAAATGAGTCCCATCCTCTCAATCTTATTCTTCTTACTTTTCTTCTCTCTCTCTCTCTCTCTCTCTCTCTCTCTCTCTCTCTCTCTCTCTCTCTCTCTCTCCTTATGCCCAAGCACTAGCGCCCACAAATATCATTCGTTGTGTGTGCGTGGATTGTGAGTGCTAGCACTCATTAAGGTTGAACGATCATCACAAAATTGCCTCTCTAGCACCTCTACGGCTGCTCTTCTCTCTCTCTCTCTCTCTCTCTCTCTCACACACACACACACACACACACACACACACACACCCCAATTGAAAGCGCGCGCGCACGTGTGTGTGTGTGTGTGTGTGTGTGTGTGTGTGTGAGAGAGAGAGAGAGAGAGAGAGAGAGAGAGAGAGAGAGAGAGAGAGAGAGAGAGAGAGAGAGAGTTACGTTCGGAGAAGAAGAGACAAAGCCCCTTGCCAGTGTGGGCTAGTGCACATTGAGATTGAACAAGAGAGGAAGAGAGAGAGAGAGAGAGAGAGAGAGAGAGAGAGAGAGAGAGAGAGAGAGAGAGAGAGAGAGAGAGATAGTCTCAACTTGAAAAAAGTGAAGCACTTAATTTTTTTTTCAACTGACTCAACCCTTCGCCTACTATGCCGCTCTCCTAACCCACATCATGCAAAAAATTAATTGTGAGTAGTGGCATGCCCCCCCCCCCCCCCCCCCCCCCCCCCCCCCCCCCCCCCTTTTGTCCCGATAAGTAGGTGGTGATGATTCCTCGTAAAGCTGAGATTCTGTATGAGGTGCTACATGCCGTCTTCGACATCACCAACATTTCTTGGCCTTAACTCTTCGTGGTCGCCACCACACATCATGTAATGCTGATCCACTTCCTCATGCATACCAACCTCATTGGAGGCACCTCTTGTTTACTCACTAGACAACGCTCTTCTTTTATGCACTCACGCTGTTCATGCAAACCTTGGCGACTTCTCATCCACATGCCTTACACACCTGGTGACAGTGCTTATCATCTCCCTTCACTTTCCTTTAGCTAAAAAAAAACCCTTATTTTTCAAATATGGCAGTTAAGAAAAACATCAATTAAGACATCATTCTGATATCATGCATAACAACCTCTTTATATGAACCAAGGTGATGGTAACCATAGAATTTTGGCATACATATATGACCTAAGCATTGCTTAACACAACGTGTTTGTCCAAAGCTTCCTCTCATTTGCCTTAGAGATATCTTGCAATTAAGGTATTCCAAGTAATGACATCCTGGATATAAGCCCACGAAGAACTTTATGAGAGAGAGAGAGAGAGAGAGAGAGAGAGAGAGAGAGGGTCGGTGGGAGAGAGATACAAAGAGCAAGAGAGGGGGATTGAGAGAGAGAGAGAGAGAGAGAGAGAGAGAGAGAGAGAGAGAGAGAGGGATTGAGGGAAAAAGAGAAATGGAGGAAGAGTGATAGAAAGAAAGAGAAGTAGAGGGAGACGGTTAGAGATATGAGAGAGAGAAGGAGAGAGCTTTAGAGAGAGAAGAGAAATGGAGGGAGAAAGATAGAGAGTGAGAAAAGGAGAGAGAGAAAGTGGAATACCGAGAGAGGAAAAAGAGGGAGGGAGAGAGAGAGAGAGAGAGAGAGAGAGAGAGAGAGAGAGAGAGAGAGAGGATAAAGAGTGGAAAAGAAGATAAAAAGAGAAAGTAGGGGAAGATAAAGATAGATAGAGATATATGGATAGAGAGTAAGGGATTGAAGAGATAAGAAATTGATACCAATAAAGTCCTCAACCACCATGGTTTTCTCCAAGATTTACTTGATGATAGGGTAACATATACAGAGAGCTACATTGCTAGCTTTGGGTGTGTCGATTGTCTATAAAGATAGCTTAGGGTGTCAACTAAAATATATTTGGATAGCCACTAAGCTCTAGAAAGTTCTACTAACAATGGCTTCCTCTTCGTGTCATGCAAGGTGGGTTTGTTCTTGAATACTGTTAATGGTGAACCTTTGTTGCTTGATTGCCCTGCGAGATTTGCTATTGTCAATCTTGTAGATTATGGGGGTTGTAGGAACAACAAGATATTTGCCATCATTTCCACTATGGATGGCGACATTCAGACTCAGGTGAAAGATGCACCACTGTCGTGAGGGCAAGCATGCATGAAAAATTCATGTTGGAGACATCTTCTTCACAAGTGCGAGGCGAGAGGTATGAAGTTCATATTGCAAATATCCCGATGTGTACATGTGGTGACTTTGCAGAACGAGTGGCACAAAGCAAACCCTACTTCATCTTCCTTTGCTACTTTGGTTTGGACCTAAACCACAATACGTTGATCCGTCAGAGCAAGCTAACAAGTGAGGATCTACTTCCTATGTTCAACTGTCATTGTACAACATAAAAAAGCATTGTAATTAAATTAATTCACTCACATCTTCTAGTGCCCATATGTAATTCTATGGTACAAACTGCAACAATTGATTTAATATTGTAATTCTTTTTGTTGGAATTCATGATTTGAAATGGTGGCTTGTGTGTTCTTGTCCTTCTCCTATGTTCGAAGCATAAGTTTTTCAAATGCACATGTTACTTTGAATGTTCTATTGGATTGTGAAATAACAAAAAAAAGCTTCCTCCAAAAAGCTCTCTCCAACAAGGCGCGAAAAGAATTTTCCTGCAAACACTATACAAGTGAAAGGCATAGAAAAAACTCCCTCCATTCCCATCCGCAAATTTACAAGCCTATCCGAATTTTGTTTTCACCCCAAATTTACAAAGTTTTATGAATTTACAAATATGCATAGGACGGGGCCGAATTCCTTCAACCGTGGATTCGAGAGTGGACAGTGGAGGTTAGTCACTATAATAATCAATAATCCAACAGTTCGCAATGCATGTGCTCCATGGGTAGTTTAGCAGCAGCTGCTGGCAGCAGTCGAGTGTTTCTTATACAACGTCGCGGCCATTCGTTTGTTGGGGCTGTGCACCGCGCATCGTTGTCTTGTCGCGCACGATTCTCTTCGAGGAAACTCTCTGCTGCTAGAGCTCCGGTTGCCAGCAATCAAGAAGGTGCCCCCCTCCCTTCTCTAAAACAGGAAACACACACACACACACACACACTTTTTGGTAAAGAATGTACAAGACACCACCAACCAAAATGGTTGAAACCATGCCAAAAGCTAGACACAGTCATAGAAATCCTCAAACTGATGTCTCTCGTGCTGCAAATGATGGGCAAGACAATACTCGTACTTTGATATTGGTGGATTCAGTTAACCCAAAATCCAAAAGAATCTTTCAAAACGGCAGTGAGAGAAACGATGTTGTAGCCTTTGTGTAACCTCACGGAAAAATCTTGAGCATGAGAACAATGCCTCAACATATGAGGTTTTCTCTTAGCACAGTGGCGGCACAAACAATTAAGATGAAGTAATGCACCGGCGTGCTAGGAGGACCCCAATAAGAAGTGTACTTGTGAGATAGTGCCAAAAGACAACATTGTAACACAAGTTACATGGTCTTAGAACATTCTAAGCATAAATGGACTTAGAACATTCTAGAACATTGTAACATAAGTTACATGCTCTTAGAACACACACACACACACACACACACACACACACACACACACAATTTTTGGTAAAGAATGTACAAGACACCACCAACCAAAATGGTTGAAGCCATGCCAAAAGCTAGACACACTTATAAAAAACCTCAAACTGATGTCTCTCTTGCTGCAAATGATGGGCAAGACAGTACTTGTACTTTGATATTGGTGGATTCAGTTGACGCAAATCCAAAAGATCTCTCAAAACGGCAGTGAGAGAAACGATGTTTTAGCCTTTGTGTAACCTAATGGAAAAATCTTGAGCATGAGAACAAGGCCTCAACGTATAAGGTTTGTCTTAGCACAGTGGCAGCACAAACAATAAAGATGAAGAAATGTGCCGGTGTGCTAGGAGGACCCCAGTAGGAAGCGTACTTGTGAGATAGTGCCAAAAGACAACATTGTAACACAAGTTACATGCTCTTAGAACATTCTAAGCATAAATGGACTTAAAACATTCCATGTACAAGTAGTTGATATTGTGCTAATTCTTTCTATCTTTTGTGGTGCATATGCCCTATCAACTACCTCATTTTTGTGCTAATTGTTTCGATTTAATGCTTCTTTTAGTGCTAGGCTTCATTATGGCTGAGTATGTCCTTGATCATTGGAGTCATGGCAGAAACTCAGTAGGTTGAACTTTTTGTTGATGTATAATCAGGTGTGTGTGCGTGTGGAGTGTGTTGTGTTTGGGAGCATATGTTAGTACCTAGTTCTACACCCACTATTGGGCGTTGACGACATTAGTGGGGATGTCGTGGTATCTAGTCAATACTATGCGTGATGGAGCTGATGGTTATATTGCCTTGTAGGTGACTACCACGGGTCTATACTTTCCTTTAAGGGTGAATTTGGGCTCATCCTGGATTCATCTAGGTATAAAACATTCCATGTATACCAAATCCAAGTTGATTGCTCATTCATAACATAGCACAATGAAAGAAGCCTATCGTGTTATCCCTAGTGAATGAGATGAATGCCCATGCAAATGTGGTCTCCCTCCAATAAAACCATAACAAAATGTGTCACAAACCGCGTGGCATAGCCTTTTTGGGGCGGGAGAAACACACACACAGGCTGGCTGTGGCTGCAAACTGCAGTGTTAATATGGCAGGAATTTCTGGATTTTACGTTGAATGCTGACATGGCATGTTGCACGGAATTCCGCGTTTTACGACACAAATCACGGCAGCTTTACGGACAGCTTTACTGTACGCTAAAGCTGGGAAAAATCGTACGCAATGATTTTGGGATAGCTTTTAAGATTTGCTTTATTTTTGGAGAAGCTTTTAAAGTTGCTTTACTTCAAGAACTTTAAAAAGAAGCTTTTGATTTTTAAGCTTTTGGGGCTCTGCTTTTAGCAACCCTTCTAACTTTTATTAAGAACCCAAGGGGGCTCCCTCTGCAGAGCATATGGACGTAGAGTCTGAGAGAGAGCACCCGTGGTAGTTGTACTTTGCTCGAAGATTAATATAAAAAGAAATACCGAAAGGGGCGCCAGTCTTTGGGGCCAATATCTCTAGGCACGGAACTCCGTCGGGCCGTGTCGAATCAATTGTGAACTGTGAACTGTTTTGAAGTGAATCTTTGCTGTGTCGTGGTAGAATCTTGACTTGGAGAGTCCAAGTCTATTACAATGGTATTAGAGCGCAGAAAGATTCTTCTTCTACGGTGGATCCGATCCTTTTTACAGCGCACACAGCTTTTGGGAAAGAATCTTCGTGTCCCGACCCCGGTGCGTGTCCCAACCCCGGTGCCTGGGGCTGATCCATGTCCTCTCAATGTAAATATGCGAAATCTCCTGCGTGATGATCCTATTCCTCTCCTGATGAGTGAGAGTATAAGTAGGTGCATGGATGTCATACTGGAGGGGTGGTAGTCGATCTATATCAAGCCCATGTCTAGTGAACCACTCGCTGGTCTGTGCATACCAAGAAGAGGCATCTCCCGCCAGTGCCATAGACTGTGATGCCTGTAGAGCTCGATAGGCAATGTGGTCCCTATCCATACTCCGTAGTCTATGTAATAAGCAAACTGTCTGAAACAGTGCCTCTACTAGCATAGGTGGGACTGCTAGCTCTGCTCTGACTATATCATGTGGAACGGACGGCTTGCTGCGGATCATCCTGGAGATCATCAGTACCTGTGGGCGCTCTATCAAAGGCCAGATCGAGTCTGCCAAGCCAGGTCCCCATATGGCTGCCCCATACATAAGAGCCGGTGTAACCAAAGTGTCAAAAAACCACCCCTTCGTACGGGGCTCCTGAAAGTGTGCCTGGTGGCAGTCTCTCCATCCGTGCGAGTGCGGAGTACCCCCTGGTCAGTCTGTCTCTGGCTGCCTGTGTCATGGAAAAGGCCCCTGATGCTGCGGTAAAAGTCACCCCCAAGTAGACATATGAGCCTACAACCTCGATACTGCCCCCTGCTGTTGTGAAAGAGCTCTCTCGTCTGATCCGTGCTGATGTATGAAAGATGAGAACCTTGGTTTTCCCAAGGTTCACTGAGAGCCCTCGCTGCGCACAAAAGTCATCGAGCCCAAGTAGATGCTGACGCAGCCCCTCTGCTGACTTTGATATGAGTACAATATCATCGGCATATAATAGTATATGGACTGTGGTGCCACCCATCTCCACCCCATCACCTCCTCTATGCTGAATAAAATCCACTATCTCATCAATGTAGAGCCCAAAGAGTGTAGGGGAGAGTGGACATCCTTGTTTCACACCAATGGTGCTAAACAAGGTCTCTGTAGTGCCTCCTGGACATCGTACTCGCCCACATACCTGCTCATAAAGTGTATATATGCCCCATATCATGTCCTCCTCAAGCCCAAGTGAGAGTAGTCGCCTGAAGAGTCGCTCACGTGGCATCGTATCAAATGCTTTGGGAAAGTCCACAAAGCAACAGTAAAGCCTCCTCTTCCTCACTCGTGCCTGGTCGATCAAGCAGCATAGCGTGAAGATATTATCGATGGTAGAGTATGTGCGGCAGAACCCAGCATGTCCTGCAACTCGGATGCCTGCTGCCTCTGCTCTGGTGCTAAGCTCCTCCTCTAAAACCGCGCCATAGAGCTTGGCCAACATGTGGCCAATCATAATAGTCCTGTATGTGTTGGGATCCATGGTGTCTCCAGACTTGTGGATAGGTACAATGATGTGCTGTGTCCACGAGTCTGGAAATCCCTCCACTAGTGCGCGGTTAAAGAGATGAGCTATGAAAGGTGCCAAGGTCTCTCTCCCATAAATCAGATGCTCGGCCTGTAGCTCGGTCTGGTCTCGAGCTCTACCATGCTGTAAATGCCGGATGGCTTGAGCTACCATTTCTGATGTGAAGAAGGACGAAGTGGTGGGGCATGGTCCCTGTGGGGCAAGGGTATTGGTGACTGTCCTGGTATCTAGTAAAGGCCCTCTGCATAGCGGTACCATGTGTCCGGGTCCTCGATCGATGTCAGTGGCCTGCGCTCGCGGATGCGGCGCCATGCCTCTGCTCTATCTCGGCTCATGAGCAAGTGATATAAGTCCCATTACTGCTGCTCCTCCCATTCCCGCTTTTTACGGCGGGTGAGAGACTGCATTTGGCGCTGAGCCTGGTGGTGTGTGAGTACCCCGCGGGCCTCATCCTCTCTGAGCTGACGTCGTAATGCTCTGCAATCATCGTCATACCAGCTGTTCCGTGGCATGGAACCTGTGCGGGGTGCATGTGTGCGTGTGTGGTGAGGGAAGCTCTGAATGGCAGATGTGTGAATCATGGAGGTAAGATCTGATGTGAGTGATTCTAGGGGGGCATGTGGGTCGAGAGATAGGAGATGTGTGCGGAGATGGTGTGCATAGACATGAGAGAGCTCGTGTGTAAAATGAATAGTGGTATGTGGTTGTGTGAGTGGGGTGGGTGTGTGTGACAAATGGGAGGTGAGTGTGAAAGTGAGGAAAGTGTGGTCTGCGCCGATAGGACGTCTCCCGACACTGAAAGATCGGAGAAGCTTGCCCCCCAAAAGACTCCCAAGAATGTAGTCGACAATACTCTCTCCCCCCCGTGAGGGAAGCAAGTGAGCCCGCTCGAATCTGGCCACCTCTGCATCCCGTTATAAATAACGAGATGATGTCGGCTACCAAGCTCCAATAGGTGACTGCCGTACCCGGTGGTGTCCTGCCCTGAGTCTGCTGACAGTCTGCTAATCCCCATCTCCTCTTGGTCTAAACTGCTCATAATCTCTGGGTGGTCCATATCATAGAGCTCGCACTGCTTGGTTTGGGTGCGCCCGTTGAAGTCTCCCATAAGGAAGACCTCTCCGAGTGCTGAGTAGCGGAGTATGTCATCTGAGAGTGGTGTATAAGGGGAATCCCCCTCCCGTGTGTGCCCATCAGTGCTCGCATATGAGGAGCCTCGTGGTGGAAAGTAGCAAATGGCGATATAGACCCAATGCTCGCGGTCTATCTCCAGGCGTACCCATAGAAAACGCGCCTCCTCATCTCGGCTCACAATCTATATATGACTACTGATGGAACAACGAAATAATATGGCCACCCCACCGGATCCTCGTGAAGTGCCGCGGCGGGTAGTAGCTCGAAAGACTGACTCCCATCTGAAGCCTGCAATGGCTGGTAGCCCCCTTTCAGGGCTCTCATGGGTCTCAGTGATGCAAATGAAGTCGTGGTCCTCTATAAGCTCCTCTAGTCTGTCGGGGCGAGTCCACAATGACCCATTGCAGTTCCACACTGCTCCTCTGAGAATTATCTCCGGTCGCAGCGGCGTCCCATAGGCCGCGTGCCCCTATTTCATGGGGCGCCCATCCACTAAAATACGACCATCTCTGTAGAAGGCCTTTCGGCCCTCTCTCCTCGCCTGTAATATCTGAGGAATGTAGGCACGGCGGTGCTCGACTGCATCCTCGTCGATGTAGATGGGGCTGCCTGGAAGCGTGCGGATCAGGACTCGCTTTCGAAAGAAAGCGACTCTCTCCTGCGGGGACCGCATCTGCAGCACCAAAGCCCGTGCTCTCGAGGAGTCCTGTCCCGCTCTCCATGCACGGGTGAAGGGCATGTGCCATGGTCTCTCCAAAGACGAGCCGTTTGCACAGCTCCTCGACATCTCTCTGGTGAAGGTCCTTCTGCTAGGCCGGTCACACGTATGTTGAGGCGTCGAGCCTGCCTCAACCTCTCCTCGTCCAAGGTGTCCTGGACTCTGATGTGCTCCTCACGTATGGCATCCTCCTTGACCTCCTGCTTGATGGTCTTGCGGACGACCTCCACCCATTTCCCTTGGGTAGCCTCCATCTCGGTGTGCAGCTCCTTCAAGTCTTCTTTAATAGTCTCCATGTGTGAGATCTCTCCATCTTTCCCGGGCCACAATGATCGAGGCTCGTATAAGCTCTATCTCCTTCTTGGTCTCCCCAAGCTCAATCCTAAGAGCTTCATTCTCCTTTCGCAAATCGGTGATATATTGGTGCATCACTCCGGTGGCTTGCAGGATCTCCGCTTGGAGCATCCCTTCCATTTCCCGGCGGATTGAGGCAAGTAGCTCCTCTGAGACACTGTTACGGCGGGCGGTACCGGGCGAGGGGGGTTGTCATGAGCCCCCTGCCAACTTTTGTTGCGGATGGAAGGGGGGTCGCCATGGTCGATGGGGGAGAAAGAGAGAGCTATGTGGCCATACAGTGGTGGGGGGCTGAGCAGAGGCAGGGGGGCTGGAATAACAGGGAACTGGCTGGTTTGCTACACTGTGGGCTGTTTTACCACTATTCAGCGATTTGCAGCCATGTGTAATGCAGGAGCTGAATGGGGGTATAGCAGCGCAGGGCCATGGGCTGTAGATGGCGATGGGCAGAGCTGTGGCGGGGGCTGAGAGGGAGCTCGTGGCAGCAGGCTGGTGGGCGCGCTGAGAGAGAGAGAGAGAGAGAGAGAGAGAGAGAGAGAGAGAGAGAGAGAGAGAGAGAGAGAGAGAGAGAGAGAGCACGGCGGAGTTCCGCACCAAGACGCATTGGCCCCAAAGGTTGACCCCCCTCTCGGTATTTCTTTATTTTTACTCTTTGCAAAGTACAACTCCTGAGGGTCCTCTTCTTCGAGACTCTGCATCCATATGCCACCCGAGAATGAGGCCCCAAGGGTCCTCATAAACTTACATGGGATGCCCCAAAAGCAAAGCCCAAAAGAATAAGTTCTAAAAGCACTTGTACCCAATAGCATTTGCTCTTCAAAAGCTCACTCCAAAACTGCCAAAATCTGCCAGCGCTTTTTGCGGAAACGGAATTTGCAGCAAGCGTTCAAGCTTTCGACGTTTTGGGTTTGGGCCCCTTGGCCAATGCTCATAAGTTCTTTTGGGTTCAGTTCTTGTGCTCGGCTCATTCTTTCCGGTGGGCACGCCACGTCATCACTTTGTGATATACCCCCCTCTTGGAAGAATTGTAATCGCCCTCGATTACGCTTGCAAAACAGCCAAAGGACATAAACTTTCTTGAGTAGACACTGACTCTATGGACCCATGCACCAAACTTCCACAAATCCACCACTTTCACACAAATATCAGTGAGTGATCAAGCACATTTCCGTTGAGGGTCTCAAATACAAATCATGATCATTGCAACCTATTTAGTAAGCACATCTAGACTGCATTGATCTTTTCACGATTGATCTACTAAATCTTGTTACTATTAGACTCATATCCTTTCTTTTCACATTTCAATCAAGCAAACCATGCCCATGACCATCTCCACAAGACAATACATCCACATAGCATGCATGCAATCCACAAAATAACACACTTGATTCACAACGAACACTTTGTTTCAATCATTCAATCTAGCCATCTCATCCCGTCTAGAACTCTTGATGCACCTAGATCACTGTGCAACCATCTCATCCTTCCGGAGCTCTTGATAGTAGATACACACAACAATATGTCATCCAGATAGAAATCTTGATGCACTTGAATCTCTTTTAGTTCTCATTCACTTAGCCATCACATCCATATCTCGTTGATATCTAGCAGATGTCTAGATGCACTAAGTTCAAATCATTCGTCAGACAAAATGCTGCATACATTTCATCTTTTTCTACATGTGTGGAACAATACACACATGAAAGAGCACATGGCTTCAGTTCAATAAAGGAAATTTCCAATTCAATGTACATATGTTCATAAAGTCATTCCGCAAAATATTGTCAGCTTGTCAGCATCCCTAAAATCTCAAAGAGAAATTAGTGACTGTATTCAATCTAGGCAATCTGTGACAAAGGAGTGGAGTGGCTTCCCTCTTGTGTCACAAGACGGGCACCACGTGCCAATAGAAAAGAACAGACTGAAACAGACTTTTAGCACTTCAATAACAACTGAACTGAGAGAGAGAGAGAGAGAGACGACACGCGACACGGAGTGGCGGAATTCCACCCCAGAGAGTATTGGCCCCAAACCTTGGCGGCCCCTTTCGGTATTTCTTTATATTGCATAAACATAGTACAAGCGGGTACTCCAGACTCTGCACCTGCCTAACCTCATATTTAAAGGCCGTAGGCCCCAAAAGCAGTTTACAGTAAAAAGCCTTTAAACTCAAAAGCTTCTAGTCCTAAAAGCAATGCCAAAAAACTGCCAACGTAATTTACGGAAATCCGTACAGTGTCACAAATGCGGGCACCACGTGCCAATAGAAAAGAACAGATTGAACAGACTTTTAGCACTTCAATAACAACTGAACTGAAAGAGAGAGACGACACGCGACACGGAGTGGCGGAATTCCACCCCAGAGAGTATTGGCCCCAAACCTTGGCGCCCCTTTCGGTATTTCTTTATATTGCATCATCAAAGTACAAGCCAGTACTCCAAACTCTGCACCTTCTCCAGGAAGCATGCCAGAGAATGAGCCCTAGCCTCATATTTAAAGGCCCTTGGCCTGAAAAGCAGTTTACATGAAAAGCTTTCAAACTCAAAAGCTTCTGGTCCAAAAAGCAATGCCAAAAGCTGCCAGCGCAATTTACGGAAATCCGTACAGCCTGCCACGTCATCATGTCAGCGCAATTTTCGGAATTTGTCTACTGCCTTAGGGTTAGGGTTAGGGTTTCTGGCAGAAATTAGGGTTTGCAGGTTTTAGGGTTAGGGTTTCCAGAATTAGGGTTTCAGCAGTTAGGGTTTTTGGCAGAAATTAGGGTTTGCAGGTTTTAGGGTTAGGGTTTCCAGAATTAGGGTTACCACGTCCTCACTCTGTGACACTTCTTCTACTGCTTCTTAGGGTTTAGGCCCCTCGGCCGGCATGTGTAAGTTGGCTCCATTCTTTAGGCTTTGACACGTCAGCAGTTTGTTACATACAGCCTGCCACGTCATTAACCATCGCAAAACACGGAAATCTGTACAGCTTGCCACGTCATCTGCAGCTAAGCAATTTCTTGTGTGTGTGTGTGTGTGTGTGTGTGTGGGTCCTGCTTTATTTCCTTTATGTCACTTGGGGCCCCATTGGACGGGGCCCCCATAAGTTGGTAGGCGCTTCTTCTTTTGTTACTTGTTCTTCTTAGGGTTTAGGCCCCTCGGCCGACATCTGCAAGTTGGCTCCCTTCATTAGGGCTTTGACACGTCATCAGTTTGTGACATCTTGGACAGTCCACACCGCACCAGATTCAACCTGCTGCTTCAATGGTAACTTTTGGCGTAGGCACTGCTAATAATCCAAAATCTTCAAGGTACATCTCAAATTGAAGAGAATTCGTGATGTTCTCCTCCTCCATCCACTTTGCATTCGAGAGCCAAAAAGTGCCCTTGACCAAATTATCAGGTGGACCTAGCTTACCCTTCTGTTCTTTTCTTGCGCGCTATGACTTGTTGGTAGCCCACTGGTCTTCGATGTCCACTGGCACTTCAATCTAAATCATCCGCATCCTCTAATGAACCATCAATAGATTCCCTTGCTTTGTCGGAATCCTCGAATGTACTATCAGCTGATTCCCTTACTTCTTTGGAATTCTCTGATGAACTTTCATACGGTTCCCTTGGTTCTCTCTCTTTCGTGGACTCTACCCTTGTTGAGATGGACACTGGCTTGTCCATAGGATATGTCAATGAGCCGGCATGCATACCCAACCTTGCTTGGCATGTGCCGTACGTGTGTGAATGGAGATTTTTGTTGCAGACAATACCGTCAAATCTCTTTCGGTAAACCACAACCAAACCGCTCAATCTGGTCCTTCAAATTGACCCTCCAAAATGAGGACATTGGCAAATAGGCATCCCAAAACGTTTGGGAGTAGTCATCCGAAGTGTTTTTCTTAGTCATTCTTAGATGACGATGCCAAGCCGTGATGACATCTTCTTCATTTTCTTCCATTATCCAGGCAAAAGTGACAAATCTCGTGAATTTTACCCACTTCTTAGGTGCTTCCCTATGCAACAACAAAGTAGACCACCATGTCTGTGCGTTTCTTTTCAAGTAAGATTCTGCCCTTCGCACCTTGGAGCGTTCCAAGAGACAACCTCCCAAGATGGCGACATCCAACTACTGTATGAATTCAAGAGCTCGATGGTTGTCCCGATAGCTTGAAAATGTGTCAAACTTGATTGCTTGACTCCCATCCTTGAACTCCTTGGGTCTTCTTGTCCTTTGTTCACTGTCGGAACTGTTGGCAGGGGATGACGTCTCCTCTGTTGGATTGCTAGATGGCTCATTGTGCCTTCTAGACTTTTTAAAAAATATACCTTTTTCAAAAATATGTGTTTCTTGCTTTTCTGGCTTTTTCTCCGCTTCTTCCGCTTTTTTTCATCCTCTCTGGAACTAGAGGACGACGAACTGTCGGAACTCTCTGAAGACAGAAAGATTTGGGTCATCCTCGAAACGAACATGCATCTTCGTCTGCTTACCACCTTAAAAGTCAACTTTTGGTCCAAATAATTGGGGAATCGGCTAATTTCTTCTTCTTTCGAGAGTGCTTTAAGCTTTTCATCAATCGGTTTGTTTTCTTTTTAAAAGCTTTGTCAAACTCTTTCTGTGAGTACAGTTTCTATTTTTGTGCACTTGGCTTTTCTTTCAGCTTCCTTACCGTCTTGAGAGGAGAATCGACGGCCTCTTGCCCTCCCTAGTGAATGTCATCAATTGCGTAATTCTTCAGGTGATTCACATATTTCGGGTCTCTGGAGTACTGTTAGATTCTTCATCTCCAGATGCTTCGCACCTTACCGACAAGCTTCAGTTGCACTGGCCCTTGGTTGTGGGTTGGCCACCCGTACACTTGCTGGATAGGGATCTTCAGGCACATTTAGGGTTTCGCTCAACACTTTGCCTGACCAGACCTATTCTGGTCCTTTTCCATTTTTTCCTCATTTATGGGTTTTTTGTGCATGGTCATTGGGGCTTCTGGTCTGTCCTACCTACTCCCTATTCTCCTGTATATAGGAGGGGGGGATGCACTCTCCCATTCATCTTGCCATCTTGTACACAACAGTTTTTTCCATCTGGAGTTATTGGGGCTTGCCAGCCTTTTCCATCTGTCTGTTGTGTGTCCATCGCCATTGTCTCTCTCTCTCTCTCTCTCTCTCTCTCTCTCTCTCTCTCTCTCTCTCTCCACCTTCCGCCGCTCACTCTGACATGGTATGAGAGCTCTAGGCTTGGATCTGCCATCGCCTACACTTGGGAGGACCCTGCGGAGGATTTCATCGCGATGAATCATCTCAGATCCACTTGCGTTTTTTTGGGACCAACGTTTTTTGCTTCAGCCCTAATGTTTTTGTGGACAACCTCTGCTCTCACCCTCTCTCCCTTTGCCTCGTCGCCACCATCTGCCTTGCATTTTTCCCATCCTTGGCCTAGCGTTTTTTGTAGGAGGGACTCCCTTGCATCATCGTTTTTCAGCCAGCCTGTGGATCTAGCGTTTTTGCAAGACGGCAGCCCGCTGATCTGTGTTTTTCAGCCCTAATCCCTAGCGTTTTTGGGCAGGACAGCAGCCAGCATTCCTAGCGCTTTTTGTGGCAGTCAGTGTCACGTGCGCACTTCACTTGCGCTACGTGGACACGCTTTTGCCATAGTCTAGCATGAGTCTTAGCTCTAGCATGAGTCTTAGCTGAGGACTGAGCCTGGCACCTTTGTGAGCCTCTAGCAAGATGTGCATGTCCGGGCCAGTCACACTCGCATACCCTCTCTTGCACAAGAACAATCATTTCATCATGCAGACATTTTACCGCCTAAATTACCTCTTATTAAGTCATTTGATTAAAAGTGACTTATGGAATTCTTTTTATAAGTTTGTTGGAAAAGTAGGTAGGGCAAATTGCTAAAGATCTATAAAAGAAACCCATTGGGCACTCAGTAGAAGCAGAAGAAGCAGGGACACAAGGAGGCAGGCACCCAGCATTTGGGGAACACCTTAGCAGGAGCCCTAGCGTTTTCTCAAGAAGAAGAAGACCCAAATCAGCCTGGAGTTATCAGAATTCAGCAGATCAGCCAGCGCTTTCAAAACTCAGCCAAATCAGCCAGCGTTTTTGCATTTCAGCATTAGTGCGACTCGGCGGTTGCAGATCCAAGCCGCATTGTCGCCACAGTAGCAGATCGCCACGAGAGCATCTAGTGTTTTCAGTTTTCAGCCTTGATACCGTCGTCGTCATCGTCATCAAAGTCCCTATCTTGACGACGGCACCTTCGTCATTGTCATCGCAGATCCCAATCTTGACGACGACACCTTCGTCATCGTCATCGCAATCCCGGACTTGACGAGGACAACGTCGTCGTCATCGTCACAGTCACCATCATCGTCATCGTCGACATCATCGTCATCGACATAGACCAGCAGTACCCGTCCTCGACATAAACTCCGCATCGACATCACTGTCCTCAACACAGAACCGTCGTCGACTTTACTATCTTCGACATAGAACCCGTCGTCGACATCTTTGTCTTCAACATAGACCGCTTCAGTACCTCAGTAGCATCAATACCCTTTAGCATCAGTACCCATTAGCCCATGTCTTTGAAGGAAGATCAACATCGGATACACGAGAACATAGATCTTGAGTACCAAGATCTCCTAGCCTTGTATGCGGATATGGAAGGAGTTGGAGCCTAGATCCCTAACCTCTTCTGCATTCGCATTCGCATGTAGCGTGCATCCATTTCCCTCGCCATTGAACCTTTGGAAAGGACTCCGGAACCAAACCTTAGTCCATCAGCACCGGTAATGTATTCACCACAGTTAGTGTTCGGGCAACAACTCTTGCTATAGTAGGCAGAGTCAACACTATCTGGTATAGAGCCCAGACTGATATTCGGCAATTGTAGTAAGGCTGGACAGTGACCCTTACATGGTGTTTGCATCGCCAGCAGTACCCACAGCACCCGCAGCACCATCAGTCCCTGGTTTCGGAGGAATCTGCATTGGTTTGTGCATCCACAACATCAGAAGTACTCGTGAGTCAGCATCTGAAGTACAGATAGAAGTTCGGTAGCTGTGCCTTGCTTTTAACAGGGGGGATGTCACGTGCGCACTTCACTTGCGCCGTGGACTCGCTTCTGCCATAGTCTAGCATGAGTCTTAGCTTAGGACTGAGCCTGGCACCTTTGTGAGCCTCTAGCAAGATGTGCATGTCCAGGCCAGTCACACTTGCATACCCTCTCTTGCACATGAACAATCATTTCATCATGCATGCATTTTACCGCGTGAATCACCTCTTATAAGTCATTTTATCAAAAGTGACTTTTGGAATTCTTTTTGTAAGTTTGTTGGAAAAGTAGGTAGGGCAAATTGCTAAAGATCTATAAAAGAAACCCATTGGGCACTCAGTAGAACTAGAAGAAGCAGGGACACAAGGAGGCAGACACCTAGCAGTCAGGCAACACCTCAGCAGGAGCCCTACCGTTTTCTCAAGAAGAAGAAGACCCAGATCAGCCTGGTGTTGTCAGAATTCAGCAGATCAGATAGCGTTTTCAGAACTCAGCCACATCAGCTAGCGTTTTTGCATTTCAGCATTAGTGCGACTCGGCGGTTGCAGATCCAAGCCGCAATGTCGCCACGGTAGCAGATTCCCATAATAGCATCTATGTTTTCAGTTTTCAGCCTTGACACCGTCGTCGTCGACACCATCGTCGTCATCAAAGTCCCTATCTTGACGACGACACCTTCATCATCGTCATTGCAGATCCCTATCTTGACGATGGCACCTTCGTCATCGTCATCGCAGTCCCGGACTTGACGATGACACCATTGTCGTCATCGTCATTGTCACCATCATCGTCGTCGTCAACATCATCGCCATCGACATAGACCAGCAGTACCCGTCTTTGACATAGACCCTGTTGTCAACATCGCCGTCCTCGACACAGAATCGTCATCGACTTTATTGTCTTCGACACAGAACCCGTCGTTGACATCTTTGTCTTCGCCATAGACCACTTCAGTACCTCAGTAGCATCAGTACCCATTAACATCAGCATCATTGTAGTGGCATTTGTGCAAGAATAAAGAAAGTACTTGCTCTGGCAATAGAGCAAGGGGTCCCTTGAGGTTGGGACCCGACATCCCTGTGTCGTCTCTTTTCTCTCTCTCGTCTCTCACTTTCTTTCAGTTCAGTTCAGCTCTTTTAAGTGAAGTAAAGTGTCCCTCGTGTTTGTGTTCGGAGTACTGGATCCGAGCAAATCCTTATTCTCTTCCGCTGCACCTCACAGTCAGGACACCATTGGACCAGTGTTTTTAACCTTCACTTCAGCCTTCTCTACTTGCCGACCTTGGACAGTCGGAGCTCCGCTCCTTGCCCCTTGGTCTTCCCGCTTGGAAGCTGAACAGTTGTGACTATTGCCGACGATTTCCCGATCACTTACTTGCAGATTTTCAGCCTGTTTTGGTGCAGTTACAGCCCTCACCTTACCTTCTCAGCATCTGTTGTTCATCACCTGGCGTTTTTGCTCAAAACCTTGCGTTCTCGCGGTGTTTAGAGCTCCCTTTTTCTGCGATTTCAGGTTTGGACAGCACCTCGACTTTGCTTCATCGGCATCCTTTCGGGTTTCCCTTGCCTCTCCTGTCACTTACCCTCTCCTTCGCGGTCTTCTGGCGTTCTATCTGGCATGGTTTTATAATCCTATGCTCACGTTTGCTTTTGATTTTACACACGAGACTTCTCTGCTGATTTTTTGTCTGTACCTATGGTGACACTCCCAGCCATGCCCATCTTTCCTCCCGGTGAAAAGCTTGACGGCTCCAACTTTGTCGTCTGGAAGATGAAGATCATGGTGATGCTTATTCAGTTTGACCTTTGGACTGGCTTACCGATCTTGCAAATGCCATGTGTCCCGGCCTTGCTCCTGCGTCTGGTGCTCCTACATCGACATCATCAGCTACCACTTCTTCTGTAGTTACACGTGCTGGCTCCTCATCTACTTCTTCTCATGGTACTTCTTCTGGCGGATCAGGTACTGTGGTTACACAGGCTATGGTGGATCAGTGGAATCTGAAGCATAGCAGAGTTTACTCTTTCTTACTCATCAATTGTGCGGACATGTGTTGACGTCTTTACGCTCTCACACCACTGCACATGAGGTATGGGGTTTCCTTTGCAACATGTACGAGGCGAAGACACCCGGAAGGATTCTCCCTGTGGAAAAGACTTTGATGGACTTACAGGTCTCGTCATTTCTGACTATCCAGGACTTCATATCCCGCATGCTTCCGCTCCGTGATGAGCTAGCAACTTGTGGTCACCAGATCTCTTCCGGGGGCATGGTAACTCGGTTGCTGCTCAAGCTTTCGGACACTTATGATTTCTTGTTCCGGTCACTTACTACCTCCACGCTCCCTACCCCTATCACTTAGGAGGAGCTCTTACCCGCTATGCAGTAGATAGCTTCTTGCATTCAGGACAGAGCCACCTCAAACGCCTCTGCGGGTTCTATTGCATTGGTTTCTACATCCAGTAGGGGTGGTAGTGCTCCCGGACAGTCTAGATCTGGTTGTACACCTTCTCGCCCTGATGTTACTTGTACCTATTGTGGAAAGAAAGGTCATTATGTAGCAAAATGCTATAAACGACGGCGGGATCGCAAGAAGGATTCAGATCCTGAGGATGGGACGGCTTCTCGATAGAGGTCTGCCATTGCCATCTCTAGCCCCTCATAGGCCGATGGCTTCACCCTCTAGTTTCATCCACCTCCTTCTTCCTTTTTATGATCGAGATCACTTTTTGGCTTGGAGTTTTCTGGTTTACCACCTTGGCCTTCTATCCTTTTGTGTCAGGGTGCTCTGCTTCAAGTGTGTGGGGGGGGGGGGGGGGGGGGTTCTCTCTCTTTCGTCTCTCTTTTGCCGACCACCAATGAGCTCCCTGCTCGTCTTCCATCTTTCCCTCATATATACTCTTCAACAACTTTTTCTATTGTTAGCCTGTCCATCATCTTCCTTGTGCGACTTGATCAGCCTGACCTACCTTCGGTCATCATCACATTGGTGCTGGACGGTTCGTCATTTTTTGTTTGGCTGGCGCTTCTTCTTTTCACACTCCAGATTTGCCAGGCGTGTTGCATCTTCTTCCTTAGCGACTGCGCATCTGTCGTTGAGAGGGGGTGTTAGATTTTTCATCTCGAGATGCTTCGCACCCTGCCTACAGGCTTCACACACATCACGTGCATTGGCCCTTGGTTGTGGGTTGGCCACTTGTACACCTGCTCGATAGGGATCTTCAGGCACGTTTAGGGTTTTGCTCAGCACTTTGCCCGACCGGACCTATTCTGGTCCTTTTCCATTTTTATCTCATTTATGGGTTTTTTGTGCATGGTCGTTGGGGCTTCTAGTCTGCCCTACCTACTCTCTATTCCCCTATATATAGGAGGGGGGGGGATGCACTTTCCCAATAATCTTGCCATCTTGTACACAACAATTTTTGCCATCTGGAGTTATTGTGGCTTGCCAGCCTTTTTCCATCTGTCTCTTGTGTGTCCATCGCCATTGTCTCTCTCTCTCTCTCTCTTTACCTTCCGCTGCTCACTCTAACAAGTACTCGATCAATCTTTTCACACAGGTGTCAACTTGCAGTTGACATTTGTACTCCGCTCTGGCGAGTTTCTATCACGTGCACATCTATGTCAAAGTCGACGATGCGGAAGCGTAGAGACCAAAGGAAGGAGAGAGAGAGAGAGAGAGAGAGAGAGAGAGAGAGAGAGAGAGAGAGAGAGAGAGAGAGAGAGAGTCTCCTAAACCAATCAACCTTGGCAATGAATAACTGAATGTGTATACAATGGAGGCAAGGAGTTGCTTATATAGCAAGCTCAGTAAATTGCCCTACCCAAGACTTTGACAAATAAGTACCTAAAAGCCAAACTAAATAATGGGATCACATTTGGCAGTTCACTTGAGATGCCAAAACTCTAACACCCTCTTTGCAGCTCATAGTGGACATCAATAGTGCGACCAAGTCGATGAAGAAGCCACCATGGACACTCGAGCACTTGCCAGGATACTGGATACGCCTCGGTTTTGCTACCCTCAACTTTGTATCTGAAAATAATGCCATCTTGAGCATCGGTTGCCTTTGTAGAAACTTTTGAACTGTAGACCATACTACGTCCAATAATCCCCATTCGTGAATTGTGAACACATCACGTCCAAAATATAAAACTCCAAGATAATAAACTATTGGAACACATCCTGTCCATAATCTGACCAACAACAATGAATTGGCGCGCCCATCCATAGTGTTTTAGACGTTTGATTGGTTCCCTGCCAGATGCATGTGCATTGAACTCCGACCTACGGGTCCAAACACTAATAACTTGAACTCCAACACAAGGGTCCGAAATAATTATAGGGAGCATTGCTTGCCCCTGTCTGCCACTCACAAGCCTCTCTCTGGCTGAAGCTAGTGGTGACACCTGTCATTTGACTAGAAATCTGACGTCGAGGCCACTGTGGCCACCGCCACGAGTGCCATGCCCATCTCCTCTGTCAAATCTTTATTACCGTAATCTCTGTCCAGCTTGCCTTTATCCTTGTCTATCTCTGAGTTCATGCTTTTGCCTTTGGCTTCAAACTCTCGAGCCAAACAATGTCACAAAGTGATGACGTGGCTACCCGAGAGGAAACCCTGACTGCTGCTGAAAACCCTAATTTTGGAAACCCTAACCCTAAAACTTGCAAACCCTAAAATCTGTCAGAACCCTAAAAATAGCAGAAACCCTAACCCTAAAAGGGCAGCAGGCTGAAATCTCGGAAAATGCGCAACATGCTGACGTGGCACCGTACGGCGGTAGCTTTCCAGCTTTTGCGTGGAGATAGCTGTGGACGGCAGCTTTTGACCTTGCTTTTCTCTATGCAATTATCAGTAGAGAGAGAGAGAGAGATTAAATTTAAAAACTCAAAGAGAGTTTGTGAGAGAAGAGATCTTTTGCTTTATTTTTAGGCTTTTGATTGAAGCTTTCCGGGGCTCTGCTTTTGGCATCCCTTGTAAATTAAATACGTGAATCGAGCTCCCACTCTGCAGAGCATATGGACGCAGAGTCTGAGAGTGAGACCCGAATCACTCTTGTACTTTGAACTGATTAATACATAAAGAAATACAGAAAGGGGCGCCAGTCTTTGGGGCCAATATCTCTAGGCACGGCGGAACTCCGCCGGGCTAGTGCAAATCTGTTGTGAACTGTGAATTGTTTTGAAGTGGTTATTTGGTGCTGTTGTGATTGATTCTTGACTTGGAGTGTCCAAGTCTGTTACAGTGGTATCAGAGTACGGCCGATTTCTCTTTTACGGGAAATCCGATCCCCAAATTTTTTTCCGCGGCACCTATGGCTTCACGCAAGGATCAGTCGACTCCCTCTGCATTGGAAGATGCAGGCAGGGATCACAACGAAGATTCGGGGAGAGAGCCGCCTCGGCCTACTCAGACGGAGCAACGAGAGATGAAGCGTCGTCAATTGATCGGCGATGCAACAAAGATGATGCTCAGTTTTGCGAAGGACCTAAAATTGGCAAAATATATGAGCGAGACTTCTTTTCAGGAAGTGCACGAGCAGTGGCAGAAAACCACAACACCACCCCGAAACCCGCTCACAAGAAACCTTCTGCTCACAAGAAATATTCAGAGAAGGAATTAGAAGAGGTGGTTGATTCACGGATTGCAGCTTTTTGACGCGCAAAGCAAAGCTAAAAAGCACGGCAAAAAGCAGAAGAAAGGCACTGACTTCCCGGGTTATTTGGGTCGTCAGTCGACATTTGACAAAGCAAAGAAACAGAAGAAGCGTGTTTGATTTGAAGTACCCAGTTCTTCTTCTTCTTCTGACAGTTCTTCTAGCTCTTCAGATTTGAGCGAAGAAAACAGAAAAGGCAAAAAGCGAAGCAAGAAACAACGCTTTGGAAAGGGCAAGAAAAAGGCAAAGAAGTCTAAATCTCGCCCAGTGAGTGACAGTTTTACAGAGGACTTGTCTACAGACAGTTCAGACTCTGATGACGGCAACTTTTATGCAAACAAGAATAATTTTTATGAAGCCAACCAGTATGACTTTCTGGAAGATAAAAGCAAGAAAGTCCAAGAGTTTAAGGAAGGTGGACAGTCGATCAAATTTGACACTTTTTCAGGATACAAAGATGCTTCGAAGGCTTTGTCTTTTATACAGCAGTTTGACATCGCTTTCGCGCTACTCAGAGCTCTCCAAGTGTCACAAAAATATGGAAGCGAAAACTGACTGTTAAATGCAATTTATATACTCAAGAGACTTTGGAGAGAAAGAGAGAAAGCTTGACACATCATTGGGGACCAGAAGATGGGCTGGTCCCCCACCCCATAAAGAGAATATCTTTATTACTAAGGGAGAATTCTTTACAAGCACAGGAACAGGGCGAAAGCCCGTCCTCTATTCTTTCTTGTCCTCCTTCTTCTGACTGAGAGAGTAGAAGAACTGCTCTCCTGACTACTAAGAGGATCTTTCCTCTTCTGTGAGATTTTGGGAAGCTCTCGTAGATGAGAGTCTATCTTCCACAAAACTCATCGGAAGCTCTCAAAAACGAGAATCTATCTTCCGCTAACTATGTCTCTTCGGACATGATCATTCCTGCAGTCAACCCACGAAGGAAACATGCAAAACACACACACACACGCTTGCTGTAATTTTCTGCACATAACCAGAAATTGTTACCTGAGCGCGTTCCAATGCCGAAACGGAGGTCCTTTTCGCGACGGAAATGCTCCAAACTTTGTGTGTGTGTATAGTAGGTAGAGAGGAATAGTTTTCTACTAAAGCTTTGCTGAAATTCACAAGGTGCTGCTCTCAAGCTTCAATGGAGAGCTTTACTGCGTAGAGGACGTTCAACTTAGGGGGGATAGTGCACTGCCAACCTGGCAAGAGGGGGAGGGGCTGCTCTCTTATAGCCTCCTAGAAGAGGGGGCGCTAGCATGAAGAGAGAGAGAGAGAGAGAGAGAGAGAGAGAGAGAGAGAGAGAGAGAGAGAGAGAGAGAGATTGCATGGGAAAGTGTGCCAAGTGGCACACTTACTTTAAAATTTAAAAACCATTCAACTTTTGACTTTAAAAATCCTATGCTAGTTAATGAAATGTGCAATTAAGTGCACAACTGTACACATGGATGCAACCAATTAAATTGTTAGCTGCTCCCCAGCGCAATGCCGTACCGACACTGCTCTGGCATTACATGTTGGCACTTGTCCGGCCATTTGGTCCAGCGCAAATCATTTAAGAATATTTAACTAACTTATCCTAAGGCCGTAAAATAATCAGGCCTTAGGGTTATTATTCTAAGGACCCCATCTCATTCCTGTGCTTGCACTAGCGCGTGTAATTTTCTGAGCCTGAAATCTGAGGCTACTATCTACCCCTTCATTGAAGACCCGATTTCCCAATCGCTAGGGCTTCAGGGTATTTTTTGCTAGGGTCTCCCTGAGGTGCTCTGTCCCAAACTTGTGCGCACCTGAGGCCCCAGAAACTGCTAGATCTATTCTGATGTGCACACAACTAATTAGATAATTCTTTTCTCGTAAATAAAGTAATTATTTACAAAGTCTGACATAGTTACATCCCTCTTGGTTCTAAACAGTTGACCTCAACTGTAGAGCGTCAACATAACTGTGCAAGATGTTTGGGTAGTACTCAAGATCGGACTTAGTCATCCACTTTGCATCTAAAGGAGTGTAATTCTTGAACTTGACTAAATACTTTCGATGTAGACTCCCCGACTTGAGTTGTCTCTCCGAGTGGTGTATTATCTGTTCAGGTTGAAGGATTTCCTCAGTCTCTTCGACTTCTGGAGGATCTTCTTGTACTGGCGCCACTGGAGGAGGTCCAACATATGGTCGGAGGAGACTGACATGAAAAGCATTATGGATGCGCCAGTGAGAAGGCAAATCGAATCTAAAAGTCACGTCATTGACTTTATCTGTAATTTTGAAAGGGTCGTAAAATCTATGGGAAAGTTTGACAACTTTCCCTTTGCCGACCCGCTTTTTCAATCTAGCTTTCTCAAATTGAAGCAGGACATATTGTCCTTTTTCTAGATTGAGATTCCTTTCGTGCTTGTCTGCTTTTCTCTTCTGTTGCTCTTGAGTACGAAGAATCGCTTGCTTTACTTGTTGATGGGCAATATCAATATTGCGCACAAATTCATCTGCGGCGAAGATGTTTTCTTTGGTCACCATAATAGGAAGTAAGAGTGTCTTCCCATAAATAATTTCGAAGGGAGCTTTACGAGTTGAGGAATGTATGGTATTATTATACGCAAACTCAACTATGGGTAAGTACTGTTCCCATTTGGATTGTCGTTCCGAAACATAGCACTTGAGGAGATCTAAAACAGTGGCATTAGCAATTTCGCTTTGACCATCTGTTTGAGGATGATAAGCTGATGAAAAATCAAGCTTAGTTCCCAAGTTTTCGAACAATGCCTGCCAAAATAGACTAGTCATGCGGGGATCTCTATCGCTGACAATAGTCTTTGGCAATCCATGGTGTTTAAAAATGTGAGCTAGAAATATTCTAGCCATGTGATCAGCTTTGATCGTCTTCTTCACTGGAAGAAAATGTGCTTGCTTACTGAATCTGTCTACTATAGTCCAGATTGCATCATTTCCATTCTTGGATCGAGGAAGATCCGTAATAAAATCCATGGCAATACTTTCCCATGGCGTGTTAGGCACAGGGAGCGGCTGAAGCTTGCCATAAACTTTTTGTCTATCATATTTTACTTTTTGGCAGACTAAACACTCACGTACATGTTTTTCAATGTCCGCACGGAGTGTTGGCCAAAAGAAATACCTTTCGAGGGCACTAGTGGTGGAGCAATTCCCCGATGCCCGGCATAAGGAGAATTATGTGCTTCATCCATCACCTTCTGTCGTAAGGGCTGAGCTATGCATATTGCTTGTTGACGATAGAGCCTTGAGTGACCAGCTTGAAGATCTGCCCAAATTGTGGCGAAGTCTGGATCTTGAGGATATATCTCGCTGGGAGATTCTAGTTCCTCATGATAAATTGTTGTTAGTGCATTGATCTTTGGACGCCTGGAGAGAGCATCTGCAATTGCATTCTTCGTTCCAGAAGTATGTAAAATCTGAAAATGGAACATTGAAAGAAAGTTGGCCCATCTCATCTGCTTTTCTGATAACTTTCTCTGTGTGAGAAAGTAGCGAAGACTTTGATGATCTGTCTTGATAATAAAATCAGCTCCTAATAGATAGTGTTTCCAAATGGAAAGAGCATGAATTACTGCCATTAGCTCTTTGTCGTATATGGAGACATGCAACTCTGCATCTTTAAGGCGCTGACTTTCATAGGCTATCGCGTAACCCTCTTGGTTCAAAACTGCTCCTACACAATCTCCAGATGCATCGCAGTATACCTCGAAAGGTTTGCGAAGATCAAGGACGGTGAGAATAGGTCCGTGACTGAGTAGATACTTAAGCTTTTCGAAAGCTTGTTTTTGTCCAGACCCCCAATGGAATGGAATCCGCTTCTTTGTCAGGTCATAGAGGGGACCTGCTATCGCGGCAAAAGCTCGAATGAAACGCCGATAATAAGAACAGAGGCCAAGGAAACTTTGTACATCATGTACTGTAGTTGGCGTAGGCCATTCTACAACTGCTTGAATCTTATCAGGGTCCATTCTCACCTGATTGTGAGATACTATATGGCCCAAATAGTGGATTTCTTTTAGAAAAAACTCACTCTTCTTAGCATTCACAAATAATGTGTTTGCGTAATTCTTCAAACACTAAGGCGAGATGCTTATAGTGTTCGTCTTCCGTCTCTGAGAAGATTAAGATGTCATCAAAGAAAACGCCTGTGAAACTTCTATATGAGTGGAAGATTCTATCCATCATTCTGTTGAATGTGGCTGGTGCATTAGTGAGTCCAAAAGGCATCACTAAGAATTCATACAACCCGAAGGTTGTTCTAAATGAAGTCTTATGCACATCCTGAGGAGCTATGCGGATTTGATGATAACCGCTCTTCAAGTCTATACGACTAAAGACACTTGCTCCTTGTAACTTGTCAAGAATGTCGTCAATCCGAGGGATTGGAAATCGATTCTTGATTGTGATCTTGTTTAGAGATCTATAGTCTATACACATGCGGAATGTGCCATCCTTTTTCTGTACTAGCAAGACAGGTGAACAATATGAAGAAGTACTAGGCCTTATTAAGCCCTTCTCCAGAAGTTCGTTAACCTACTTGAGAATTTCCTCTTGCTGCATTAGACTAACTCGATAAGGGGGCTGATTTGGAGGAGAACTTCTTGGGATCAAATCAATTGTATGATCCTCAGGTCACGAAGGTGGGAGTTCATTTGGAAGTTCATATGCAAAGCAATCTTTATAACTTTCTAATATCTTAAGTCTTTTTTGCTCTAGAGAGGAAGAAAGTTGTGAAACAGACACATCTCTCTCTCTTGCAAAAATCAAGTACGCTGAAACACACTTTTTCATTTCTTTCTTGATGGCAATGTGATTGGCGATAGGAATACGCCAATCACCTGCATCTGCAAGTACAAGATACTCCTTTTCTTTATGAGCAAAGGATAAGGTTTTTTGAACATAGTCCGGAATGGGATGCATCTTGTAGTGCCAAGGCATTCCCAAGATAACATCGCATCCTTCAAGTGAGGCTAGTAAGAAAGACTCTTGATCTTGGTAGTCGTCGACCTTTAGATTCAACTTCCCTATGATTGGAGTAGAGTTTGAGTTCTGCCCTTTGAAAGCGGATTGTGCTTGAATAGAAAC
The DNA here is from genome assembly GCF_014529385.1 of Adiantum capillus-veneris. Lineage (NCBI taxonomy): Eukaryota > Viridiplantae > Streptophyta > Polypodiopsida > Polypodiales > Pteridaceae > Adiantum > Adiantum capillus-veneris. The sequence continues at coordinate 115,346,429 of NC_140948.1, read as the reverse complement.
TCTAAAACGGTTGGGCTACAAGTTCAGGTCCTCAGCTAGCTTGGTAGAGATGAAGTTGTCTGTACTGCCAGGGTCAAACAAAATGAGAGCCTGTTGGTTGTTGATGCTACCCCATGCTTTAAGAAGAGCTCTTTCTTTTCCATCCTTGGTTGTATTTCCCTGTACATCTGGGACTGCATTGGAAGAGGGTGGTTGTGGAGGTTTGGTAGGACAGTCACCCTTCATATGACCAACTTGTCCACACTTGAAGCATCTTCCTTCACCAATGTAAGTTCGCAACTCAGCAGGAGAGAGATATCTCCCTTTCTTGGGCTGATTTGGCTTTGCTTCTGCTTCGGAGGCGGTTCTTTTCTTCTTTTGAGAAGAAGAAGTAGAGATAGGTTGCTTATTATGGAGAGCCTTCTGCTTGGCATGGTAAGTGCTTTGCTCCATCTTCCTGGGAGTATCCTTGTCATGTATTCCATCAGCTATGCGGGCTGATTCCATAAGTATCTGCAAGTTACCTCGAGGGTAAATCTTCATAGCCTTTTGCAAGGCTTCATGCAATCCTGCTTCAAACTTGCGCATCTTTTCCGAATCGTCAATCTTCTTGAATGGAGTGACTTTCAAGAGAACGTCCCAAAACCTATCCACATAGCGTGGAACAGTTTCGTTCTCCGACTGTGAAAGTTGATCCCATTCTTTCTTTACCTCTTCCTCATAGTCTGGAGGAAGGAACTGTGCGTAGAACTCCTTCTTGAAAGCAGTCCAATCTTGGGGTTTATGATCTTCCAGGATAAGGGTTAACTACCAACTGCTGGCGGTGCCTTTCAGGTACATACTAACATGGCGAAGCTTGGATCTTTCTTTAAAATTCCCTTCAGCAAATGCAACTTCGAATTGGCGGATGAAAGCCAACGCTTTGTCATTATCACGTCCCCCATTGTAGGTGTCGAATTTCACATCTTTGTCTCCCGACTTGAATGTTTTCTGCCTGTGGTGCTTCTTCTTTCTATGCTTAGACTTCTTATGGACAGGAGTCTTTTCCGTTGAATGCACTTCTTGCTGCAAAGGATCGTCAAGAAACATGTCTTCCGGAGCAACGATGTCATCCAAATCCTTCATGAAAGAGAACTGAGGGGAATCAGGGGGAACCTGCTCTTGCACCTTTGGGTTAAACCGCACATGACGTTCTGGAGGTTTCCTGTGCCTCTCGTGCATGCGAGAGGTTCCAATCAAAGGATCTTTCCTTGGTTCTGGCGCCTTTGGGTTCTGCGGGATTTCTCCCGACCCCATCGGCATTTTCTCCTTCCCTTTCTCAAGAGTATGGAGAATCTTTTGGACTTTTGGATGGGAGAGAGCTTTTTGCAACTCTTCCACCTGTTGTTGAAGGAGAGAGAACTCTATCTCGCGTCCTCCCATTTCTGCAGTCTGCCAAGAGTCCTCAATCCCTTAAGGAAGAGAGAGATGACCTTGCTCTGATACCACTGTCACAAAAATACGGAAGCGAAAACTGACTGTTAAATGCAATTTATATACTCAAGAGACTTCGGAGAGAAAGAGAGAAAGCTTGACACATCATTGGGGACCAGAAGATGGGTTGGTCCCCCCCCCCATAAAGAGAATATCTTTATTACTAAGGGAGAATTCTTTACAAGCACAGGAACGGGGCGAAAGCCCGTCCTCTATTCTTTCTTGTCCTCCTCCTTCTTCTGACTGAGAGAGTAGAAGAACTGCTCTCCTGACTACCAAGAGGATCTTTCCTCTTCTGTGAGATTTTGGGAAGCTCTCGTAGATGAGAGTCTATCTTCCACAAAACTCATCGGAAGCTCTAAAAAACGAGAGCCTATCTTCCGCTAACTATGTCTCTTCGGACATGATCATTCCTGCAGTCAACCCACGAAGGAAACATGCAAAACACACGCACACACGCTTGCTGTAATTTTCTGCAAATAACCAGAAATTGTTACCTGAGCGCGTTCCAATGCCGAAACGGAGGTCCTTTTCGCGACGGAAATGCTCCAAACTTTGTGTGTGTGTATAGTAGGTAGAGAGGAATAGTTTCCTACTAAAGCTTTGCTGAAATTCACCCTAATACAAGTGATTAGGGGCTGAAAACAGAGAATTTGCAGCAGCTAGTAGAGAGAGAAAAAGAGTTTTCTACTACTTTACGCGATGAAACTTCTCCCACAGTTGCCTATGACCATGAGAGGCCTTGTTCTAGGTGATGGGTGCACAAAGGCTCCACATACACCACAAGGTGCTGCTCTCAAGCTTCAATGGAGAGCTTTACTGCGTAGAGGATGTTCAACTTAGGGGGGATAGTGCACTGCCAACCTGGCAAGAGGGGGAGGGGCTGCTCTCTTATAGCCTCCTAGAAGAGGGAGCGCTAGCATGAAGAGAGGGAGTGAGAGAGAGAGAGAGAGATTGCATGGGAAAGTGTGCCAAGTGGCACACTTACTTTAAAATTTAAAAACCATTCAACTTTTGACTTTAAAAATCCTATGCTAGTTAATGAAATGTGCAATTAAGTGCACAACTGCACACATGGATGCAACCAATTAAATTGTTAGCTGCTCCCCAGTGCAATGCCGTACCGACACTGCTCTGGCATTACATGTTCGCACTTGTCCGGCCATTTGGTCCAGCGTAAATCATTTAAGAATATTTAACTAACTTATCCTAAGGCCGTAAAATAATCAAGCCTTAGGGTTATTATTCTAAGGACCCATCTCATTCCTGTGCTTGCACTAGCGCTCGTAATTTTCTGAGCCTGAAATCTGAGGCTACTATCTACCCCTTCATTGAAGACCCAATTTCCCAATCGCTAGGGCTTCAGGGTATTTTCTGCTAGGGTCTCCCTGAGGTGCTCTGGCCCAAACTTGGGCGCACCTGAGGCCCCAGAAACTGCTAGATCTATTCTGATGTGCACACAACTAATTAGATAATTCTTTTCTCGTAAATAAAGTAATTATTTACAAAGTCTGACATAGTTACACCAAAATTCGGAGAGCTGCCTCTTATTTTACGGGGAATGCTCGAACTTAGTGGTCCACACTTCTTTTAAACAAGACTGGGCCAGTTAAATGGCTGAAATTTAAGAAGCTTTTTATTTCTTCTTGGCTGACTCAAGAGTATGAACGTGATATACGAGCTGCTTGGAACCATCTGCGGATGACCAAGAGAGATACAGTGGATGCTTATTGTGAGAGATTCTGGAGCTCTTTTCTACCCGCCTCTTCATTCAAAAAGATCTCGTTCAGAGAACAGATTGAGCGGTTTACCTTGGGTCCACCTACAGAGATCCGAGATCACTGCTTGGAACAGAAGTCATCTTCTATTCAGGAGTCGATGAGTCATGCGAAACGGGGCTTTGCCATTCACTCTGGCAGTCTGACCTACCCCACCGATGAGGTCATGACACAACGAGCCGAACAGACTTCAGCGAATGAAAGTAGAAAGAGAGAGCAACCCAGCAAAGAAGGATGCACAACCCAAGCTTACTCCCGAGGAGAGAGCTCGCTTCATCAGGGAGGGGAAGTGCTTTGGATGCGGGGAACATGGACATATCTCCGCAAAGTGCCCTAACAAGGCACCGAATGAACAAGATGAAAGGCCAGAAAGTTCTAAAGTAGCTGAGAGACGTGGCAGAAAAGGCAGATAAAAAGCAGAACTGGTACCACATGGCGTGGGACTTGAACCGAATCAAATGAATGAAAGTACAAACTTTGTCGCTTTTTGGGGCAAAGTAAAGGATCAGGAAGCTCTTTTGAAGGAGCCAAGGCCAACTTCTTTTCACTTGGAATTGGCGGCTCGATTTGAAATTACGCCTGACAAGCTGAGGCCACAGGCGGAGGTAGTTCGACTGGCACCTGGACGAGATGTTGCCATTACACCGAGCATTGGCAAACTTCGTTTGCAAATGGCAGGGGTGTTCAGGACATGCGAGTGACGTTCTACTCAGAATCCCTTGGTACCACAAGAACTACGCCGTGGTTGACTACCGGGCCGAGAAAACGACTTTGACAAATGAAGGGCTCACAGATTGTACTTGATGAATTTCAGTTTCTTTACTCATTCTTTTGGGAGAGAACTGAACGATGGATAAAGGTCGAATATGTTTTGACTTGAACAAAAGAACGCCAAGATTTTTCTCCACACTCATGCCGATTACTTTTTAGAGGACCTGAAGATCTGAAGATCATACCATTGATCTGATACCTGGAAGCACACCACCGAACCGGCCACCTTACTGTGTGAGCCAAGCACAGAATGAAGAGATTATGAACCAAGTGAAAGACCTCTTGGAAAAGGGTCTTCTCCATCCTAGTACTTCACCGTATTGCTCTCCAGTGTTGTTGGTTTTGAAGAAAGGCGGATCTTGGAGAATGTGCATCGATTATAGAGCTCTCAACAAAATCACCATCAAGAATAGATTTTCGATTCCTAGGATCGATGATATTCTCGACAGATTACAGGGATCCTCGTGCTTTAGGAGGATTGATATGAAGAGTGGATATCATTAGATCAGAATCGCGCCGGGAGACGTCTACAAGACAGCTTTTCGGACGACTTTTGGGTTATTTGAGTTTTTGTTGATGCCTTTTGGCTTAACCAATGCTCTTGCGAGATTTAACCGGATGATGGACAGGATTTTTCGAGAGTACAGGCTATTTGTTGGCAGATATCATTGTTTTCTCCAAGAATGAGGCAGAACATAGAGATCATCTGCTTCAGGTCTTTCATGCATTACGAATGAGATCACAAGTTAGTGATTAATGCAAAGAAAAGTGAATTTTTCCTACCGGAGATACACTTTGGGACACATTGTGTCAGCAGCAGCAGGAGTGCAAATGGATCCGGCCAAGATAGAGACTATGCGTGATTGGCCCGATTTGAATAATGTCCATGAAGTTAGAAGCTTCTTGGGACTGTGTTCGTACTACAGGCGGTTCATTCGAAAGTTTGCAGAGGTTGCTTCCCCTTTGCATATCTTGACACAGAAAGGAGTCCCTTTCTCGTGGGGATCCACAGAGGTGACTGCCTTTCAGACATTGAAAGAGAAATTGACTACGGGACCAGTTTTGACTTTGCCGGACTTGCAGAAGTCATTTGAAGTATATTTGATGCTTGTGGTCGTAGTCTGGGTGTGGTCTTAATGCAAGAAGGCCATGTCATTGCTTACGAGAGCCGATTGTTCTCAAGGCCGAAAATGACAGTACAGATTTATGAGAAAGAGCTTTTGGCGGTTATCCATGCTCTTACTCAATGGCGGCATTACCTACTCGGAGCGGATTTTACTGTCTTTACAGACCATCAGAGTTTGCGCTACTTCTTGTCACAGAAGCAGCTTTCGGAAAAGTAGATGCGGTGGGCGAACATCTTGTCACAATTTCACTTCCAAATTGTCCATATGCAGAGACAGAAGAATGTGATGGCAGATGCTTTGTCTCGGAAGCCGTTGGTTCTGGCTATTTCCGCGATACATCATAGGAGCTTCAAGGATATGGTCGACTAGTATGCCACAGCTACAGATTTTGCAGACGTTTTCACACGGATACGGGATGGGGAGACAGTAGCGGGATATTTCATTCGGAATGGCTACTTGATGAGAAAAACCATGTTGTGCGTTACATAGCCGTTGAGGGAAAAGGTTATGACTGAATGCCACTGTCGACCTTTTACGGGTCACCGCGGCATTCCTACCACCATGAAAGGGGTAGAGAGATACTTTTTTTGGCCGAGACTCGAGAAGGATGTGGAAGAGTTTGTGCGCAGTTGCTTGGTATGCCAGAAGGTCAAGTTTGACAGGCATAAAGCACAAGGATTGTTACAGCCTTTACCCATACCCACCCGCCCCTGGGAAAGTATTGAAATGGATTTCATTTTTGATCTCCCGAGAACATAGAGTGGTCACGATGGTATCTGGACTGTTATTGACAGATAGCAAACAGGCTCATTTCATTCCAGTGAAGAAAACAGTCAAGCCGGATCACTTAGCGAGACTATTTGTGGCCTAGATTTTTAGATTACATGGCATGCCTAAGACGATTGTCTCTGACAGAGACCACAGATTTACGAGTTTGTTTTGGAAGGCAATTTGGGAGAACATTGGCACGCGGTTGCAGTTCTGGTCATTGTTCCACCCGCAGACTGACGATCAATCTGAGATTGCCAACTCAGTGGTTCTAGATTTATTCAAGTCTTATATCTCGGATTAGAAGACTCAATGGGAAAAGTATTTACCTTTGGTGGAATTTGCCTACAATAACACGATACACTCTTTGACGGAGAAGGCACCATTTGAGATTGTTAAAGGTGCTGTGAAGGTTCTGCCCTTCCTAAGCACGAAAGATAAGATTTTTGAAGCGGATGAATATATGCAAGACTTAGATACGGCTTTTGCCAAGGTTCGCGAGACTTTGCAGAAATCTCAAGAACGACAGAAAAAGGCAGCGGATCGCCATCGTCGCGACTTGAAATTGAAGGAGGATGATTGGGTGCTCTTACGTTTTGAGAAGGCACGCCTGAGAAAGAAAAAGGGAAAGGAGAGGCTTTTTCCAAAGCTTAGTATGCGATACTACGGACCTTTCCAGATCACTGAAAAGATAAATGATGTCTCCTTCCGACTGAAACTGCCTGATACTTGGAGGATTCACAATGCATTTCATGTGAGTCTCTTGAAACCTTTTTAAGGTGATGTGCTTGATGATGGGGAGCTTGATGAGCAACCCGAAGTGGAAGAAAACGAGAAGATCCTTGTTCCTGAACAGATTTTGGCACATAAGGATACGAAGAAAGGTAAAGTCCGAAGGCGGTTCTTGGTTAAGTTCAAGAACTATCCTGCATTGGATGCGAAGTGGATGGAGGAGGAGGACCTAGCAGATGCTCCTCAGATTGTGAAACTTTACCTCGATGCTTTTGCTTTAGCATAGTCTACTCCAAATGGAACCCAGAATTCAGCTTGGCCGGAGATCTGGTACAGTGGGATGCACAAGAGGGGAGTCACTCCGCTCCTTTGTCAACAGATGCCTTGATTTTGATACTAAAGTTACTGATGTCTCTTTGAGCTTCAGGGATACTGAGAGCTGACAGTATTTTGTTGGATGACTTTATGAAATGGAATTCCTGATTATGATACTGATTTGTTCTCGACTTCTTTTAAGTGCAGGAACTGATGGACGAAATGACTACAGCATTTTGGTCTGATTGATCTCGAATAGACATGGTAGCAATAGGGATTAGTCAATCGGACATCGATGAGGTCCCGATTGGATCTATATGCGATTGCTAGCTACATTGTTGATAAATCATGGTCTAAGATCCGAATGAATGTTGAATGTCATGTGATGTCCTGTGATGTCGTGTGATGTGACTGTCGATTGGTACATGTGCTAGATGTGTGTTCCTAGTACGTAGGTACTAACAATCAGTGTTTGCTAAGACGGTTTATGGCCTCTGTCTGTTTTGCATGCGTAATCGAGGACGATTACAATTCTTTCAAGAGGGGGGTATGTCATAAAGTGATGACGTGGCTACCCGAGAGGAAACCTTGACTGCTGTTGAAAACCCTAATTCTGGAAACCCTAACCCTAACCCTAACCCTAGCCCTAACCCTAAAAGGGTAGCAGACTGAAATCCCGAAAAATGCGCAACATGCTGACGTGGCACCGTACGGCGGCAGCTTTCTAGCTTTTGCGTGGAGATAGGTGTGGGCGGCAGCTTTTGACCTTGCTTTTCTCTACGCAATTATCAGTAGAGAGAGAGAGAGAGAGAGAGAGAGAGAGAGAGAGAGAGAGATTATTTTAAAAAACTCAAAGAGAGTTTGTGAGAGAAGAGATCTTTTGCTTTATTTTTAGGCTTTTGATTTGAAGCTTTTCGGGGCTCTGCTTTTGGCATCCCTTGTAAATTAAATACGTGAATCGGGCTCCCACTCTGCAGAGCATCTGGACGCAGAGTCTGAGAGTGAGACCCGGATCACTCTTGTACTTTGAACTGATTAATACATAAAGAAATACCGAAAGGGGTGCCAGTCTTTGGGGCCAATATCTCTAGGCACGGAACTCCGCCGGGCCAGTGCAAATCTGTTGTGAACTGTGAACTGTTTTGAAGTGGTTATTTGGTGGTGTTGTGATTGATTCTTGACTTGGAGTGTCCAAGTCTGTTACAAACAAAGCATCGAGTCACATTCATGACAACTGTGATCGTACCTCGTGGGTACCAAGGTAGCTAACTGAGTATTGGTATTGCCATGTCCAACTGACCTTTGCCGCCGTCCTCTAGCGAAATCCTCCATTTGCTTTTGATTCAGAAACTCGAGCCAAACAATTTGTCGGGCTTCTTGAGAACTGTACCGATGCATAGGCCGCTAAATGGATGGTTGACAATCCGTTATCCATAGCTTTTGGTTGGTTTTGGTCGATGTCGTCGTAGGTGCTCAAGCAAGGGGAGGCCATTTTGAAGTTGCAAAACTTGGTAATCTCGTGCCTTCTCGCACTCCAATAGGCTGCAAAATTCCTCCAAGCTGCACAAAATCCCCAAGCCATTCCTCTGGTACTCTCAAGCCACTCCATACCCTCTCTCGAGCTCCAATCTCCTCGCCACTACCAAGCCGTTCCACACTCTGTCACACTTCTCTCTTTGCAACTCTAATTTCCTGCCTCTTTGTCTCCCAAGCTGCACCACGTGTCTCCTGTGCCCCACACTGCTTGTGGGACCCTCTTTCAAGCCACTATCTTTTTAAAAAATAAAATAAAATCCAGATAGCCTTTGTAAGCTCGTGTTTTTGATAAAAAATGTAGCAAGAGAGAAGCTCGTTGCTGCAGAGCAGTGTTTCAAAATCGCAAGGGGCAAGAGGCCACTGGCGTCTATCACGGATGGAGGCCAGGCAGCGTCGCCAAGGGCGGGCAGACAGTAGTGTTTTAGAATGCGCAATAGAGAAGAACTTGGGGGGATGCGTTGTAGAGCACAAGCCCTTGCGTTTCAAAACGCAGGGCAACAGGAAAATGCAATTGTCGTCACTGCTGGCGATGGGGGATGTTCGCTGCCTCTGCTGCCACTGTTTTAAAAACGTTGCGACAGCAAGCAATGCCGCAAAATGCCCAAAATTGATCAAACGCCAACTATCGACCTGGTTCCCACCAGCGTTTTAGAACGCTGCTAGGGGAGGGAGGGGAGAGATCCAATGTCGGTAAAGGAGCTAAACGCCCAACATTTAAAAAAAAACGCTATGCGCTGCAAGGGATACCGACGACCAGCAAGGGGGGAAACTCCTCAGGGCTTCTCTTCTCTGGGCTGCTCCTCTACGCCAAGGGCTTCTTCGATCACCGAGCAAGGGGGGGAACTCCTCAGGGCGTCTCTTCTCTTGGCTGCTCCTCTACGCCAAGGGCTTCTTCGATCACCGAGCTACACCTGTCACGTGACACATCCAATCCTATGTGTCCGTGGACAAGCTACAGCATGATCAGGGTTCAGTCAGTCCAGTCAGTCTAGATTAGAAGTGATCTGGCACTTTTGTGAGTCTATTTATAGACCGTGCATGCCCAGTCACTTAGCATAGATGCATATCCTCTGGTTGCACACAACATGATCATCAGTATTCCCATCAGAATCCATTAGAATCAGTTAGGGGATTTTTCCAGTGATTTTAGCCTATTTTCCCTATTTTTGACATTTTTCACTTATTAATTTAAGTGACTTCCCAACAAAAGTAGGTAGGGCAATTTTGCTAAGTTAATATTTAAGCAACCCTAGACTAGCACTCTTGGGCAGATGAGCAAGGAGCACAACAGGCCACAGGCAACAGGTACTCCCTCTCTCTCAGCAAGAAACCCTCAGCACCCCTTGGTGTTTTTGGTCATACCTCATCGCCCACATTCAGGCTTGGCGTTTTGTCACCACTGTCACAAAGTGATGACGTGGCGGACAACAGAAACCCTAATTTTTGAAAATCGCAGAGGCTGATTTTTTTTTTTGAAAAATGATGAGCGACGCAAATTTTACTTTTTTTTATAAAAAAAGAGAACAGACTCTTTAAGAGAGAGAGAGAACTGATGCTTTTTATTTTAAAAGCTTTTGGGGCTCTGCTTTTGGGCATCCCTTGTATCTTTAAATAAGTGGTGAGGGCTTCACTTCTCAAAGCATCTGGACGCAGAGTCTAAGAGTGAAACCCTAGCCACTCTCTTGTACTTTGAACTTATTAATATAAAAAGAAATATCGAAAGGGGCTCCAGTCTTTGGGGCCAATATCTCTAGGCACGGAACTCCGCCGAGCCAGTGCAAATCTATTGTGATCGGTGAATTGTTTTGAAGTGGTTATTTGGTACTGTTGCGATTGATTTTTGACTTGGAGTGTCCAAGTCTGTTACAGTGGTATCAGAGCATGGCCGATTTCTCTTCTACGGGAAATTCGATCCCCGAATTTTTTTCCGCGGCACCTATGGCTTCAGGCAATGATCAGTCGACTCCCTCTGCATCTGGAGATGCGGGCAGGGATCACAACGAAGATTCTGGCACGGAGTATGGCCCGCCTAGGCCTACTCCAGCGGAGCAGCAAGAGATGGAGCGTCGAAAATTGATTGATGATGCAACAAAGATGATGCTCAATTTTGCCAAGGACCCGAAGATGGAAAAATATATGAACCAGACCTCTTTGGAAGAGGTACAGATGGAGTGGCAAAGAACCACAACACCACTCCTGAAACCCGCTCTCAAGAAACCTTCTGCCTCCAAGAAATATACGGAGAAGGAACTGGAGAACGTGGTTGATGCACGGATTGCTTAGCTTTTCGACGTGCAAAAGAAAGACAAAAAGCACGGCAAAAAGCAGAAGAAAGGCACTGACTTTCCGGGATATTTGGGTCGTCGGTTGACATTCGACAAGGCAAAGAAATTGAAGAAGCGCGTCAAGTTTGAAGACCTACCCAGTTCTTCTTCTTCTTCTTCTGACAGTTCTTCTAGCTCTTCAGACTCGAGCGAAGAAGACAAGAAAAGCAAAAAGCGAAGCAAGAAACAACGCTTCGGAAAGGGCAAGAAAAAGGCAAGGAAGTCTAAGTCTCGCCCAGTGAGTGACACTTCTACAGAGGACTTGTCTACGGAGAGTTCAGACTCTGACAACTGAAACTTTTATGCGAACAAGAAGAATTTTTACAAAGCTAACCAGTATGACTTTCTCGAAGATAAAAGCAAGAAAGTCCGAGAGTTTAAGGAAGGTGGCCACTCGATCAAGTTTGATACTTTTTCAGGATACTCAGATGCTTCGAAGGCTTTGTCTTTTATACAACAGTTTGACATCGCTTTTGCGGGAGGATGCTATTCAGAGCACTCCAAGATTCGGAGAGCTTACTCTTACTTTAAGAGGAATGCTCGTACTTGGTGGTCCACTCTTCTTTTAAACAAGACTGCGCCAGTTAAATGGCTGAAATTTAAGAAGCTTTTTATTTCTTCTTGGTTAACTCAAGAATATGAATGAGATATACGAGCTGCTTGGAACCATCTTCGGATGACCAAGGAAGACACAATCAATGCTTATTGTGAAAGATTCTGGAGCTCTTTTCTACCCGCCTCTTCATTCAAGAAAATCTCGTTTAGAGAACAGATTGAGCGGTTTACCTTGGGTCTACCTACAGAGATCCGAGATCACTGCTTGGAACAGAAGTCAGCTTCTATTCAGGAGTTCATGAGTCATGCGAAGCGGGGCTTTGCCATTCACTCTGGCAGTTTGACCTACCCCACAGATGAGGCCATGACACAACGAGCCGAACAGACTTCAGGGAATGAAAGTAGAAAGAAAAAGAGAAACCAAGAGAAAAAGGATGCACGACCCAAGCTTACTCCTGAGGAGAGAGCTCGCTTCATCAGAGAGGGGAAGTGCTTTGGATGCGGGGAACATGGACATATCTCCACGAAGTGCCCTAAAAAGGCACAGAAAGAATAGAATGATAAAGACGACGAGAGGTCTGAGAGTTCGAGAGCAGCTGAGGAAGGTGGCAGAAAAGGCAGATAGAAAAACAGAACTGGTACCACATGGCGTGGGACCTGCACCGAATCTAATGAATGAAAGTACAAACTTTGCCGCTTTTGGGGCAAAGTGAAGGATCAGGAAGCTCTTTTGAAGGAGCCAAGGCCAACTTCTTTTCACTTGGAATTGGCGGCTTGATTTGGAATTATGCCCGACAGACTGACACCACAGGCGGAGGTAGTTCGACTGGCACCCGGATGGGATGTTGCCATTACACCGAGCATTGGCAAACTTTGTTTGCAATGACAGGGGTGTTCAGGGCACGCGAGTGACGTTCTACTCAGGATCCCTTGGTACCACAAGAACTACGCCGTGGTTGACTACCGGGCCGAGAAAGCGACTTTGATAAATGAAGGGCTTAGAGATTGTACTTGATGAATTCAGTTTCTTACTCATTCTTTTGGGAGAGAACTGAACGATGGATAAAGGTTGAATATGTTTTGACCTGATCAAAAGAAAGCCAAGATTTTTCTCCACACTCATGTCGATTGCTTTTCAGAGGGCCTGAAGATCATACCATTGATCTGATACCTGGAAGCACGTCACCGAATTGGCCACCTTACCGTGTGAGCTGAGTACAGAATGAAAAGATTATGAACCCAGTGAAAGACCTCTTGGAAAAGGGTCTTGTCCAGCCTATTACTTCACCGTATTGCTCTTCAGTGTTGTTGGTTTTGAAGAAAGACGGATCTTGGAGAATGTGCATCGATTATAGCACTTTCAACGAAATCACCATCAAGAACAGATTTCCGATTCCTAGGATCGATGATATACTCGACAGGTTACAGGGATCCTCGTGCTTTAGCAGGATTGACTTGAAGAGTGGATATCATCAAATCAGGATAGCGCCGGAGATATCTACAAGACAGCTTTTCGGACGACTTTTGGGTTATTTGAGTTTTTGGTGATGCCTTTTGGCTTAACCAATGCTCCTGCGATATTTAACCGGATGATGGATTGGATTTTTCGAGAGTACAGGGTCAGCAGCAGGAGTGCAAATGGACCCGGCCAAGATAGAGACTATCCGTGATTGGCCCGATTTGAGGAATGTACATGAAGTTAGAAGCTTCTTGGGACTGTGTTCGTACTACAGGCGGTTCATACGAAAGTTTGCAGAGGTTGCTTCCCCTTTGCATACCTTGACACAGAAAGGAGTACCTTTTTCGTGGGGACCCATAGAGGTGACTGCCTTTTGGACATTGAAAGAGAACTTGACTACGGGACCTATTTTGACTTTGCAGGACTTGCAGAAGTCATTTGAAGTATATTGTGATGCTTGTGGTCGTAGTCTGGGTGCGGTCTTGATGCAAGAAGCCCATGTCATAGCTTACGAGAGCCGTTTGTTCTCTAGGCCGGAGATGACAGCACAGATCTATGAGAAAGAGCTTTTGGCGGTTATCCATGCTCTTACTCAGTGGCGGCATTACCTACTCGGGGCCGATTTTACTGTCTTTACAGACCATCAGAGTTTGCGCTACTTCTTGTCACAGAAGCAGCTTTTGGAAAAGCAGATGCGATGGGCGAACATCTTGTCACAGTTCCACTTCCAGATTGTCCATGTGCAGGGACAAAAGAATGTGGTGGCAGATGCTTTGTCTCGGAAACCGTTGGTTCTGACTATTTCCGCGATACATCATAGGAGCCTCGAGGATATGGTCGATCGGTATGCCACAGATACAGATTTTGCAGATATTTTTCACACGGATACGAGATGGGGAGACAGTAGCTCGATACTCCCTTCGGGAAGGCTACTTGATGAGAAAGACTATGTTGTGCGTTACACAACCGTTGAGGGAAAAGGTTATGACCTAATGCCACTGTCCACCTTTTACGAGTCACCGCGGCATTGCTATCACCATGAAGGGGGTAGAGAGATACTTTTTTTTGGCCGAGACTCAAAAACGATGTGGAAGAGTTTGTGCGTAGTTGTTTAGTATGCCAGAAGGTCAATTTTGACAGGCATAAGGCACAGGGATTGTTAAAGCCTTTACCCATACCCACCCGCCCCTGGAAAAGTATTGAAATGGATTTCATTTTTGATCTCCCGAGAACACAGAATGATCACGATGATTTTCTGATTACATGGCACGTCTGAGACGATTGTCTCCGACAGAGACCCCAGATTTATGAGTTTGTTTTGGAAGGCAATTTGGGAGAACATTGGCACGCGGTTGCAGTTCTCGTCATCGTTCCACTTGCAGACTCACGGGCAATTTGAGATTGCCAATTCAGTGATTTTAGATTTATTGAAGTCTTGTATCTCGGATCAGAAGACTGAATGGGAAAAGAACTTACCTTTGGTGGAATTTGCATACAGTAACACGATACACTCTTCGACGGGGAAGACGCCATGTGAGATTGTTGAAAGTGCTGCGAAGGTTCCATCCTTCCTGAGCACGAAAGATTAGATATTTGAAGCGGATGAATATTCGCGAGATTTGGATACGGCTTCTGCCAAGGTTCGGAGACTTTGCAGGAGTCTCAAGAACGACAGAAAAAAGCAGCGGATTGCCATCATCGCGACTTGAAATTGAAGGAGGATGATTGGGTGCTCTTACTTTTGTGAAGGCACGCCTAAGAAAGAAAAAGGGAAAGGAGAGGCTTTTTCCAAAGCTTGGTATGCGATATTACGGACCTTTCCAGATTACTGAAAAGATAAATGATATCTCCTTCCGATTGAAACTGCTAGATACTTGGAGGATTCACAATGCATTGCATGTGAGTCTCTTGAAACTTGTTTAAGGGTGTGTGCCTGATGAGCAACCCGAAGTGGAAGAAAACGAGGAGATCCTTGTTCTTGAACAGATTTTGGCACATAAGGATACGAAGAAAGGTAAAGTCCGAAGGCGGTTCTTGGTTAAGTTCAAGAACTATCCTGCATTGGATGCGAAGTGGATGGAGGAGGAGGACCTAGCAGATGCTCCTCAGATTGTGAAACTTTACCTCGATGTTTTGGTTTAGCATAGTCTACTCCAAACGGAACCCAGAATTCAGCTTGGCCGGAGATCTGGTGCAGTGGGATGCACAAGAGGGGAGTCACTCCGCTCCCTTGTCAACAGATGCCTCGATTTTGATACTAAAGTCACTGATGTCTCTTTGAGCTTTAGGGATACTGAGAGCTGACAGTATTTTGCTGGATGACTTTATGAAATGGAATTCCTGATTATGATACTGATTTGTTCTCGACTTCTTTTAAGTGCAGGAACTGATGGACGAAATGACTACAGCATTTTGGTCTGATTGATTTCGAATAGACATGGTAGCAATAGGGATTAGTCAATCGGACATCGATGAGGTCCCGATTGGATCTATATGCGATTGCTAGCTACATTGTTGATAAATCATGGTCTAAGATCCGAATGAATGTTGAATGTCATGTGATGTCTGGTGATGTTGTGTGATGTGACTGTCGATTTTGTACATGTGCTAGATGTGTGTTCCTAGTACGTAGGTACTAACAGTCAGTGTCTGCTAAGACGGTTTATGGCTTTTGTCGGTTTTGCAGGCGTAATCGCGGTCGATTACAATGCTTTCAAGAGGGGGGTATGTCACAAAGTGATGACGAGGCGGACAACAGAAACCCTAATTTCTGCTAGAAACCCTAATTTTCAAAAATCGCGGAGGCTGATTTTTTTTTTTTGAAAAATGATGAGCGACGCGAATTTTGATTTTTTTCATAAAAAAAGAGAAAAGACTCTCTAAGAGAGAGAGTGAACTGATGCTTTTTATTTTAAAAGCTTTTGGGGCTCTGCTTTTGGGCATCCCTTGTATCTTTAAATAAGTGGTGAGGGCTTCACTGCTCGGAGCATCTGAACGCAGAGTCTGAGAGTGAAACCCTAGCCACTCTCTTGTACTTTGAACTGATTAATATAAAAAGAAATACCGAAAGGGGCGTGAGTCTTTGGGGCCAATATCTATTAGGCACGGAACTCCGCCGGGCCAGTGCAAATCTATGTGATCTGTGATTTGTTTTGAAGTGGTTATTTGGTGCTGTCGCGATTGATTTTTGACTTGGAGTGTCCAAGTCTGTTACAACCACCCACAGCCCCCTAGCCTTGGCGCTTTCAGCTTGTCTTGATCGCCAATAGTAGCCTTGAACCTAGCGTTCCGGATCAGACAAAACGCAGCAGTACCATGAGCGTTTTTCCGCCCAAAATGCAGCAGACAAAAATCAGCGTTTTTTCAGCAGTTAGACAGCGTTTTTGCAGCACTTCGAACAACCCATTTTCAGCATCAAGTACGGCTGTCAATTCAGCCCCAAGTACCTGCAGAAACACCCCATTTTCAGCCTCCCAAAAATGCAGCAAATCAGCGTTTTTTAGCAGTCCGAATCAGCCCCGAAATTCAGCAATTAGAAGGTCGCAGATTTCAGCCCTTATGTCGTCATCGTCCTCGCCGTCGTCGCCACCGACAGTCCCTAGACTTGCATCAGTCCATGCATATCATTTGTACCATATTGTGCAATCGATAAGTAGACCACCCTCTCCGACGAGAGTGGGGCCTTCGGAGGAGGGTTTTACAATGTCTCTGGTGTCGTATCTATCTTCTCTCTCTATCTCTCAGTCTCATACACTTGCACGCACAGTGTCCATTCACTTTGTTTGTGATCATAGCATTCTCTCATTAAGAACGGAAGGCTCTACCTTTCATAAGAACGAAAAGGAACCTTGAACACAGTTCGGAGCACTCATCTTGAGCAAAGCGCAAACATTCATTCCGCTGCACCTAACAACACCAAGCTTTAATACCATGTCAAAGTCGACGATGCAGAAGTGTAGAAACCAAGGGAAGTGAGCACGTGCACAGAGAGAGAGAGAGAGAGAGAGAGAGAGAGAGAGAGAGAGAGAGAGAGAGAGAGAGAGTCTCCTGAACCAATCAACCTTGGCAATGAATAACTGAATGTGTATACAATGGAGGCAAGGGGTTGCTTATATAGCAAGCTCATTAAATTTCCCTACCCAAGACTTTGACAAATAAGTAAAATAAATACCTAAAAGCCAAACTAAATAATGACATTGGGCAGTTCACTTGAGATGCCAAAACTCTAACAAACTAACCCTATGTGCATGTGGACAAGCTACCTCAGGTCTAGGATTCAGGTTAGCGTAGGAAGTGTTTTGGCACCTTTGTGAGCGTGTGTGCAAGCCGTGCATGTCCAGATCAACACTTTCATTCACAGTAGCATTCACTTTGTTTGTAATTATTGCTTTCTCTCTCTAAAAGGAACGGAAGGCACTCCCTCCCGTAAGTAAAAGGAACCCTTGAGCACAATTCCGAGCACTCATCTTGAGCAATATCAACATTCACTTCCACTTCACCTTACATTGATATCAAAGCTTTTGGCAGTGTTCAGTATCACTCAAGGAAAGAATCACATAAATTTTTTTGCTTGTTGCGGTCGTACGTAACCCAAGTTCACTTGGGCATGTCAATTCCTAATCGTGTTCTTGAAGAGTGGCAGGTAACCCAAGAAAGAAGGGCTTGTCCAGCCTCCCCTTGTTCCTCGTTTAGCTCATTTAGAGCGGACCGTACACTTAGCAGCCGGCCAATCGACGTGAGGTGGGAAAAAGCAACCTTGGTGTGAGCGCAAGGCGGCCAAGGTTGCCCACAGGGAAGAGTCGAGCTCCGGTAAGAGAAAAGCCTTCTCAAACACCGATTGCAAGCTTGGAACTCAAGAACCTCAAGAACCCAAGTTCCGGAAGAACTTAACAGTAGTTTGGTACCAAAACAAAACACTTTAAGTGTCCTTTTTTAACAAATTTAAATTAAATGCTACTTGCATTAGACGGTTTATTTCAAAAAACCCTCTTGATATGCTTAAATATGTTAGCTAGAGGGTCTTTTAAAAATATAACCTTGCATTTTATAATCTATCGTGATCAAGAACTATACTCATCAAGTTGACCCTCGTAAGACTGTGATTGACGCTTTGAAGAAATTGCCTCTATAAGCTCAAGAAAAAATGAAGGGACCTTGTAGAAAATTTTAGGTGACTCTTCCACAATTTTGCTATAGATAAATTGAAAGTTTCATGTGCAAAAAAAATGACTTTGGAGTATATAAAATAATGGAAGATCCATGTGTTTGATATGGTCATTTCAAGCATATCATTGTATACAAAGAAAAATATGTTTCTGATGTATTTGTGAGTTTTAGAAAGTGATACATTGCTTTCCCTTTCCATTGAGCACTCAAGGTGGCAAGTAGAAGGGCTTTGGTATGCAACAATTATTGGATCATTTTAAATATTCAAAACTGCATAAGAGAAAACTTTCATATTTTCATTCTTGAGACGTAAGCATTCAAAACCTCAAATAATATCAAACTTTCCATGTAGATCTACTAAATGTGTCAGAGTACGTGGTACATACACAATTGGGGTGCCTAAAACCTTAGTCTCAATGTTATTATGGAGAACTCAAGATTTTCAAGAGTTTTTGCACGATAAAGAATTCAAGATAGAGTTCAAGCAATGAGATTTAATTGAGTTAGGGAGCCCAAAAAATATGTAGTTTCTTGGTTTGAACATATAAATCATTTGTAGTTTTCAAATTGCACTAGAATAGTACCAATTTCATGAGGGGACCTTTGGAAGACCAAAATTATGCTCTTATTCAACACATGCTCAAGTATGAAATTATTGTTTTAGCTTGCATGTGACTTGAAAACTTATCTTTAAAGTGCATTCCATTGTTTTGTAACACTAAGTGCTAACACTTTGCTTTTATAAACATAAAAAAGGCCATCTCTACAAAAAGATATAATAATTTTATGATTTTTTTGGCAAAATAGCTTGAAATTTCACTAGAATTTATGTCTTAGAACTTACCAGAATTCTCTCTATACAAATTTTATTTTGATATGGAGAAAAATCCAATGTTTTCTTTCCCTCATAACCAATCTATGGTAGAAGCATGATGTAAAAAACTTCTTTCTAGCTTGATAAATAAATTGTCAAAACTTGGTAGAAAAACAGGACACTTAAGTGTCCAATTACAGAACTAGTGTTAAGTACCCAAGGTCTCAGTGTATGGTCATCACCCGAAGCGGAATGGATACTTTGAGTGAAGGTGATGAGTGTGGAGTTGGAGAAGAAGTTTCTACACCAGGAGGATTGTTCCCCGATTATCCCCCGTCCCCATCTACGCCATGGATTGCACCAAATCCTATAGAGGCTTTGGTCAAGTCGATGATGGTGATGATGCTACAACAAGAGGTGCAACGTGACGCATTAGAAGAAAGAAGGGAAGCCATGGAGCGTGAGCGTGAGCAAGCGCGCTTGGCGGCCGAAGAACGAAAGGCAACTATGAGGCTTGAGCGCGAGTAAGCGCGCGAAGTTCAACACATAGCGGCCAAAGAAAAGCGAGCAGCTATGAAATTAGAGCGTGAGACGCAGAGAGACCACAACGCATGTAAGAGTTGGTCCTACAAGTACTCACATCAAAATCCGAGCCAATCAAGGATGTTGGCACTTCATCAGGTAGCATAGGTAGAGATGCAGATTCCAACAACCAAGTCACTGAGAAGCTGACGTTCAGTAAGTATGATGGTAAGATGGATGCTGATGTTATTCATCCTTGGTTGCATCAATTTCATGCTTACTTTGCGATGACTAAGAAAACAGGGAATAACAAAGTTTTGACGGTAGCCATGTATCTTGTTGGTAATGCCAATAATTGGTATCATGCATGGCAAGAGGCATAGTTGGCTGTGCACCTAGAGGAAGCCGAGGAAGACGTGCCCCTTTCTTTCAATTGGGCCGACTTTCAAGACAACCTCAAGGCGCGGTTTATGCCACCTCGATACTTAGCACGGTTGAAAGAAGATTGGCGCAATCTCAAGCGAAATGGTATGCCAGTTATGTCTTTCTCTAACCGTGTTTTGCAGCTCGGCACCCAATTATGCAAATCGGATGATGAGCGCAAAGAGGCATTCCTTTTCGGGTTATACGAGTATATCAAGTTTGATGTCGAAGTACTCGACCCCATAGATCTCAACAAGGCGGGTAGCGATTGCTCTCGCACAGGAGATGAAGCACAACAAAGGAAAGCCTAAGCAGAACAAGTCTTCTCATAGTACCTCTCAGACTCCTCAGAAGTCATAGAACGGTAAGAATTGTAACTCTTCTAGCCCATCTTCCTCTAATCCTTTCGAAAAGAACTCTCAAACTGAATCTAAGGGTAAAGCTAAAACACTGCTAAACCTAAACTAACCCCATATGAAAAAGCTGCACAAGGAATTATAGGAGGATACATCACGCCAGAAGAGCAAATCATTTATGCAGAGGAAGGTCGATATTATCAATGTCACGTCAAGGGTCATATAAAAAAGGCATGTCCTAAGACAGCACCACCTACACTTTCAACAAGGCAAGACCAGTGTTGGCAACTTCCATAAGCTGAGTGAGGGTAGCCACTCTGTTCTTTGTACAGTAATCTCGAAGCCCTTTAGGCAACTCACAACAATACTTCTCAATCTGCTCTGTCAGTGGCACAAACCTGTAGGAGGTTACTGAGAGCAACGCTTTACAAAACCTCCGATTGTACTCCTGTAGGCTCTTGCAAGTAGCCGCAATGAGTTGGTGCCAATCCCTCATGACATCGGCTTCAAATTCATTTGACAGCCACGCAAATGCAAACATTTGTTTGAAGTATACCCTTGTGGCGGGTGCCTGTCCTTGCATTAATAATGTCGTCCACCATGTAAGCGCATTGTCTTTCAAGAAAGTGGTAGCTTTCCTGACCTTAGAGGCCTCCTGCATAAGCTGTATCAAATTGTTGGAGGAAAGTAAGAGCCTTTGCCTTATCCTCAAAGCCGTTGAAAGTGCTAAACTTTACATGTTAGGTGCAACGGAATGAATGTTTGAACTTTGCTCAAGATGAGTGCTCCGAATTGTGCTCAAGGTTCCTTTTTGTTCTTATGGCAGGGGGAGCCTTCCGTTCTTAATGAGAGAGTGCTATGATCACAAACAAAGTGAATGGATACTGTGCGTGCAAGTGTATGAGACTGAGAGATAGAGAGAGAAGAGAAATACGAGATCAGAGACGTAAAACCCTCCTCCGAAGGCCCCACTCGTCGGCGAGAGTGGTCTACTTATGATTGCACAAACTGGCACAAACTGAATGCATGCGACTGATGCAAGTCTAGGCTATGTGGGTGTCGACGACGGTGATGGCGAGACCGACCTAAGGGCTGAAATCTGCAACCTTTTATCTGCTGTCCAAAAACGCTATGGGCTGAAATCTGCTGTTGCCCGAAACGCTATGGAAAACGCTGATTTTGCTGGTCTTTATGGCTGAAAATCTGCATTTATTGTGGGGCTGAAAACTGATGTTCTTTGGGCTGAAACTGCAAGTCTTTTAGGGCTGAATCTGTTGTTGCTTCATTGCTGAAAAATGCCAGCCAGAAGGGAGGGCGATATGGGCTGAAAAACGCTAGGCATGGGGATCTGCTGGCGATGGCAACTGTTGCCAAAATGCTAGGCTGTGGGAACTCCTGGCGATGAGGACCTTGTTGCTAAAAACGCTAGGGACTGCAAATCTACTGGCGATGATGCTTGATGGAAAACGCTAGGGGAGAGAGGGTCTTTGCTTGGAGGAAAGTCCACCAAGGGTCTTGCTGAGAAGTTGCCTGTTGAGCTTGGGCTCCTGCTGCCTCTTCTGCCAATTAGTGCTAGTTTAGGTTTGCTTATATACAAACTTAATCAATTTGCCCTACCTACTTTCCAACAAAAGTCACTTAAAAATAATAAGTGAAAAATGTCAAAAATAGGGAAAATAGGCTAAATGCACTGGAAAATTCCCCTGAAGGATTCTGATGGATTCTGATGGGAATGCTTATGATCATGCTGTGTGCAACCAGAGGATATGCATCTACACTAAGTGACTGGACATGCACGTTCTGCGAACAGACTCACAAAAGTGCCAGATCACTTCTAAATCTAGACTGACTGGACTGACTGAACCCTGATCATGCTGTAGCTTGTCCACGGACACATAGGGTTGGATGTGTCACGTGACATTACAGCTGCACCACCTTCTTTGTAAGCTTTTGGTTTTTCGAGTGCCCCTAAATTGTCATAGGGAATTGTCTGCAACATGGGCAGTGTAGTAGGGATCATCGGCATGCCTTGGCCGTTGACATTTTGCGTCGTAAGTGCCATATCTGGCTGTTGTCCAGAAAAACCAGCCATGCCAAAATTGCCCTGTGGCACCCCAAATTGACCCTGATTGCTCTGAAAGCCTTGCTGCTGTTGCTAAACTGGCTTTATCTGACATAAAAATAATTCTAAATGAATTATTGGATTTATAAGTGAGAGGGTTTTCTTGCTTGGAACACCAGGAAAAATAATTCTGAATGAATTATTGGAATTTTAAGTGAGGGTTTTTCTCAATGGAGACATCCGAGTACAGAGTATTCCTAGTGCGTCATTGAAAGTAATGACGGGAGCACTGAGAACGGAAATAGCTGTAAGGCCACCAGGAACGGGTACTTCTGATGCGTCACATCGTATGGGTGACAGGGAGCATCGGAAAGAAGTATCCGGCCATCCGGGAACGGACATCTCTGATGTGTCATAGGATGGGTGACATAGAGCATCGTGAAGGAGATTGTATCGTAAGTTCGGTAGGAAAGGACTAGGTGATGGGTATTCCTGATGCGTCACAAGGTGGGTGACGGGTGCATCGGAAAGGGGATATCCACAGTCGAGAGGAAATCCGAACTGGAAAAGAGGAATACGCGTAAAGACGCAAGCACAAGAATAAAGATGGGTTCTGAGAAGCTTTTCTTAAAAAGCAGAATATTTTAATGAGTTTTCCGGGAAGAGCAAACGCTTTCTCGCGAGGAATCTATGTCTGCATTGCATTTGGTGCATGTGGTTGCATCCATGGACGCTTGGGAAGTGTTGTGAAAAGCATTGTTTTAAATTTATAAGGTTTTATTGAGTTTTTGGGCAGGTTCAGACCAATTTTAAAATATGCCGGCCGCCCACTTAATAAGTGGACAGCCACTTAGAAAATAAAGCAACAAAACCAGCCAGTGAATTCTCTCTCCCTATTTCAAGTAGAACAACAAAAATAAAATAAAAAAATAAACGGCCGCTAGCTCTACGCGAGCAGCTATTCGTGCCGTGGCCAAGGAGCTATAAAAGCACCACATGCCCTCACTGAAGGAAGAGTTACCAACGTCAGCAAGAGAAGACTCTGCCGCCATATAATGCAAGAGATCGCGAGACTACGAAGCACGGAAGTCGCTTTTCCCGCGCAAGAGCGACATGTATCTATTATGGATTCGCCATACGAATTGTTGTCGCGTGTTTGCGTGTGTCTTTGCAGGTACTCATTGCGAAGGAGAAGCGAGAAGGCTTCGGCCTATGCTTGGGAATTCCGAAAACGGATTTCGGAAATTGTCTGTGGAGTCTCAACTCCGAGTACAGACGGAAAAAGGATTGAGAGCTCGTCTCTCGGATTTCCCTTACGAGAAGGAATGACCATCGAGTCAGAGAATTAGAACGGAGGGGTTTTCTCCGGTTCTTGTGCTTGTAAAAAGATTCTCCATAATAATGGATTCTCTTTAAGGGAGGGGGGGGGGGGACCAGCCCATCTTCTGGTCCCTAGTACTGAGTCGATCTTCTCACTCTCTCTCTCTCTCTCTCTCTATCTATTTCTCTCTATATCCTCTGGCTTCAGCAAGTGATAAATCCTATTTATCTGAGTGTATTTTATATTGTTATGCGCTCCCGTTTGTGACAGTGGTATCAGAGCATGGTCTCCTCTCTTTCTCTGTAAAGGAGGACGACTCTGGGAAGGTACGGGAAGAAGCCATGACAAGCCAAGAGAGAAGTAAGCAGGCGGAAACCTAAGTCCTGCAGGAAAAGCTCGCAGAGTTGGAAATTTTTTTTTCTCTCTGCAAAGAAGTCGACACAAGACTTGGGATTCTCTGAGAAGGCGACAAGAGCATGATGCTTGAGAACCTAGAGAATCCAAGGAGCGGAATGCTCGAGATCCTTCAGAATCTAGAAAATATCCATGAACATCAATCCAAAACCATAGCCAAGAAATCCCGTCATTCCGGGAAAGATATGAAGGTCTTTAGACCTCGGAATACTCCGGTCAAGTTTGATACTTTTGACGGAATGGAAGATGCCCCGAAAGCTACCGATTTCATTCGACAAGTTTGAAGTTGCCTTTGCAAACGGCAATTTTTGAAAAAAAAAAAAAGCATCGAAGGTGAGGCATGTGACCAAACACCTCAAGGGGATTGCAAGTACTTGGTGGTATACCAAAGCTCTGCAAGGAACTTACAACAAGACTTGGATTCAATTCAAGGCTGAATTTTTCCGACAAATTTTTTTCCTCTACGCTTTGAGGAAGGCATTCAAGAAGATTGGGATCGGTTTGCCCAATAGGAACACGAGCGAGTCAAAGCAAGTAGTGGTTCACTCTTGCCAAGATAGCTCCACTCTCGACCCTCTCTGAGGGAGGAAAGATGAAGAAATTCAACAAAGGATTTTTGCCTGAATTTTGTAGACGCATCGGCAAAATACTTTGCAGCAGATGGTAGAGTCAGCAATAAAAGCTGAAAGTGTACACCTTAGTGTACATAGAATCCAATCCCCGCAGTGGGACGAGAACCATTGAACACAGAAACAACGAATTTTTATTACCTCTCTTCGAAGGATACATTGCTACCCGGAGAAAGTTTGGAGTAGGGGAATTCAATCTAACTCCTGAGTTTTTGACCCTCAAACTTTAAGAGAGGGCAGGTCTTTGATCAAAGTTAAATCTTTGAGGAACTCATAAAATGCGTATTGCTTTTATGCACAAGATATGCATGTGTCTAACCAGGACAATCACTCTCGAGTATTTATGAGAGTAGGATCAATTTGAAACATTGTCTTTTGAGATGAATTGGTTTGCTCAACCATCCGGAAGGTCAACTATTGATCTCATATCTGGTAGTTCACAAACAAATTACCTGCTATTGCGGGTAGGACGACAGAAAGGAACCATTCCGAGCTTTCAACCAAGAAAAGCTATCACTAAGCTTATGAACCAACACCCCCTACCCGGTTAGGGAAGATATGGTAGTGCTTTTTGCACAAGTGAATGAACACTCTCTTTACGAGGGAAGGAAAAAGCGACGACTACGGCCTGTGCTCGAGGAATCCAAGGATTGAAATCCTAGATTATTTGATGAGGGGGTTTTGCTCTAAGATCGAGTTAAGGGATCGTCAAGTTGAGCGTCTTCGCTCTAAGGATCTCACAAAGGGAAGGTAACTTCCCAAGTTCACCGAAACTCTAACACATCTTAAGAATTATGTACACTTTTGAGTACATGGATAACACACTAAGATGCAGACCTATGCCAAGGAACTGGATGAGAGTTTGTTATACTCTCTTGAGTGCCTTTTTGCGCGCAAGAATATTCCGACACGAGAATCTCTATTTGAGATGTGTTCGGTAGAAGGAATTTGAGTTTCTCTACGGAGAAGAGGTTTTCTTATGGTCGTTGATCATTGAGTACGCTATGTGCTTTTACCATTACAGTAGCAACTTTTGGTTGCGGTATATGTTTCTCCATGAGCGGGTCAAGTAGCATTTACACTATGCTGGAATAAATTCGAACTATTATGTTCGTAAGAATATAGTTCGTCAACCGTTTCAAAATGGTAAGAATTACATATGGGAGAACATCCCTGAGAATCAAAGAGGGTTCGCTCTATTGTGAACCGGGTTTGAACGTACGTTCAGAAAATGCTATGGCTAGAATCCTATCTGTCTGAGATTTTGCAAGTCGTCATTGATGCTCGCAAGGTGAATCATTTTTGATGATTTTGTAAGGAAAAGACGCTAATGGGCGTCGAAAAAACAATGCTGGTGGTAATAACTCGCAGGAGGAAAATAAATAAATTTGGAAGGAAGTGCCGCCGTGCACAGGGAATCTTCGGATTGAAACCGTCCGCCTACGTTGAGCGACAGCCCGGAACAAGAACCTTCTTTAGCGAACTCTGTTTGTGAAAGAAAGACGTTGAGCTTAATGCTCTATGGCTTGGGCATTCCCTATGTGGGAGGACACAAGAGGTTTAATATCCTCAGGACTAATAGCGCAGGATTATGCGCAAGGATAGATACCTAGATTGATTTCTAGGAAGATTATTCTTCTCAAATTTGAGAAGACAGAATCAAGTTAACAGAGTCTCGGATAAGGAAACTTTGGATCAGAACAATTGGCCTACCCAAAGCTAAGGCACGGAATAAGAACGAACTTTGGTAAGATGGCACACTTTGTTTGCCACAAGAAGATTCACATGAGCTTAATGCTCTTGACATGCCCTATGCGGGAGGACAGAAGAGGTTTAATATCCTCAGGACTAAGAGCGCAGGATTATGCGCAAGGACAAATACCTAGATTGATTTCTAGGAGGATTATTCTTCTCGGGATTGAGAAGGTGGAATTGAGTTAACAGATTCTCGAAAAGACGTGAATGATGAGTTCTTACGTGGCGTGTATTTTTTGATTGGTGAAGGATATCCTCGAGGTACTAGAGGAAAGACATGAACTGGTAAGGTAAGTATTGAATTATTGAATTTTTGTTTAATTTAATTTCTAAGTTCTCTTTTGAGAAAGGACTAGCTTAACTCACCATTGAGCAAGATTTAAAATTTTCCGGTTTCTCCCCGGCAGTTCAGTTGAACCTCTACAGTTGAGGACAATTGTTTATAAGTGAGAGGGATGTTGCTAAATTGGCTTTATCTGACATAAAAATAATTCTAAATGAATTATTAGATTTATAAGTGAGAGGGTTTTCTCGCTTGGAACATCAGGAAAAATAATTCTAAATGAGTTATTGGAATTTTAAGTGAGGGTTTTTCTCACTGGAGACATCCGAGTACAGAGTATTCCTAGTGCGTCATTGAAAGTAATGATGGGAGCAGTGAGAACGGAAATATCTGTAAGGCCACCAGGAACGGGTACTTTTGATGCGTCACATCGGATGGGTGACAGGGAGCATCGGAAAGAAGTATCCGACCATCCGGGAACAGACATCTCTGATGCGTCATAGGATGGGTGACATAGAGCATCGTGAAGGAGATTGTACCGTAAGTTCGGTAGGAAAGGACTAGGTGATGGGTATTCC
The DNA here is from genome assembly GCF_014529385.1 of Adiantum capillus-veneris. Classification (NCBI taxonomy): domain Eukaryota; kingdom Viridiplantae; phylum Streptophyta; class Polypodiopsida; order Polypodiales; family Pteridaceae; genus Adiantum; species Adiantum capillus-veneris. The sequence goes on along the minus strand of NC_140948.1, from coordinate 115,319,289 downwards.
TGATGCGTCACAAGGTGGGTGACGGGTGCATCGGAAAGGATCTCGAGATGAAATCTGAACTGGAAAAGAGGAATACGCGTAAAGACGCAAGCACAAGAATAAAGATGGGTTCTGAGAAGCTTTTCTTAAAAAGCGGAATATTTTAACGAGTTTTCCGGGAAGAGCAAACGCTTTCCCGCGAGGAATCTATGTCTGCATTGCATTTGTGCATGTGGTTGCATCCAGGGACGCCGGGAAGTGTTGTGAAAAGCATTGTTTTAAATTTATAAGGTTTTATTGAGTTTTTGGGCAGGTTCAGACCAATTTTAAAATATGCCGGCCGTCCACTTAATAAGTGGACAGCCACTTAGAAAATAAAGCAACAAAACCAGCTAGCGAATTCTCTCTCCCTATTTCAGGTAGAACAACAAAAAAAGAAAAGAAAAGAAAAGAAAAAAAGGCCGCGATCTCTACGCGAGTAGCTATTCGTGCCGTGGCAAAGGAGCTATAAAAGCACCACATGCCCTCACTGAAGGAAGAGTTATCAACGTCAGCAAGAGAAGTCTCTGCCGCCAGATAATGCAAGAAATCGCGAGACTACGAAGCACGGAAGTCGCTTTTCCCGCGCAAGAGCGACAGGTATCTATTATGGATTCGCCATACGAATTGTTGTCACGTGTTTGCGTGTGTGTTTGCAGGTACTTTATCGCGAAAGGAGAAGCGAGAAGGCTTCGGCCTACGCTTGGGAATTCCGGAAACGGATTTCGAAAATTGTCTGCGGAGTCTTAACTTCGAGTACAGACGGAAAAAGGATTGAGAGCTCGTCTCTCGGATTTCCCTTACGGGAAGGAAGGACCATCGAGTCCGAGAATTAAAACGGAGGGGTTTTCTCCGGTTCTTGTGCTTGTAAAAAGATTCTCCCTAATAAAGGATTCTCTCTAAGGGGGGGGGGACCAGCCCATCTTCTGGTCCCCAGTAGTGTGTCGATCTTCTCACTCTCTATCTCTTTCTCTATCTATTTCTCTCTATATCCTCTGGCTTCAGCAATAAGTGATAAATTCTATTTATCTGAGTATATTTTATATTGTTATGCGGCCCGTTTGTGACAGCTGCATACCGATATTACCATACAGGGGGTTTGGCATTATGCCTTGCATACCCCCAAACACTGTTCCTGGCTTGTTTTTTTTTCTTTTTTCTTGTCAGTCGCAAAGTAGCTATTAAATTGATGCAACCAAGAATGAATCATAGAAGCATCCATCTTACCATCATACTTACTGAAAGTCAACTTCTCAATGATTGGATTGTTGGAGTCATCGCCTCTATCTGTGCTACCCGATGACTCGTCGTCCTCCTTGATTGGCTCCGTCTTTGCGGAAAGTACCTGTAGGAGCAACTCCTAGAGGCGCTCGTCTCGCTTTTCTTCGGCCACTATGCGTTGAGCCTCGTGTGCTTGCTCATGCTCGAGCTCCATAGTTGCCCTTCTTTCTTCGGCTGCTGCGGCCCCCTCTGTGAGGCAAGGTCCCGGGGGGGTGGGGGGTGGGGGGGGTGGCGGCAACTGCAAAAAAATCTTTTTTTTAAAAATTCCAAAGCCCCATAGCTGCCCTTCTTTCTTCACGGTCTCCATCCATGGTGGCGCGTTGCGTCTCTTGTTGTAGCATCATCTCCATCATCGACTTGACCAAAGTCTCCATAGGACTTGGTCCAATCCGTGGCGTAGATGGGGATGGGGAAGAATCGGGGAACAATCCTCTTGGTGTAGAGACTTCTGTTCCTCCAATTCCACTCTCATCACCTTCACGCAAAGTATCCATTCCGCTTCTAGTGATGACCATGCACTGAGTTCTTGGGTATGGGGTACTTGGGTACTTGGGTGTTTGGGTTCTTGGGGTACTTGGGTTCTTGGGGTTTTTGAGTACTTGGGTTCTTGGCTTGCAATCTGCGTTTAAGAAGGCTTTTCTCTTACCCAAGCTCGACTCCTTCCCCTTGGCGGCCTTCCGCTCACACCAAGGTTGCTTTTTCCCACCTCACGTTGATTGGCCTGCCGCTAAGTGCAAGGTCCTCTCTCAATGAGTGGAAAAGAGGAACGAGGGGAGGTTGGACAAGCCCTTCTTTTCTGGGTTACCTGCCACTCTTCAAAAACACAGATTAGGGATTGACACGCCCAAGTGGTCTTGGGTTACGTGCGATCACAAGAAGCAAAAATAAAAATTCTATGGTTCTTTGTACTTCTTTCCTTGATTGATGATACCAAACACTGCCAAAGAGCTCTAATACCAATGTAATGTGCAACAGAAGTGAATGATGGTGCAAGCTCAATATGAGTGATCAGTGGGTGCTCAAGGTTCCTTTACTGAAGAGAAGGGAGAGCCTTCCTTGACTTGATGAGAGATTGTGCAATGACCAAAACAAGAGAGTGGAAACTGTGAGAGAAAGTGCTGCGAGTGGTAGAGAGAGAAAGAAGATACGACACCAGATGTCGGGTCCCTAATCCCCCTCCAAGGGCCCCACTCTCTGATAGAGAGGTATTTGCTTTAGATTGCACAAGTCTGGTACAAGGGTTCTAAATGCTACAATGCTTGACGACGATGACGACGATGTCGACGACAATGACCACGTTGGCGACAACGATGTCGAAGCTAATGGGCTGAAACCTGAAAATGCTTTTGATACTTGTGGCTGAAATCTGTAATCGCTGGGAATGCTGATGGAAATCTTCTAATGTGGCGAGGCTACGGGCTGATCGGCCACCGTCGGTGACGATGGCTGAAAACTGAAAAATGCTAGATGAACTGCTGGCTGGAAACGTTCTGTCGTCTTGGTCGCAACGGAACGGGCGACCATGTCAAGGGAAGTGCTGGTCTGTTGTGGTACTGCGGCGGGAAGTTGGGAAAAGCAAAACGCTGTTGCTGGTTGAAAACGCTGATGCCAAAATGCTAGGTGCTCATGGGAAAAATGCTGATGGTGCTGATGATCCCAGGTACTTGGTACTGCTTGGTTCTTGAGAGGCTCCTTCATTGCTCCTCTGGCTCCTACTGGTGCACCGAGGGTTGGTTAAATAGGTGCACAAAGCTGGGTCGGACAAGCTTCCCAACAAACCCCACGATTTGGAATTTGAAGAGGCACTTTAATAATAAAATGCCTGCAAGGAGTCCATGCGGTGAAAATGCTTATGCTTGGTGCTAGGTACTGCTGCTACATGCTATGGGTTGTGCAATCAGAGGGTATGCAACTACTCTTAAGTGCTTGGACATGCACGTCTTGCATACATGCTCACAAAGGTGCCAGAACACTTCCTAGGCTACCTAAACCCTAGAAGTAAACACAGCTTGCCCACATGCACATAGGGTTAAATGTGCACGTGACAGACGTCTACAATTAGCTTTATCTGACACGAAAAATAATTCTAAATGAATTATTGGAATTTTAAGTGAGAGGGTTTTTCTCATTGGAGACATCCGAGTACAGATATTTCTAGTGTGTCATTCAGAGTAATGATGGGAGCACTGTGAACGGGAATATTTGTAAGGACACGAGGAACGAGTACTTTTGATGCGTCACATCGGATGGATGACAGGGAGCATCGGAAAGAAGTATTCGACCATCCGGGAATGGACATCTCTGATGCGTCATAGGATGGGTGAAAGAGCATCATGAAGGAGGTTGTACCGTAAGTTCCGTAGGAAAGGACTAGGTGATGGGTATTCTTGATACGCTACTGTTAGATTCTTCATCTCCAGATGCTTCGCACCCTACCTAGGCTTCACACACATCACGTGCACTGGCCCTTGGTTGTGGGTTGGCCACCCGTACACCTGCTGGACAGGGATCTTCAGGCACATTTAGGGTTTTGCTCAGCATTTTGTCCGATCGGACCTATTCTAATCCTTTTCCATTTTTTCCTTATTTATGGTTTTTTGTGCATTGTCGTTAAGGCCTTTGGTCTGCCCTACCTACTTCCTATTCTCCTATATATATAGGAGGGGCGGGATGCACTCTCCCATTCATCTTGTACACAATAGTTTTTGCCATCTGGAGTTATTGGAGCTTGCCAGCCTTTTCCATTTGTCTCTTGTGTCTCTCTCTCTCTCTCTCTCTCTCTCTCTCTCTCTCTCTCTCTCTCTCTTCCGCTGCTCACTCTGACATGGTATCAGAGCTCTATGCTTGGATCTGTCTGTAAGATGCAGCGGAAGTGAATGTTGAACTTTGCTCAAGATGAGTGCTCCGAACTGTGCTCAAGGTTCCTTTTACTTACGGAAGGGAGAACCTTCCGTTCCTTTAGTGAGAGAGTGCAAATGATCACAAACAAAGTGGATAAACACTGTGAATGAAGGTGGTGAGACTGAGAGATAGAGAGAGAAGAATACGACAACAGAACGTTGTCAAACCCTCCTCCGAAGGCCCCACTCCATGGCGAGAGCGGTCTACTATTGATTGCACAAATCTCTACAATGCTTGGACTTGCCGACGATGAGGACGACGACGAGACGGGCTGAAATCTGAAAACGCCAACGGCTGAAATCTGCAAATCTTTATCTGCTGAATTTTGACTCTATGTCGATGACGATGTCGATGGCGACGATGTGACGACGACGCGCTGAAAACGCAGGTGCTGAAAGCTGCGTTTTCCGGGCTGAATCTGCAAACTACGCTGGATTTGACCGTGCGGCGAGGATCTGCTGCGGGAAGGTGAGATCTGCTAGGTTTGGGACTTCTTCTGCTGTGTCTAACTGCTGAAAACTGAAAACGTTGGTGCTTCTAAGTGTTCCGTCGCGAAGGATCTGCAAAACGCTAGGCCTCTTGCTGATAAAAAATGCTAGGGCTGATCTGTGTTGTTGAGGAAATCTGCTAACGCTAGGGTTGATCTGCAATGCAAAATGCCAAGGGCTGATCTTGATGCAAAAACGCTAGTGTCTTCTGAAGGTTGAAAACGGTAAGGTTGTCGCGAGGGAAAGTCTTGTTGAGAAGGTGCCTGTTGAACGTCGTGTTCCTGCTGCCTCTTCTGCCAGAAAGTGCTAGCGCTAGGTTTCTTATATACATCCTTATTGAATTTGCCCTACCTAATTCCCAACAAAAGTCACCTAAAATTAATAAGTGAAAAATGTCAAAAATAGGGAAAATAGGTCTATGCACTATAAAAATGCTTCTGATGGGTTCTGATGGAAATCTGATGATCATGCTGTGTGCAACCAAGGATATGCATCTACTCTAAGTGTCTGGACATGCACGGTCTGCGAACAGACTCACAAAAGTGCCAGAACACTTTCTAAGCTAGGCTAACTGAACTGAACTGAACCGAACCCACATCATAAAGTAGCTTGTCCACGTACACGTAGGGTTATATGTGCACGTGATATCTCCTCCTTTTCAAAGTGACGTACTGGTATCGAACTGTATGGCGGCGAGGGAGATCACCAATAGCATCCGGAATCTTGGAAAGGACTCTTCGCCGGCCCACTCTGATGCGTGGATCATGCGATACTTGAACTTCATAAAGGTCTACAACGCTTGCTTCTTTCGGCCGCGCCGAAAGTGACACAGTCTTTTGTGGCTCCTTCAATGCTTCCACTTCGTCTATAGTCATGCGTCTACCTTCTTCAAGAATCTCCGAGGCTGAAAATTCCTGAAACCACTTCCAATACAAAAACATGAACATACCCATTCCATGTAAATTGACTGGAAAAATTCTAGTCTTTCGAAAAGACTGTGCATGCAATGCAGATGAACAAAGTGACGGAGTGCCAAACCGTTTATCAAACACATGCAAACAATGGGGTTGAATCTTGACTTTCTGATCTAAATCAATCAACTGTGGAAAAACACAATGGAAATGCCGATGCTTGATGCTTAATCTTTCTTGTGCTCTTTCGGATACTGTGTCATGCCAAGGAAGAGACATGGAATGTGAATTCTTTGAATGCAAACATCTCATCTTTTCATGAATCATCCGCATACATCCGTGCTCATTCATGAGTGAATCGTGTTCAACGTGCAATATGGCATGCCTGTGAAAAGGGATCACATAAGGACGGTGACTAAAATACAGGAAAGCATCACGAATGAAACACTCAAACAATGCGTGTTGACTAATCATTTGAACACATAATACTTCCTGTGGGGGTTCTTTGGAACTCGACTCGAGAGCCAAGATCGGTTCTTCGTGATTGATCGAATCTTCCTGTGGGGGTTCTGTGGACCTCGACTCGAGAGCCAAGATCGGTTCTTCGTGATTGATCGAATCTGCAATGAGGTTAGCTTTACTAGAAAAAGCATCAGCTAAACCATCATTCTTGTGAACAATCACAGTTTCTTTCTATAAATCATCATGCTCGTGAATAATCACATCTTGATCATGCAAATCATCATGCTTATCATTATCATTAAAATCATCATGCTTATCATAATCATGCAAATCATGTGTATCATGCTTGGGAGAAGAAGGGACGGAGAGAGTCTCCTTTTCTCGAATCTCTTGCATCTGTGCCTGCACTTGAGAAAAGAGTTCTCTTTCATGTGTCGGTCGTTCGTTGCTTTTTTAGCTTTGTTCTCGCGATCAAATTTTGCTTCTCTTTCTTTGTTGCGCTCACGATCTATGGCTGCCATTCTTTCTGTGTATTTACGCTCTATGGCTGCCGTTCTTTCTTTGTGTTCTGCCTTTCTTTCTACTTCTCTTGTTTGCGTTCTAACTTCTTGTCCATCATCATCTTGTGGGAAAGAGGAGTTAGTGTAATCCTTGGCGTAGATGGGGAAAGGGGAGGGTCAGAAAAACCGCCCGGTGGGGAAAATTCTTCTTCACCACCCTCATGCTCATCATCTCCATGCGAAGTATCCATTCCGCTTCGGGTGATGACCATCCACACTGAAGTCTTGGGTTCTTAAGTTCACGAGGAACTTGGGTTCTTGTGGGTCTTGGGTTCTTGAGTTCTTGAGGTTCTTCTTTAGCTTGCAATCTGTGTTAGAGAAGGATCTTCTCTTTATCCGAGCACTGCTCTTTTTCGCAGGTGCACCCCTTGGCGGCCTTGCGCTCACGCCAAGGTTGCTTTTCCCACCTCACGTCGATTGGCCGGCCGCTAAGTGCACCGTCCGCTCTCAATGAGTGAAAAGAGAAACAAGGTGAGGCTGGACAAGCCCTTCTTTCTTGGGTTTCCTGTCACTCTTCAAAAACACGATTAGGAATTGACACGCCCAAGAGGACTTGGGTTACGTGCGACCGCAACAAGCAAAAAAAAACTGTGTGGTTCTTTCCTTGAGTGATACAGAACACTGTCAAAGCTTTGATACCAATGTAAGATGCAACGGAAGTGAATGTTGAACTTTGCTCAAGATGAGTGCTCCGAACTGTGCTCAAGGTTCCTTTTACTTACGGAAGGGAGAGCCTTCCGTTCCTTTAGTGAGGTGCAAATGATCACAAACGAAGTGGATAAACAGTGTGAATATAGGTGCTGAGACTGGGAGATAGAGAGAGAAGAATACGACACCAGAATGTTGTCAAACCCTCCTCCGAAGGCCCCACTCTCTATGGCGAGAGCGGTCTACTATTGATTGCACAAATCTCTACAATGCTTGGACTTGCCGACGATGAGGACGACGACGAGACAGGCTGAAATCTGAAAACGCTAAGGGCTGAAATCTGCAAATCTTTATCTGCTGAATTTTGACTCTATGTCAATGACGATGTTGATGGCGACGATGCGACGACGACGCGCTGAAAACATAGATGCTGAAATCTGCGTTTTCCGGGCTGAATCTGCAAACTACGTTGGATCTGACCGTGCGGCGAGGATCTGCTGCGGGAAGGTGAGATTTGCGAGGTTTGGGACTTCTTCTGCCATGTCTAACTGCTGAAAACTGAAAACGCTGGTGCTTCTAAGTGTTCCGTTGCGAAGGATCTGCGAAACGCTAGGCCTCTTGCTGATCAAAAACGCTAGGGCTGATCTGTGTTGCTGAGGAAATCTGCTAACGCTAGGGATGATCTGCTGTGTCTTGCGGTTTCCGGGGCTGATCTGCAATGCAAAATGCCAAGGGCTGATCTTGATGCAAAAACGCTAGTGTCTTCTGAAGGTTGAAAACGCTAAGGTTATCGCAAGGGGAAGTCTTGCTGAGAAGGTGGCTGTTGAACGTCGTGTTCCTGTTGCCTCTTCTGCCAGAAAGTGCTAGCACTAGGTTTCTTATCTACATCCTTGCTGAATTTGCCCTACCTAACTTAAAAATAATAAGTGAAAAATGTTAAAAATAGGGAAAATAGGTCTATGCACTGTAAAAATGCTCCTAATGGATTCTGATGGAAATCTGATGATCATGCTGTGTGCAACCAGAGGATATGCATCTACTCTAAGTGTCCGCACATGCACGGTCTGCGAACAAACTCACAAAAGTGCCAGAACACTTCCTAAGCTAGGCTAATTGAACTGAACTGAACCCATATCATGAAGTAGCTTGTCCACGTACACATAGGGTTAGATGTGCACGTGACACTGCCATCGCCTACACTTGGGAGGACTCTGCGGAGGATTTCATCGCGAAGAAGTGCTTCTTCCCCATCAACATTTTTTTTTCTGACCAACGTTTTTGTTGGCAGCCAGTAAGTGGTCGGGAAATCACCGGCAATAGTCACAATTGTTCAGCTTCCAAGCGGGAAGACCAAGGGGCAAGGAGCGGGGCTCCGGCTGTCCAAGATCGGCAAGAAGAAAATGCTGAATTGAAGGTTAAAAAACGCTGGTCCAACGGTGTCCTGACTGCCACAAAAAACGCTAGGAATGCTTGCTGTTGTCCTGCCAAAAACGCTAGGGATTAGGGCTGAAAGACGCAGATCAGTGGGCTGCCATCTTGCAAAAACGCTAGATCCACAAGCTGGCTGAAAATCGCAAGGCAAAGGAGAAGGCAGATGGTGGCGATGAGGCAGAGGGAGGGAGGGTGCTAGCAAAGGGTGCAGAAGATGATGCTCGCCACCAAAAACGCTAGTGCTGATTTTCAGCCTGTTTTGGTGCAGTTACAGCCCTAACCTTACCTTCTTGGCATCCGTTGTTCATCAATGGTGTTTTTCCTCAAACCCCTACATTCTCGCGGTGTTTAGAGCTCCCTTTTGCTGCCATTTCAGGTTTGGATAGCACCTCGACTTTGCTTCATCGGCATCCCTTGCCTCTCCCGTCACTTACCCTCTCCTTCACAGTCTTTTGGTGTTCTATCCGGCGTGGTTTTCCGATCCTATCCTCACCTTTGCTTTTGATTTTACACACGAGACTTCTCTGCTGATTTTTTGTCTATACCTATGGTGACACTCCCAGCCATGCCCATCTTTCCTCCCGGCGAAAAGCTTGACGGCTCCAACTTTGTCGTCTGGAAGATGAAGATCATGGTGATGCTTATTCAGTTTGACCTTTGGACTGGCTTACCGATCTTGCAAATGCCATGTGTCCCGGCCTTGCTCCTGCGTCTGGTGCTCCTACATCGACATCATCAGCTACCACTTCTTCTGTAGTTACACGTGCTGGCTCCTCATCTACTTCTTCTCATGGTACTTCTTCTGGCGGATCAGGTACTGTGGTTACACAGGCTATGGTGGATCAGTGGAATCTGAAGCATAGCAGAGTTTACTCTTTCTTACTCATCAACTGTGCGGACATGTGTTGACGTCTTTACGCTCTCACACCACTGTACATGAGGTATGGGGTTTCCTTTGCAACATGTACGAGGCGAAGACACCCGGAAGGATTCTCCCTCTGGAAAAGAATTTGATGGACTTACAGGTCTCGTCATTTCTGACTATCCAGGACTTCATATCCCGCATGCTTCTGCTCTGTGATGAGCTAGCAGCTTGTGGTCACCAGATCTCTTCCGGGGGCATGGCAACTCGGTTGCTGCTCAAGCTTCCAGTCACTTACTACCTCCACGCTCCCTACCCCTATCACTTGGGAGGAGCTCTTACCCGCTGTGCATTAGATAGCTTCCCGCATTCAGGACAGAGCCACCTCAGACGCCTCTGTGGGTTCTATTCCATTGGTTTCTACATCCAATAGGGGTGGTAGTGCTCCCGGACAGTCTGGACCTGGTTGTACACCTTCTCGCCCTGACATTACTTGTACCTATTGTGGAAAGAAAGGTCATTATGTAGCAAAATGCTATAAACGATGGCGGGACCGGAAGAAGGATTCAGATCCTGAGGATGGGACGGCTTCTCGATAGAGGTCTGCCACTGCCATCTCTAGCCGCTCATAGGCCGATGGCTTCACCCTCTAGTTTCATCCACCTCCTTCTTCCTTTTTATGATCGAGATCACTTTTTGGCTTGGAGTTTTCTGGTTTACCACCTTGGCCTTCTATCCTTTTGTGTCAGAGTGCTCTGATTCAAGTCGGGGGGGGGGGGGGGGGGGGGGGGAGGGGGGGTTCTCTCTCTTTCGTCTCTCTTTTGCCAACCTCCACCAATGAGCTCCCTGCTCGTCTTCCATCTTTCCCTCATATATACTCTTCAGCAACTTGTTCTATTGTTAGCCTCTCCATCAGCCTCCTTGTGCGACTTGATCAGCTTGACCTACCTTCGGTCATCATCACATTGGTGCTGGACGGTTCGTCATTTTTTGTTTGGCTGGCGCTTCTTCTTTTTACTCTCCAGATTTGCCAGGCGTGTTGCATCTTCTTCCTCAGCGACTCCGCATCTATCATTGGGGGGTGTGTTGGATTCTTCATCTCTAGATGCTTCGCACCCTGCCTACAGGCTTCACACACATCACATGCACTGGCCCTTGGTTGTGGGTTGGCCACCTGTACACCTGTTGGACATGGATCTTCAGGCACATTAAGGGTTTTGCTCAGCACTTTGCCCGACCGGACCTATTCTGGTCCTTTTCCATTTTTATCTCATTTATGGGTTTTTTGTGCATGGTCGTTGGGGCTTCTGGTCTGCCCTACCTACTCCCTATTCTCCTATATATAGGAGGGGGGGGGATGCACTCTCCCATTCATTTTGTAGTGCCAGCCTTTTCCATCTGTCTCTTGTGTGTCCATCGCCATTGTCTCTCTCTCTCTCTCTCTCTCTCTCTCTCTCCACCTTCCGCTGCTCACTTTGACAGTCACATGGTGGGTGACGGTGGCATTGGAAAGGGAATCTTCCAGTCGTGAGGAATTCGGAACTGTGTTGGAATTGTCCACAAGGATGAGCAAGCACTCGAATGAAGATGGTTTCAGAGGAAACTTTGAGGAAAAACAATTGCTTTTTGAGAAAGCGGGTTGCTTATTTGCTCTCCCGTGAGGAAGCCTATGTCCACATTGCATCTGTGCATGTGGTTGCATCCAAGGACGCCTAGGAAGTGTTGTGCAAGCATTGTTTTCAGCTTATAAGGTTTTTTGGAGTTTTTAACAAGTTCAGACCATTTTTAAAAAGAGGCCATCCATCCATTCGTACGTGGAATTAGGGAGTAGATCCACGGATCTGAGAGTGTTAGACTCTTAAGTTGTGACTCAGGAGTTGAAGATTTCTTAGGAAGGACTTCGCGTCTAGGAAAGCAGAGTTCATATGTAGGAAGAGTTGGCAAGAATTGCAGGGATGCTATACCCTGAGTCTGGAAGGTGAGATCTAGAGGCGAGAACCTTGGTTCTCGAGGATTTGGAATAAGAAACAGAAGTTCCTTGGAATAGGGTTTTGCCCTAGGAATAGGAAGCTGAGGCTTCCAAGGACCATAAGTCTTATTCTAGAACGAACGTGGTAATATGTTTGGTTCAAGTGCTTGTATAGACTTCTCCTCAGTAATAAAGATACCATTACGGGGGGGGGAGGAGGGACCAGCCCATCTTTTGGTCCCCAGTACTGTGTCGATCTTCACACACACACTCTCTCTCTCTCTCTCTCTCTCTCTGTCTCTCTTATTTCTCTCTATATCATTTGGCTTCAGTATTAAATGATAAATTCCATTTATTCGAGTAAATTTTATATTGTTATGCGCTCCTATTTGTGACAAGCTGCCATGTCATCATGTCATCGTGAATTGCGGAGATCCGTACAGATGCCACGCATCATGTCAACGCAAATTCCGAGAATTCCGTATAGGTTGCTACGTCATCAGTTCTCCGCTCTTTTTTCTTTATTTTAATGCCTTTAGGTCACTTGGGCCCCATCGGATGGGGTCCCATAAGTTGGTGTCTTCTGCTTCTTCTTCTTCAGTTGCTGCTGCTTCTTAGGGTTTAGGCCCCTCGAGCAGGATGTGTAGTTTGGCTCCGTCCTTCAGTGGCTTGACACGTAAGCAGTTTGTGAAATTGTCTAATGATTGACATGATGAATTTAATGCATCTACACATCTGCTAGAGATCGGTGAGATCTGGATGTGATGACTAAATGAGTCATGAATGTGACTAGTGCATAAAGAGATCTATATGGATGAGATGATTGGATACCAATCTTAGTGCATCAAGAGTTCCAAACGGATGAGATGGCTAGACAGTGATCTAGGTGCATCATTAGTTTTAGACTAGATTGACTTCTTGCACCGGAGTGTTTGGTGTGAAGTAAGTGATTGATTTGTGGAACGCATGCTCTGTGAGTGTATGGTCTTACAAGGATGGTCATTAGCATGTCTGCATGAAATGTGAAAGGATGTGAATATGATTGTGACAAGATTTAGTAGATCAAGACATCTGTGAACAGATCAATGCGGTATGGATGCGACTGCTAAATAAGGTTACAATGATCATGATCCGTATCTGACATCTCAACGGAAAGCTGATGTGATTGTTCAGTGATTGGAGTCTTTGTGCAAGTGCTAGATGTGTGAAGTCTCATGCACGGGAGCATAGAGTTAGTGTTTACTGAGCTAGTTTTTGTCCTTTGTCTATTTTGCAAGCGTAATCGAGGGCGATTACTCTTCTTTCAAGAGGGGGGTATGTCACGAGTTGCTGACGTGGCATGCCTAAAAGCCCTAGGCCCTGGTAAGTGGACACAAGTTGCAGAACGTAAAAACTAAAAAACCCTGCAAAAATAATGACGTGGCAAAAAAAAAAAGTGATTTGCGTTGGCTGAGGCTGACGTGGTAGAACTGTACGACATGCAGAAGAATTACTTTTGTGTGAAGGTTTTTAGCGCCCAGCTTTTGGAGCAAGAGCTCCTGCTTTTGGTGCTAAGTGCTTTTGAAGGCGCCATGCTTTTGGGCCTTTTGTAACCTTCAAAAGAGTGCCCCTGGGTCTCTTTCGTTGCAGACTAGCATGGGAGCAGAGCTGCAGAGAGGACCCTCGGGAGTTGTACTTTCGCGAACAAGCAATTAAGAAAGAAATACCAAAAGGGGCATCGGTCTTTGGGGCCAGTGCATTTGGAAGTGGAACTCCGCAGGTTCGTGTTGACTCTCCTCTTCTCTCTCTATTCAAGTTCAGTTGTTACAGTTTCTGTTCATGTGTTGCTATTGATTTCTCGCTTGGGTGTCCAAGCTTGTTACACCGATTGTACTCATATAGAGTCTAGTTTGGCTATGTGTGTTGAGCATCTTCACACGCATAGCACAATGTGCAAAACTTGGAGTAACCTGCAAATCAAGGTTGCAGTAGTCTGGTGTGTGCCAACATGTCTAGCATCAAGTGCTTCATATTACTTTCTGCCCACGACTTCCAGCCATCAAACTTGACATTTGAACTTCTTTATATTCTGCTGAATATGCTCTATTGTTGTGTCCCTAGTTTCTTTTCCCACTTCTTTCAAGCGTGTGTGCTCTTTTTGCAATCATTTTGTGATTTCCAAGAAGTATCTCGACGCAGAGCGGCACGTTGTGCTGGGCTCAACACAACTCCACTCGGCACTCAAGCTCGGGCATCACACCAAAGCAACTTGTCTGTGCGAGTGTTTAAATATATTGGCCCACACACTTCATCTTGGAATAAATACACATGGAATACTAGTCCACTATCATTCTCTTAAAGGCCAGCTCTTGAGACCCAGGGTCAATGCATTCTCTGCTTCACCAATTTTAGTAACAAATGTTTTCACAAATATTCCTTTGATCTCTAGTTTTGGGTTGTCAGATAAAAGGCATTCCTTGATTTAACAATTTAGTAACAAATGTTTGCTAAATATTCCTTTGATCGTTTTATTATTTATTATCTTCTTGTTAATATTCTTTTCTTTTCTCTCTGAAATTGATTCTCTTTTTTTTTTTCCTTTCATAGTTGACGAGTTAAATACAACAAAAGAGTGTTACAGGAAAATGCCACATTCTTTTCTTTTCTCTATGAATTGATTCTCTATTTTTTTCCTGTCATAGTTGATAAATTTAACAATAGAGTGTCACGGGAAAATCCCACATGCTCTAAACGAAAGCATGTCCAAGCGAACCATGAAATGAGAAAGACCAACATGATAGATGCCATTTTCCGTTCAATTCCTCTTTGGCTGTCTCTCCAAAAAGTTTTTAAGGCTATAAGCTCATTGTGGTCTTTTCCCTTCTGCAATTGTTGCCATGTATATATGAGCTCACATGATTCACTTGAGCAGTTGTTGATGCTGCGTGGGAGATTTTAGACGAGTTCGACAAGAATGATGTAAAAGGTTTGCAACAGCCTTCTTTAGAGAGTCCAGATGGAGTGTTTGCTTTGGGAGCCTCTCTAATGGCTGTTGTAGAGGCTTCAAAAATACAAGACGGATGCTTGCCTTTATTGGGCATATGTGCCAATAGTTGCAAAGATGCTCTTACTGCAATGCAGCAGTGGGCGACTGCCCTTGGCTGTGATTTTTGCACTCCTCAGGTATACCAGTTTTCCTTTTGTGGGCTTTTGATTTCATTTATTAAAAATGCATATTTATAGAGGCATTCATGTGCAGAGAAGCAGCATTCAGCATGTGTGTAATTGTTTTATGTTATCATTGGCATACGAAAGATATGCTATAGTTTGATAATTTAGAACATGTCACTAACTAGTGCTCTTGAGAATGAGTATGATTTGAGACAATTTTGTTATGAGACCACACTGTTTGTTTTTTAGTGAAATCTTGCATGTTGGAAACAAACTTTACACAAATTTGAGGCATAGAGATTCTGAACATGTGATTGGACTTGGCTGTCTTGTCTTTTCATATTCTACACTTGATACATTTGCTCTCAACGTATCCATCAAATGTTTCCAGGATTCTTTTCTAGCATGGGCTTTAAGGATGCATAACATGCAAGTTGATTCCCATTTGCATACTTAAAAGGTAAATGGTCTTTTTTATTTTTTCTTTCTGGTGCCAAAAAATAAGTAACCATAAGATATGGCTGACCTTCAGCTCCCCACAAAGAAGTTCTATCTATGGTGATAGCTCCCGAGTCCTATCTTACTTGGCATGACATGATTCTTAGGAATGGCTCCTATGGATGAACACAAAGGTAGGACATATTTATGAGGCATTATTGGACGACCAAAAACAAGGCTTTGTTGGCATTATTGCATCCAGCCTACAAAGGCCCCTGCTGCTCTGTACAGATCGAGATGATTACCTGAGCAGAGATTTCCCCATTGACCAACAGCACCACCTTTTCAGACTAGATCATTAAGCCATGCCAACCAGAGAGGAGATGCCTCTTCAACACTTAGCCTTGAGAGTCCTAACTTAATATTGTTCTTTGTGTGCACTCGGAGAAAATGGAATGCCTTTTCCCTCCCCATGACAGGAAGCGTTCCAATTCCTTGAGCACTCATTAATAGAGAGGGCAGGATATTGTTATGCTAACTTTTGCATGTTGTAGGCTATCCACTTGCCATGCAAAGAGTACCTATGTGTCCATCTGCCATGCATGGAGGGTTGGTGTGTCCACCTGCCATTCAAAGAGTGCTTGTGTCCACCTGCCATGCACGTATGCCATGTAAGCTTGCCAAGTCAGCAAGCTCCTCTCCACATCGGCAAGCACCTTGCCAAGCCAGCAAGCTCCTGCCAAATCAGCAAGCACCTCTCCTCCTTGCCCAACAGCCAAAGGTGCTTGCCACATCCTCAAGCAGCTCAAGCTTCTCAAGAAAGTTTTCCTAGTAGGCAATTTGTGAAAAGTGGTGTAGAGCAAAGCTAGTCGAGGGAGGGAAATCTGTGCTAAGGGTTCAGAGAATTGAGAGAGTGATCAATCCAAAACCTTTTGAGTGTAGATACTTTCTTTATCCACAGTTTAGACTCCATAGACAGTCTCTAATAGGGGATAATTAGTTGCTTGGGGTTTGCACTTGAGGTGTGGTATGCAAGACAACCAGGGCAAACCACCACCACCACCCCCCCCCCCCCCCCCCCCCCCCCCCCCCCCGCGGGGTCACTTCCCTTGCAGAAGATAAGAACAAAGATATATATTAAAGATTTGGGTGGGGAGCAGAAGTTGATTGCGCTTCGCATGAATGTCTTTTTTCTTATATAATAATCGTAGACAAACTAGTGATGAGAATGTGTGAATGGGCAGGTCTCATAAGATGTATTTTGAGACGGAAAATCCTGCTGCTTGTGGCCAAAATACAACTGCAGAGAGCCAATCATGCGGGAGTGAGCCTTGTTGCCATGGTTTTGACCTTGATGTATTTGTGGATTTGTGTATGAGACGATGCATCTCTGATAAGTTTATGTGCTTTCGGGTGACCCACAGTTTGTTTGCTTCTCTTCATCGTGTTTGGAGAGTTGTTATGGTCATCCATGTATGGTTTGGCTTGGTGTATGACATCTATGGATGGGAGACCGAGTCGCTAATTTGCACATAGCCTAGTTGGCTTTATATATAGGTTTTTGTATGCTAGTTGTCTTGGTGAGTTTAACTTGAGATTTTGCTCAAATTACATGGTTAACTTTGCTCGATTTTTCCCAGATTCTCACAATAATTTATTATCTGTAGATTTACTCTGTGTTGGTATAGTGATCGAGCGTTACTCCCACTTTGACAGTGAGAGTTTTTACTTTCACTTTGAAAAGTTTTGTCAGCTTCGATTACGGTTTTGTGTTCTTGTATCCACTCTCGCAGGATTGAGATCTATTGTATTCTCGTAGTGGCTATAGCTTACAAGTAGTCACATGTTACAGGTTCTATAGGCTTATAGGAATAGGATTACTGCAATTGTCGGATTTCACAGGTAGTTTTGTGGAATGCGTAGTTTTAGATCGTGTTTGCTATCTACTTATGCATGTGGTCATGTGCTTTATGCTCGATTGAGAGCAGTTTATCCCAGTCTTGAGTCATTGACACTCGTTGTGCTTGCGTTATCTTTTGGCGCTTGATTACGTGCAGTTTTCTACTGGTTTTGGTAGAGATTGGACAATGTTGTCTATTATCTTTTGGTAGAGCCATTTGTTGAGCTAAAAATTGCATATGCAAATATCAGATCGATACGTTGATCACATTTATGATTGTGTAGTAGTGGAACCGATCTCCCACTTTGGCATCTTTGATACAATTTATGGTTGAGATTTTGCTCAGTTTACAGGGGAGACACTGTCAGATTTCTCCAGAATTTCTTGCCAAAGTTTTGGCTTTATCACCTACACTTTCGATGCATATGTGTATTTGTGTTTCTTGACATCTATATAGCAGATATGTGTGACAATTCAAAGTCTATAGAAATGACTCGTGAGAGATGGAGGTCTCGTTCATGCCGATTTATGCGGTATTGGTATTGTGGTCACAGAGGGCACATTAGACTTTGTTGCTTCAGACATATGAGGGATCAATGGAGATGCATGCCTGATGCAAATACAGTTTTGACACATCCTAAAGAGGTGGCTAAGTATGCAAGTGACGGTGATGTCACGTTTGCCTCTAGTCTTCCTCTTGCTTATATGTCTCGCAGAGGTGACATTTCTTCTCGATGGTTGCTAGATGAGGATGCAGTCTTCCACATCACACCATGTCGGGACTCGTTTAGTACTTTCTCTAGTGGGAGTTTTGGTTGAGTGCACTTAGCCGATGGTTTGGCGTTTGACATTGCAAGAGCATGAAATGTATGTATGTCATTGCACAACGGTGTTATATACACTTCGACATGTGCGTTATATTCCTTAGTTGAGACAAAGTTTGATCTCGGTGAGACGGTTAGCAGACTATGGATGTCAAATACTGCTTAGAGAGCAGTCTTTCGAGATGCCTTGTGGATCACTAGTGATTGCGAGGGGAGCGCGGAGTGGCTTGGTCTATTCATTGCATGTATCTAAGTTATGACACGGTTTTGTCTCGATTTGGTTGCACACATGTCAGCAAGAGACGAGACGAGTCTCTTTCGCGGATCTCCAAGTTGTTGTGCACGACGTGCCTGTAGATACAGAGTTGGAGCGGTCATGCTCTGGTGAGACACAACAAGTTTACTCTTTTAGGAGAGAGATGCCTCCTACGGACATAGATGACATATAGTTTTTATATATGCTCATGCTAGAGGCTGATATGATGATGTACGATATGTGATGAGTGGTTCCGATGATGTCATAGCATTGAGGTGCTTGCCGTGCATAGATTGGTAGAGGTTGCACTGAGCGTTGATACAAATGCCTCATGTACGACCTTCTAGTGTCGAGGAGCTACAGTGGGAGCGATTGCAGTTTGGGTTGTTAGTCGAGCGATGAATGACACTAGCACGATGCATCATGGAGCTGTGTAGGTCATTATGGAATACTTGTAGGATAGGCATGCGCACTCTAGCGGAGATACGTGCTTCCATTCTACTAGGTTCTATAGTGGATCCACTTATCGGCACACTCGCCTTTAAGTGGGAGGTTGTTGGGGTAAAGGTGGTGTCCGACCGCCCACTTACCACTTACTTATTCTTTATAGTAGAGAGAATAAGGGGCTCTCACCATTCTGTGAGGTCTCCACCCACCCACACAACCTCCATCTTCTCCTTCATCTCTCTTGCACGCACGCATCCACACGCACTCTTTCACCCACCTTTGGTGCTTGTGGAGAGACATAGTATTGATGACTTTGCCGTCCTCTGATGCAATTCTTAGTTTCTGGGTGGAAACAGTGAGTTGCTTGGCAAGAAGTTTCTTTGATTGAATTCTGACTTTGGTTATGAAGAATCAACAAAATGATTGACTTAAGCTCTGGAGTGGAAAATTAATTGCTCTTGAAGAATGAATGTTTAGATGGGTAATTCCCTCTTTTTCTGCATAAATTAGTGATTTGGGTTTCTAAATGTTGCAATCCATGCCTACGTAGCTTGTCCCGAGACTATCAAAGATGGCATGCAAATGAAATTATAATGCATAGTGATAGTGGGTCGGCAAATATGAGCCCTTTTGGTGAGGATACTTAATGTTGTAATTGTGCTTCAACTTTTATAAAAAGAAAGAATGAATATTGTGTGTTATTAGTTTTTGAAATGAATGCCATTATGTTTACATGGTATAAGGAGGAAATGTGCATATTGGTAAGCATAGATTGTTTGATCTTCTTCCAAGTCCTTGTGTGCTTTTGCAAGCTGAAAACCCTTCAAAAAATGGCTGAGGTTTGAATATTTAACTTCTGATTGGGCAGAGGGATTAATCATGCAAATTGATGACGGAAATTAGCTGCATACGGTGGGTGAGGAGCTCTCAAGTCAAGTGATTTATATGTTGAACGAAGCAAATGTACAGAGAGGCTTGGGGGAAATAGCATTTTGCAATTTCAAACCAAACAAAAATTCGTAGTGAAGTATGGGAAGACCTTAGGCAAGAGCTGGTCTTAGGAGGTCTTTGGAATCAAGAGATACACAAGGGAAAAGGGGAGTAGGGACAATGCCGAAAACCGTTTTGAATGTTTTTATTTTTGCAATTGAGGACCATTAGCTACCAATCAGGTCTCAACATTTTGGATATGAGAAGTTAATCGTTTTGTTATCCAAAGGTCTTCAGGTTAGTAAGTAAAGAGGTTGTTTTTGGAAGCTAAGCTGTTTGCATGTCAAAGTGGAATAGAATGTAGGAAGCAGGTATGCCTCTTGCTTTGGTACGCTTTGGTACATAAGTCTGGTCTACATTCTCAGATTCTCTTTTATGCTACCTCTCTTTTTGTTGTATGCTTAATCAGGAAAAGAACAAATTGAAAAACAATACATGTTTCATTTACTTGTCCACAAGTCCCTCCATCTGTACCGTTTATGTTATGTATTTATAAGATCTTACTCTTTAAACCTGAGTCACTATGTCATGTAATTCTAGGTTATGGACTCCAAGCACGATTTGGAATCAATACCTGGCCCCGTTTACATAAAATACAATGCTCATGCGAAGGTTTGTTCTTATCTTCTAATAATACTCAATGTAACGTTCACTGGACAATATTCTTGTACAAAACTTCCATGTTCAATGTATGAAGATTCCTGAGCATCTGCAAGAAGCTTAACTTGAAGGCATTAAATGTAATGCACTAGTTAAACGTTGTGTTGCTTTTGGATTTGAGAAGATGTCAAGATTGTACAAGTAAGAAAATGGTGTGCTGAATGTAATTTCATCCCCCCCTACCGTGTCACAAAGTGATGACTTTTCATGACCTGATCGACCGGATGAGAGGAGGAAGAGCGAACCCGCTCAAGAAAGGTAGGATGAAACGTGGTGGGATGTGTCATGAATCGCGGAGGAAATCACGGAGCCGTACAGATGTGTTGATGTGGCACTATACGAACCCGATGACATGGCAGGTTCGAGCTTTTTGGAGCTAGTTTTATGAAAAACAGTTGATTTTGTTGCTTTTGCACTTGGAAAATTAACCACGGTTTTAAAAGTCTCTTTTGGGTGCTTTTGGACCCATGCCTATAAAATAGAGGCCCAGGGTTGCCATTAGACACGGCCAAGTGTGCGACTCCGTGGATGAGTCATAGGGAGAGTCTGAGTTGTGGCAGTTGTATCTTTGACTTCAGTCTTATGAAATAAAGAAATACTGCAAGGGGTGCCTTGTTGAAGGGGCAATGCTTCCGGGAGTGGAACTCCACCACTTAGTGTCTCTTGTCGACTGCTTTCAGTTCTCTTTCAAGTTCAAGTGTTTGCTATTTGACTACAATTCAGTATTGTTGCAGTGCTTCTACTGCCTTGTGAGGTGACTTGCTGGTTATAGTGGTATCAAAGGTCAAATTATTGTTCATCTCAAAATTATCGAGTCCAGAACTGTTGCTAAATTGGCTTTATCTTACAGAAAAATAATTCTAAATGAATTATTGGATTTATAAGTGAGAGGGTTTTCTCGCTTGGAACACCAAGGAAAAATAATTCTAAATGAATTATTGGAATTTTAAGTGAGAGGGCTTTTCTCACTGGAGACATCCGAGTACAGAGTATTCCTAGTGTGTCATTCAAAGTAATGACGGGAGCACTGAGAATGGGAATATCTGTAAGGCCACCAGGAATGGGTACTTTTGATGCGTCACATCGGATGGGTGACGGGGAGCATCGGGAAGAAGTATTTGACCATCCGGGAACGAACATCTCTGATGCGTCATAGGATGGGTGGCATAGAGCTGTACCGTAAGTTCGGTAGGAAAGGACTAGGTGATGGGTATTCCTGATATGTCACAAGGTGGGTGACGGGTGCATCGGAAAGGGAATATCCATAGTCGGGAGAAAATTCTGAACTGTGTTAGAATTGTGCACAAGGAAAAAGCAAGCACTTGAATGAAGATGGGTTCAGAGGAAACTTTGAGGAAAAAGAGATGCTTTCTGAGAAAGCGGGATTGCTTTTCAGGAAAGCAGATGCTTTCTCGCGAGGAAGTCTATGTCTGCATTGCAACTGTGCATGTGATTGCATCCAGGGACGCCTGGGAAGTGCTGTGAAAGCATTGTTTTTAACTTATAAGGTTTTATTGAGTTTTTGGGCAGGTTCAGACTATTTTTAAAATACGCCGGCCGCCCACTTAATAAGTGGGCAGCCATCTGATAAATAAGGCAACAGATCAGCCAGCGTTTTCTCTCTCTTTTTTTGGCAGAACAGCGAAAAAAAAATGAAAAAAAATAAAAATAAAAACGACCGCGATCTCTACGCGAGCAGCTATTCATGCCCGTGGCTAGGAGCTATAAAAGCATCACATGCCCTCACTCAGAGGGGAGGACCAATCTTTGCAAGGAGGAGATGATGCTGCAAATTTCAGCCGTAAAGAAGATGTTGCAGGTGATGCCCATGGCTGCCCCAAGTGTACCAGATGTCGCCAAGACCCAGTGCGCGAGTTCCCTCCCGAAGAAGTGCCTACGGAGCGTGTTTCCATCGCGACAAGCTCCTGTTTTTCTCTGTTTTCAGCCCCTAAACGTCGTAGACGGGGCTGATTTATGAAAAGGAACCGGAGAACACACCTCTTTTGTGTGTAGGATTGGAAGAGAGGATTTTCTATGGAGAGATCTCTTCCGGGGAATTGCTTTTCGAGAACGGAGTTGCGTTTCGAGCGTCGAGACTTTGAAGGTAACGATTTTCATGTTATGAACTTTGAGTATTTGTTTGCAGGTGTACTTCCTCTTCGTGAGGGAGTAGGAGCAGAGGAAGGCATGAGCCTCTGCAAGAGAAAGCGCTCTTAGGAACTAGAGCCAGATCAGCCCAAGGGTTTCGTACCCAAGTTTGGGAAGTAGATCCACGGATCGGAGAGAGGTAGTCTCTTGAGTTGTGATCCGGAAGTTGAGATTCCCAAGTAAGGACTTCGCGTCCGGGAAAGCAGAGTTGTTCTGCGGGAAGAGGACTCTGGAAACAGAGTTGGGAAAGAGAGTTGCAGGGATGTCATGCCCTGAGTCTGGAAGGTGGATCCAGAGGCGAGAACCTTGGTTCTTAAGGATTTGGAATAAATAACGAGAAGTTCCTTGGAATAGGGTTTTGCCCTAGGAATCGGAAGCTGATGCTTCCGGGAACCATCAAGTCTTATTCTACAACGAACGTGGTAATACGTTCGGTTCAAGTGCTTGTATAGACTTCTCCTCAGTAATAAAGATACTATTACGGGGGGGGGACCAGCCCATCTTCTGGTCCCCAGTACTATGTCGATCTTCTCACTTTATCTTCTCTCTCTCTATCTATTTCTCTCTGTATCCTTTGGCTTCAGTAATAAGTGATAAATTCTATTTATCCGAATGTATTGTATATTGTTATGCGCTCCCGTTTATGACAAGAACTGCAGCAATCGATTGTGGAAGCAACATCTTCTCATCTTCGGGAAGGAGGAGACACCTTGGTGGTGCACGGTGAGAGGCGTCCCTGCAGGATACAAGCTATGACACAATCGGACCTCACCCTCTCCATCTTTAGTTGTCAATGTTGTCATCTTCATAATAGACATAGGCATGGCTTACAGATAGGGAGTGTGGTTGAAGGTTGACGAGATGACATGGTCTGCAGCAAGCCCAAGGCACGCTCTATGAGTGAAGGGTGGATGCCATGCATATCGATAGACGAGTAGAGCAGCCAGGAACGGGCTGAGGTGGCAGATTGTGGTTCTGGAAGGGTTCTCTGAGCAAAAGCTTAAATAGCTCTCATGATTGCAAAGGTCATAAGAAGAAGAATAAAGAAGGAAACAGGGAGATTGGGGAGACGAGAGACTTTGATGAAGTTGACCCAGTTGAAGAAGTGGAAGGGACGGCTGGGGGAAAGCAATTCCAGATTGAGCAAGGTCTACTTGTAGAGTCAGAGCAGGGAGAGAAGCAATGGTTGATATGCTTCTTGGGATTCTTCAGAGTCTCTGACCAAGAGAGAAGGCAAGAAAGCAGAAGATATTAAGGCAAAGAAAGCCAAGGCACGGGGAGAGTCTTGGAAGATATGCTTTAAGGGAATCCAAGAATCTATTTGTAAGTTCTTTTTGATTGAATTCGTAGACATGGAAAAGATTGAAATTACTTCCTTGCAAGGTACACGTAGAAAAGTTGGCAAGAACTTTTCAAAAAGGTACAGCTCGAAAATTGGACGCAGAACATATGTTGATGTGAGCAGCAGATGTAAGTGAAAGATGGGTCAAGTAGTGAGCTAATGATGTTTACTCTTTCAAGTTTGCATGTTTGTTTGAGAGGAATGACTGCAACATTCCGTCTCTAGAGAAGCTAGTGCATCAAGAGTTCCATTTGGATGAGATGGCTAGATGGTGATCCTAGTGCATCAATGCTTTCTAGATGGTAATTCTAGTGCAGCAAGAGTTCTAGTTTGGATGAGATGACTAGATGATAACCTGCAAAATCTGCAAAAATCACCCTTTGAATCAGCCAAAAACTGACTTGGGTACCCTTGAGTTGCCTCATCAGGCACTGTCCTATGGTGCCCCACTCTTAGATTCATCCTTCATTCCCTCTCCTAAGAAGGATCTATTCAGTTTTATCCCTCTCCTAACTATTCATGGAGGAGATACTCGGCAAAGAGTTTTCTTTATTCTGCTTTGAAGACATTGTTTCGTATGTGGTAGAGCAGGACACTTGGCACGGTTGAATGATCTTGTAGGTCAGTGCTTCAAGAGCAGAGACAACATATGTCCAGAAAGACTGAAGGCTTCCAATGAGCCTTCAGTATCTGGAGGCGAAGAGTCTATCTAGGAGACGAGAGGCAAATAAAAGAAGATGTATATGATTGAGGTAGACAGAGGTGCCTTGCACCATGCAGGTACATAGGCGCAGGCAGTCCACATATGGAATTTTATTGTCCTCTTCAGCACCAGTACCACCTATATCTCCTAGAGAGCTTGATGGAGTGCCCTCTTATTGGAGACCTCTTGATAGTTTTGATAGGGATGAGATTTCTCTTGCTGTGCTGATGACACAGTATGAGAAGAATTTTCCACCTCTTGTATCTGATAGGGCTGTATATGTTAGGAGATATTATTGGTTGTAAACCAAAAATTAGTGTTGGTTTTGATACAATGTATCTGGACACATTTGGGAATACTCTGTTTAATCGGCTTGTCTGGTTATTTTATCTTGGGGTGTGCGCTGTCAAGATGTTTAATCAACACACAGAGAGAGAGAGAGAGAGAGAGAGAGAGAGAGAGAGAGAGAGAGAGAGATATTAAACTTCTCACACACGAAACAAGGCCTCCACTTGTTTGTAGCAGCTTTATGGTTTTGTTGATGCCATGATTTCTTCTAATGTTAGGCATGTGCTTTGTTCAGACATCTTATTTGCAAGCATACACTGGAAGGTTTCGTGGAGTGATAGTGCAGGTGCCTTGATAGTTTTACTTGAGAATAATTATGTGGGTGAGGGGGCTGCAGAACAGCTGACATCCTTTCTCTTTCCTTTTAGGTTGGTCAGAAGCAAGTGGGCCATCTGCCTCTTTCCCTTTTCAGCTAGGTGGGAAATGACTTTGACGTCCAATTGCGCACTTGTTTAGTTCTCACTCAAAGGCTAACAGTACTTTCAGCTACATCAATTTTGGATCATACTAGCATATGCTCAAGGAGAAAATCATCTGTTTTAGTCATATTAACTCTAAATCTATCAGGCTTGTTTGAAACAAAATTGAGCTATTGGGCTTGGGGTATGATTTCAAACATACTTTTCCCCCGTGCGATGTGATAATCATGTATAGATCTCCAATGCATTAAAAATTGATTAATTCTCTCTCTCTCTCTCTCTCATTAGAATAACTATACCTGTAATTTTCATCTCTCTTTTTGACTGCTATTTCACACCAACTTGATTACCCTTGCAGAGAAATCAAGGTTTGAGGCCAGAATTATTGTTAGATGAGTCTGTTGATGTAGGAGGTATATTTGCTCATATGCTTTGCTTTGGGCTTTTGACTATTTGTGATAAGGATGGAATTCTTACGTTGTTGTGTAGGTGCCCTTGTAACAGACATCAAGTGTTCTAGCTAGATTAAGTTTTTTTGCACTACAAGAGTTGGAGCTCTTGATAATGCGGCCCGTCTCCCTCCTCTTTTTGTAGCAAGTACTTTTACTAAAAGAAGCATATGGAAATGATGAACATGGTTTCGTATACTAAAAGACCTTTTAGGGTGCTATGCTCGATTATATCAAGCAAGGGGAAGGGGTTCTTTTTGTGGGTTTTTGCATATATTAATGATATATATCACATATCTCCTGTAAAGTGCTTGAACAATTCAGTTATTTGTTGTGATAATCAGCAGTTAGTGCTTGCCTATTTATGGAAAGTTGTCAAAGCAACCACATTTTACTCGGGCCAAGAATTGAAAAGATGTGTGTGCTTTGTACTAAGTAAGTAAAGGTTCTGAATGTTTTTATAAAGGTAGGCCCAAAATTTGAAGATGTTTACATTGGTGAGAAGTATAGAACATGTTGTGGTTCTGACAAAATACGGATTGATTAGTTTTAATGGTAAGGTTATGGCTATTTGTGTCAGACTATAGGAAGAGTCTTTCAATGCAAATCATTCAGATTCTTTGAAGAGATTATTACAGGCAATCATTTAATTTTCCTACCCTTTTCAAATAAAACCAAGAGGCTAAAATATATGCACTCTTCATGTTAATCACTATTTAAAAATGCAAGTTCAATGTCCACCTTACACGTGTTATGAGGTGTCAAAGCACAAATACTATGCGCGGTAGTCATATGACACAATTCGGAGGCTCATAAAAAATTAATGTCCTTTCTACACCATAACCTTAAAGCACTCAATACTTCCATTAGGCCTAACTTTCATTTTAAAACCCCACTTTGTGCTAACTTTCTATCAATAAGAAAATCACATAACCAGCAGGAGCTGTTCTTCATGGTAGTATCATGTTTCCTGCCTCTTTACATAAAACATGTTCCTCATCACATGCTAGAAACAACCAAAGCATAACAATCAGATGCATAAGAGGCATGTAAAGAGCCAAAAGAGTGCAATTAGTAAATGGTGCATCCCTAGTTTACTATCATGTTAATTTTGGATGAGCCATTTTTGCATACTTTTGCACATTTTTAATCCTCTCCTCATCACGTACTTCACGTAC
Source organism: Adiantum capillus-veneris (assembly GCF_014529385.1). Taxonomy (NCBI): domain Eukaryota; kingdom Viridiplantae; phylum Streptophyta; class Polypodiopsida; order Polypodiales; family Pteridaceae; genus Adiantum; species Adiantum capillus-veneris. Next base: position 115,292,506 of record NC_140948.1, on the reverse strand, counting down.
ATTTTCATCCATAGTAGAGCGACTAGGCTCATATTTATCGTGCTTATTTTGGTCAATACTTAGCGTGCTCATTTTAGCGCGATAGAAGAAGAAACAACTACACAAGGGAAGTATATTGGAAAAGCAGTTGTGCAATGCTTCCTATGTCAATGCTTGCAATTGAAACAGCTCTGCAAACTCACAATCATGTCTTCCCCTCGGGGAAGACCCACACACATTGTCGTCTCGCTCATGCAAAGCTCCTTATTTACTTCAAATAGCTAAATCCTTCAAGATTGGCTTTGCTAGGCATAAACCACTCTTGATTCTCATCCACTTTATAAAGTTTGTTGCTCCTAGTCTTCCCATGTTGCACATATCCTATTCTTAGTGCATTCCAAAACGTCATAAGAAGAAATAGATGTTTGAGGTCACTTAGGATTGGTCCGACAATGTTTAATTCTATCATAGAACTCTTGCGTTCAAGACTCATGCAATAGATGTTTGAGGGCACTTTGAATGGTTCCTACGACATTAAAGTTTTCAAATTTCTTTTCTCTCTCTCTCTCTCTCTCTCTCTCTCTCTCTCTCACACACACACACACACACACACACACACACACACACACACACACACACACACACACGCACGCACGCACGCACGCACGCACACACACACACACACACACGAGGTCTTGCATTCAAGACTAATCAGTCAAGGTCGAGGGGATTGAGCATCTTGGCCCTCCATCTATTGTCCCTTCTGATCAATGCACAAAATTCATAAAGGTGTCATGCACGAAAGCCTCCCACATCAACATTAGATGCGATCTTGTGCGACACTGTTTTATAGCTCTGACATAACAATACTTGATCTGCATGGCGGTTGGATGCTCCACCTGGCCTACTTGCTCAGCTTTTTCCACGTGTCCTATCTGCTGGCCCCCCTTCCCTTGACTCTTGATGGACGAGATTAGTAACCTGGTGATCATTCCATGCAATGCCTGCTCCCCCATGGCTCGCGGCCTCTGTAGGTTGCCACACGGTCACAAGCATTACAGGAAATGGTCACCAGGTGACCATTCCCTACCCCATCAGATCTACTTGTGATAGTTCTTATGAACTTTAGATCTCTCTCTCTCTCTCTCTCTCTCTCTCTCTCTCACACACACACACACACACACACACACACACACACACACACACACACACACACACACACACACACACATTCCTTTCATAAGATTACTTGTGGCATCTACCATTTAGGGGGACTTTTTGATTGAGCTCCGGAGTGAGCTTTTTTGGGATATTCCCTAGATGCGGCCTTTATAAAAAACACTCACTCATGAAGAAATTGGAGCAATCGGAGTGAGCTTTTGGGGGAGAGAAGGAGAGAGAGCTTTTCTTTCTCTCTTGTCTCTCTCCCTCTCCCCCTTCTCTCTCTCTCTCTCTCTCTCTCTCTCTCTCTCTCTCTCAACCAACAACATAAAAAACCATAATCATGACATACTTGGTATCATTGCAATAGAACGTAAACAACCAAGGTGAAGACTTGCGGGCACTTGCAATGGAGAATAGCATGCTAAGAATTTTTGTGGTTGAGAATGAGAATCTCAAGAGGACACTTGAGATGCAAACAACATGTTTGATGCAACTTGAAGAGGAAGTCAAGGAATGTAAAACCTCTCTTGTGGACTTGAATGCTTTGAAGGAGCACATGATCAAAGTGGAGCATGATCATACATTAAAAGAGGATAAATTTGACACCATGATTTGAGCTGTATGCAACATGAAAAATGTATGCACAAACAAATCTTGGGTTGATGTATGTGGTAACAATGTGGTTCCTAATTCCTTATTCATGCAAGCTATGGCTCAAACAAAGTACGTTGAGAATGTGGATTTAGATGAGTTGAAGGAACAGAAGCAACGTTCCATGAACATTGTTATTCATGGAATGCCCAAAGAGAAGTTAGAAAAACCTCCTTCTCTTGCCATCGTTACTGAAGATTTTTCAAAACCCACTTTGACACGTCTAGAGTTATGGTTTACGGAGCACATCGAGTGGGTAAGCAAGAAGCTCCTCGCTCAAGATGATAATAGTTGTATTTATTTGAGGACTATTAAGAAACAAAATATGCGTCGCAAGGCCTATGAAGAGAGGAACAAGAAAAACAAGGAGATCTCTCATGAAGAAAATGTGCCCAAGGAGGCACGTTCCTCGAGCAAATAGGAATGCATGAACTATGAGACTGAGTTACAATTGAAAGTATGCTTTTGAAATTGCACTGGATATCGATGAAATATGAGGGTTTGCATAGATGAACTAACAAGCAAAGCCAACATTGTACTTCTTGTTGAAACTTGGGAGCATGATACAAAAAGGATTAACGGGTTGGAAGATTACACTATAGTAGCATGTATGGTTAAGAAAGGATTGGAAGATTTTGTATCAATTGTGAAAAAAGATAAGCACAAATGTTATGCATGGCTAAAAATTATGACACCAAAAAGAGCACCCATTTTTGTAGTCGGTTACTGCATTCCTCATCATGATTTTCCCTTTTATGCTTGTATGAATAAAGATCAACCATGTTTTGATTTAGAGGAGGACATTGATTATTTCAAAGGCAAAGGTGATGTTATTTCCTTTGGGGATATGAATGCTTGCACAAAAACATTGCAACATGATACTCAACAATTTGATATGCCATACATTTCAAGGGAGTTGGAGAGAGTTCACTGTATGATCGTACTTCAATGGATGAGAAAGAGATGGATCACTATGAAAAGTGACTTTTACACATGTGCAACGGGTACGATCTTTTCCAATGGTGTATCTTTGTGGGATTTACATATAGAAAACACAATGGGAATAGTTTGATTGACTATATGCTACTCTTTGAAGCCATGATGTACCACATAAAGAGTTTTACGCTTGGCCAACTGACCCCAGAATCAAACCATCGAACTTTATGTATTGACCTTGCATGTGGACAAACAATTAAGCATGATAATCTCAGCCAAAGGTAAGAAAACTTATCAATTTGTATGGATTTCAAACGGGCACCAATGTATGTTGAAATGGTTGGGAAAAATTTATGGATGCCAAAGCTTCAATAGGACGCACCATTGGAAACTAAATGGGAAGCTTTCAAGAAAGTTATTTATTCTTGTGCCGAAGAATGCTTTTCCATAAAACACATCCATTGTATCAACAAAGATAGATTACGCAAAAGGTGGTTTGATAAAGAATGTTAAGATGTTCGAAAGTCTTTGATAAATCTAGATGCAACTATGGACAAAGATAACTATCAAAGTCATTTGCATACATACAAGGTACCAATTCAAAACAAGAGAAGAATATGGGAAGTTAAACATCAAATTTTTCAAGTCCAAGAAAAGGTACGCACATGTGAAAGATTTTGGAGAAAATTGAGGGGTAGGAGGGTTGAGAGTTTTGGTTACTTGAGTCTTGTAGATATGTATACACATTGTAGGAAACTATATAAACAAAAAAATACTGAAAAGATTCCCTTTTATGGTTCACTCCCATGTATGCACTTCCTTTACCATTGAGGATGTATACGACGGGCTTGAAAAGTTGGCCACTCACAAAGCAAGAGATCTTCAAGGTATCAAAGTGAAAATATGGACAAGAGATTTTACACATGATTGGATGTGTGTATGTTCGAACTTGCACTTCAACATGGTATGCCTTGTGATTGGAACACTAATTGGGTCAAGCCTTTGCATAAAGGAGGGGATGTAAAGAATGTAAATAACTACCGGACTATAATGATTGGGTCTCTTATGGAAAAGTTGTTTGGGTGCATAATGGAGAAAAAATTGAGTGATTGGGTTGAAGAGAATGGAAAGTGTACAAAAGGACAAGAGGATTTTTGTTGATGCCATAACACCATTGATCATCTTGTCACTCTTCATGTTCTCATGGAGGAAAGTCGGTTGAAAGGCAAGCGATTGTATTATTGCTTTGTATTATTTTTTTAATATAATTCCACGTAACAATGTACGAAGAAGGATGGAAAAACTTCAAGTGCTAAGTAATTTTATGCTTGCGGTTTTTTGAATCTATGAGAAGGCGATGTGTCAATTGCACATGAGAAGAGAAATTTCAAAAAACTTTGCAAGAAATATTGGGGCTAAACAAGGATCTTCATTGTTACTAACTCTGTTTGGTCTATGCATCGATCAATTGGAATAAATGGTACTTGATTTTATGCAAGAAGAAGGCATTAAAGAGGTCACTACTTGCAATGCGGTAATCACACTTTTGTTGTATGCGGATAATGTAGTGCTTCTAACACGCACTTTAGAGGATGCACAAAAGCTTTCCTACTTCTTGAGTCATGATCTCTTCCAATTGAGATTATGGGCATGGAAAAGGTTGTGGAGTCCATGTGTCAAAACCCTCACATCGACTTCCTATAATTACATGGGAAGAGTCAAATCGATTGTGCACATTATGCTTATTGCAAGTTCGAGAGTGTGAGTACCACACACTATAGAATGCTAAAATTTTGGTAACAAATTAACTTACTTCCCTCACGTTTTTAGTCATGACTTAGACCTACAAACTTTCCTCTCCTAGGCACAGAGTGGGATCTCCATTGCGATTCTCATCACCACAATTTTGGAGCATCGAGAATCACTCATCAAATATGAGAGTTACATGTGATGTAGTATGCGTGTGGTTGATAGAGAGAGAGAGAGAGAGAGAGAGAGAGAGAGAGAGAGAGAGAGAGAGAGAGATTTTATTATCATCCTCAGAGGTTAAATATGACCTATGGGACCAGAGTTAAATGTGATGTCATATGTGTTTGGTTGATAGTGATTCTTGATGTTCAAAAATTGTGGTGATGAGAGTCGCAATGGAGAGCCCACACTACAGTTGTAAGAGGAAAGTGTGTAGGTCTAAGTCATGGCTAAAAATATGAGGGAAGCAAGTTCAAATGTGACCAAAAGTTGAGCACTCTAGTAATGTGTGGTACTCAAACTCTCAAGCTTGCAGTGAGCATAATGTGCACAATCGATTTGACTCTTCTCCATTGTCCCAACACCCTGTCTTGCATCGAAGGGAGTGGGAGCTAAGCCGAATGGTTGCGATAGTACGTATCACTGACAAGGGGATAGACTCAAGCTTGTAAGGGTGAGTACGGTTTCCTTTTTCTACAAAGAACATGGTTTTGTAGTTGGGGGCAATGTGGATGGTGTGATGTATGAAGCATGACCCACCGTATTTCTCCCAAGCTGTAATACATTGGTGTTGTAGAAAAGATTCATTCACTTGGGAGTCAATTGAGGCATCATGTAGCAAGTGTCATGCATCCCATCTCCCAAACCACTTCTTTATGTCTTGCATCCATCCCGTGCTCAAGATCTTGCTTTTACGCGTATTTTGAATTTTTTGCTTTCTTCCCATGCAATTGTAGGAAGTGAACTGAGGGGTTTTGACACATCCTTATCATGTACTCCATAACCATTTCCATGCATATAGCCTCAATTGGAAGTGATCCCGACCCAAGAAGTAGGAGCATATGTGGTGTTTGTGTCTTAACTTAGAGAAAGTTTGTACGAAAATTCTTTTGGACATTCTCAAGCTCTTTCCAAGTAGAATTTGAGATGCTTCCGTCCCACACTTCTCCATAAAGAAGAACCGGTGTCACCAATTTGTCAAAAATATATTTCTTGAGAACCCAACACTTGATGTTGCCCACATTGCACATGTTCTCAAATGCATAGTATGCCCTCTTTCCCACTTCTACACAACGCATCACACATTTATGCCACTTGATTGGTCGGAACCTCAAGGCTAAGGTACTTAAAGCTCCTAACAACTTCAAGTGTCTCATTGTTGTACACAATGCATGGGGGGAGAGAGAGAGAGAGAGAGAGAGAGAGAGAGAGAGAGAGAGAGAGAGAGAGAGAGAGAGAGAGAGAGATGAAGAGATAGATAGATTTATTATCATTGTTGGAGGTCAAATATGACCTATGGATCCAAAGTTACATGTGATGTAGTATGTGTGCAATTGATGAGTGATTCTCAATGCAATGGCGATGATGAGAGTCGCAATGGAGAGCCCACACTATGGCTAGGAGAGGTAAGCATGTAAGTCTAATTCATGGCTAAAAATGTGAGGAAAGCAAGTTCGGATGTGAGCAAAAGCTAAGCACTCTAGTAGTGTGTGGTACTTAGACTCTCAAACTTGTAGTGAGCATAATGTGCAGAATTGATTTGACTCTTTTCCATTGCCCCAACACCCTGTCTCACATCAAAGGGAGTGGGAGCTAAGTTGAATGGGTACGATAGTGCATATCGCTCACAAGGGGATATGCTCAAGCCTGTAAGGGTGAGTATGATTTCCTCTTTGAGCGAAGAGGGTGTATGCATGATAAGGTGTACCCACTTTCAGTAGTTGCCCCCGCCAAGATAGCCAAAAAACAACCTCTTTTTTGCCACTCCTACTACGTACATTTGACTTGCTTGCACTTACTTTGAAGAGGTAATATTTGGTAGCCACATTTGGTTGCAAACACAATGGAAAGCTTTTATCTTCATTTTTTCACATCTAAATGGAAATTTATTGTGTACGGACTAATCTAGTTCAGCTTCACACCTTGTCACAACATTGTGACCTTGATGAAGAAATACTTATAACTTTTAAAGGGATTTTATTCTTTACTTACCCTTTTTCACATCAAATTTTCACTTGGCAAGTAATTTAATTTGATTTACTGGTAATTTTTGGATCTCTACATAATTAATATTCATTTTTCTTTGTTAGAATTTCTATTTACAAAAACCTAGTTTTTTACACCAGATATTTAATGATGTAGAACTTATTTTGCAATATCCAACGGTCATTTGATAGATTATGACCCAAGGAATGTGACCATGCAAAAAAAAAAAAAACTTCAACGGTTCATTTTTTAAAGATTCACCTTAGAAAATAACAAAGATGGCCTAGAGGACCTTGATATAGTTTTCTTTTGAAATCTAATAAATAATGTACATTGCCACTCATTTAATAATTTTCATATATGTCATAACTCTCAGTGTAAGGTCCTCATAGAATTTTTTTTTGAGTCAATTTGAGTAAGGAAAAGACACTTTTCCACTGTTTTATTTTTTTTCGGTTGCACCATCTACTTGAAGTGTGCCTCCTTAGGTTTGGTAAAATACCAAACCTAGAAATTTTAGCAATTGTCAATCGACCATGGCTTGGTCCTACTCTCCCACTCCTAGTTGGCTAGTCCACCTCATACAAGGAGGCCGCCACAGCACCAAAGGTCCATGTCATCACTCCATCTCACCTTCCACATCACCACAGTCAACACTTTGACCGTAACACTTGGCTTGCCATGTCACTCTAATTGCCAACTCATCCACCACCCTCCACTTCCACCTTGCATGCCACTTCACCTTAAGTGCCATGTCATCCACCACCTCACATGCCACGTTTAAGTATTGCTTGCATGACTTGTCACATCACTCGCCACCAAGAATGCCACATCGCTACCTCGCCAACTCATCACCTCCCTTTTTGCCACCTATCCATTATATGTCACCATTTTGACATGTCATCATTTGACATGGCAGATGAGGGGATCCCATCCGCCACCTCATCTTTCCACCTATGCATTCCATGTCATCAATCATCCACACCACCTTGCAAGATGACCATCTCATTCATGCATGGCCACCTCAATAGCCATGTCAGTTTTATATTACTTTTTAAAATAATGTAAATAAATTAAAAATCAAGATACCTCAACTTAATTATTTACGTGGTAATTTAAGCAAAAGAAATAATATTTCAATATAGATTTTTATTTTTTAAGTGTAAAATAATAATAAAATTCTATTTATTTGAAATATCATTGGATCAGTAAAAAATGGTTTTTTTGAAAAATAGCTTTTGGTTTACTTATGCACACGGGTTTTGGACCTTCCGTATCGATACAAGCCGCACATAGCTCGTGGTGGAAAAAATGCATGCCGCGTTCCTTGATCATACCGCTGCCTGGGCGAGAGCTCACCGTAGTCCGTGTCCCGGCCTTGGTCATGGTCTGCTATCACTCATCGCCTATTGAGCCCCGTCGGCCACCCTGAGCATCCCAAGCTCCGCGAGACTGTAAAACGGCTCTAAAGTAGCCAAGCCCGCTGTGGAAGGTAGCCTTGGGACTCGCGTGACGGGGGGGATTGCATCCCAATGTCACAAGAGGGGTGCGGGGAACTCGTTGCCTCACCTCACCCGTTCATCGCTTTGCGGTCCACCGCCCCATTCCCATCTCAACCAAGCACCAATACCCTTCTAGTTGTACACAATCCGGCGCGGGCAGACAAACCTCCCAAGAACCATGGCAATCCCATGGTCCAAGGCGCATGAACCCCACGGTCATGCATGACTGCGACGGTCCCAAGTGTTGGGTATGCAAGCCCTGGTGATCAGTTGTTATCTGCATGTGGGAACACCGCTTATATCATGCAAATAAGAGTCAGTCCAAGTTTAGTGTGCATGGCAAGTTTGCGGTTTCATATATATGTAATAGACTTTAATACAAATGCATAGAGTTATTTTTCCTCTGTGTATCGTGTCAACCTGCTCTCTCTCTCTCTCTCTCTCTCTCTCTCTCTCTCTCTCTCTCGTTTCTTCTGCTGCACGCCATGCCTGCAAGACTGCATCCACCATAGCTCTTCTACCTCAACATATGGTATTAGAGCCCATGCTCTCGGTCTTGGCTCGGTACACCAACGCAGGAGCGGCCGCTTAGAGAGGAGAGAGGCAGTTGAATGACCTGCAACAAACCAAGCAACCCTACCATCAACATGGTCGCCCTGCCTTTCTGATGACAATATCACTCAGTCGCTCTTGCTAACTCGACCTCTATAGGCTCTGTGGAAGAATAAAACGCCATCAACGCAGTCGGAGAGAGCTCGCCATATATTGGTCCATCACACAAAGATGAAGAGGGCATGAACTATGCATCTCTCCACTCCTTGTTTTATGAGCAGTACTCTTGCGTCTCTATGTAGTACAAATGATGATGTGTCCTGATCTAAAATTGAGAATCTTATAGGTCACTCTGAAGTGAGAGGTATAGCATCATGCCTAATTCACTCCACGAGTCAACCACTAAATTCTAACTCAACCCTCTGGTGAACGACTGAGGATGTAAGCCTATCCTAAAACCCTTCCCTAAAGTGAGTCATGTGGCTCCACAACACGGGAGAAGATACTAAATTCTACTCACTTTTGGAGTGAGCCGTATGGCTACACACCACGAAGTGGCCTATAGCCTACAAGCCAACTTTGTGGTGAGAGAGAAGCTTGTACACCACACTAGTGTGGCACAACACAAAAAAACCAAGTTAGTATGCATAATCAAGTGAAAAGTTATATATGAATAGTGATGTGCCTATCGATGGTTGCAATGTAGCTAAGTGACCTCTCCTACCGCTAGTCTCTCAAGATCTCAGAATGTAAGAGACAATCGCCGATTTTGATCGAAATCAACGACTGTTCATTTTATGAGTATTTTCTTTGATTAAAGAATCTTTTGATCCAAAGATTCTTCGATCGAAAGATATTTCAATCGAAAAAGAAAAATTCAGGTATTCAAACATTATTCGGGATTACGGTGTATAATAGCGTTTTATGCTTATAATTTCTTTAAAAAATGTGCGAATAAATGCAACCCAGGTGAAGGAAATCTATTCTCATGGCCATCTCAACAAGTTCCATGTCCTTAGTGGCTACTAGTTCAAGCACACGGCGCAACGTAGTCATATTGACCACTGGAGAAAAAATCTCATAAAAAACCACACCTTTCTTTTGCTCAAAATTTATAGCAACCCTTAGCAACCAAACTAGCCTTGTACTTAGTCTCGAGATTCATGGTGGAATTAAGGTTGTAAGAAACCATACACAGCTTGGAGAAGATGAAGGAAGCTCAAGGCATACAACAGAGAGTGTACTACTTAGTGTGCAATGAAAAGATAGATAGACCTAGAGTGATGGGCGTATGTACAATGCAAGGGGGAATAAACTTCCTAGTGAGGGAAAAAATGTCCCGACAGTCCTAAGTATGTGTTCACACACATCACTACCACATGTACATGGTAAAAATTCCCCCTGGGAGTGATGCGGTGAATGAGAGCCGGCACCTAGATTATAGGGAAGTGACTTGTCCTAAGGACCAATCAACAAAGGGGAGTAAGTCCAAAGCTTTGCAGAAATCTTCAAACTTCTCATGAGACAATTCATTTGTGAAAAGATCTGCAAGGTTGTCCTGTGTTGGCACATAAGCCAAGCCGATCTCTCCTGCTGAGAGCCTCTCCCTGACATAGTGGTGATGCACCTCAATGTGCTTTGTGCGAGCATGAAAAGTTGGGTTCCTTGCAATTACCAATGCGCTCTGACTGTTATTGTAGACAACGTTGGCAATGTCCTGTCCAACACTCAAATCAGCCATAAGGCGTTTGAGCCATACACACTCAACCATAGGTGGTGTGAAGACTGCTTTGTACTCAGCCTCACAACTAGAAGTGGCCACAATAGGTTTCTTCTTACTCAACCATGATATGCATGAGCTACTGAGCATGAACAAAAACCACTTGTGGACACTCGGGTGTCAAAACAACCAGCTCAATCTGATTCCAAAAAATCATGTAAGTCTTGTAGCAATGATCCCCCCTTGGGATAAAACAAGCCAAGATGTAAAGTGCCACTCAAGTAGTGAAAAATCCTCTTGATGTCTTGTCAATGCTTAGACCTTGGGCTATGCATAAATTTGCTGACCTGTGAGACTGCAAACTGAACATCCGGCCTTGTGTTGCATACATAAATAAGGCAACCAAGAGCAGTTTGGTAAAGAGTGACATCAACAAGATCACCAGCATCATGAAGACTCAATTTCAAACTTGTTTTGATGGGAGTGGCAATAGGTTTTCAATCCTCAAGTCCAAACTTACATATTAATGTCTCTATGTAACTTTTCTGACACAAGGCAATACCACCATCACAATGCTTAAATTGTATGCCCAAGTAATGATGCAAGAGCCCCAAATATTTCATCTTGAAAGTAGCATTCAAATCAATCTTAAATTAAGAAAAATATGTCATTCATTTGGTCCAATGATCAACAAATCATCCACACACAGAACCACAATGAGAGGTACATCACCCTCACACTTTACATACAATGTGCTTTCTATTGGATTGTTACGAAAGCCTCGTTTGAACAAATGCGTGTTAGCCTTCTCATACCAAGCACGAGGAGATTGCTTCAACCTATACAAAGCTTTCTTACATTTACACATTTTATCTTCCTACCCTTTAATGACAAAACCATGAGGTTGTGTTACATAAACTTCCTCAAATATGTCACTATTCAAGAAAGCACTAACAATGTCTGACTGATGAACATCCCAACCAAAATGAGCTATCAATGCACATAGAAAATTCATAGTAGTCATACGACAAGTGGAAGCAAAAGTCTCTTCATAACCTATACCTTTTTACTGTGCATAACCCTTCGCAACAATTCAAGCCCTATAACGATCAATCTCACCATGCGGCTTGCGTTTCAACTTGTAATAAACACACTTCTTACCAATGGAGTTTTTGCTAGGAGGCAAATAACATAAAGTCCATGTGTCATTTCCTATGAGTGCATCATATTCTGATTGCATGGCAGCCATCCAATTTTTTGAATTTTGTGCTTCATCAAAAGATAAAGGTTCCTCAATATCACATAAACTAGACACAACCAAAGCATAACAATCTGATGCAAAAGATGCATGGCAAGAACCTGAACGAGTACAACTAGACAAAGGTGCATCCAATTTACTGTCATGCAAAGTATGCACCATCCATTTAGGCATATTTATAGCATGCTCATTCTTAGCCGTTTCCTCATGAAGTACATCATGTACATCTGCATCAGTAATAGGCTGATTTGTAGCATTTTTAGAAACCCACATAGTTTATACATTTTCCTCATTAGAATATACATTTGAACTTCCACCAGTGCAAAGAGGCAACAATGTGTCATAAATGTCTTGTGAGCTTACATTACTATCTCTAGTATATGATAGCAAAGGCTGACTAGAGTCAAACACAACATATTGTGAAAACAAGATATGCTTTGTTTGCGGATGATAACTTGTAACTTTTGCTTTCAGTACTATAACCAACAAAATACATTTGACAACCTTATCATCCAATTTTTAGCGTTGTGTGTGTGTGTGTGGCACCAAAGCATATGCCAAACAACCCAAAACACGCATATGCTCAATAGAAGGCTTTCTATCATGCCATGCCTCATATGGAGTTATAGACTGCAAAGCTTTTGTAGGACACCTATTTAGTACATAAGTGGCACACATGATGGACTCAAGCCAAAGCAAATGCGGAAAAGATTGACTTTTGACCATACATCATGCCATTTCCGTCAGTGACCTATTTTTCCTCTCAGCAACACCATTTTGTTTAGGTGTATACGATATTGTACATTGGTGTTTTATCCCACAACTAGCCAGAAATACATTAAATTCATGAGGCATATTCTCCCACCCCTCGATCTGAATGGATGGTGCCCATAGTACATTTTTAGACATTCTCATCCATAGCCAGAAATTGTTTAGAGCACATAAACAATTCAAACTTCACTTTAAGTGGATACACCCATGCATGCTTGGATTAATCATCAATGAAAGTCATGAAGTAAAGGTAATTGCCCAAGTACGGAGTTTTCATGGGTCCACAAACATCACTATGCATAAGCTGCAACCTGCATGTGGCCCTAACTGAACCATCCTTTGGAAACTTTGAATACTGCATCTTACCCAAAATACATCCTTCACAAACATGTTTGATAGGTGCTTCAAGGGACAGATAAGAAGCAACTGTATCACATTTCTGCAAACGCAGCAAACTGGCAAAATTCAAATGCCCAAAACGCGCATGCCAAAGTTTTTCATCTGAAATAGCCTTAGAATCCGCAAGTGCATTTGCAAAATTTTACCCACACTTTTCATACAAAGTGAGCTTATACAGCCCATGGCATAAAATGCCAGATGCAACAATTTCATCATCGAAACTGAGATCATGTACTATACATCTGTCATTCACAAATTTGACTACGAATCCAAGTTAGCAAGTGCAAATATAGACAAAAGATTCTTCTTGATCCTAGATACACAAATGCATCAACAAGTGTGAAAGAACTGCCATTTGTAGCAGTGAGCACAATCTTTCCAACTCCCTGAATTGGATAAGAGGCATTGTTGGCACAAGCAACTGAATTCCCATGAGGGATAGACTCAAGAGAGGTAAACAAATCGCGATGTGAGGTAATGTGCTTTGTAGAGACATTGTCAAAATACCACACATGTGAATCTGTAGCAATTGACATGCATGCACCATGGATAATATGATCATAAGTGCACTTTTGCACTAAAAGCCCATTTTGCATCAACATCAACATCATAGTCTCCTTTCACAAAACAATAGTTGCATTTGTGCACTTTTGCACTAAAAGCCCATTTTGCATCAACATCAGCATCATAGTCTCCTTTCACAAAACAATAGTTGCATTTGTACTGGAACCAACCTCTTTCTTCTTAGCATCTTTTGCCTTCAACTTAGTATGCCTTCAACTTAGTACACTGCTTGATCAAGTGATCGTTAGCTTTACAATAATGGCAACACATCTTCTTTTTTCCCTTATCACCAGAATTCCAAGACGAATTGCTGCCAGTAGAAGCATTAGGAATAGGTGATTTACCACTTGTAGAAGAACCATCAGAAGTGGCTACATTGTTGTTACTCTTTTCTTTGAGCAGCAATAAAGGCCTGTTCAATTGCACGTTGTCTAGTCCTATTTTTTCTAGAAAGTGACTCTTGCAACAACAATGTGCATAATGCATCAAACTTGATAGCTTCTAGATTTCCTTGGGTCATAAGTCTCTAAGTACTAGCAAAAGTCTGGTAAGAATATGGCAAAGCATCAAGAACAGTCTGCACAAGGGAACTGTCAAAAATGACTTCACATGTAGAATTAAGTTTCTCATTGATATCCTTGACACCAGTAAGGAAAGTGTCCATATCATCTTCCTCATCCATAATCTTTGACTCAACTCTTTACGTAGCAATGCAATTTTTGTCTCATTCCGACTTACATAAAGACTAGCCAAAATATCCCAAGCCTATTTTGCAGATTTCATTGAACGAATGCGAGAAGTGATAGTGTGCTTCACAAACAACACAATCAATGCATGAGCCTATGCATATTTTACATCCCAACGAGCTTTCTCAGCTGTAGGCAAAGAAACTATGGCAGTAGAAATCTTGCTACCAAAACCTGCAACATCCTCAACATTGCCTACATCTGCAGAACTAGGACGTACATCAATGCCTTGCAAAATATTATAGACACCCTTTGACACAAGGGGACATGTTGCTTCATGTAAGCCCACATAGGGTAATTGTCCCCATCCCAATCTATCCTCAGCAGCAAACATCTTGAACACATCTGTGTTGTTGTCGGCCATGACGAATGCCTACACCTAATGTGAAAACTTCTCAAAAAGAGGAGAAACAAAGCAAGAAAAATACGTGGGTAGAAGCATGAATAGGTGGACTTAATACCTGTTTTTGAGACATATTGCTACTAGGTTTTTGTGGTTAGGTAGTAGCATATCATACAAACTCTAATTTTGTTACTTATGAGCTCAAACTAAAGTTCCCCAAGCAATGTTTCTATTTTGAAGCTACTACCTACCACTTTGTATCACTAGCTACCAACTTTAATAAGTAGAGGCTTGCTACCAGGTGGTAGCTACCATGTCAAAAAATAGGTAGCTAGTGTACCACCTATACATGCTTTTACCCACGGGCTATATAGCACAAACCATAGAAGACTGTAAGGGACATGTTATGAAAAAAATGGTAGTGATAGAAATTTTGCACAAAATGACAAAATAGTATGCACTGCTTGTAGTGGAAACAGAGTCCAAAATGAGCCCAAATGAAAACCCTGTGAACGCTCGCCAAAGCTCACAAAAATTGGAGAAAGTGAGCAGGCATGTGTTGGAGCTACTGGCGACTAAATTTGGGAGGACCCAACCTTCTCTGATACAATTGTTGGGATTAGGGTTGCAGGAAAACACACACAGCTTGGAGAAGATGAAGGAAGCTCAAGAAAGACAACAAATAGCGTATTACTCATGGATAGATAGCCCTAGATTGATGGGTGTATGTACAATGCACGGGGGGAAAACCCTCCTAGTGATGGAAAAAATGCCCTAAGTGTGTTCACACATGTCACTACCACATGTATATGGTAACAATTCTCTGTGCCGTGGACATCTTCTTATACACCCATTTGCAAGGCAAGGCTTGTTTTATATCTGGAAAATCTAATAGTTTCCAAGTTTCATTAGCCATAGTGAGTTATACTCAGATTGCATTTCCTGCTCCCACTTCAAGCTATATTCCATCTCAATAGCCTCTTGGTAGTAGGTAGGTTCTCTATAGTCAATGAACAATAGATAGTCGAATCTTGGCTAAAATCACTTAGGGGTATGAGATACATGTGTAGATCTCCTCATTGCCTAACTTGGACTTTGCTCTCTTAGGACATCACTAGCTCTCTCTAGAGCATTACTAATTCGGTACATTGCTAGTAGACTAGGCTATTTACGTAACTAGATTCGAGGCTACATCCTCATATGTTGCTTTGTGATACTCAACCTGTTTCATAGGTTGTCTATGCATCTTTCATTCACTTGTGAGGTGTGAATAACTCTCAAAGGTTCCAGGTGCGAGAGATGATAACCCATCTCTCCTTCTGCACCATAGCCAATGAAGATGCATTTGTGTGATTTGGGGTCTAGCTTCTTTCTAATATCTTTAGACACGTGAGAATGCCTCACACCTAAAACAACTTATCCACATCTCTTATGGAATCTTGTAGCTCAATGGTGTACTAGGCGACCTATTGATTATATGCACTGCTATCATCTTAGGGGGTTTTCACCCATTGGACTGACCTTTTTGCACTTTTTGGAAACCCCTATGCAAAGGATATGCCAGCGTTTGCATGTACTATTTTGAATTGATTCAAAACAAGATCTAATGAGCAAGTATCGAACTTCCTCAGAGGCTTTGATGGATATCCTTGGTGCCACATGGCAGTGAGATGTTGCGGTCTCTCTCTATCTAGATTCTCCCACTGCAAGCTGCTCGCCTCCCACGTCTCCAGGTTGATGCCACCTAGCAAGCCTAAAAATGGTACTTTCTTATACAGTATTATAGATTGTACCTTTCTTTTTTGGTGCATGCGACCAATGCAGCAATGGGGGAGGGGCTGGTTAATCGGGGTGTAAAGGGAGGGATGCAAGAGAATTTGCAAAGATTCTATGTAATGAAATAGAGAAAGAGACCTAGGTAGGTGGCAATTTATTTTTTTATCAAATAGGTCTCTTTAATTTTGGAAAGTTGATGTATTAATAGGAATCTCATGATATGCCTTCTGGATCAAGGAGAAGGACGAAGGTATAATGGAATTTGTGAGCGATGAGAGGGCACAGAGACAAGAACATGGCAGGGAAAGAGCTAAGGTTGTGGGCATTTTTGGACTATCAACAGCTGCTTTGAAAGGAGGTGGCATGGCCAAAGGAGGACGAAAGTGACCTACATAACGCTGCTAGCGAAAAAGATTTTTCATATAACATGGGTGCACCTTGATGTATCATGGGTAGCTTGGAGGCCTGCAGGTTGCCACACTTGCAACTGAACGTGACTTCTCTCTCTCTCTCTCTCTCTCTCTCTCTCTCTCTCTCTCTCTCTCTCTCTATATATATATATATATATATATATATATATATATATATATATATATATATATATATATATATGTATATGTGTGTGTGTGTGTAGATATATATATATATATAGATAGATATATATAATGTGTGTGTGTGTGTGTTAGAGTTATGGTGTAGCGGAGATAATGTGGCGTGCTCTCTATAGTGGGTGCTCCCCACTGCAATGTGCGTGATATCTCACTCCACATAATGAAAACAGAGAAGACAATGAATAACAAAGTAACAACACCAAGACTCAGTAGTGGAACCTGACTAGCATGAACATCAACTAACTCAAAGAAGCCAGTATAGACTCTGGCATGACAACACAATCAGCTCCAGGCCAGAACTCACGGGTACAATGGGGGTGTCGAGGCTCAAGTGTGCAGGGATGGTGCATATGTGCCCTGTATGAACTCAAGATGGTAGACTCAAGATGAATGAACACACAAAGTAGATGATAATGATAGCGTTGATGACTAGAACCCACCACTCATATGTATCTCCTAAGGAGCCTCCAATGGCTAAGACTATATCCAAATTGAGGTGGTGGTGGTCTGGCCACGATGTCCACTTGAACACCATATGTATCATTTTGCCACATGTCACTTCCCAGGCGAGAGTCCATCTCCTGTAAACTCAAGCCCAACTGCAACTAACTTGCCTAGCCTGTGCCAGTGACATTGTAGCCCTGCTTCTACAGGTTGCCCGTCACAAGACCACTCATTGTCCCGATGGGAGAGAATATTGAAACTGGGAAGAAAGGAAAAAGTAGCCAACCAGACTAAAGAAGATGATGTAGGTATTTTTAGGAGGAAATGATGAAGGAGTACGAATAGCTCCGCCTCAAGGAAATAATCTGTCCAAGAAAGCAGAAACTGAAGAAGACCCAAGCATAAAAAATTTCAAAAGTCACGAAGCTCTGAACTATGCCAAATACTCACAACACATTTATCGTGTAGGCTGATATTGGAAGTTGCTGTAGGGAATTCCACTAAGCTTGTGAAAATTTCCCACTTTTCTTCGATGCAAGCTAAAAATCTAACAAGGGTTTTAGGGCTCCAACTGGTTCCATTCTTTGAAAATTTGTCGGACCAAGGAGGTGGGGAGCACTGAGGAGGTGGTGAGGTCTAGGGAAGCTGGGAGGGGTGGGTAGGGACGAGGGGGGTAGGGAGGGGTGAGAGTAGGTGGGTAGGGGCGAGAGGGGGTGGGTAGGGTCTAGGTGGGGTGAGTAGGGGCAAGAGGGGAAGGGAGGGTGGGTACTAGGTAGGGTCTAGGGGGGTGAGTAGGGGTGAGAGGGGGTGGGTAGGGTCTAGGTGGGGTGAGTAGGGACGAGAGGGAAAGGGAAGGTGGGCAAGGGAGGGGGGGGGGGGGGGGGAGTAGGGCCGAGAGGGGAAGGGAGGGGGGATAGGGGATGAGGATAGGGTCTGGGGGGGGGGGGTGAGTAGGGGCGAGAGGGGAAGGAAGGGTGGGTAGGGGTGAAGGTAGGGATTGAATGCCCGAAAGGTGCTCACACTAAGCTTGAAGATGTCCAAGATGCCAATGCCATCCATAACGAAAGACCAGACAAGGACACACATGGAAAAGAAAACCTCCACATTCTCAGTTTCAAAGCATTGTAGGCCAAGGCCAAAGGCTTACACAGCCTCTGTGATCTCCACACTGGCTACGAGCTCAATTGGATTATTGGGTTCAGTTACAATAGAAACATTGTAGAAGGATGTATCTTTAGACAAAGATTGAATAGAGACCCCATAACAAGGCATAGACTTGGTGGCTTTCAAACACTCTAGTTTGTCCTCGTCTGACCTATCAAGTGGAGTAGGATGTTCTAATTTATGGTTGGTTTCCATTGACAAAGAACTATACTGCACCACAAGATCAGTTCCTCCTTCTAGGCGAATGGGTTGTATTGGGGAGAATTTCCCCAATCATGTAGAGCTTTAGTGTGTCATAGCCATGGCTACCGATGAGCAAGGGAAATCCTCCCTCAACCTAGGGATGTCATAATAATCAATATCTAATTATCCTAAATGATTTTCTCATGTTAAACTGATCATTTAATATGGGGAAGTGCCAGGGGAGAAAAAGCTAGAATATTGGTTAAAGTTAGCAGACCGACCAAATTAGGGATCCAAAGGAGGGAAAATAGGGATCCAAAGGGCGGGGGGGGGGGGGGGGGGGCATCTACAAAAGAGCTATGTGCAACAATGGGCTCCAAAGACCTTAGGGTTCAGCCCATTAAGACTTCCAAAATGCTAAGGTTCCAAAATTCAAAGGTTGTGTCCAAACGTCAAAGACTAGGAAAATTGGATGCTTGGTGTGTGTCCCAAAAGTCGTCAATCATCCCTACATAGGAGAGGGCGAGCCCTAGAAGTAGGAGATGAGAGAGAAAATTACACACACACACACACGCTCCCTTTACACAAAGGGAATGAGGGACACATGTCAGCTCCCTAGCCCAGATGCCCACAAGGTGTACTTAGTTCCTATTGGATGGCCTTGGAGGTGGACCAATGAGAATTAAGCTAAATCTAGTTTAATTAATCTAAAAAACACTTAATAAAGTAACCAATAAGAATTAAGCTCTCTAGAAGATATTGGACAGTCTCTCAAGGGGTCCAATGAGCATACAACAACCCAATGGCTTGCCTGATTCCTATTGGCCAGGAGGCAAAGGGGTCCAATGAGAGTTTAGTTGAATTAAATAATTACCTAAAGCTCTCACAAAAGGGGAAAGGGGGACACATGTCAAAAGACTATCACTTATGCTGCGTAATTTCCATTGGCTAGGCCTAGGGAGGTCCAATGAGGTGAGAGGAGGAGCAAATAGCAAGAGGGGTCGACCAAGAGAGAGAGCGGGGGCTTATTTTTGCAAGGCATTATCACACACACACTCACACAATGTCATGTGTGAAGAAAAGAATACTCTCTCTCCTTCTCAAGCTTTAATGGAAAGCTTACCACCTACTTCAAGCTTGTGAGAAGGGAGGCCTACACCAACAACTCTTGGCTTTGTGATGCAAATCCAACCAAGAGCCAAGCTTCAATGCATGCTCATCTCCTCTACATGCTAATTACTAAGCTAATCTATGCTAATATGAGTGATTATGTGAGGAGATGTACATCTTTCTCATAAGAATACTCCTTCTTCCTCTCAATCTACTCTCATACCCCGCTAGCTCTCACCATCTTTGAAGGTGTGTGAGGTCTTGGGTCTGAGACCGTGAGGGAATTGATGTTGTGTTTAATAAGTGTTTTGCTTAGTGCATGAAGTTTCCATATTCATTGCACTAGCTAGTATTGAAGGAACATAAAGAATTGTATTGTAAAATGTCTCTCTTGATGGGAGAAACCATGATACAAAGCCTTTTGGAGGGGGGACCGGCTCCATGCTAATCTGGTCCTCAACTATTGTCAATTTCTTAATTTCTCTCTCTTTTGAAGTATTGTTCATGCTATCTAACTAGGTGTTACACTTTTTGTTGCTCTCTCCACCCAAGCACTCTTGTTATTCTCATTAGGAAGCTATTCTAATGAAATGCTCACTATGTTCATGCTATTTTCCGCTACACACAAATTACTACACCACTAAATGTTACATTGGTATCAGAGCACAATGTTTCTCTTTTCTTGCTCAAGAAGGAAGGTCCTCAAGCTAGCTATAAATGGTTGGTACTATTAATTGCATGTGAGTAAGTAGAATAGGAATTTTTCATCCTTGCAGTGTGCCTGCCTTTGTGCAGTTAACAGGGCATTACCGTCGAGAGCTATGGTCTTAATAGTGGAGTCCTATGGGGCTTGCCTACGGCTTAACCACTATTGAGCTATTAGAAGCTTGACAGGATCCAGTGCTGTTTTGGTGTTGAACGACCCTCTCTTCTATTCCTTGCAATTAATGGTATTTGAGCCACGGGTATAGTAGCTTGAGTGCTTTTTCTAAAGGGGTAAAGAGGAGTAGCAACTAGGGCGTGAAGTGCCAAATTACACCTAAAACGTTTACACCTAAAAGTTGTTAGAATGGCTGACAATAGTAAAGAGACTGAAATTAATGTTGATAACTTTGATTTTTGCTAATGATCAAGCTACTAATGATGCCCCAATGCTTGTTAACTATCTTATTTCTAGGCTTCAACAAGCGATGAGAAATCCATCCCTCCAAAGTGAAGTGCAACGGCAGCTTCGTGCTCATGGGATTCTCCAAGCTCCCCACCATGACGAAAGAGCACCTAGGAAGCACCCTTGCGAGACTTCCAAAAGAGGCCTCTCTCCGATTTGGGAAGAATAAGAGGATCCATATGAAGGGCTGAAAAATTTTCTCCTTGATGACGCATCTCCTTCTCAAAGAAGAATTCAAGAGCCTCCACCAAAGGAATGAGAAATAAGTCAGTCTCCTACCACGTCGACGGAGATGGCTCCACGAAGACGGCAGGCTAAACGCTCTCCATCACCTCCAAAACAGAGAAGACCATCGCATACTTCTCCACACCATACTTCAAAGAGGAATGACAAAAAGAAAGAGAAGAAAAAGGCGAGAAAGAGAACACCCTCTTCTCCATCTTCTTCATCCTCTTCCTCTTATGAAAGTAATGGTGAAGACAATGAAGATCAAGGCAAGAAAAAGGCGAGAAAGAGGTTACCCTCTTCTCCATCTTCCTCAAATTCTTCATCTTTTGAAGAAAGTGATGGTGCAACCTTTGAACCATCAAAAAGAAGAGGCCATAGAAATCCTATGCCACATGGAAGAGGTCGTCCAAGCTCAAGAAATTCAAAGAGGGAGGGAAGAGCATCTCTTTCCTTACCTATGATGGCACTTTTGGTGCTACGGACAAAGTCTTGGCCTTTATCCAACAATTTGATGCGGCGTTTGGAGATGAGGGCTTCACGGAGTCCTCTAAGCTACACCATGTAGCTATGCACTTTCAAAAGTCCGCCAGGCAATGGTGGTCTAGCCTATGGGCCAACGGTGAAGCTCCACAAACATGGAATGCTTTAAGAGCTTCCATTATGAAGCAGTTTTTCGCTACCGATTCCAAAGACAAAGTACTCACCGAATGGCGAAGCTTGAAGCTCTCTCCCTACGAATCCATTCACAAATATGTAGACAAGTTTTGGGATTTACAACTCAAAGCCACTGTCTTCAAGAAGTTGGATTTTGGAGAGCAAAAGCAACAATTTTGTGCGGGCTTAACTGAAGAAATGACAGAGTATGTCAACTCCCAAAGGCCACGCACCATATTGGCGGTTATACACCATACTATGGTGGCCTCTCGACTCAATTTCCAAACTGGGGCTAAAAGAAATTCTAAGCCCACGAAGAACAAGGGTTCCAATGAGCCTAAGGGGAAGGACAATGTCCAAAAGTCTCCTAAGGGCAACTTGAACAAAGCTAAAGAGAAGGGAGTTTATAAAGGCAAAAATAAACTCTCTCTTGAAGAGCTTGAGTGTTATCTCAAGGATAACCGCCCGCTGTTTCAAGTGCCGCGAGCAAGGGCATGCGTACCGCGCTTGTCCCCAAAAGAGCACCCACCATGAACCTCCTAGAGCTACCTTGGTCAAAATCCAACAGGAGGAAATTCACCACAAAGGATCTCCTCGATGCCATGCTTGGGAAAAGGTAAGAGAACATGATGCTTTTATTCTCTTTGACCCTGGTTCTACTCACAATTTTGTATCTATAGAGTTTGCCACCAAGCTAGGCATACAAGCCTACGAGATGGGAGATGTCCTACCCGCAGACGATGCTTTCAAGGGGCAAGAAGCTTCAGTCACTCCCTTAATCGGGAAATTGAGGCTCCATGTCCAAAGCTATGTGGACAAAGAGGACTTATTTATCTCTCCTCTCAAGCATGAGAATGTAATCCTAGGGGCACCATGGTTTGAATGCATGGCTGCCAATGTTAAATTCCCTAAAAGGAGAATCTCCTTTAAGTTCAGGGAAAAAGATATGTATATAGATGCTAAGGAAATGGGTAACACTATACCCATTGTACATACACAAGCTTTTAACAAGCCAATATAAAGAGCTTTATTTCCGTGTACATGATTTTTGTTAAAGATTCTCAAAATGAACCTAATGTTTTAGCAGAAGAAAATATACACAATCAAAAGGAATTAGAGTTATCCAATTTTCTCAAGGGGTTTCAAGATGTCTTTATTGACGACATCCCTTGTGAGCTACCTCCTAAACGAGGCAATGATGACCATGCAATTGAACTTCTTCCAGGAAGATCACCGCCTAACAAACCTCCTTATAGAGTTTCTCAAGCTCAACAAGAGGAGATTATGCGGCAAGTGCATGAGTTAGTTGAGAAGGACATGGTGAGGCCTAGCTCATCTCCATTTTGTTCTCCTGTGCTAATAGTGCAAAACAAAGATGGCACATATCGCATATGTGTCGACTATAGAGCACTAAATAGGATCACTATCAAAAATAGGTTTCCCAGTCCACGAGTAGAAGACCTATTTGATAAGCTACAAGGGTCCACCTACTTCAATAGGATTGACCTGAAAAGTGGCTATCATCAAATAAGGATAGTTGATCAAGACATTGGAAAGACCGCATTTTGCACTACGTTTGGTCTTTAGGAATACATTGTCATGCCTTTTGGCTTGACCAATGCACCAGCCACATTTAACCGCTTAATGGAGAAGCTATTCAGGCCTCACCGAACCTTTACTGGAGTGTTCTTTGATGATATCATCTTCTACTCTAATTCATTAGACGAACACAAGCAACACCTCCAGGTAATATTTCTAAGAGAGAATAAACTTTATGTTAATCGAAAGAAAAGTGAATTTTTCTTACAAGAGATTCAATATTTAGGTCACATTATCTCTCAAGATGGCATCCAAATGGATCCATCAAAGTTAGAGATAACAAAAGGATGGCCTAAACCAAGGAATCTTCATGAGTTAAGAAGATTTGTAGGTATGTGTGCATACTATAGACACTTCATAGAAAAGTTCTCACTAATAGCAGGACCATTACATGACCTATCAAAGAAAAGCATTAGGTACACATGGTCTTTCAAGGAGAACAATGCTTTCGAAAAGCTTAAACAAAAGCTTATCTCTCAACTTGTGCTTACACTACCGGATCTCTCAAAGCCATTTGAGGTCCAATGTGATGCTGGTGGTGATTGCCTTGGAGATGTTTTTCTTCAAGAAGGGCACGCCATAGGCTATGAAAATCGAAGGCTCGACCCTGTTGAGCAAGCTCTAGGCATATATGAAAAGGAACTCCTCGCAGCTCTACATGCCTTAGACTCATGGAAGCCGTATTTATTGGGGACTCCTTTCATTCTGCAAAGGGTTCACCAAAGTTTAAAGTACTTCATGACGTAGACCAAGCTCTCCGACAAACAAATGAGGTGGGAAAACTTTCTTTCACAATTTCATTTTCATATTGCTCACATTGCTGGCAAGCATAATCAAGTAGCCAATGCACTCTCAAGACAGCCGATAGTGAATGCGGTTTTCATAGCAATTCACAATGATCTATCTTCTATGAGAGATGAGTATGCTATTGATCCCGATTTTAGAGATGTGATTTCAGCCCTTGCACTAGGGAAGAAAGAGGAACCATTTACTTTACAAGATGGTTATCTTCTCTATGGAAATAGACTATGCGTTACTAGCTCACTACGTGAGAAAGTAATGTATGAATCTCATGCTCCTCCTTATGCAGGGCATAGAGGGATTCAATCTACCCTAAAGGGGATTGAAACATATTTCTATTGGCCTACCATGAAAGCAAACATAAAAGAGTATGTTTCTAAATGTGTGGTATGCCAAAAGACGAAGTTTGATAGAGGGAAGCAACTTGGATTGCTTCAACCTTTGCCAATCCCTAATTCACCATGGGAGAGCACATCCATGGATTTTATCTTTGGATTGCCTAAGTCTATCCATGGGAATACAAGAATATGGGACGATAGTAGACAGTTCCAGTAAATAAGCTCATTTTATACCTGTCAAAAAGGCTATCAAAGCCCATCAAATGGCAACCCTCTTCATTTCACAAATCTTCAAGTACCATGGCTTGCCAATGTCCATAGTGTTGGATAGAGATCCTAGAATGACCAGTAATTTCTGGAAGGGTCTCTTTGAGAATTTAGGAACAAGGCTAAATTTCTCTTCGGCCTATCACCCGCAAACGGATGGCCAAAGTGAAATAGCTAACCTAACAATCCTCGAGCTACTAAAAGCCTACGTAACGGAAGTAGATCAAAGATCCCAATGGGAGAAGTACTTACCCTTAGTGGAGTATGCTTACAATAACACTGTACATACTTCCACGGGAAAATCACCTTTCGAGGTAATTGAGGGAAGATCAAAAGGTCCCTTGCTACTTAAGGTACTTGGGAAGATCTTCACTGCATATGAGTATAGCAGAGACCTACAAGAATCCTTCCAAAAGATTAAGGATGCTATCTCTATCTCACAGCAAAGGAAAAAGGCAACTGCTGACAAGTACAGAAGAGCCCAAGTCTTTAAAGAAAATGATTGGGTCTTACTCAAACTTCCCAAGGCTCGATTAAGGCACACGACAGGCAAGAATCCTACAGGGCACCAAAAGTACTATGCTAAGTTAGCAAAAAGGTACTATGGTCCTTTCCAGATTCTTAGGCCAGCCAATGAGATGGCCTATCAACTCAAGTTGCCTAGCCATTGGCTCATACAAAATGCTTTTCATGTGAGACTATTAAAGCCTTACAAAGGAGAGCCACCCCAAGAATCTACTATTGAAGACCCACCGGAGATCGAGGACCAAGAAGAGGTGCTGGAGCCAAAGTCCATTCTCTGACATGAAGACAAGGTACTAAGAGGCGGTAAGACTATCCAATGATATCTTATTAAGTTAAAAAATTATCCTTTTGAAGATGCTAGATGGATACAAGGCATACAATTAAAGGATAACTCAAACCTTGTCAATGCTTACAATGCTTCCCTAGAGTAAGCAAATGTACAAATGTTGAAAATGAACAAAGTTTTTGTCTTATAAGACTCTCTTTTTCTTTATTGTGCACAAAAATGAAGTAGTATGTATACTTAGATCAAGTTTGCGGAGACGACGTCTCCCAAACACCAAGTAGATCTTGTCACTCAACTATGGAAGATTGATAGGACTAGTGTGCAGACATGCTTGCGGCAGCTTAAGCTCTCAAGCACCAAATGGATTAGTCATCCATTCTGGAACGATGTCGTAGGGTAAAATAGGGATCCTCTACCCTCTAGAAAAAGGACTAATGAATATGCTTTATCTTCTCTACCCCATAGTCAATGATGACTATGATTTCAAGAGAGAGGTAATGTCATAATAATCAATATCTAATTCTCCTAACCGATTTTCTCATGTTAAACTGATCATTTAACCTGGGGAAGTGCCAGGGAAAAAAAGCTAGAATATTGGTTAAAGTTAGCAGACCGACCACAATAGGGATCCAAAGGAGGGAAAATAGGGATCCAAAGGGGGGGACCATCTGCAAAAGAGCTATGTGCAACAATGGGCTCCAGACACCTTAGGATTCTGTGCGCGTATGTCGCACGTGTCAATGCAAGGAACTTGCCGATACACCGTGTGTGAGCCACAAATGGCTCCAAGCACACAACAAGCCTAAACTAGTAAGCTCAAAGATGGCGTTGGTGTGTCACTCACCGCTCTACGCTTGCTTCGTGGAGGATTCCTTGCCGCGAAGAAGAGGGAGACACCGCTACGCCGCGCTCAACCGCCTCGCCGCCATCGTGCCGCCGCAATTCTCGATTGCACACTCTCTCTCTCTCTCTCTCACGCATAGACACACACAAGGAGATGAAGAAGAAGAAGATGGAGATGGAGCAAGAGCACTCTTCAATTGCACAAATGAGAGAATGCGTGAATTCTAGGTTTAGTTGACTTTTATGATGAGCTCGCCCCATTCACACTTGGGTGCCCATGTTTAGCCAACTAATCCCTTGAATGTTCCAGTTAGAGTGTGCCTCTCATCGGCGATCACTATTACCCTTTTCCTATTGGATCGACAAGCCCGATACCTGACTCTACCAAGTAAATAATACAACGTCCGTTGTAGGTGATAGGGTGCCCATGAGCCGTGAGGGTTAACATGTCCCCCCTTCCTCATGTAGATTCCGTCCTCGGAATCTATTGAGTTGAAGCTCGTTCGTCGAGGTGGAAGAGCATTTGAGATGAATGTCCTTAGACTTCTTCAGTCACTGCAAAATCAAACAACATTGTCACAGTAATTGCCTTCTCATATAGAATTAAAAAGCATATGCACTTGTAGGCAAACAATGTGTGGGTATGTCGCACGTGTCAATGCAAGGAACTTGCCGATACACCGCGTGCGAGCCACAAATGGCTCCAAGCACACAACAAGCCTAAACTAGTAAGCTCAAAGATGGCGTTAGTGTGTCACTCACCGCTCTACGCTTGCTTCGTGGAGGATTCCTCGCCGCGAAGAAGAGGGAGACGCCGCTACGCCGCGCTCAACCGCCTCGCCGCCGTCGTGCCGCCGCAATGCTCGATCGCACTCTCTCTCTCTCTCTCTCTCTCTCTCTCTCACGCATACACACACACACACAAGGAGATGAAGAAGAAGAAGATGGAGATGGAGCAAGAGCACTCTTCAATTGCACAAATGAGAGAATGCGTGAATTTTAGGTGTAGTTGACTTTTATATGAGCTCGCCCCATTCACACTTGGGCGCCCATGCTTAGCCAACTAATCCCTTGAATGTTCCGGTTAGAGTGCGCCTCTCATCGGAGATCACTCTTACCCTTTTCCTATTGGACCGACAAGCCCGGTACCTGACTCTACCAAGTAAATAATACAATCATCCGTCGTAGGTGATAGGGTGTCCGTGAGCCGTGAGGGTTAACATGCCCCCCTTCCTGATGTAGATTCCGTCCTTGGAAGCTATTGAGTTGAAGCTCGTTCGTCGAGGTGGAAGAGCATCTGAGATGAATGTCCTTAGCCTCCTTCAGTCACTGCAAAATCAAACAACATTGGCACAGTAATTGCATTCTCATAAGCAATTAAAAAGCATATGCAGTTGTAGGCAGACAATTTGATTGGTAACATAATTTTAAACCATTTGTCAGCAATAAACATTAAATTTAAATATAATCAAATGCATAAACAGATGTAAATGTAAAAATGAAACAAGTCTGGGGTCGCTAATTTAACGATCGAAAGGTACTAGAGATCGACTATTAAAACCATGGATAAGCTTCTTAATTTTCTTTGGTCAATTAAGTTGTTTAATCACGAGAGCCAAGTATTTCATGTTTGAGGGCTGACTAGAGGCTATACCTAGAAGACCTTGTAGTTAAGCTACGATAAAAGAAATTTCTCATGAAATCATCGCCTGACCGATTACCTTTTCTTTGACCCCCCAAAGTCTTTACAGTGATTCAATTTTGATGTGTGTGCTTATTTTGTATGCCTTGGGTTTTTTGCTTTTGAAGGAAAAGCGCCCACACTGGGAACCTCTAGGGCTCTAGTACCATATGTGATACATGTGAGTGAAGTACCAATTCAAGCTGAGATTTCTCTTCCAGCTTAAAATTTTACATTGTGACACTTTGATTTTTTGTTTGTTCATTTTCAACATTTTAATTTTGTAACTTTGGGGGGTCATATAACACTGTTACACCTCCCCAGGCTCATCACACTAGTAAACTCCCTTTATAATACTTAAGCTAAAGATCAATAGGGTCAAGCCCACTAGAAAACCCTAGTACGTTTCACACAATTCTGCCTAAATCGGATTAAGAACCTAAGTAACCATTGATTATTAGGAAGGCATTCCCCATGGTATTAAGAGAAGATCTCTAACACCTAGCTTGGTCAAACTAGCTTAGTCGGACTGCTTGATTTTTAAACCTAGACAAGTGATTATGACAAAAATTACATTGAATTTAATGTTTGATACTAAACAAAGGCACTGAATATTATGCTACCAATCACAATCAAAGCAGACAAGCATGGATGCAAAAAAGATAAGGGGCAATGCTAATGGACAAGAAACACCTGTTTGTGTTGATGGTCTCGCTTGATTTGAAGTGTGAACGAGAGAAAGATCCCATGAAGGTCCAAATCCTAACCACAACAACACGTTCTTGTACACACAAGGAAACACAAAGAATACCTCTAGGAGGCACATTAGTGGGAAAAAGGAACTTTGCTAATCATTCAAATCTAAAACAGAAACACTCCTATCGTACTAATTCTACCTACCCTCCATCATTGAGTGATGAGGATCAAAGGTGTTTTATGGCATAGGTTTCTGTTTCAGTGTACCGGATGCGAATGTGTAGGTCTGAGTCAATGTTTTGACTTTTATTGTGTACTCGTTCGCTAATTGCTCTTGCTCTTTATTTTTTTTGTTTTTTGTGATTATAAGGCTTTATATGTACATTTCCTAAGATTGGGAGATTGAGAGGTCAAGGAGGAAGGTTGAGAGGGGAGTGAGTGAATGATGACTATCAGCAAACACTCCCCCCTTCCTTGGGTAGATCATACCGTTTGAAATGTGCTCATCACCCCTTGAAACCAATTGTTCCAGTTGGTAATAGGTGAGGATTTTTGCCAGTAGTTTTCTCTTACCTTAGGTGCCTCGTCAAGTTGCAAGGGTGGTAAGGTACTCTCCCAGGATCGAACTTGAAGTGGTTCATCAGGTGATTCATGAATACTGGGATGTGTGGATTTGTTTGTAGTTTCATGGAGGTCCACTATTGTAGGTGGAGGCTGCACGGAGAAGATTTTACCTCTATGGATGCATTACATGAGGAGCTAGAAGCTTCATGGGACTCCCCCCTTATTGAGCTAGGTGGAACAAATTGTTCTTTCTTCGGTACCCAAACTAGCTTTGGAGCGGGTGTGTAACATTCCGTGATTTTTTCCTTTCCGCGATCTTCAATTCGTTTTGGAGCCAGAGGATTGAGCTCACATGGACCCGACGACAAGTAAGAGCACAATTTACGTTTTGGCACCCAAATTTGATCATTTCCTTCATAGTAGACTTGGGCTTCCAATACTCGTTTAGGAATCCATCACAACATTTTCTTACTTTTCTTGGAGCGAGTGGGAGATTTTTTACAAGGCTTGTGTTTTTTAGCACTAGCTATGGTTGCTAAAGAAGATTTAGGGATCCACTTGTATGTTTTCTTCGTTATATTAGGATGAGTCTTGTCAGAAGCTATATGCATTGCTTGTAGCATATTTAAGGGTACGGGCATTTCATCCCCCTCAGGTGTTACCCAGGTTGTCCCCCTATTTCCCCAAGTGTCTATGGTTGCTGCTAGGTGGACCCAATCCACATTGTC
Source organism: Adiantum capillus-veneris (assembly GCF_014529385.1). Lineage (NCBI taxonomy): Eukaryota > Viridiplantae > Streptophyta > Polypodiopsida > Polypodiales > Pteridaceae > Adiantum > Adiantum capillus-veneris. Next base: position 115,262,301 of record NC_140948.1, on the reverse strand, counting down.
TGACTCAGTCATCCCAGGTAGTACATCCATATAAGGAGAATCTTCTCCAACATCAGTGTCCGCTTTACACGTATAACAATACTGCAATGGGGCCGAGTGAACTGTGGTGTCAGATCTATGATCAATTATAAACCTGTTTCCTAGAGGATGTGCTCGACCCGTCACAAGATCCACTCGAATGACAGAATCTTAGAATGGTAGGTAGACATGGTTCTTAGACCAGTCATGCACCATTTTTGCTTCCCTCATGAAAGGACTTTTAAGATCATCTCCGATGCCATAGTGTGTTTGGAGAAATCCATAACAATGAAGGCAAAGACCTTGATCTTGAGATCTTCTAGCATCCCAATAGGTTTCACAATAGACCCATTGGCCATATTCACTACTATGGTTGTGGTCGCAAGGTGAGGTCTTCCCATAGTTTCCCATCATTTTTTAGTCACAATGCTAACCCCAATGCCACCATCAAGGATTCACTTCACAGTTAATCCCTTAGTAGTGATTGGTATGGTCGCATTAGATTCATCACCCTCAAAGTATTGTCCCAACTTGTTAATAGGTATTTCTATAACAAGGTTCTCACCTAGGTTGGGTTGTGGATCTAAGTGTTCCTCCTCCATTGGAATCTCCCCAGCTCCATCCATCTGTGCAAATTGTGGTAGCCCAATCTTTAATTCTCCATTGAGAAGGCTCGAAGAGCTGAGACTAGCCCAGGGTCTTTATATAGTGTGGACATGATTGTGGTTCTAACTTCTGAAGACATGAAATCCATCAATTTGGCAATGTTTAACGGCACCTTTTGGAATTCAGTCCCTTGACGTGGGGAAGATGGGACCTCCATTTCTTTGATAGGATCAAGTAGTCCCTCTGTAAACATTCTTTCCATCAAAAAGTAAGTACGCCCACTTTCCCATGACTTTAAGTCACTTTCTTCTTGGATGAAACTAGGTATGGCTAAGGGTCTATGGACTTGGTGAGGTTGATGTTGCATAGGGAACACGGTGTCTGTAATTTGGATCTGCCTAGGTGCTTGTTCTAGATCCCTTTGGGTATCGTCTACCAAACTCCTTAATTTCTTGACTCGCTCAATCTCCTCTATAGGGTTTGGGTAAGTTCCTATCTTCTTTTTGGATCCTGGCCATTGTGGCTCATGAAGATCTTCCTTGTTGGTTTCTATCTTAGTGGTTGTTTTGGTCTCCATGGTTTCACTTGAATCAGAATCCTCTTCAGCATCGTTCATATATACGGGGTCGTCACCAGTCCCTATGTTGGTCTTTGAATTGGGGTTTGACTTCGCTGCTTTTTGCGGTCTCTTTCTTTGTGTTTTCTTCTTTTTCTGAGATTGGGCAATTGATGCCGTGTCTCTTTCCTCAAGAATATAAATTTTTTTTTGGAGCATCGATCGTGTGAGTACGTTTATTGGTACCACAGGGGTACTTTGTGATGGCTCCTCGGTAACTTCAATCAAGTTTACTGGCGTGATCTTCGGTGCATTTGGATTATTTGGACATTGGGCAATCAAATGATCTATGCCACATCGATTACACATGAGTATTGGCATTGTAGACGTGCTCGCTTGATTGGTTTGCATTAGTGTGGCGTTCTTTTGTAGCCTAATAGGACACTCGGCTACACGATGTGGACCTCCACACTCATAGCATTGAAGAGGTGGTCTCTTAGCAGTGTAATTAATATTTTGGCCTCCTGCCGCAAGAGCAGCTACTTGATATACAGGTTTGACTTGTCCCCAATAGTCCTCCATGTAGTATTGTGGACTTTCCAGCCCAGGCAATATTAGGATCTATATCTTCCTCACAGCCTTCCAAACAAGAAATAGATGACTCACAACCCACTTGATCCACACAAGTGATTCTTGGATGTGGTGGTTGCGGTCCTAGCACTGGAGGTGGTAAAGGTGTTGTTTGAACAACATTTTGGGCCCTAGGGACCATGTGTTATGATGTTTGTTCAAGAGGTGGGGCCGGCATCAATGCAGGCACTCGAGGTGTGTCTATCCATGCTAAGGTTGGTCTATTGGCCATCACGCGCTTAAATACTATGCAATCCTTAGCTTGATGACCATACTTTCCACATGCATTGCAACTCCCATTGAATTTTACTCTAAAAATAGGGCATTCACTGGTACTATGAGGTCCATAGCATACTGAGCACCATTGTTGATCCCTTCTTGGATACATATGATTGTTTTGTGGAGCATGATTGTCTCTAAGACTCTCTTGAATAGCCTTGGTGAGATCTGCTAAAGTCATCTCAGATATTTTTGGCTCCTTAGCAATAGGCTTTAGGGTCATTGGTTGATGCCCTGATGCTTGCGAGCTAATAGATTTAGGTTCAATAGACACTCTTTCTCCTTGAATCATTAAATTATCCTCCAAGATTGCATTGGTGGTGACTGCTTCCCAAGTGGTGATACCTCTAATGAATAAGCCATTGTAGATATCCTCATGTCGTAATCCCCTAATGAATCTATCAAGAAATTGGTTATTGTTGAAGCACTCATTTGGATTACATCGAGAATTCAAATGCTTCAAGTGACTAATAACGTCTCTCACCGACTCTCCTTCCTCTCGTTGGGCTTTCTGGAGCTGAGAGGCTACACCCCAAAGTACTCCCTCTCATATGTATTCTTTCAAGAACAGTCTCCTAAGAGTAGGGTAAATCTTTTTTTCTTCCACCCTTAGGGTTCTATACCAATCCCCAACCTTTCCACTTAAGGTTACGGCTTAAAGCATTGCTATTATGTAGGTCATTGTGTTCTCCTAGAGAATTGCATATTTGTTCAAAAACTTCGATATGCTTTCTCACATCCCCGTCTTCACTAAATTTTTGTGTGAGCTTGGCTATTTGTACTGCCTTTCTTCTAGGCTCTCTATCAGGCGCGTTACACATATTCTCAGCAATAGATCGACCAAGAGCTTGAGAAAATGTTGCCAAGTCACCTAAGTGAGCAGGCATCATGGATGAAGGCGCTCCAGAGACTACATGTGGAGTAGGTATTGCAATCGGGCTTGGCGCATAGGAAGCCCTTGGGTTCCACGTTGGGTACGATGTTGTGCCATGTGGTGGTCCAAAGTTCATATGTGTGGCCCTAGGCATAGCAGACGTCGGATGTGACATGCTAATGCTAGCCGGTATAGTCCCATGGAAATAAGAACTTGGGTGTTGTGGTTGTGGAGCATAGGTAGTTGAAACAATGGGAGGGGTAGGGACTACATGAGTATGAGGACCCATGGGTGTATACGATTGGTACACACTTGTAGGTACTGTTGCAAGCATTGAGCTACCATGTAGTGGTTCTTTACTAACAAATGAGGTCCATGGCGTGTTTCTTGGCATGCCCATCATTGGGATAGGCATGGTAGCTGTGGTGTCATCAAGGGAAAGATGAGCTAGACTTGGAAAGGTGAAGCTATCACTTGTGGGCTCAGATTGCACTGAGACCCCTGGAGAAACAACATATGGAGGATCCATCGGAATTACCAAGGGAGTCTCCATTTGCGATAAGGTTGGTTGTTTAGCCTTTCCTGTATCCAAGAATCTCATGAGACCCGTTGAAGGCATGTTGATCCCCTTTTTCTGTCTCTCTAACTCAATGACCGTATGGATGACCTCACAAACGCTTTGTTGTTGATCCTCCCCACTAGTAGCACCCATTGTGGATTGTAGGACATCTAACCAACCTATGTGATAGGTGTGAACTGTGTATAGGTCGGTCAGAGTTTCCGTTTGTAGTTCGTACTCCCAATTCTCATTTAAGAACACTCCATCTAGGATTGAGGTGCTAGGGGTGTCCTTTGAGCTAGATGCAATGTTGCTTTCTAGGGGTTGGCCCTTAGCGGTTGCTAAGTCAGGAGAACTCGATTGCTCTCTTAGCAAGGATATTGACATAGGGGATTTCACTTTTAACTCTCTTTGGTACTCTACCTTACGTAAGCTCTCCACTTCCTTTTCCCTCGCTGCAAGGATATATCGCTCAACCTCTTGCACTTTGGCAAGGCTTCTACCATTGGGTAATATGACCTCGGAGGGAAATAACTCTGAAGAGTCAAGAGGTGCGGTGAATGAAGTATTCACGTGCACATTCTCTAAGGGTATAGGGTCTACGTTGGTCAAGAATGGAGAATTTACTTCCCCACCCCCCTCATTTACATCATTAGCTCCATGTTCGGAGCAAGTGGCTCTACTAAAGGTTTCCTTCAGGCGGCTAAGCATGCTCGGCCCGGACCGCGGGCCCATGACATGCATGTCTTGGCTTGAGCTATCGAGAGAAGGCATTGGGAAACCCTCCATGACGTTGTAGTCAGAGGAGGAGTCACTAGCCGCTATGTTCGGGTCTTGGTTTGTACTACCTTGGGTCCCCGCCAAGGGCCTGGAACCTAAAGTAGGTGGATATTGAGAACTCGCGTAAGTCGAAATTCTCTCTAGTTGCTCTGTATCTAGCACACGACCAGAGCACAGATGCATGTGCCTTTGGCACCCTACAAGCGTCGGCGAATTATCTCGAAGGTTAACCGCTTACCTTTTTTAAGCGTCTGTTTTCACTCGTGTTTTTAACGTTTTTAATGTTTTTTTTAAGTTGATTTTTTTAATTAAAGTATGTGATAGATCGAAACGAGCGTATCACTTAGAGGGTCGTTGTGTGCTATACAACACAATTTTTGGGCATCTGAAGTTCCGTTGGTCCTCAAAAAATCGATTTTTAGCTACGTGTGAAGCTAAAATTCGTAATTTTAAAAGGCAACTGAGGCCTAGGCCTGAGCGTGAGCTTGGGCTTGGGTCTAGGAGATATTCCTGATCCCGGTCCTACCTTTAAATTTTTTTGTTAGTTTTTTTTTAGTTTTTTTAATAATAAAGGATAAGGTCGCCGCGGCCTGCGCGAGAGCACACACACACTCTATCTACCTACTTCTAACTAATACACCTACTGTTACACACTAACACACTCTATTATCTCTCACAGATCTACTTCCTACTTACTGTACACAGAAAACTAACAACCTTAATCCACAGAGAATAAACACAGTACATTTGAAAACTCCATTAACAAAGAAAACTAACAACCTTAATACACAGAGAATAAACACAGTACCTTTGAAAACTCCATTAACAACAAAATACACAGTATAACATAGAATCCTTCTTCTCAACACACACACCCTCCTTCCTTACCTTTCCTACAATAGAAATTGCACCACAAAAGAAGCACAGAGTGCCATTCAAGCTTAGTGTATGGCATTCCCCGGCAGGGGCACCAAAAATGTGCGCATATGTCGCACGTGTCAATGCAAGGAACTTTCCGATACACCGCGTGCGATCCACAAATGGCTCCAAGCACACAACAAGCCTAAACGAGTAAGTTCAAAGATGGCGTTGGTGTGTCACTCACTGCTCTACGCTTGCTTCGTGGAGGATTCCTCGCCGCGAAGAAGAGGGAGACGCCGCTACGCCGCGCTCAACCGCCTCGCCGCCGTCGTGCTGTCGCAATGCTTGATCGCACACTCTCTCTCTCTCTCTCATGCATACACACACACACACAAGGAGATGAAGAAGAAGAAGATGGAGATGGAGCAAGAGCACTCTTCAATTGCACAAATGAGAGAATGAGTGAATTTTAGGTTTAGTTGACTTTTACATGAGCTCACCCCATTCACACTTGGGCGTCTATGCTTAGCCAACTAATCCCTTGAATGTTCCAGTTAGAGTGCGTCTCTCATCGGCGATCACTCTTACCCTTTTCCTATTGGACCAACAAGCCCGGTACATGACTCTACCAAGTAAATAATACAATCATCCGTCGTAGGTGATAGGGTGTCCGTGAGCCGTGAGAGTTAACAAGTTCAGCCCATTAAGACTTCCAAAATGCTAGGGTTCCAAAATTCAAAGGTTGTGTCCAAAGGTCGAAGCCTAGGAAAATTGGATGCTTGGTGTATGTCCCAATAGTCTTCAATCATCCCTACAAAGTAGGGGACGAGCCCTAGAAGTAGGAGATGAGAGAGAAACTTACACACACACACACACACACACACACACACACACACACACACACACACACACACACACACACACACACACAAGCTCCCTTTACACAAAGGGAATGAGGGACACATGTCAGCTCCCTAGCCTAGATGCCTACAAGGTGTACTCAGTTCCTATTGGATGGCCTTGGAGGTGAACCAATGAGAATTAAGCTAGAGTAAATCTAGTTTAATTAATTTAAAAAACACTTGATAAAAGAACCAATAAGAATTAAGCTCTTTAGAAGACTATTGGACAGTCTTCCAAGGGGTCCAATGAGCATTCAGCGGCCCAATGGCTTGCCTGATCCCTATTGGCCATGAGGCAAAGGGGTCCAATGAGAGTTTAGTTGAATTAATAATTACCTAAATCTCTCACAAAAGGGGAAAGGGGGACACATGTCAGAAGACTATCACTTATGCTGCTTAATTTCCATTGGCTAGTAGGCCTGGGGAGGTCCAATGAGGTGAGAGGAGGAGCAAATAGCAAGAGGGATCGACCAAGAGAGAGAAGGGGCTGATTTTTGCAAGGCATTATCACACACACTCACACAATCTCATGTGTGAAGAAAGGAATACTCTCTCTCCTTCTCAAGCTTTAATGGAAAGCTTACCACCTACTCCAAGCTTGTGAGAAGGGAGGCCTACACCAACAACTCTTGGCTTTGTGATGCAAATCCAACCAAGAGCGAAGCTTCAATGCATGCTCATCTCCTCTACCATGCTAATTACTAAGCTAAGCTATGATAATATGAGTGATTATGTGAGGAGATGTACATCTTTCTCATAGAATACTCCTTCCTTTCAATCTACTCTCATACCCCGCTAGCTCTCACCATCTTCGAAGGTGTGTGAGGTCTTGGGTTTGAGACAGTGAGGGAATTTATGTTGTGTTTGATAAGTGTTTTGCTTAGTGCATGAAGTTTCCATCTTCATTGCACTAGGTAGTATTGAAGGAACACAAAGAATTGTATTGTAAAATGTCTCTCTTGATGGGAGAAACCAAAATACAAAGCCTTTTGGAGGGGGGACCGGCTCCATGCAAATCCGGTCCTCAACTGTTGTCACTTGCTTAATTTCTCTCTCTTTTGAAGTATTGTTCATGCTATCTAGCTAGGTGTTATCCTTTTTGTTGCTCTCTCCACCCAAGAACTCCTGTTATTCTCATTAGGAATTTATTCTAATGAAATGCTCACTATGTTCATGCTATTTTCCGCTACACACAATTTACTAGACCACGAAATGTTACAAGGGAAGAAAAACCACAACAAAATGTAAGCTAAAGGTGTCTTGTACCTACAGAGGCACCTTGTCCACTATGGCCACAGGGTAGATTTTACTTTGGTCAGCCAATGTAACTGTGAAGGGACTAGGACGAGTAGGCTGCATGGCTAAGGCCAACATAGTGTACTCAGCCATCATGTTGATGCCTGATCCACTATCCACAATCACTCCTGAGAATTTTTGTCCCAAGATGGACATGGTGAGATAAGGGCTTTGATAATCAGTGAGGGGAGCAATGGGATGATAGGATATCATATAAGACTCTGATGGTTGTGTTGGGAGGTGCCCACCACTAGGACCTGCTTCGGGGTAAAGTGACTAAATAAGTGCAAGGGTGTCTCTTTGAAAACTCGCATCTAGCCGCAGCATGTCATAGAGCGACAGTTGTTAGAAGGTGTTCTTCAAGATTGTCTCTGTTATAAGATTTTATTTTTCTACCAGTGGTTTCTCTGGTACGTTGATTTGCTGTAGATCAATATCTGCTTCCAAGAAAGCCTCATCAATATAGGAGAGCAAAGATTTGGATCCTTCCTTGGCACTGGGGGATGGCTTGTCAACAGCTGAAAGCGGGTACGTACTGGTGTAAGAATTTGTGGGGGACCTAAACTTGTTGGAATGCTAAGACCGAGAGCGACCCTCTGGGCCTGAGTGAGGACGCCCGCTGGTCCTTTACCAACTGCAGCTTGCCTAGAGGGGTAACCACATGGGTAGAAGGGGGCGGTTGAGGGACGGTGGTAGCTGATATCAGATTGATCTTGGAGAGGTAAACTCATTTTGGATTTGACTTGGGCTCGAAGCCGTGGATGCACGAAGTTTGGGAAAATCCTTATTGTAGTGAACCTTCGCTTCATGGCAATGACGGCAGGGATGGGGGATGGCTTGTCAACAGGTGAAAGCGGGGTACGTACTGGTGTAAGAATTTGTGGGGGACCTAAACTTGCTGGAATGCTAAGACCGAGAGCTGTCCTCTGGGCCAGAGTGAGACGCCCGTTGGCTCCTTCACCAACTACAGCTTGTCTTGAGGGGTAACCACATGGGTAGAAGCGGGCGGCTGAGGGATGGTGCTAGCTGCTATCAGATTGATCTTGGAAAAGGTAAACTCGTTTTGGATTTGACTTGGGCTCGAAGCCGTGGATGCACGAAGTTTGGAACAATCCTTACTGTAGTGAACCTCCTCTTCAGGGCAATGACGACAGGGAGAGCTCCATTCTGGCAAAAGGTCATTTGATTTGGTAATGTCCATATTCCCCGGATCTGAAGCACAAAATGGCCGATTCAACGGGTGAGTTGAAGGGTGAGGTGGTCCTTGTTCCTAGTGCATGGAGTTGGATGTGGAGGCATAGAAACTTTGAGGGGATGAAGGAGCATGGGCATGATAAAAGCTCTGAGAGGGAAAAGTACTCTGCATACCTTGCATAGGAGGGACTGTCAGCAAAGGTGGCATGTGGTTTGGATGGCCATAGGGGGGAACCATGTTGGATGCAAGTGTTGGACCTTGTTGAAGAGTAGCACCAAAACTTTGTTGTATTTGTTGCAATCCCTTGAGGTAGTAGCAATCCTTGTCGGTGCAAACGTGTTGTGTATGAACTCAAGATGCTAGACTCAAGACAAATGACAACACAAAGTAGATGATAATGATAGCGTCGACGACTGGAACCAACCACTCATATATATCTCCTAAGGAGCCACAATGGCTAAGCCTATCTCCAAACTGAGGTGGTGGTGATCTGGCCAAGGTGTCCACTCGACCACCATCCGTATCACTTTGCCACGTGCCACTGCCCGGGCGAGAGTCCATCCAATGAACTCAAGCCCAACTGCAACTAACTGCCTGTCCTGCACCAATGACATTGTAGCCCTGCTACACTTGGAGATTGTGATAGTCCTAGTTGGCCTATGCGTTTGTGGAGAGCGAGGCAAAAGGGGGGGGGGGGGATATGGTACTGGGTTTGTAGAGTTTTGGACCAAAAATAGGTGCAACCATTTTTATAAAAGAAAATAGGAGTCGAATAAAAGGAGACGCGTGAAGCAGGGGAGTGAAATCGGAGCGAAAAGGGAATCGCAGGTGCCGGGCGTCGAAGCAAGCATAGAGCAGGAGATCGAGGGCGACCAAGTGCAGGAGGCAACGAGCAAACGATGCTCAAGGGCGATGGACAGAGGAGTGTGTGCATGCAGTGGATCCGCTTGTTGTGAGGTTTTTTTAATTTATTGTTATGCTTGCAAGGTACAACAACATCGTGTGGATGGTCATGAGGGTCGACGCGGATCGCTAGCATCTACATCCCCATGTGAGTTCGACCCTCCTAACGCTTTAGAGGTGGGAGGACTGAGTTCCTAGGTAGTTGTTGAACGCAAGGATCTCCTATAGAAATGAATAAACAAAACAAGGAGCTAGTAGGGATACCGGATGGAATTAATTCGAAAAAGAATGGAAATCAAGCAAGATCCCTTTTGAACGGGAATGGAAATTGTGGGGCGATGCAACACACATAGAGCAGGAGAAGAGAGGACGAGCAGGTGCGAGTGAGGCGATGGGTGGATGAGCACGATGCACGCGGAGGTTGAGGGGGACGGGCAGAGTAGTAGCAGACGCGCATGTAGTTTTTTTATAGTGCATGGCGTACGCTTTACGACAACTGAGGAGGGTTGCTCGCATGGTTAGAGTAGATGCTTGAAGAATCATTTCATTGGTGGTATGGGTTCGAACCCTGCCTTCCATTTTGAAACTGCATGAAGAAATCCGCCTACCTTAAAAGCAAATTGAGATTCCTCATGAATGTCAACATGAATCGAATAAACTGGAAGAGCCAGTAGAGAAACGGCTGCTTAGTTGGCGCTTGGCGATGTAGTGAGTCATAGCTTCGCTACAGCTAACACCTATTCGCTCCATTACTTCCATTACGTGGAATCTGGTGGAGCTGGAACATGCAAACACAATCCACAGCCCGCCATCATGTGCTGAAAGGGCATCGCATGGGCGGAAGCCCCTGGCCTGGCAGAGAGAGAGAGAGAGAGAGAGAGAGGGTGGGGAGAACTTCTTTCAACGGATGGGTGACAGGCTGACAGCCCTTGGCTAACTGCCTGTCCCTCACCTTTTATATCGATCTGCTCAGGCCTGCCCTTACCCCCCTTTACTAGGCACACCGTGATTTCTCCCAGACAGCCTGGTATGGGCGTGGAGGGAGGGACAGAGGGAGCTCGTGCCTCGATAGACACATTACGTGGAGACTGCAGCCTTGAGAAAGAGAGAGAGAGAGAAAGAGAGAGAGAGAGAGGGCTGCGTCGCCCCTACGTCGTACGACTTGTGAGACGGTGAAATCTGAATTGGGAAAGTGGGTAAGGACTCAGAAGTGCAACGAGTAGGCAACGAGAGAAAATGAGCTCGTTAGAATTCCCGATGCTCTCTGGTGTGGAGCGGGCAAGCTATGCGGCCAATTCGGGGCCCCAGAACTCGGTGCTGTTGCGATGCCGCCCCATAATAGAGCACGCCATGGCCATGCACCAGACCAGCTTGCTAGAGCTAAAGCAGTTGACGAGTACTGCTGAAGGCAGCTCCCATCGCGACGATCAGATACTTGCCGCTGCCACTTCTGCTGCTGTTGAAGATGATAATGATGATGAGAAGGTTTTTCGCATACCGGATATGGGCTCCTCCAGCGGGCCCAACTGCCTGGCCAACATGCAGTTCATGCTGGAGGCAATCAAGAAGCACGAGCAGCTGCCTTCTTCTTATCAAAGGGAGCTGCAGTTCTTCTGCGACCTGCCCTCCAACGACTTCAACACGCTCTTGCAGCTGCAGCATGCCCACTATAACAATATGCATGTAGCAGCTGATGGGGAAGGTGAAGATGAAGGTGACAGCACCCGCCGGCGTTGCTTCGGGGCCATCATCGGCGGCACCGTGTATGGCCGCCTTTTCCCGGCATCCTCTCTGCACCTTGTCTTCTCCTCCTGGTGCCTCCATTGGCTCTCTCAAGTAACTCACTCCTCTTTTTCTGCCTTGTCTTGCTTTATAATGTAGGCACATGGTGTGACATGCATTTCCTAGCTTTTCTTTCTGTTTCTTTTTTCTTAAGCAGAGAAAGAAGCGGTTCTGAATTATATTAGAAGGGGCTAATAAATACATCTATCTAAGGCATGGAAGCCTTGCTTGGGTGAATATACAAAATTGGCTTTATAGGAGGATTTACAACAAATGATAAAATCACAAAGCTTTTTTTTGGTGAGTTAATATGTAAAGTGAAACAAAAAAAAAGATCCACTTCTATGCTCTCTCTCTCTCTCTCTCTCTCTCTCTCTCTCTATGTATATATATTATACACACATACACATACACATACACATTTGCTTAAAACAAATTAATTATGCTAAGAAAATTATCTTGTAATTTTTTGAGTAATTTTTTAAATTATTTAAGAAGAATAACACTGTTTTTAAGAGAAACCTAAAGAAGGACATGATCAAATTAATCCAAAATATTTTGAGATAATTATCAGAGATAAATCATATCTTATGAAACCTATAATAATTATTTTAATTTTAAATAATTAGTTTAACTGATTATCTCAGCAGAATTACATAAATTTTAGGAGACAATAAAATGAAAAAAATAGCAAAATGTATTGAGATAATTATCAAAGATAAATCATGTGTTATGAAACCCGTGATAATTATTTTAACCTCAGCTAATTAGTTTACCTAGTTATCTCAGCAAAATTACATTGTTTTTAAAAGAAAATAGAAGAGAAAAAATAATAAACTAATCCAAAATGCTTTGAAATAATTATCAAAGAAAAAACACATATTTTAAAATCCGCGATAAGTATCTTAACTTTAGATAATTAATTTAACTAATTATCTCAATAGAATTACACTGTTTTTAAGAGAAAATACAAAGAAAAAAATAGCAAACTAATCCAAAATGTTTTGAAATAACTATCAGAGGAAAATCACATGTTATGGAACCCGTGATAATTATGCTAACTTCAGATAATTAATTTAAATAATTATCTCGACAAAATTACATTGTTTTTAAGAAAAAATAAAAAAATGAAAATAAAAAATTGATCTAAAATGCTTTGAGATAATTATTAGAGAAAAAAAACATTCTAAAAAATCTGTGATAATTATCTTAACTTCAAATAATTAGTTTAACTAATTATCTCAATAGAAAAACACTGTTTTTAAGAAAAACTGAATGGGAGAAAATAGTAAATTAAACTAAAAAGCTTACAGATAATTATCAAAGGTAAATCACATCCTAACAAACCCGTAATAATTATCTTAACCACAGATAATTAATTTAACTAATTATCTTAATAGAAAAACACTATTTTTGAGGATAAATTGAAGGGAAAAATTAATAAATCATGTGATGATTACATGCTATTTATCAAAGACCACGATAATTATGTCAAGGTTAGAAAAGTAGTATAGATATTTATTTAAGTCAAATTATACTAATTCTAGCTGAAAACCAAAGAGAAAAATTAGTAAATCATGCTATATGAGTACATGCTATTTATCAGAGCTAGATTACATGATGAAAAGGTCGTGATAATTATGTCAAGGGTAGAAAGTTAGTATAGATATTTAGTTTAGTCAAAAACACTAATTCTAGCTAGAAACTAAAGGAAAAAAATAGTAAATCATGTTATATGATTACATGCTATTTATGTGAGTTAGATTAAACGATAAAGAGGCCGTGATAATTATGTCAAGGTTAGAAAGTCAGTATAGATATTTTTCAAAGTCAAATTATACTAATTTTAGCTGAAAATTAAAGATGAAAATTAGATAACTGAGTTGGAAAATTAAAAGATAATTACTAGAGGTCACAAACGTCCTTATCTCTTTATGATAATTATACCATAGTTAATTAGTGAGTTTACAAAATTATAATTGACCAAAAGTTCAATTTTTAGTAAAAGATTAATTAAAATAAATAGACTTTGCGATCAAAAGTTTTTATGAAAGTTATAGTAAGTTTAAACCTATAATATAAAGTGGAGGAAATGAACTCTTTGAGAGAAAATAAATAGAATAAATATTAAGCTCAAAATAAACAGATTCCAAGCTTAAAATTCGATGGAAAAATTAAGAAAAAGATATACAAAATTACAAGAAAATTAGGATAGCTTAGAAAACCCTTAGGGAAGCTGTGAAAAAAGTTATCATGCTTATATAGGAAAATAAGAAATTACAAGGTCAAAAATTTACCAATCAAGACTATAAATTTAACCTAGATTTGGGTAAAATTGGATACAAAAGTTAAGTTTAGCTTTTGAATGATTTACCTAATGAGACGTCCTTTTTATAAGGATAAGAAGTTATGGCACCTATAAGGACCCGAGCAAGTCCTACATCTGATGATGAGGACGTAGCTCCAAAACGAACTTGAGCATCGCACGACGACGAAGCCGGGCCTAGTAGTAGGCCTACGGAGGAGAGTCTTCAAGCGGCAGCGCAGCAGCATATGGCCAATCAATCCCAAGTGGGTTTCCCATTATTCAATGAAGCCTTTAAATAGTTTAAGTTCTTTTATAAGTTAGCATTGCATACATAAGGAGTGAGTAAGAATAAGAAAATGAATAATTGACCAAAAACGGAGGGTAACTTCCAATGTGCATTGCTTGTAATGTAGGAAAGAATTATTTGAGTTAAAATTGGTTGATTTAGGAAAGATATGATTGATCATCCTTAAGACAGCTTGTCTCAAGACACCTCCGACTCCTTGGTATATTTTGATAATAATGATGGCTTTCCAGCCACGGATAAGTCGGTTACCCCCATGAACGTTGAGTTTCTACTCCGTGTCATGTCTTGATGTTTCTACATAAGTTAGGATACCGTTTTTTATCGTAGGGGAGCCACCCGGTTGTATGGGCAATTGGTTTGGTGCATGGGCACCCGGAACTTTGGGTGGGAGTTTATCCACTCCGAATTATGAATAAGGAATGGGTGCCATTTTTTCACCCTTAGGTGGTCTTGAGACAAGAAGAGTACTGGTCATGGTTATTATGGACAATGTTTTGATTTTGACAGTACCTTATCTTAAGTTTAAAGATGTCTGTTTGCTAAAAGAATGTTTTCAATACTATTTTCAAGGGCTGTTTTAATAAAATCCTGTTATGAAGGATAAAAGGAATCATTATTTTAATTGTGATAAGAACGTGGTAGTAATTAAATAACAAAAGAATCATGTGTGAGTGCGGGGTGGTAAGTGGGGATTGACTAAGGTTGTCAATCATGGACGGGTGGACCTGATTAGTCAGGTAACTATCCATCCCTGCGCACTAAAACATTTAGATAACTTCTTCACTTGGAAGAGGAGTCCACTAGCGGCTGTGCCCTCACATCTATTAGGGGAATAAAAGCGTTGGTTGAGGATACCTTAGCCCAATTGTGGCAGTTATAGGATCGAAATAGTTTTTTGGACTTTCAATACGTTGTCCCGTTTCCGCTGCGAGACAGGACTAGGTCTTTTGCTAAGGCTATAGACCCATGCCATTGTCAATGGTAAAGGTCTATTCCTTGGACTTTTCTTGTTTAGAAACTTTGATTTTTTATCAGACCTAGAGACCTGTCAAGGATTCCATTCCGATCTTGGTATTGGCGGGTTGGGGATCTCACACTTACCTGCATCCATCCAAACAAGAAAACAATTCAGTTAGCCTTGGATGTGTTTTACAGGTATCGATGGACTATACCAGTTATTATCCATGTCCATCTTACAAACTTTTCAAAACCTTTACAAGCTTAGCCCAAAAAATTATGATTTCTCTTATTTTTAAAGAATCCCAAATATTTTAGTAAAAGAGTATCATTTTGATTAGAAGGCCATCACCCCTTCTAATCCAAGTGTCAGAATCCCCCCTTCATTTATTTTCAATAGTTTTATCAGTCCTGAAAGCTCCACCAAATGAAGTTTTTATAAATTTTCCAATTACAGTTTTTATAAAATGACAAGCTCGTATAAGCTTGAATTTAGGTTAGAAACCTATCACAGTGAAGTGGATTCCAAATCATACATCTTTAACCATATACATCTCTTTAAGCAATCCAGTAATAAGTAGTGCTGTTAAAAAAGCCAAGCCATACCCCGTACCTTGAAGTTTTAAAGAAAAGGTTAAACAATATTTAAAGTGCTAGTTCCATAATAATATCCAAAGCTATCACATGAGCAACATCCTCTTGAGTACATGCAAAAATAACTATAATGTATATCCCATCCTTTCTAATGAAAAGACCATGAACAACCATAGTGTGTACCCTGGAAACCCAAAAGAAGCAGAACCTTTCAACACCCATAGGGTGAATCTCTTATCTTTTTGTATTTACACAACAAGATGCTAATGCAAAAAATAATAAATCAGCCCGAGTTAGGGAACAGTCACAAAAAGTCGTAACCCAATGCCTTTTCGACAGCTTTCTTTACCAAGGTGAAGCCAAAGTAATAACCCCATTTCTGTTTTTTTTAAAAAACTAGTCACAAAAACGCAGACAGCAGAACCCAACTCCCTCAAGTGAGGTGGTGTGTGTAGTCCTTCTAGCCAATGCCTTATCACGCTTTTATTTTTAACGAAGGGTTTTTAAATCTCATAGAGGAGGCTCAAAAAATATTATGAAGCTCTCTTTTTATAAGAGAAAATAGGTCAAGAACTAATAAAGTAACCCAGTGTGTGTGTGTGTGTGTGTGTGTGTGTGTGTGTGTGTGTGTGTGTGTGTGTGTGTGTGTGTGTGTGTAATTATCAGAAAAACAAACGCCAATAGGTTCCGATCCAAGGGCTAGGTTTATGTGTGGTCCCCCCTTTTTTTTAATTAATCTAAGAAAGACCAAGAGTACTAAAGTAACACAGTGTGTGTGTGCGCGCACACGCATGTGCATTGAAGTGCTCAAGACATTTTTGGTGAAGGAAGAAGAAAAAAGGTTGTGGCATCTTGCTACAGTTTTTTTAAAATCACCCTTGTGTGTGTGTGTGTGTGTGTGTGTGTGTGTGTGTGTGTGTGTGTGTGTGCATGTGCATTGAAGTGCTTAAGACATTTTTGGTGAGGGAAGAAGAAAAAAGGTTGTCTCTTTTGTTCTATCCAAGCACGTGGGTGGGAGCCTGGGAGGTGAAGGAAGACCCAAAGGGGCTAAATGCACTCAACTCATTTTGATAAAGAATCTGGGTACGCCATATGAACCTGTGCTTGCATTGTGATTAGCACGTGATTTGCTCATGCCTCAGCCGAGGAAACAGTACCACTTTCTGGCTCCTAAGTCCCATATCGCCATTGCCCAGGCCTGATACCTCATCATCTCATGCTCGTCATCTGCTTGTAACACGTGTGATGCCTCTCAACACCCTGCAAAGCCCACTCAATGCTTGTGGCCCCTGTCCA
Source organism: Adiantum capillus-veneris (assembly GCF_014529385.1). Lineage (NCBI taxonomy): Eukaryota > Viridiplantae > Streptophyta > Polypodiopsida > Polypodiales > Pteridaceae > Adiantum > Adiantum capillus-veneris. Next base: position 115,245,598 of record NC_140948.1, on the reverse strand, counting down.
GTGCTTGGCTCTCATGCTTGCCTGAAAACCTCGCTCTCGGCATCTCCATTGACTGCCTTCACCTACACCTGCTGGTCTTGCCCTTCAACACCTCCCTCACCCTCACCCTCACCCTCACCGTTTTACCTTGCCGCGCTTTGCATCCATTTTCTCAATTGATAATATCTTTTATTTGAAGTAACCCCATCAAATCCAGCGTACCCACAAACAAAAGTTTTTTTGTGTGTGTGCAATTGGTTCGCTCACTTGACTTCGAGGCCTCCAAAGACGAGAGCCCTAGAGGCCTTTCTCACGGGCAATCTATTTAGCTCCCTCCTCACTTGGAGGAGCTTCCCACATCTTGAACAAAGGACCTGAGGCACAAACCTCTGTCCCTACAACTGTAGAGCCCCTTGTTGTCGATCGTTCCCACAAAAAACCAAAGCAAAGACCTTCCTCAGGGATTCTCGACATCCAACAATCAAAAGGAAACTTTCTTTTTTGAGCTCTCAAGCTTCATGTACTTTCTATTGAAGGGTGACTTCACCTCTAAAGTGGAGGAGTACATCACATAGAAACATTGAAGCAAAAAAAATGTCTCTCTCTCTCTCTCTCTCTCTCTCTCTCTCTCACACACACACACACACACACACACACACACACACACACACACACACAAACACACACACACACACACACACACACACACACACACATACACATTAAACCTTAAATTTTACAACCAAGCACAAAATTTTTCTCTTTTGCAAAGTATATCACGATCTACATTTATGGAGATGATTTTCTTGTTGTAATCATGTACGGGTTTAAAAAATGCCTATACATTATGTATATGGTAAGACTTACCTCTCACTCACTTGCCTCGAGCACATACATGGAGCCCATAAACATGAACTCTGAAGATCATGAAGACCATCAACATGAAGAGAAAGCACCAGAAGAACAATAATCGGACAAATTAGAAGACAGAGACCATGAAGTAGTTGAAGACAAAGCATTGAAGAAGACAAAGGTGATCTTGGATTAGAGCGAAGCACACATTTTTCAAGATTTTTCTCTTGGATTAGAGCATTGTTTTTGCTCTTGGATTGGAGTGTGGCTCCTGGTTTGGAGCATTATGTTGATTGTCTCTATTGACGTCTAGGTCAACAACACGACATATTCAACAAAGCCTTATTATTTGAGAGTTATGGAATGTTGCAGATTATGGTCATAAACATCATTTGTAATAAGTAGGTAGTCCAGCTGCAGAATGTTAGGAAATAAGACGTAGCTAAATAGATATTTGAGTAGATTACTTAATGGAGAGAGATAGATTTCACACACAAGAGATTATAGAGTAGAGAGAGAGAGAGAGAGAGAGAGAGAGAGAGAGAGAGAGAGAGTACACACGATATACGTGGTTCACCCAATGTGGGCTACGTCCACGGGAAAGCAGCCACTCAATGGCTTTAGCACTTCAAAAGAAGAAGTAGTTTACAAAGGGATTAAACCCTTAATAGAGCTCCCGCCTTGCTTCACTCTCACCACCTCACACTCACCTTGTTGCATCAACTTCACACTATGAAATGTGTGTAGAAATGGCCTCCTTTTATAGGCCAAAAGGGTTGCCCTCTCTTATGAGAGGCAGCCATGTGTAGCCGCCCTTGTGCGAATAAGTCCAAATCGGACCCTCCAATCCGCCCATGTGTGGCCGCCCTTGAGAAGACAAGTCCGCTTTTGAATTCGGCCACCGGCCATTGACTTCTGACCACCGGCCAACTGACGGTTGTTTTCCGACCACTTTTCGGCCGCCGTCCAGCCATAATATTCCGCGAAAAGGAATATTCCGAGGAGGAAAAAAAAAAGTCTCGGGGACGGAATGTGAAAATTTTGGTTTCCGGTGAGTGATTTACCTTTACGCACGATGGCTTCTCCTCATAATGGGGGCCTTACAAATGTGATCTTTTACCACAGAAAATTACAAGGGTAAATCAGGCTCCATACTTAACAATCTCCCACTTGGAGACTGATCTCCAAACCAAACCTGTGACTGCTTTCCATTCTGGCTTCTTATCCTTGAATGCCGATTGAAGATGAGCAAAAGCTCAAATTCTCCTTGTTGACCACCGTTGTAAACATGTCTGCAGGATTTTCACTTGTATGCACCTTTCCTAGCTTTAGCTATCCCTCTTCCAAAAGAGTGCGTATGAAGTGATATCTCACCTCAATGTGCTTTGTCCTTGAATGAAAGGCTGAATTCTTCGCAAGATGGATAGCGCTTTGGCTATCACTGGTCAAGACACAATTGTCTTGTTTGAATCCAAGCTCTTCTAAGAATCTGTGAAGCCACAGAATCTCTTTGCTTGCCTCCGTCATTGCTACATACTGTGCTTCCGTGGTAGAAAGTGAAACCACTTTCTGCAACTTTGAAGCCCAACTTACTGCTGTGCCTCCAACCGTGAACACATAGCCAGTAGTGCTCCTTCGAGTATCTTTGTCACGTGCCATATCTGCATCAACATATCCTTCTAGAAAAATATCAGTTCCTCCACAATACAAAGCATTTATTGTTGTCAATTTTAGATACTTAAGTATCCACTTCACAGCTTGCCAATGCTCTTTACCTGGGTTGTCCATGAATCTACTCACAACTCCCACTGCATGTGCAATGTCTGGCCTTGTCCAGACCATAGCATACATTAGAGAACGTACCGCTGCAGCATATGGAACTTTAGACATATAGGCTATCTCCGCTTGTGTCTTTGGACACATATCCTTCGTTAGTTTAAAATGACCAGCCAAAGGTGTAGAAACTGGTTTTGCATTTTGCATTGCAAACCTTTCTAGTACCTTCTTGATGTAATCTTCTTGAGATAGCTTTATTGTCTTCTTCGTCCTGTCCCTTGATATTTTCATACCAAGTATCCTCTTTGCAGCACCTAAATCTTTCATTGAAAAAGATTTAGACAGCTCCTCTTTTAGGTCTTTGATGTCCTGCATGTTAGCACTTGCAATCAACATGTCATCAACATATAACATTAGGATGATGAATTTCCCATCTCCCAAATTCTTCATGTAGATGCAGTGATCCGAGTTGCATCGTGTGAATCCATGATCCAACATCCATCGATCAAACTTCAAGTACCATTGTCTTGATGCTTGCTTTAAACCATACAATCTCTTCTTTAATCTGCAAACCATTTTCTCCTTACCTTTTACTTCATACCCCTTTGGTTGAAGCATGTAGATTTCCTCCTCTAAGTCACCATGAGGGAATGCCGTATTTACATCCATTTGCTCTAGATTTAGATCATGAGCAGCCACAAGGCTTAAGACAAGCCTAATTGAGTTCATTTTTACAACAGGAGAAAATATTTCATTGAAGTCAATACCTTTCTTTTGAGAAAACCCTTTTACCACAAGCCTAGACATGTACCTTTTCTTCCCACCTTCTTCTTCCTTCACCTTGTACACCCATTTGTTTTGAAGTGGCCACTTACCTTTAGGCAACTCAACCAATTCCCATGTTTGGTTGCGATGTAGTGAGTCCATCTCCACTTGCATGCACTTTGTCCATTCTTCTTTGGATTCATGTTGCATAGCTTCTTCGTATGATTCCGGCTCTCCAGAATCTGAGATCAAGAGATGGTTGAAGGAAGGAACAAACCTTTCTGGAGGTCTACTTGCTCTTGTAGATCTTTGGGGAATTGGTTGAGGCTCCTCATTTGGTTGACGTTGTTGCACATTGTCACCGTTTGGAGTCCTTGAGTCTTCACCGTCCTCAAGCTCCATGTACTCATCACCTGTTTCTTTTGTTTGTTTTCTTTCCAAGTAATCTTTGTACATATTTTGTTCGTTAAAAATTATATCCCTACTCCTTAAGATTTTACCATCTTCACGATTCCATAGGCGATACCAAAAGTCACCTTATCCATAGCCAATGAAGAAACACTTTTTGGACTTTGCATCTAGCTTTGATCTTAGGCTTCTATCTATGTGCATGAAAGCCTCACACCCAAACACTTTGAGAAATGAATAATTCACCGGTTTACCTGTCCATGCCTCTTATGGAACTCCCCCATCCAATGCCGTTGAGGGTGACCGATTGATTAAGTACACAGACGTACTTACAGCTTCCGCCCAAAGCTTAAGCGGTAGGCCTGCATGTAGCCGCATGATTCGTGCTCGCTCCATGATTGTCCTGTTCATCCTTTTCAAAATCCCATTTTGTTGAGGTGTCCTTGGGGTTGTCCTTTTCCTCCGAATGCCATTGCTAGCACAAAAGCTTTCAAAAGCTTGGCTGCAATATTCGCCTCCATTGTCGGATCTGAGGCATTTAACCTTGGTACCTGTTTCATTCTCCACAAAGGCTTTCCACCTTTGAAATATGAAAAATACATCGGATTTATTCTTCATGACATAAACCCATGTTTTTCTAGTTGCATCATCTATGAATGTTACATAGTACAATGAGCCACCAAGTGCTGGTGTACTTGCAGAACCCCAAACATCAGAATGAACCAACTCAAGTTTTTTATTTTTTCTTTCATTTCCTGATTTTTGAAATTTTACCCTCTTTTGTTTACCATAAACACAATCTTCAAAGAACTCTAAGTCCATTTCTTTCAAACCTGGTAGAAGCTTCTTTGTTTGAAGGATTTGCATTCCTTTGGCACTCATATGCCCAAGTCGGTAGTGCCACACCACACTGTCAACTTCTGTAGTTACTACACAAGCTGAAGGTTGCGTGCTAACAATACACAAGTAAAGTGTACCGACTTTTTCTCCCTTGGCAACCACCAAAGATCCCTTTGAGATCTTCCACCTTTTGTTTCCGAATGCAATGTTGTGACCTTCATCATCCAATTGTCCTGTAGAGATCAAATTTTTGCAAAGAGAAGGAACATGCCTAACATCTTTAAGCTTCCACTCATTTCCATTAGCAGTTTTGACAGAAAATGTACCTTTGCCGACAATCTCACAAGCTTCATCATCTCCCAAGTATACATACCCAAAATTACCTTTGGTGTAGTCTTGGAAATGTTGCTTGTGTGGTGTCGCATGGAATGAAGCCCCGGAATCTACTATCCAGGAATTAAACACATTGTCTAATGAGAGAATTAGAGCATCTTGCTCTACTTTACCTGCCACATTGGCCTTCGATGTTGGCTTGTTGTCTTGAGACTCTGTCTCCTTCTTCTTCTTGGACCAGCAATCCTTCTTGACGTGGCCCTTCTTGCCGCAGTTCCAACATTCAAGAACTGACTTTGTGCATGACTTGCTCCGCCTTGAGCGATCACGACCCTTTTGGTTTTTGAACCTCTCCTTAGGCCTTCCTCTTGTTTCCACTGATAGTGTAGCACTTGATGATTCCCCTGTGCTTCTCCTTCGTATTTCCTCGCTTAGGAGAACACCCACAACATCATCAAACTTAAGAGTATTTGTGCCAGAAATAGAATTACTTACAGCCATCACAAGGCTGTCCCAACTATCCGGTAGAGATGATAGTATAAGGAGAGTTCGCACTTCGTCATCAAAATTTATTTTCACCGATCGAAGTTGAATTATGTTTGTGTTAAAGTCATTTAGGTGTTTTGCAACTGAACCATTCTCTGCCATCTTTAGATTGAACAAGCGCTTCATAAGAAATACCTTATTTGATGCCGATGGTTTCTCGTAAAAGTCGTCAAGTGACTTCATCAAGTCCTCCGTAGTCTTCATCTCCGAAACATTGAAGGCCACTGTTGACGCCAAGCTTAACCGGATTGTTCCCAGTGCCTTTCGATCAAGGACAATCCATGCTTCATCTGCCATTGTTGCGGGCTTCTTCGCAAGACCGCCTAGTGGCAAATAGAGATCCTTCTGGTAGAGATAGTCTTCAATCTGCATCTTCCAATGTTGGTAGTTTTTGCCGTTGAACTTCTCAATCTTGAGCTTCCCTTCCTCCACCATAACTCCCACTCAATTCAAGGAATCCTTTCCTTGAGATAATTTAGCTACGAGCAAACCTTGCTCTGATACCAGTTGTTAGGAAATAAGACATAGCTAAATAGATATTTGAGTAGATTACTTAATGGAGAGAGATAGATTTCACACACAAGAGATTATAGAGTAGAGTAGAGAGAGAGAGAGAGAGAGAGAGAGTACACACGATATACGTGGTGCACCCAATGTGGGCTACGTCCACGGGAAAGCAGCCACTCAATGGCTTTAGTACTTCAAAAGAAGAAGTAGTTTACAAAGGGATTAAACCCTTAATAGAGCTCCCGCCTTGCTTCACTCTCACCACCTCACACTCACCTTGTTGCATCAACTTCACACTATGAAATGTGTGTAGAAATGGCCTCCTTTTATAGGCTAAAAGGGTTTCCCTCTCTTATGAGAGGTAGCCATGTGTAGCCGCCCTTGTGCGAATAAGTCCAATTAATCGGACCCTCCAATCTGCCCATGTGTGGCCGCCCTTGAGAAGACAAGTCCGCTTTTGAATTCGGCCACCGGCCACCGGCCATTGACTTCCGACCAACCGACGGTTGTTTTCCGACCACTTTCCGGCCGCCGTTCGGCCATAATATTCCGCGAAAAGCAATATTCCGGCGAGGGAAAAAAAAAGTCTCGGGGGCTTCTGCCCCCGAGACCCCTAAAGTTGCCCCTGGTTTTTGATTGTGTGAAAATTTTGGTTTCCGGTGAGTGATTTACCTTTACGCACGATGGCTTCTCCTCATAATGGGGGCCTTACAAATGTGCGCTTTTACCATAGAAAATTACAAGGGTAAATCAGGCTCCATACTTGACACAGGAGTCGGGGTGCAATGGCACTTCCAGATTGTAAATACAAAGCCATTTGACTCTCAAACTCTATTTTAGGCTTAACCTAAGGTGACCTTAGTATAAGGTACCTAGGTCATTTTTGTAAGGGCACACAACTTTTATCATAATCATCATTTTAGTGCTGCCGTCTACTGTGTGTGAGAGAGGAAGAGAGAGAACGTGATCTTTATCTTGGCGCTACTCCCCGCTCGCTCATCACATTGTAGATCCGACTGCACGATCGTGCTAGCCTCAATGAGAGCTACACAACAACACCAAGCATTCCTCGCGGAATGAAGCATACGCGCTCGCGCATCTACGCACTACTCGTGGTCATAAGTATATCAAACGATGTCTATTTTTTTCTTGCAAGTAGTCGTTAGAATCGTAGCGACATAAGCTACGCATAGCTACTCGTAGATTTCAGTTTTAGACACTTTCAAAATTCGGCTCTATCTTTATACGTGTTTTCCGCAGATGGGTTTAGAGCTAGGGTTTTGGGTGTAGAGTCTTAAGGATAGGTGTATCTTAGTGAGGGGATGGTGTTCCTTAAGTTTCGTACGATTCTAGTATGATTTTATGGGTTTCCTTCCGTTTGTGTGTATGTGGCTAGGTGGTGTAGTTGAGAGCAGTTAGATTCTAGGTTGTGTTTTAGTTGGCCTTCCAAACTGTTGTATGTGTAGGATAGTCTCGTCCTGATGCTACTCCCCGCTCGCTCATCGCATTGGAGATCCGAGTGCACCATCATGCTAGCCTCGGCAAGAGCTACGATAACGCGAAGAATTCCTCGCTAAACGGAGCATACGCGCTTGCGCATCTAAGAGCTACTCGTGGTCATAAGTATATCAAACAATGTTTGTTTTCTGCCTGCAAGTAGTCGTTAGAATCGTAGCGACATAAGCTATGCATAGATACTAATCGAGTTTAGTTTCAGACACTTTCACAATTTTGCTCTGTCTTCATACGCACTTTCTGTAGATGGGTCTAGAGCTAGGATTTTGAGTGTAGAGGCTTAGGGACAAGTGTATCCTAGTGAGCGGATGGTGCTGTTTAAGTTTCGTACGATTCTGGTACGATTTGATGGGTTTCCTTTCGTTTGTGTGTATGTGGCTTAGGTGGTGTAGTTGAGAGCAGTTAGACTCTAGATTGTGGTTTAGTTGGCCTTCTAGAGTGTTGTATGTGTAGGATGGTCTCAGCCTGACACGCTAACAAGATTTCCTCTATGTGCCTATCGTGTCATCTGTGTCCTTGATTGACATCATGTTGATCTAGGTTGTGTTACATGCACTTTATGGGTGGTGTGACTCGCTCCCGCAACATTGGCGCCATTGCTGGGGATACAAGGACTTAGATAGGTATTCCTACTAACGCTCGTGTGATGGTTGCCTGCTTTAGTTTCGGCAGGAAGCGTGTATCTTGCCGAGGTTATTCCGAGATCAAGCTAGGAAGCGTGTATCTTGCCGAGGGTCTGAGACTAGGTAGATTTAGTTAGGATTTGTAGATTAGAGTAGTTATTGTGGTGGTCAAGATCTTTGTGAGGTGATAAAAGGTTTGCTAGTCCGTGGATCCGGAAGAGGTTATTCCGAGATCAAGCCAGGAAGCGTGTATCTTGCCGAGGGTCTGCGACTAGGTAGATTTAGTTAGGATTTGTAGATTAGAGTAGTTATTGTGGTGGTCAAGATCTTTGTGAGGTGATAAAAGGTTTGCTAGTCCGTGTGTGGCATTGAAGCGTTTTTCTACTCATAGATGCAAAACCCCATATTATTTGTATGAGTAGATTTAGGTACGTGATTTGATTCTGATCTAGAGTTGTTCATCATTGAATTATTTGCAACGTGCTTGTTTGCATTCATGATCTCTGAAAAGTCTGCTTTTGAGAAAAATTGCAATTCTGTAAACTTGGACTTTATACACATATAAAGTCTCAAGGGACATGTGGAGACCAAATTTCAAAAATCTGACTGCACTAGTGTGTTCAGAAGGGTCATTATACCCTAGTAACACCTTGAGTGGGGAGTTTTGGCATAGATTTGGGGACCAAAAGCCAAAAGATAGAGTGGTTGTGACTGCAAAAGCAAAAACTTGTGTTTGTGAGCACTTTTGAGCTTTAAATTTTGCTGTAAACACATGCACATGTTGCTAAGGATAAGGGGAACTTAGAATAGAAACAGATCTGAAATCTGAGACAGTATACTTTATACGCGTATAAAGTCTCCAGCACCATCTTGAGATAAAATTTTGAAAATCTGACTGTACCAAAGTGTTCAGAAGGGGGGTTTTACCTCAAGTATACATTGAAACTAGAGTTTTGACCAACTCCTGACACCCAAAAGACAAAAGACGGAGTGTCTGAAGCGGAAAAAAGAAAAAGTTGAGATTGCGAGCACATTTTTGCATGAAAATTGGTAGAAGTGAAGTGCTAGAGGCTTGGGAATGAGTTCTATCCAAAATTTCATTAGTAGACATCATACGCGTATGAAGTCTCAAGGGTGATTTTGGCAGCAATTTGAACTTTTGACATTATACCCATCTTCTGCATGTTCTGTTGAGTGCATATGAAGTCCAGATCAAGGGTCAAAAGTTGCAACTGAGTGTACCCTTGTGATATACAGCATCTAGAAAGAATATTGGCAAAATTTCATCAAATTTGGATCACTTTTGGTCTTGCAAAGATCACAAGACCAGATCTGGACAGATTCATGCTTGTAGTGGCCATAACTTGCACAAAAAGTGTCAAAATTCAATTCTGAAACTTGCTGTGAGTTGCCAGTGTTGTTAGGAACCTTTGGAGTAAAACTCACTTCATTCTGATCCGATAGACTTCATACGCGTATGAAGTCTAAAGGGCACTTAGAGACCAAAATTCAAATCTGAGCTTACCAGGGTGTTAAGCACAACAAAACAAGCTTACAAACCAAATTTTGTCAAATTTTGAGCACATAGACATCATACACGCATGAAGTCTCAAGGCCATATCTGAAAGTCAAATTTCACTTTTGAGCACATAAGGGGTTTGGGAATCATGCACTAAGCTTGCTTGAAAAATTTCATCTCATTTGGACACATACTTTTGCATTTAAAGAGAATTTTGCAGATATGAGACTGTAAAGGTGAAAAGAGGTGATTTTGTGCAATTTTGACATCCAAAATTTGCTGAAATCACATATTCTTGTTGTATGCATCAAGGAGTACCTTGGGTAGAAATCTTCGTAAATTCTGAGCTAAGACTTTATATGCGTATAATGTCTCAAGTGTCAAAATAAAGGTCAAAACTACAAACTGAGCATACCAGTGGGTAGAGGACATCAAGGAAAGTTCACATACCAAATTTTGAGCAAAAAGACATCATACGCGTATAATGTCTCTAGCTCTAATTTGGAGGTGAAAACTCACAGTGAGCTTCTAGAAGCGTTAAGCACTGTAAAAGAAGCCTAGTGATCAAGTTTCAACAAATTTGGGTCACATTTGGTCAAGATACATGCAGAAATCCTTGATCTTGAAATTGTTCTAAGTGCTGTTTCAAGTGTAGTTCACCAAAACTGCTCTAACTTTTGATAGACAACTCCAAATTGAGTCAGGTATAGCCAGGAAGAAAGCTTGCGGGCAATAGGATACACCTAAAGCCAAAATTTTAGGGTACCCAAAACTAGTTTCCAGAGACCAAAAGAGTCAAAAATTCCTAACTTCTGAGAGTCTTGATCAAGGGCAAAATGGGATAACTTGCACTAAGCCAAGATGCTTGTTAAGGACTATCAAAGTAGAGAGTGGATTTTACTTTAAGAAAGCTAAGATCATCATGATGGAAAGCCAATCCACCAATCCTTTGGTAGATATGAACCGAGGTATGACAAGCCAAGTTAGAAGTGCTGAAATGCCAATCTATCCACATCTTGACACAAGCCCAACTACATTGCCACCATGGTGTACCCAAATGCAACCATAGAATATGACTTTTATAGAGGTGGATATTTGGTCAATGAAGGACCACATATATCTCCAACAAACATGAGAATTCCTATGAGAATTCCAAAGAAGGAGCCACCTGGATTCCCTTATATAGCGATAACGAGAGACATAATGATCACAAAGAGGGCAGACATGCCTTCTCAAGGACCATCTGTACCATCACTACCCCCTATAACTTACTCCTATCCAAATCAGAGAAAAACCTTGAGAAGACATGATACTGAGAGTGAGAGTGACACATCATCTCAAAGGAGTGATTCAACAGGAACCCAATCCACATTAAAGCCAGAGGTATCTAGTGAGCAATTGAAGCTTATAGAAGGATTAGCTTAGAGACTTGCTCCTCTAGTCAAATTTGACCTCCAAAAACCTATATGGTGCGAAATTGAGAGAAAATGGACAAACCATACAATGGAAGAGTGTTAATATGGCATGGAATATGCTAGGGAGAGGTATGTATAACCTATTCCAGTAGCACCTCCTCGACCTAGATACGCTATGAGAAATGCATCCGGTCCAGTAGGAGTTTCAAGGACATAGCCCGTCTTAGGACAACAACCTACACTGCCAGATGCTAGAATGCATATAGACATGAGATATACACAGATGATGGAACCATCCAACAAACAAGCCGCACTAGTACCAGCTACAATGTATTATAACAACCAAAATGGGTACTGCCCTTCGAAGCGACAGAAGATGAGAGAAACACACGGAGTGGTGAGGCATGTACAACCTCCACCTCTTGCGTTTCGACATGAAGAAAGAAGATACAAGATGGACAAAAGGACATTGCGGTTCATTGCAAATAGAGGCTTAGCAAGGTCAAAGCTTGTTTATTGCCAACAGGAATTGCAAGAAGAAGCTCCTCAACCAAAGGCAGATTGTCACAAAAGCCATGGCAACCACTTGGTTAAACAATGTCCTCAGACGGAGATCACACAAGTGAACACATATTGTCTTGATTGTGGCATCATTCAGGCTTGATCCTTGAATGTCCAAAAAACCCAAACCGAGTCAGAAAGATCACGACGAAATTCTCAGGAATTGTTCAGCTACCCAGTAGCTTGAAAAATGACAACGTCATACCAATTCAAGTAGTTAAGAGAGAGAGAGAGAGAGAGAGAGAGAGAGAGAGAGAGAGAGAGAGAGAGAGCTCAAAAGGAAGCTGTTGAGAACCCAAAGACAGAGAAAACAAAAACTGACGCGAGTCTAGAGACGGGTGAACCAAAGACTGTTGCACCTAGTCAAAAAACTAAGAGCAAACAGAATAGCTGGAAAGCTAGAAAGGCTAGGATGAAAGCACGTAAGGAATGAGAGCAAAAATCCCTAGCTGAGAAGCTTACTTAAGTTGAAGAGAAGATAAGACAACACGAGGAGAGGGTTGCACCTCTCTTACAGAGGTGACTCAACCTCAACAACAGAACCATCAACGAAAAGTGAGACAAGAAGTGCTAGCTCAAGAGGATCAGTGTTGGTCGAGAAGGTTAATGAGCATTTAGACGACCTCCTAAAAGACTATGAAACACGGCTCAAAAACAACCAAACCCAGAACAAAGATGGATGACATATATATATGCGTTCCTAGAAAAGGACATGCTTGAAATGTGCAATAAAATGATTCAAAAAGCCCAAGATTTATTAGAACCACCAATTGGAAAACCTGAGGGTGTGATCCCTGTCCCACCTACACAAGTAATCTCACCAAGACAAGAAGGAAAAAAGCTAGATTCCAATCATGAGTATAGATCAAATCTCAAAGACCCCGCATTAGATCCAAGGATAGTGTTGAATACCACAGATAACTCTGCTGAGGGATTTCATATAACTATAACTGATAGCTGTAAAGAAATAGATGGTGTTGATGAATTGTGGAAACAAGTCAGAGAGGCCAAAGAAGGAATTGATCTAAGTAGACAAGTAAACCAATCGGGTGACGGAAGAGGAGTGTCTCTTCCACCAATAGAGGAAATTGAGATTGGATCTCAAATGAGCCTACACTACAAGAGGCTATTCATATTAGCGACGCTCAAAAAAAAATTTCCCGGCGTCGCTATGAGCGTCGCAAATTTCTTTGTAAATTTGCGACGCTCATAGCGACGCCGGCTGGGCTAAAAAAATAACCGAGCGCGCCCAAAAACTCAGATCTCAGATCTGAGTTTTTCGGCGCCCTCAAGCAAGGAGCAGGTAACGCTCTCCCTCCCTCTCTCTCTCTCTCTCTCTCTTTTTCTTCTCCACACACACACACACACACACACACACACACACACACACACACACACACACACACACACACACGAGGAGAGGAAGGAGAGCCAGGTATGCTCCTTCCCTCTCCTCATTCTCATGTTCCCTTTCCCTCTTTCTCTCTCCCTCTCTCTCTCTCTCTCTCACACACACACACACACACACATAGTGTTTTTGACAGAGAGAGAGAGAGAGAGAGAGAGAGAGAGAGAGAGTACAAACAAAAACAAAAACGCACACACACATACATACACAAAGAATGCACACACACACATTGAGAGAGGAAAAGAGAGAGAGAGCATGCATAAACAAAAAACGCACGCATTGAGAGAGGAAAAGAGAGAGAAAACATGCATACGATCCAAAAAAACGCACACACATTGAGAGAGAAAGAGAGAGAAACTAATTTAACGTCGTACGAAACAAATTAAAATTAAAAGACCTAAAGATCTAGCCGACGAGGAGTTGAACTCAAGACCTATTATTCAAGAGGGAAATGGCATAATCAATCTATCATACTTGGCATGGGTGATAGAAAGGTTATACCATTTATCTCTTTTTATTGGCACACACATCCACACACGTGCACACACACAAGAAGAAGAGAGTTATAACGTCGTAGGAAACTATCTTAAAAGATGTTAAAGATTAGGTTAGATGTAGACTTACGTTAAATTAGATTTAGGTTTATTTTTAACTAGATTTATGTTTATTTACGCTAGATTTAGATTTACGTTATATTAGATTAGATTTAGGTCTCCATAGACTGCGATGTCTGCATGAAGCGGGTGAAGAAAGCCCTGAATGGAATATAGGGTATTGCTGCCTTCACTCATGGTGGGCTCCGTCGATCCAAAAGTACTGGTGAAATGTCTTCAGAAGATAGGGAAGAAGGTGGATCTTCAGGGCGGCAAGAGTCACTACATCCCCGACACAATGACCATCTAGACAACCTCTAGTCATTCAACAGCAACTTCAAAGTTAGTAACAAGAGCAAGAACGGTCTAAAGGGCCAATGGCTGTTGTCAGATGTGGATGGAGATGAGGCAGCGTCACCGTCGGAAGTTAACTCTCACATCTTTAGTGATGAGAATGCCAACTCTTGCCGAGTTATGTGAAAAATTATGTGTTAAATCAGTTTTAAGGTTCTTATAATCCCTGTTAGTTTAGTTCTTTGTTTTTAATATAACATAATTTACGTTAGATTTAGATTTATGTTATATTAGATTAGACTTAGGTTTATTTAGGTTTACCCACATACACACACACACACACACACACAAGAAGAAGAGAGTTTTAATGTCGTAGGAAACTATCCCAAAAGACGTTAAAGATTAGGTTAGATGTAGACTTACGTTAAATTAGATTTAGGTTTATTTTTAGTTAGATTTACGTTTATTTAGATTTACGCTTATTTACGTTAGATCGAGTCCACGCAAGAATTACTTACGGTTTAGGATTTAGAGTTAGACGAACAATGAAAAGATCTACTCTACTGTGAAAAGATGTTAAGATGCTGTGAAGTGCTACAGCTAGAGAAGAGGCAAAGGGGTTTTGTCCACTACATGCAGTATCATGTAGACGTGGGTGTGTAGATTTCTTGTACCCACAAATATAGGTATTGACCAATAAAGACGAGATTATAACCCGGTGGTTCTGATCTCCGTGCACCTCTAGACCGAGGTGTGCGGGGATTGGACATGACTAGAGAATGTGAGGTAAAGAGAGAGAGAGAGAGAGAGAGAGAGAGAGAGAGAGAGAGAGAGAGAGAGAGAGAGAGAGAGAGAGAGAGATAAGACGAAGAATGCCAATAAAATATTAAATTTGTTGTCCAGGTTATAAGATTTTTATCCTCATTATGAGTAGTGACGAGGATGTGGGACCGTCCAACCGAAACACCTATCTCTCAACGAGGGTCTTATGTCCTTGTAATCAATGCAAGCATGCTGTGCGACGGACAAGACGTGTTTCTTTGTAGCACATTCGTGAATTTGGCGAGTTCGATCCATCTATTATAGAGCGAGTTGTTGCCAATTATAACTCGTCGGACTCTGACGCTGGCCAACAAGCAGCAATCTTGCAACCCAATAGACGTGTTCGCAGGCGCTTTGGTCAAGCAGCATATGTGAGGCCACAAGATGTAGCCTCTGACAGCTCGGGGGATGATCATGCAGAGCACATTCCCAACGAGGCAATGTTTGAGCCCGAGATTGATGAAATGATCGAGACGATCATGGATTCAGAAAGGCTTATCTATGATGATATGAAAAGTGAAGCCGATACGCCGTTGTATAATGGAGCACGTATGTCTAGATTGAAAGCACTCCTGGTTCTTCTCAACATGCAGGCAAAGTTTGGATGGAGTGACACTAGCGTCACAACGCTTTTCAGGTGATCTATTACAATTAGTTTACTTTAATAAATCTCTAAATGTATAATGATCTGATAGATTTTTACACGACTGTATCGTATTTTTATGTTGTGTAGATTGCTAAAAGAGCACATACTACCAGCTGACAATGTGATGCCAGATTCCCGAGATGAAGCAAGAAAGATTTTGCGAAACTTGGGGATGGATTACAATTCTATCCACGCTTGTCCTAATGATTGCATTCTTTTCAGAGGGGAATACATAGACATGGAGAAGTGTCCGAAATGTGACTCCGAAAGATATCGAGTAGATCTCCACGGGACAAAAATTCCACAAAAGGTTTTGCGACATTTTCCTCTGCTTCCTCGCATCAAGCATTTCTTCGAATGTAAGTCCATGGCCACCCTAGCATCATGGAACGAGGAGAATAAATCTTCGGATGGTGTGCTACGAATTCCTGCAGATTGCGCAGCCTGGAAACATATAGATGGAACATGGTCGGATTTGCTATGGATGGCGTAAATCCATTTGGTCAAAGATCAACATCTTACAGTGTATGGCCCGTTGTCATCGTCAACTACAACATTCCCCCGTGGTTGACTACGAAGAAGGGGCACCTATGGCTAAGCTTGATTGTGCCAGGGCGATATAAAGTGGGGAATATGGATGTGTATCTTCGTCCACTATTGGAAGAGCTACAACAATTGTGGATTGGCATAGAGGTGGTGGATATGAGCAGACACACAGGACGACGGAATGCTTCGATCAGAGGAATTCTAATGTGGACCATGCATGACTATCCCGGGCTAACAGAATGCTCAGGTGATCTATTGACACTCCTCACTCAGACACTGTAAATCTTGTTTTTTCCCATAGTTGATCTATTATCATGTGTATACATGCAGGGCTTCAAACAAGCGGATATAGAGCATGTGTCACATGTGGACCTAGACTGAATGCACGTAGGGCACCCTCACTGAAGAAGCAAATCTACGAAGGTCATCAAGCGTATCTTCCAGAGAATCATGTGTTACGCGACGGCTTTTTGGGAAGAGAGCCACCAAGGATGTCTGCACAAGCATGGTTAGAGCAGAAGGAGATGTGCGATGACGGATTGCCTCCAGGGATGAAGAGACTATCTCTATGGTACGAGTTACCATACTGGCCCCGACGGATGGATGTTCTTCTTAGAACGTTTCATGAAAACGCTTAAGGGATATGTGCGTCAAAAGGCATGTCCGGAGGGTAGCATGGCAGAAGGTTGGTTGGTATCAGAGTCCCTAGTGTACATTGGAGAGTGGCTAGACGGATTTGATAAAGCCCGGGACACGCTATGGCGAACCATAGATGATGAGCGCATATCTGGGATTGTCATGTGCAATCTCGGTGTTGAGAAGAAGATGACGGAAGATCTAGAGGCTAAAATCAACCGATTTTGCATGCTTCACAATCCAGTGATGCAAAAGTGGATTTCACAATATGAGGATGCAAAGCAAGAGCGACAAAGGGCACGAATCAAGTGGAGACGGGGAAGACGACCACCGATGCACTATCCAGCGGTTCTGGAGAGCCTACCAACCTTCATGAGCTTAAGATGGTTGCACAACCAATTGAAAAGTGCACAACAATGCGGTGACGAAGTGACTGAGGAAGAGTGGGAGTACTCTCGGGGTTGCGCGACCAAGGTAAGTTTGCAATGTACGACTAGCAAGTGACTTTATTTATAAACGTTTGAACGGCCACTCATAATCTTTGTTCGTTGTAGTATAAGTCATACACAGCAGCATGGTGTAAAGGTCGACATTTTAGGGTGGAACGAATCGACAAAAAGCGTTTTACTCAAGATTGTGGAATCATGGCAAAATTTGAACAGTCTAGTCGACGACGTTCCTCTGATGTAGATCCTGTGGTGGCGGAACTCACTTACTTCGGCACGCTGCAAGAGATTTTGAGGATCGATTACAGAGGATTTTTTGTCGACTTGTTCGACGTGCAATGGTTCAAGATAATCATGGAGGGTCGCAACGCTACTGTGCGTAGAGGAGAGTCTGGTTTTCTTGAGGTGGATTCTACTAAGAAATGGACTGACCTAAGAGACACTTTCGTACTACCCGAGCATTGTGAACAAGTAAGTATGTAAATAGTTAACATCCCCCTTTTACAAGTTATGTGCTTGAAAGCTCTCATGTAAGTTATGTGGCTCTGGCAGGTAATATTTCATCCTACAAAGTCTACATCAAACTGGTGGTACGTCATAGAGGTAGCCCCTCGTAGTGCAAGGACGTATGAAGGCTACCATGTGCCAATCACAACGGCATCAATGGAGGAGATCAGAGAAGATGCTCAATCAGAAGCCGCTGCGGTGGTGCCAGACGAGCATCAAGATGCTACTACTCTATATGGGGTGCATGCAGAGGAGCTACAAAATGAAACAGAGGATATGTGTTTAAACGGAGAGCTCTATATAGATATAGGAAGTTATGCTGAGTTATGCGAGGATGAGAGAGAGATCTCTTAAAGCCACAAATATTGTATTTGAACAATTTTGCTCCGTGTTGTAAAAGCTCTGGCTCTCTAAGTACCTTCCATGGTGTATAACGCTCTTTTCTACTCGCGCTCACATCTTTTGATTGAAAATTCTGAGTTTTTGACTTGCCTCTTCTATCACTCAATTCATTGCGTCATTGTATTTATATGCGTCATTACGTCATTGTATTTAATGGTCTTTGCGTCATTGTCTACTCTGTTCATTCAATATTAAGTTTAAATATTCGTGTGTTTAATGCAGGTATGGATGATGAGGAGTTTCTTTCTTCTTTGTCACCGTAGCAGAGACAGTGGTACGTGGAGCGTCATCGCTCTGGCGCATCATCGCGCGTTCCTACTCCATCCACATCTCCCTCTCTTTCGGAGCATTCGGCGCGCTCCGAAGCTTCGGCGTCGACGAGACGAGCTTCACACTCGTCAAGACACCGGCGCTCTAGTGGTGGCGGTGGCGGTTGTTGTGGGGATTCCGCCACCGATGCCTCCATACCGCCTCGTGTTCGACGAGGCTCTTTACCCTCTCCTTCTTTGCCCGCCCCCACACCAGCCACAGAATCGCCATCTACGCCAGGTTTTGCACGACTGACTGTTCCTAGAAGCTACACACCTCTACCTACTCCGCCAGGAGCCACCCCACTCGACACTCCTCGCTTCGGGGCCCAGACGCCGGTGGAGACACCTGACGTCCGTACCCCCATCGACACGCCGCTAGAGACCCCTGCCGGGACACCCAGGTTCACGCGTCACCGGCCAGAGGGCTTGTCTTACTTCGTCGACTTCAGCGGCGGCATCATCATGGATGATGACGGCAAGAAGGTGATCTCGCGCATGCGTGGTCTTTGCTCTCAGCTGTTTAGACACTACATACTAAACAAATGGAGTGAAGTACCAAGTGATTTAAAAAACAGAGTCATCAGCATACTTCATGATGAGTTTCCCGTTCCAACATGGGATCAGCGCTTCAATGAAGACCTGATGAAGATTCGAATGCGCAAATACTGCAAACACAAGCGTTCCGAAGTGCAAAAAGCAATCAAGAATGGGTGGAACAGGCCAGATTGGCTGGCCAAAGAAGATTGGAAGAATGCGAAGAAAGCAGCGCGCGAGAATCGCGACAAGTGGAAGCAACAAAAGGATGGAGCCAGAGCGCGAGTAGAGGCAAGGAGCTCGCACCACTTGGGGAGCGGTGGATGGACATCATTTGAGGCCGATTTTGTAAGTGTTTTCACATTGCTCTTTATGTTCGATAGTTTAGGGTTTATGAGTTTTTTAATTCTAATATAATGAAATCTTTGTATGTTTTGACAGTGGTCGATGACAGGACGTGATCCCACACCATACGAGCACGAGTACGCAGGCAGGAAGGGCTTAAACGCCCTGATGGACATTCTCAGTTCTCGCGGCGGCATGGTTAGTATTAGGGTTTACTCTTTTCTATTTTGTGTATTGTTTTATAAATGTCGTTATATGTTTATACTTACTGAAAGCTGTCTTATTGTCTTTTTTTGCAGAATCCGACAGATACGCCGCTTGGACGCGATGAGACGTCTGACTAGACGACGTCAGTTTAGCCGCAGCTAGATAGCATTAGTTTAGGGTTTCTCATAGCTTATGTATCATGAGACGGATTTTATACGTCTTTTTGAACCATGTATATTATTACATTTGTCACCGCAGTTCCTTTTGCCAATCAATTCTTTATGCCTATGATGTTGTACAATTGTCATTATTACATTTGCCAATCAATTCATTTTGCCTATGATGTGTACAATTGTCAATTTTGCAAACAATGCGTCTTGTGGGTGACTATTTTGGGTTTATTATCTACCCTTGCACTTTTTTTAAAAAGTGAATCAAGTACAATATGGTTGATGGGTGGCAGGGCATTCAATGCCCTGCCACCAAAAAAAAATTCTCGCGGGCGTCGCTATAACCGTCGCTATTTATGGCTCTGTAGCGTCGCTATAGTCTTCTGTGTAAACGTCGCTATAACCGTCGCTATGAGCGTCGCTATGAGCGTCGCTATGAGCGTCTCTATATAGCGACGCTTATAGCGACGCTTATAGCGACGCATATAGCGACGCTCTCGTAGCTACGCTTGTAGCGACGGTTTTAGCGACGGTTTTAGCGACGACGGGGGTTATAAAAACCCAGTGTATTTTCGTCGCTAACAGCGTCACAAGAGCACACAACCTCTTGTAGTGCTAGAAGTGGAATCATATTGGGGAGACAAAGGATCTGTACAGTCTATGAATAGTCAACCCCATTCGCTAAGAACACTACCCTCCTATATGGGAGAGTATGAGTCCAAGTCAGATGTTGTTGTAGTCCCATCATAGAGGTTGTCTCCGAACAAGGTCATAGATTCAAAAGGGATGATAGATATTCTATCTACCCCAATCACTTGT
Organism: Adiantum capillus-veneris; assembly: GCF_014529385.1. Lineage (NCBI taxonomy): Eukaryota > Viridiplantae > Streptophyta > Polypodiopsida > Polypodiales > Pteridaceae > Adiantum > Adiantum capillus-veneris. Next base: position 115,225,273 of record NC_140948.1, on the reverse strand, counting down.
ATGAAGATAACCTTAGCCGAGTTTCTTAGAATACAACCAAAGATGTGGGCTACTATGGAAAAATGCCTAGAGAAATTTGGTATTATAAACAACCAATGACTCAAATCAAGGAAGAAATCAAAGAGCTTGAAATGCCTTAGCTAAACACTCGGCCAGTGCCACTAAACAAGGTAGGCAAGTATTATGAGGGAGAAAACGGATCGAAGCACAACTCTTCCCGTGGAATTCCAATGTGTGAAAACCATGGCAATCCTTGACAATGGACCCGGTGTTTCCATCGCAACAAAAGAGGTCTGGAAAACATGGGGAAAACCAGCAGTGAGGGCTACAAGGATGAAACTGTAATTTGCAGACGGACACATGGAAAGGCCCATGGGACTACTGGAAAAAGTAGTTGCTACTTCTTGTGGCATTGAATATGAGCAAACCTTTCCTATTGTTGACTTTGGCAAGAAGAACAAGTATGATATCATTCTAGGAAGACCATTCATGAGACAACTGAAAATGGTCCAAGATTGGGGTTATGACCATATCTACTTGAGAAATATGGAAACCACGACAAAGATAAATTTGAAAGACCATAGTTACATGGGTGTGACAAGAACACCTATGGAGGAGTTTGATTCCGCTACTATAGCAGGATCAGAACTTTCAGCATGGTTGGGGAAGCCTAAAGAACTGTGGATATGTGGAGCTTCACAATGCGGAAGCTTAACACGGGAGGAAGGCATCTTAGAAAGGGAAATTGAAGATGAGGATTATATCCCAGAACCCTTTCTTGAGGAAGAATTAGAGCCACATGGATGGGAACACATCTTGGCTACTCTAGATGTGTGTGCTATTCATGAAAGTCCAACAATGAAGTTCCATGATGAAGATGGCTTTGATGTCGTTCCTTACTTTGCAGTGAGTGTAATCCAGGAAAACAAAGACAAAGAAGAAGACGAGTTTTATGACTCTGTAGAACACTTGGAGCTTCAAGAAGATACCGACAACGGAAATCTGAACGACCCAATAGGTGATAAGCACAAAACTTTAACTAATGTGTGGTTTTATGATTGTCTAAATCAGAAACCCAAGAACCAATGTCATCACTACAAGAATAATGCGCAACAAATGTGGATTCCAAAATCTGCGATGGAAAAGCAACCGCAACAAGAACCCTCATATGTGGCTCCTGTTAGGAAATATGACGTAGCTAAGTAGATAATTGAGTAGATTACTTAATGGAGAGAGACAATCTTCACAGACAAGAGATTATAGAGTAGAGAGAGAGAGAGAGTACACATGATATACGTAGTTCACCCAATGTGGGCTACGTCCATGGGAAAGCAGCCACTCAATGGCTTTAGTACTTCAAAACAAGAAGTAGGTTACAAAGGGATTATACCCTTTTGGAGCTCCCGCCTTGCTTCACTCTCACCACCTCACACCCACCTTGTTGTATCAACTTCACACTATGAAATGTGTGTAGAAATGGCCTCCTTTTATGGGCCAAAAGGGCTACCCTCTCTCATGAGAGGCAGCCATGTTAGCCGCCCTAGTGTAGATAAGTCCAAATTGGACCCTCCAATCGTGGCCGCCCTTGAGAAGACAAGTCTGTTTTTTAATTTGGCCACTGGCCATCGGGCATTGACTTCGACCGACCACCGTCCAAACGGCCTACCGACCGGTCGTTTTTTGACCACTTTCTGGCCACCGTCCGGCCATAATATTCCGACGAAAAGGAATATTCGAGACTAGGCGTCAAAATTTTGGTTTCCAGCGAGTGATTTTATTTTCCGACGAGTTATTTTTCTTCACGCACGATGGCTTCTCCTCATAATGGGGGCCTTACAAATGTGCGTTTTTAACACAGAAAATTACAAGGGGTAAATCAAGCTCCATACTTAACACCTCCTATACAGAAAGAAAAGACTCAACCAAGAAGAACACAGCCAGTCAACAAGCTACCAACGCTCTAATCAAGTGAATACCAAAGTCATCCCAGAAACAACAATCCAAGGGCAAAGAGACAGTAACTTTCCATAAACATTCAAACCACAAAGGGAAAGTGCTAGAATGTAACCTTGCCAAGGATAGCAGTGATGGTGATGATTCTTACGACATCCCCTACCAACAACTCAGGTCACAATCACTAGCAACTTCAGTAACAACCACTAGCAGCGATGGTGATGATTCTTACGACATCCCCTACCAACAACTCAGGTCATCACAATCACTAGCAGCTTCAGTAACAACCAAGGAAGGCTAAGGAAAAGAACAACAAGTCTGACCCAAAAAGTTCAAAAAATATGGATACCAAAGAGCCAGATTGGCCAAAAGTAGGCATGGATCAAGAAGACGAACTCTATCAAAAAATCACAAGATTCAATGCCAAAAGGAAAATAGTCAAATTCCGCAAGAATGGGTCAAAAAATCCCAAAGTCGCAAGCTTCTGCAACACAGATTTGGGTTTCAAAGAAGTTGATTCAAGCACAAAGAGATCACGAGTTCATTTGGATTCCAAAACAGTTAAAATATCAACTCCCAAAGTCTAGATCTCTTCCTCGACCAAGAATACAAGAGTTGAAGCAAAGATCGCTGAGGACTCACACAAAGACAAGGTGGATCCCAAAGAAGTCTCTTCAAATACAAACAAAGCAGGGACAAGTATGGGTTCCCAAACGAGCAGCACCAACAAAACAACCAAAAATCACAAAGAAGTGGGTCCCAAAGTAAACCAAAAACAATGTTGCTAATGCACTGTCGCTTGAGTTCTTTCAATTCCTCCTACAACTACGGTACAATTAGAAGAGAGCCCACTCTGAGGAACCATGCCAAATACGACAACCAACAATAAGGCTAACTGGATTCCAATGGATTCCAAAGAAGCATCAAACAGATAAGTAAGCCTTCAAAAAAGCTCTACAACCTTCCATCAAGTAAACGTCACAGGAGCTTCGACAAAAATCACATTGCTTTGAATAGGAAGCCTCGTCACCAAATGCCAATAAGCAAATTGGTTATACCCACATCTTGCACAACATAAATATTTTCCATGCATTTACTGTGTATGCATAATAGGGCTACATTACAAGGCCTGTATAGGCACAATTTTTGGTTGCCCAAGCACAACACATACCCTTGGTGATACCCTGTCGTCAAGGAGGACTCCAAATAGGAGGGGGGAGGCATTCTAAATGTGGACCTAATATATAAATATTCGGGGGCAATGTTTTGTAAGTTGTATTGAACTTTTGCGTTTGATTGTGACATATTTTGACAAAATTCAGAGTACATGCCCTCATATTAAAGTTACAAGAGGAGTATGGGGAAAAAAGCCATATATGAGCCCCTAGGGATATTGTACAGTGTACATAGTGTTTAGAATTCTATCAAAATGATTTTGCTTTTTGAGTTGAGTTGATTTTTGGTTTATTTTGTTATTTTTTAGATTTTCTTAAGGAAAAAAAAGGCAGGAAAAATCCATAATCCAGATGAAGAATAGACTAAAGAGATAAAAAGCAGTACAAAGAGAAGAAGGTTTAAGAAAATGACGACACTTCAGGAAGCATGTCTCAAATGCCATACGCACAATGGGTAATGCCAGAGGTAAGAAGGAATGCTGATCAACCTTCAACAACAACATGAGGATAAAAATCTGGGATGGACTACAAGGACAAAGGAAGTTGGTGATCAACTAAACAAAAGCACCCATCAAGTGTAAAATTGCCTATCAGACACTTCATGAGACTACAAGTCCGTATATAGGACGTATATCATTATATTGTAATCTTCTATCTTGTATGTGTCTTAATGAATCCAAACAAACAAAAGGGATTAACAATACTAACAAGAGCAAAAGGTGCCAGAGTGCCCATCAGTCATTCTTGAGACTGAAATCCAAAAAGTTAAGCGTGGAAAGCCAAACGCAAGTCCGAATCAAGCCAAACTTTGTCAGGAGGCTATGAATAGAGAATACAAGCTAAGGGTTCAAAAAAACAAAAAATAAATAAATTCGAGTATGATCCCTAGCCAAAGCTGGAATGTTTTTCAAATTTGAAGCCATGATAGCCACCTACATACCTTATACATAATGTATATGAGTTTTAAAGACAAAGGTACAATGATAGCTCATCAATGATGAATGATGTCGACTAAAGCCCTTTTGATGCAAGTTATTAACTTGGGGAATTAACTAGGGTTTGTCGGGCTTTAATTAAGTCATGTATCAAGTAGAAGCAGTGTAATGATTTACACAACACACAAAAGCTAGCAGTGGCAAATGCGGCTTTGATCACATTGATGCAGGAATAAAGAAGTCCTCAATGACGAAGAGCAGACACAAGGGTTCGAAAGTACAACTTGGCTTAAAGTACTTGAAAGTTTAGCCAGATAATTTCTACAGAATCCTTACAAAGTTGTCATTGGCTCACAAGATCTGAAAGCCAATCACTCAATTCTACAGATTGTAGAAGTTGTTTCTCAGAACTCACATCACAAATACTCAGAATTGACAGATTCACTGGAGCAAGTGTTGGATGGAGCTTTCTCTATCGTGCATGATGATAAGAGTCAAGATGAATGAGATAGGGTTCTTTTTGAATTTAGATCTAGCAATAGACCTATAATGACAGAAAAAAATGTTGCAACTCGGAGCATGGATGTGAAAGACATAAAGTTCGTCCTCAATTATGATTTTCCTTCATCATGTGAAGACTATATACATTGAATTGGATGAACCGAACGAGCTCATGCAAAGGCTACATCCTATACTTTTATCACGACAACAAAGACGACACCGACATCGACAACCAGGTCATGTCAGGGACGACATGATCGTGGAGGGGGGGAGTGTTGACGGCTAGGTCAACAAAACGACATAACTCAACAAAGCCTTATTCTTTGAGAGTTATGGAATGCTGCAGATTATGGTCATAAACATCATTTGTAATAAGTAGGTAGTCCAACTGCAGAAGTCGGGGTGCAATGGCACTTCCAGATTGTAAATACAAAGCCATCTGACTCTCAAACTCTATTTTAGGTTTAACCTAAGGTGACCTTAGGTATAAGGTACCTAGGTCATTTTTGTAAGGGCACACAACTTTTATCATAATCATAGTTTTAGCGCTGCCGTCTACTGTGTATGAGAAAGAAAGAGAGAGAACGTACGCTTCATCTTGGCGCTACTCCCCGCTCCTCATCACATTGTACATCCGACTGCACCATCGCGCTAGCCTCAGCAAGAGCTACGCGACAATGCCAAGCATTCCTTGTGAAACGGAGCATACACGCTCGTGCATCTACAAGCTACTCGTGGTCATAAGTATATCAAACGATGTCTGTTTTTTGGAGGGTTTCCAATCAAAGAGCAAAGAAAACCAAGCAAAGCCAAATTCCCAGCAAATATGAGCAGCACCCTTGGCATTAATGTGAGATTAAGATATATTGAAGAAAATAATCAAGTCATGCTGGCTTCGACCACCCAACACCTAGACCCAAAAGGGTCGTACATCTAAAATTGTCATGAAGTAGTAGAGGCTTCAAAATCTCAAAACTCCTTACATGTTGAGTATCTAAAAAAATCCCAAGTCATAGAACCAAAGCAAGTGAGAGTTGCCCAAGCGTGCACCCTTGTCTTGAAGTTAAGTCTTGTAATTTCTGAAACAAAATCTAATACTTTTCAAGATTTCTCTCTTACATCCTTAGCGACACAATTTATTTGAAGTTAAGTCTTGTAATTTTTGAAACAAAATCTAATAATTTTCAAGATTTCTCCCTTACATCCTTAGCTACACAATTTACAAGCCAATCAATGCAAGAAATTGTGATTGCGATAAATTTTGATAAATAAATTCTACAAGGTCTATTCAGCATTTTATCAACATTCGACAAGCTTATCCAATAACCATTAGGAAGAGAATGGGATCTAGGAGGACCTCTTTATTTGGCAGTTTAAGGAAGTCATACCTTTAGTATTAAGAAAGTATCAAAGGAGAGCTTTTGAATTCAAACAAGCTAAACGGCTAGTTTATTTGAATTCAAATTTTCCCCCGAAAATGGGATTTAAAATCTAGCGGGTAAAACCATATCATGTAGCATATCTATGGAAAGAGCTTGACGCATAGAATTGAAGATCTATAATCTCCACTCAAATCAAAGATCATATGTGGGAGTTATGGAAGGCCGAAAATCATAAAACTGCCCATCTCATTTTTCGGGGGAAAAGTGCATCCTTTGACCACTCTTACACATCTCTTACACACCCACCATTCTTGCACACATACACACACCTATTTGTCAAAATGTTAATCACTTCCATAAGCTCATGGCAAATAAAGAGGCCCTCCTAGATCCCATCCTCTTCCTAATGACAGCATGCCTTGCAAAATTTTGTTTATGTTGCGCTTTCTATAATTTTCACGCCAGTTAGAATCCTTGACCAACAGGGCTATACACAATTATGCCAATCCCGAGTTCACTACAATTAATGTGAGAAAAGGAGCAATGTGAAATGGAATTCTTATTCTTTCATGTTCACCCATTTTCGCGGTTGACTACCATAGTAAATGTAGCATGCATGTATGGAAATGGTTGGCATTCCCCACATCACACATCCACAAAGACCACTCTAGCTGGACCGCATGGGCATGTTGTATGGTTGATGTTGAAGGCTCGAATAGCCCTAGATGTTTCACCTTTCCTTGCTCCACAAGCTTCTTCATTTTCGCTACCCGTATAGCAAAGCACATGAAAGCTCAATACGAGGAGACTTTGTAAAAACTCATGTGCAAAAACTAGTGACTGAAAAATACGTATATAGCTACATTTTGCATATGCTAGCATGATTTGAATGTTTTCATTTTTTTTAAAGCTATATGCTCAATGTTTGCATCTCATTAAAACCTTGGCAACTTATCAAATAACATGCAGGTACTGATTTGAGGAAAGCTGGAGTGAATCTCCACGAAAGCCTTCATGAAAAGTGAAAAGTGTAGTAATAGAGACGTGTTTTGGGTCTAGTGGACTTTTAAATAGTAGCATTTCTCTCTATCCACTTCATCAATTTCCTCTCAGGATCAATAATTTTTGTGTCCTTAGGAGTGGTGATGTATCCATGGACCCTCGAGTTGTGATCTCTTTGCTTGTGGAGCTCACGAAACAATTTTTACACTCCCTTAGTCTCTAGGTAGCCCATTCTCCTGTCCATGGCCTCAACAAGGAGGATTGGAAGCCACGCAATGAAACGGTTGCTGGCAGCCTCAAGGTCAAAATATCCCCTGTGTTGCTATATCCTCTTCTTCTTCAAGGTCTTTGCATAAGCTAGCCAAGAAGAGCTTTACATCCCACTATAGTGTCGCATAAGAGAGAGAGAGAGAGAGAGAGAGAGAGAGAGAGAGAGAGAGAACCTATTTGAAACGCACGTTGTGCATGCATGGATCTGTTCCTCAGTTAAAACAACCTGAACCGTCACCCTCACTTGGTGACCTAGCGTTTCAAAACGCTCTTCTTCCTGCTCATTGTTGACTCTCTCTCTCTCTCTCTCCCCTCAGATTTTGGCAACTTGCAGCGTGCTACCAAAGACCACATCCCTCTCCACCCAAGGAGTTAAGACTCATGTGGAGGGCAGGTCACAGAAGAAGAACTGCGGGTCCCACTGGCAAGAAGAAGGCAGTTGCTTGTGCTTCTCGAATGGACTACAACGGCTGTAAAGGACCGTCATATCAAAGGCTCTCTCCAGAATATGAGGTTGTAAGCAGGGTAAGGCGAGAGTCCTTGCTCCATTGCGAGTGTCCTTGCTTCACTAAGTCTTCATGGAGCTCTCCCTCTGAGTTCTCGCAATGCTGCAGCATTCTTGAGTTCTACTAAGCTTCCATATCCACACTCAGTATGAAGGTGTGTGCTTGTGTATGTGCGCGTGCGTATAGCTATGTCTCTCGAGTTGGGTCCTCGGCCTTGGTCTCTCGGAGGCTGCCACTCTGCGCACGGGATGGGGTGGCGGATTCTGACTGTGTGCAACCCTCCTACCTACTCAAGCAGCCCCCTATCGGACTTGAAACTGGCTGCTTGCTACTCCAGCCTCCCCTGTTGAAACATGTTGAAACCAGTCTGCGCCGGTGAGGACTGGTTCCATCATGTTTTGGGTATTTGCTGTTTAATAAAATCGACACCCCAGTCCATTGCTAGAACCTCTGCTACTCCAACCTCCCCTATTGAAACGTGTCGAAAGCAGTCCACACCAGCGCGGACTGGTTCCAGCATAAAATCGACACCCCAGTCCATTGCTCGAAAAAAAAAAACTTTTAACTTGGAAAACCTACATAGTACAGGTAAACTAAATAAATTTGAAAGTTTTTGCATTAAAATTTGTAGGCTTCCTCTCCTTAAGTTGAAATTGTAGAGGTGAATTTCAAAAATTTAAGCGAAATTATACTAAACGTAAGTTTTCTTTGAGCACTTGTTACTAGTCTAAGCCAATCCGTGTCACAGCGAACCGATTCTAGCACATGGCAATCCCGTCATCACTGATGATGGATTTGGACGTGCCATGATTTATATATATATATATATATATATATATATATATATATATATATAATCACCTTTCTATGAAAAAAATACATGCAGAGCATGTTAGAGAAGCCAAAAAACTATCAGAACGGGATTGCGGCCTAAAGGTCAAAGACTTTAGAGTTGCGTTCTCTTTTTTTGGCTAAAAATAGGAAAAATAATTTATTTTTTTCTCTACAAATTTTTCCATTGGTTGATACATAAAGTATTCTTTTCTATGAGTATCAATTCCTTGGGAGAACCATGATGTTGTAATTACATAAAACTATATGGGGAAATGGGGGGATACTCCTATGATCTTGGGGAGAGAGAGAGAGAGAGAGAGAGAGAGAGAGAGAGAGAGAGAGAGAGAGAGATTTTATTATCGACCTCGGAGGTCAAACATGACCTATGGGACTGAAGTTACATGTGATGTTGTATGTGTGTGACTGATGAGTGATGCTCGATTCTCCAAAGTTGCGGTGATAAGAGTTGCAATGGAGAGCCCGCATTGTGGCTATGTGTAGGTCTAAGTCATGGCTAAATATGTGAGTGAAACAAGTTTAGATGTGACCAAAACCTGAGCACTCTAGTAGTGCGTGGTACTTATACTCCTGAACTTGTGGTGAACAAGACTTCACAAACGTAACCCAACACTAGTCTAAACTCTAGTAGGATCATCTAGAGAGAGAAGAGAGCAACCCTGCGAGGACTCTCCTTTAAGCTAGTGCCAATTTTGAAAACTTGCATTGTAAATTAAGCCAGCTTTCAAGATGTTTGGAATCAAATAAGATATTGCATTGAAGATTGAAATTTGTACTGGCTTTTGCAATTGCAATCATTTCAAAGATTGCCTTAAGAGTGCCCCTACCCCTAGTGCTTCTAGCTCTCCCACTCAAGTAACACTGCCCCACCTTGTCACCCCCAAAGGTTCTTTACCAAAGCAAGGTCTACAAGTAAGTAGAAATAATTGCATCATTCGATTACAGAGAGGCACACACACGGCCAATGGCCAAACATCTTGACAAAATGGGAGCTTTCCCACATCCAAACTCGAGACACGACCCTCTAGAATGACACAAGAACTCAAAAATAACTTTATTGAGGAACTCGCTCGTTCTTTTCATCGCTAAAAAAAACTCGCTCGCCATCTTGTAAGACTCTGTTTTTTGCCTGCAAGTAGTCATTAGAATCGTAGCGACATAAGCTACTCATAGGTACTCGTAGATTTCAGTTTCGGACACTTTCAGAATTCAGCTCTGTCTTTATAAGCATTTTTTGCAGATGGGTTTAGAGCTTTGGTTTTGGGTGTAGAGGCTTAGGGACAGGTGTATCCTAGTGAGGGGATGGTGTTCCTTGAGTTTCGCACGATTCTGACATGATTTGATGAGTTTCCTTCCATTTGTGTGTATGTTGCTAGGTGGTGTAGCTGAGAGCAGTTAGATTCTAGGTTGTGGTTTAGTTGGCCTTCCATAGTGTTGTATGTGTAGGATGGTCTCAGCCTGACAAGCTAACGAGATTCCCTCCGTGTGCCTATCGTGTCATCTATGTCCTTGATTGACATTATGTTGATCTAGGTTGTGTTGAATGCACTTTATGGGTGGTGTGATTCGCTCCCACAACAGTCTCCTAGATTGGGGATGTATGTTGTCTGTGCTCCTGGATTGGAGCGTTGTCTTTCTTCATCAAGTTGTAGCCCAAAGTTCAAGGGGAGGGTTCCTCTTGTATTGACATCCTTAGGGGATATCATGTGCCATCCTTAGTCTATAAAGAACCTTCATTGTATTGTCCTAGTCCAAACCTCAAGGGGAGGATTTTAAGGTGTGAGCTTTGTCATAGAGTCCTAGGGTATGAGTCTATGAGAGAAAATGTGGAATTATCCTATATGAAGTGGTGCAAGGTTGTAGAGCTGCTTAAAGCTCATTTCATGAATGAATAAACACAAGTCTATTTTGCATTACATCTCTCTTGTTTATGGTGAGCTTGTGATGGCTTAGCAACAACTCAAGATCGTGTTTATGCATCCAAGTTGATTAATCTTGGAACCTAATTCGCTTGAGTGACAACCTAGCCTGCACACACTCACTTGTGTGCACGAGGTTTATCTTTCATCCACCCTAGCTAGCACGATCCCATTCCCATATGCATGGATAGGGTTGTGGTATACATGATAAAGATGCATCAAAACCCCTCACATTGACTTTCTACAATTGCATGGAAAGCAAGAAAAAAGTTGAAAAGACGCATAAAAGAAACATCTTGAGCATGGGAATCCAATGTATTTGGTTTGGGAGGAATTTTGCGACATTACACCACCCATATTTCCCCAAACTGCAAAACCATATTCTTCATCCAAAGTGGAAACCATACTAAACCTTATATGCTTCATCCTATCCCCTTGTCGGGGTGAAACATACTTGTTGGAGGGAGAGCCACTCACACACCCATGAAGTGCATGCAAACACTACCTAGATCAACATAATCTCAATCGAGGACACAGTTGACACGATAGGCACACGGAGGAAATCTCTTTAGCTTGTCAGGCTGAGACCATCCTACACATACAACACTCTGGAAGGCCAACTAAACCACAATCAAGAACTTCACTGCTCTCAACTACACCACCTAGCCACATACACACATACGGAAGGTAACTCACCTAATCATGCCAGATTTGTACGAAACTTAAGGAACACCATCCCCTCACTAGGATACACATGTCCCTAAGCTTCTACACTCAAAATCCTCACTCTAAACCCATCTGCGGAAAACGCGTAGGATGACAGAGCAAAATTTTGAAAGTGCCCGAAACTGAAATTTATGAGTACCTATGCGTAGCTTATGTCGCCACGATTCTATGGACTACTAGCACGCAGAAAACAGACATCGTTTGATACACTTACGGACACAAATAGCTCGTAGATGCGTCGGCGTGTGCGCTTGGTCTCACGTGGAATGCTTGGCGTTGTCGCGTAGCTCTCCTCGAGCCTACAAAAATGGTGCAGTCGGATCTCCAATGTGTTGAGCGAGCCGGGCGTAGCGAGAGGATAAAGCTCACACTCACTCTCTTTCTCTCTCACACACAGTAGAAGGCAGCGCTAAAGTTTTGATTATGATTAAAGTCCTCTCTTACAAAATGACCTAGGTACCTTATATACTAAGGCTACCTTAGGTTTAACCAAAAATGGGGTTGAAAGGGTCAAATGGCTTTGTATTTACAATCTGGAAGTGCCATTGCACCCCGGCTTCTGAAACTAGAATAACTACTCATTACAAATGACATTTATAGCCATAATCCGCAACATTTCATAACTCGCAAAAGATAAGACTTTGGTACGAAACTTGAGTTATGGTGTTGTTGACCCAACGATCAACAATACTATTACAACGATTCAGCCTAGCTGCACTCCGTTTGATGTGAGACAGGGTGTTGGGGCAATGGAGAAGAGTCAAATCAACTCTGCGCATTATGCTCATTTGAAGTTCGAGAGTCTGGATACCACACACTACTAGAGTGTTGAGCCTTTGCTCACATTCAAACTTGCTTCCCTCACATTTTCAGTCATGACTTAGACCTACACACTTTCCTCTTCAAGCCATGATGTGGGCTCTACCACAATCATGGAGCATTGAGAATCACTTATCAGCCTCATACATAGTACATCATATGTATCTTTGGTCCTATTTGACATCCAAGGATGATAATAATAATCTCTCTCTCTCTCTCTCTCTCTCTCTCTCTCTCTCTCTCTCTCTCTCTCTCTCTCTCTCTCTTTCTCTCTCTCTCTCTCTCACACACACACACACACACACACACACACACACACACACAAACGCCTCAAAGTGAGTGGAAAAAATTTGTCTTCCTCAAAGACTGTGTATGCAATGTAGATGAACAAAGAGACGGAGTGCTCACATTTCCTTTCCATTACAAACTAGAGAAGGTTTTCTCTTGATTATTAGACGTGTACGCACGAATAATCTAAACGTTTATAATTTTTTATGGGAAAATAAGGAAAAACATCTTTATAATGGCAATGCAGCATGGTTAACACTTGAGGCTCTTGGTAGAGTCAAGTATCAACCTTATATGTTGGCTTGAATTGCATCTCATAGTACTAGATTCAAAATAACAAAGGATCAATCAACAAATCCTTGGGTGTTGTAAAGGACTCCTAGGGTTCGCGGGGCCCTCTGTGTTTGCAATTTGTAGTTTGCAAGGCCACGGAGCAGGGGTGCTCATGGGTCCCTATTTTTTTGATATGCAAGAGGGTCTGCTACTCCCACCTCCCTTTGGAGGATGACTGGTAGCCAATGCTTTTGATTTCAGCCCTCACATGCCCTCTGGCAGTGGGGAATCTCGTTTGCAGGGGCAGTATAGCTCTAAGCTCCCCTTTAGCAACGTATGAGCTCAAAAGGATGGAGTGTTGGTGGGTCCTCATGATGCAAGGATCTTCTATGTTGGCTGTGCTGGTCTCTCCTCGGCTTATGTATGCTCTTTGCTCTTTGTTTTGGTTGTCCCCACCAATGAAAAGAGGCAATAAATTGTCATAAATGTCCTGTGAGCTTACATTCTTTGTTTTGGTTGTCCACCGATGAAAATAGTCCATGAACTATCATAAATGTCATGTGAGCTTACATTCTTTGTTTTGATTGTCCACCAATGAAAAGAGGCAATAAATTGTCATAAATGTCATGTGAGCTTACAGCATTGTCTCTAGTATATGACATGCTCTACTGGCTCCCTTAGATGGAGGTTCGTTTCTTGGTGGTAGCCTGATCAAGCTGCAGCATCCTCTGCAATGATGGTGGCAGGACATGCAAGTGATCGAGGCAATACCTCTGTCCTTCTACGGATCTTAGTTTCTATGGTTGAGTGGCTCCTGTAATAACTCTTGTATCTCTAGGGTTTATATACTTGGTTTTGGTGGGTGGCTACTTCATGTCTCCATGGCTCCTCATTTGAGCATGGAGTTATGTATAGTGGTTGTTGTTAAATACATCTAACTCTCTCTATTGTAGATAGTATTGCAACAAAAAAAAGGGTCTCAATCTTCCTCCTCCCCCCAAAGAAAAAAAAGGGAAAAGAAAGTGAACAAAAATTATCATGTAAATAATTTTCTATTTTCAAATCTTTTGCAAAAAAAATTCCCTTTTGGCTATCTTGAAAACTTGCATCTCCGTGCCATTATTTTTTTTAAAAAATTGCAATCTATGACACAGCAAATATGTATCTATGCCATAAGGAATATGCTCCAAATTTTCAGACTCCAAAGTCAGTTTCAACACCAGGAACTATGGAATGGAACAAGGAAAATATTTGGGTAGATGGACCACTTGCAAATGAAGCTGCAGGGAGGGCATATGCTCATCAATGGCAGCAAGACCTAAAAGTATTCTTTAGATGTAGGAATGAAGAGATGGTGAATGGTGGCATGATGATCCTACTTATACCTTGTCGAGACAATTCATTTCCTCCCCATCAAATGCAAGAAGAGAGTTGCTTCAAGAATTTGGAACTCTCCTGGCAACAATTGATCCAAGAGGTACTTAAAAGACTATCTGCTCTTATGTCACTTGTAATTTTTTAAAAAGCTAGAGCACATTTGAAGTGTTTCAAGGTTTGCATGTTTTACTCTTGCATGTACATAAAATGTCCACAAGAAATTCTCATTGGAAATTGTTGGAATCTGTAGGGAAAATTAGAACAAATTAAAGTGATTTGGATACTTTTAATATTCCAATATATCTTCCAACTATTCAAGAGATCATAAATGCAGTATTGGAAGTGCGAAATCTTAGAATACAAAGCTTGGAGGTAATTGAAGAGGCCGTTGGAGACAACTATTGGCGAAAATGGAGTCACGACCCTAACAAGTGGGCAACCAACATGAATGACTACTACAAAAGTATATTTTTGGAATGTGATTGAGAGACATATTGGCCTTACAAAATGTGAGGCTATATTTAAAAGATTTGAACTTCTTTTGAAAACTAGCTTACCAAATCAATCAAGTGTGGAATCCTATTGGGTATACCCTTGGTCTTCTTCAATAGCCCTCCAAGTCTTCAAGGTCATCTAGAGTGAAATCCATTATAGTTTCCACTCTTTTTTTGTGATTGACCTTCACATATGTGTCCATATTTTTTGTTGGCCTTCCTAGGAATAGTTATTGTGGTTGTTCAAAGCCCTAGAGTGTACGCACATCAATAAGAAACTCAATAATCCTCAATAATTTTTTTGATCAGAGTTAATTGGTTACACCAATTCGGCTTGATTGTATAATGACATTTTGAAATCAAACTGATTTTATGGGTTCATATAACCAATTCCAAGTTCATAAATTTTTTTGAATATTCATATTATCTTCCATTTATTGTTCTTAGATCACAATTACATCACAGAGTATACTCCATAATAGATGGTTGTTTCTCTTCAAAAACTCACTAAGTACACTATAACAAAAAACTAGTGATCGAGACCTCTCGCATAGTTTGTTGCACCCCCTTCTCTAACAATTGTTTCAATAATCACAAATAGATGAACCAAAGTATGATGTGATTTGTGTGTGTGTGTGTGTGTGTGTGTGTGTGTGTGTGCGCGTGTGTGCTGGGAGGAGGATGACATATGTTCCTATCATTCTACCCAAATAAGATATGTCATATGTTAAAGCCAAATTCCAAGAATCATCTAGTCAATATTCAGATGTTGAAGGAAAATAAGAACCATGCAGGCAAAGTATCATAATTTGGTTAGCAACTAGTATAAGGCCATCCTTCTTATCATTTTGTCAGATATCCAAAAACTTCTTCTTCTACATCATTCAATCTTTCCCAATCTTCAAGGTTCAGAACAAATAAAAAAAGGTAAAAAATTACTCAATTCATATTGGCAAAGCACAAAATGTAGCAATGCCCCAATCTAAAAAATGAGTAATTATTACAGAGTCTCAACAAAGCAGATTGTTAGCAGGTTTATCAAGCAGCAAAGACATATCAAAACCATAAATTTGAAACAACCCAAATCAAGTATTTATGCTATAGAGGAAAACCTGTGAGAAAAAATAATACTCCAAGAAATCCATATAGCTATGAGTACAAGAGGTGCCAAAAGTGCATATTAGTGAACCTTCTCTATCTCTCAATCTCGTGTGAACCAACGTATTCAAAGGCTGAGTGGGGGATGTAAATCCATCACCGTGAACCAAGACCAAATATCGGCTATGAAAAATAGATCTTCTAGCACTCAATTAGCAACCTATGCATGGGCAACGTTCTCAAGGAAACGATTAATTTGTTTGGCATATGAATGTGAAACCAAAAAAGAAAATGCACGACTTCGCTAGAGGACAAA
This sequence comes from Adiantum capillus-veneris, assembly GCF_014529385.1. Classification (NCBI taxonomy): domain Eukaryota; kingdom Viridiplantae; phylum Streptophyta; class Polypodiopsida; order Polypodiales; family Pteridaceae; genus Adiantum; species Adiantum capillus-veneris. Next base: position 115,209,387 of record NC_140948.1, on the reverse strand, counting down.
GGCAAAGGCAAGCTTGATAAGGATGGCAGGGATAATACTCACTTGGTGGCTTCGACATGTACTAAGTTCTCAAGGGATATAGCAACCTATTTTCCTTGGTATTGTAATGCCCAAGGCTTCTACATCGACTTGGCCTTCCTATATATGTCCACTATGAGCTGTAGAGAGGGTGTTAAAGTTATAGCATCTCAAGTGAATAGCCCAATGTGATCCCAATATTTATTTTGACGTTAGGGAATTTATTTTACTTATTTGTCGAAGTCTAGGTAGGTCTAAGTGCGTATGTAAGCACTACCTTGCCCCCATTGTAAATCACTAATTCATTGTAAATTACTGATTCATTGCCCAGTTGGTTGTTTCAACTCTCTCCCTCTCTCTCTCTCTCTCTCTCTCTCTCTCTCTCTCTCTCTCTCTCTCTCTCTCTCTCATATTGTAATCATTCCTCTATGTAGCCACATTGTCGACTTTGACATAAATAACCAAGCATAATTACAACAAGGTACAAAAAAAGATGCATATAAAGGCATAGATGTCATCACACCACGAGGATTAAACATGCATTCCTTAACTGTAAAAACCACTACTTTTAGCATGGTTGGTGACGAAATCAAAGGCTATCATTTCTTCTCCACTAATCTTGTGAGCTCCCACGAGCAAAACCTGATGAGGAACCTTCCTACTCAGCATGTTTTAACCATCACTTTCTTCCCTAGTAGGTGTGCAATTTTTTTTTTTGAGCTGCTTGATCAAGGGGAATCAATAGGAGATTTGATTTGTTGATGCTTTTTTAAGTGAAAATCAAAGACAATGTGGGAAATGCAAGGCACCACATGGAGGATAGTGAGAGGGATGTATATATATATATAAAGTCATATTTAGGAATTTTGGGAATTATTCAAGTCCCATTTCTTTAAAGGGTACTTGAAATCTAAGTATTATTGTGTAGTTGTAGATAATATTTGTCTGTGAGTCCTTGGTTATGCCTTTAAAATGTATGCCTCCTTCAATAAATATTTGGTTGTGTTTGTATAGAATCACATGGATGTATTTGAAGGGTACTTGAAATCTAAGTATTACAATGTAGTTGTAAATAGCATTTGTTTGTGAGCCCTTGCTTATGCCATTAAAATGTGTCCCTCCTTCAATGAATATACTTTGTGTTGGTACAAATCACATGGATGAATACATTAAACATGGACATTCAAAGGATGCCCTTGAAATTTATCTAGGACTCTCAGTTTTTCCTTGTGTAGAAAATACTTTATATGAATGGATTTTATTTTTGCCATTGATATGACTAAACTAACTATACTAGGACTACCTAGAAAATAAAATATTTTAATGGAAGAGCATCGGATTTTCAAAAGAATATGGTGCTTAGAAACACCAAGATAACAAGTGAATTGGTATAATTGTATTGTATTCAAAGGATGCCCTTGAAATATATCTAGGACTCTCAATTTTTCATTGTATAGAAAATACTTGATATGAATGGATTTTATTTTTTCCATTAATATGACTACACCAACTATATCAGGATTACCTAGAAAATCAAATATTTTAATGAAAGAGCATCGGATTTTCAAAAGAATATGGTGCTTAGAAACACCAAGATAACAAATGACATTGGTATAATTCTATTGTATTATAGAGATAACCTAATCTAATAAATCACATATTACAAGAAATTAAGAAACTGCACACATATTTTTGGCTATCAATATCGTTGATTAAATCAAAGATCTTTCTAAGGTTAATATAGGAATTGATGGTATCTCAAATAGTTGGTGGTGTTTAGAAACACCAAAATAATTCATGAACCCAATATTATCATTTATTGCTCGATCTAAATACATGTACCGAATTCCATTCTACTCTAATACATGGAATCTTATGATAAAAATGCCTAGAAATTTTCTCCTTATTGGCCATGCTTTCCTCTTGCATAAGCTCATCCAGAAAACCATCCTGTGATTTTCCTTCCCTAACACTACTTTGGTACCACAACCGCATATAACAGTGTCCTTTTGGGATCATTTAAAAGAAAATACCAAGGCAAAATCATAATGAGTTTCTACCAAGCTATATAGTGTATGACTTGCCCCATGGGTATACTACATAAGAAAAACATTACAAAGTTGTTTTGAGAATCACTATTCAGCTATAAAAATGTTCTTTAACATGATGTCTACAAAAGTGTGTATGGATTCTATATGTGGTACATAAATCATTAAAAAAAACACATTGGCTCTAAATTACATGAATATGTGGTGTCTATAAGTATATACAGTGGCACATAACGTATTGTGATAAAAAAAATTCATTTGACCTAAGAAAAAAATCATTCAATATAAGACAAAAATAGGCAAAAAATAGAGGACATTGATGTGTCCATTTGAATTGTAAAAATTGTTTTAAATTTTGAAACTGGTTTGTTCTTGCATATTCAAATTTTCTCCATTTTACATGAATATGTGGTGTCTGTAAGTATACAGGGTGGCATATAACGTATCATGACAAACAAAATAAATCTGACCTAGGAAAAAAATCATTCAATATAGGGCAAAAATAGGCAAAAAATAGGGGACACTTATTTGTCCATTTGAATTTTTGTATATTGAAAATGGAATATTGTTCTTGCGTATTTAGATTTTCTCCACTATTAGATTTCCCAAAAAAAATCCATTTGACATTGTTTAAAGCATAGAAATGACCTATGATTTTTCTCCAAGGTTTAGGACATTATAATTTCCGGAGGACATTCTAATGTCCACATACCAATGTTAATTAAAAGGTTTATGTTGTTTGATTGTATAATTGCAAAAAAAGGAAATCAAGACACTAATTGTCATTCCCAAAGATAATTAGCACCATCTCAGTAGCTAGCATTAGAAATAATGGAAACATGATTAGAATTTCTTATAAACATCCAACTCCAAAAACAAGGTTCTGTGTGTGTGTGTGTGTGTGCGTGCTGTCAATCAATAACCATACATATTCAAGAAACACACATTGTATTTAATAAGGCCTAATTTATGCATGATTTTTAAGACATGCATACACCTTGATTACTCCATATGACATATTTTTAATCATGTACATAGATACAAAAGGTGTTAACAACACATTGCTTTAGTAATCTTTGTGGATGAAAGAAGTGAACCCAAAGCAAATTACTTTGGTTAGACACATTGATTTTCTATCTCTATCCTTGCCATCATTTTTAGTGAAATGAGAGGATAGTGTTAATATTCTTAGGAGGCATGAGTTATTCCCAAGCATCTACATTTAGCAGTTGTAGTACAAGATTTGAACCATGTAAGAAAGATACATATGTTGAAAGGTAAGGTGAGGTTCTTCATCGATTAAAGTCTCAAAGCAAGTACCTTTTGATTAAGACTGGCATGGAGGTGCTTTGTTCAAACTGCACCTCTTGGGTCTAGAAAATAAGGATCCCATTATACAAATATTTTTAGCTTCTAATATGTTGGCTATGGATCCAACTTGGGTTTAAGATCCTCTTTGCAAGTGCAAGATACCTAGGATATCATATGAAACATGCATATGTTTGAGGCTCACTTGAAAGTGAACCTTGAAGTTGAGGCCCAGCATTGCAAGTGCATCTTTTACTCAAGCTAAAGTCTCTCATGGAAGTACCCCATGAAGAGTTCAAACCTAGTAGTTTGAGAAAGAAAGTCCCATGTCTTTGGATGTAATTCCTCTCTTGCAAGTGCTAGATTAATGGGGCATCAGACTTAAAATTGAGTCCCTAGTTAATAAGTTCAATCAAGGCTCAAATACATGATGCCCAATTCTCAATGAAAATTTCAATATCAACGTGGAAGAGAGCTAAAATGAGCTTAAGCAAGGAATGTATCCTTGGGATTTTAACAAAAAACTCTGCCAGGAAAAGAAGATTTCTGGTGGTTAGTATGTGTACACAATCAATCTACCTACATAACAAACTAAAATGAACTCATTAGGCTGATCTCACATGCTAGTTCTACACTAAATTTTACATCTAAGTCTTAAACTTAAGTTGGAGTCTCAAGATATAGAAACCTATAATTTGGTGTATGAAGGCTCATGTCCTTACGTACATTAGCATATGGAAGTCACAAGCAAGATGAGCGTCACACACTAAAACCCAACTTGCATTTGCTATTCCACTATATGGAGGTGAGGCTCAAAGCATTAGTCTATGAGGCTCAATGATTTAGCACAAGACTCACTTACATGTGCTATAGTAGCTACATTGAGCTCATGAGACTAGACAAGTGCTACACAAGAATATCAAGGCAAGGCTCAAACTTAGGTTCAAGTTTCACTTGTTAAAACCTTGAAATTCAAGTATAAATCCCCAAATTATTGTCCTAAACTAGCATATGAATGTGAGTCTTGGACTAAGGAAGATTATTAAAATTCAAGTATAAAACCACACATGAATGTCCTAATTTAGCATACAAATGTGAGTCTCCAATCAAGAAGAATCTTGGAATTTAGTTCAAATCTCCATCTCAAAGGTTTGTTAGAGGATTATATTTTAGTTCCAACCTCCACTAAGCAAGACCCATGTGCCACTTATGTTCAAGAAGAGCGAACATCTATCTCAGCGAATCCTTAGAAGATCGAACTTGAGTTCTAACCTCCACTAATGTAGAGGCTCAAACTAATTAAACTTGAGCCTTTATTGAAGCACATGTTGTTTCAAGATTTCCTAAGTTTAACCTCACCTCAAGTCTCTTACCTTGAGGCTAATTTAAGGGCTTCGGTCCTCCTCTAAGAACGTAGAGGCTCAAGCTACTTACATTTGAACAGCTTATATGGAAGCTTTAACTTCAAGTCTCTCCCTTTGAGGCTTCTTAGAGTCTCGAAGTTAAGTTCGAGCCTCCTTTGGGGTAGAGGCACAAGCTAGTTATATTTGAGCCTATACTAAAGCATATGTTTATACATTTACTCCTCAAGGTTAATTTGAAGCCTCTCCCTTGAGGCTACTAAGAGTTCAAACCTTCTTTGAGGTAGAGGTTCAAGCTACTTACTTTTGATCTTGTAGTGAAGCACAAGGTTGGACCCTATTTAAAGTAAGCCTCCCCCTTTGAGGTTTCTTAGAGGCTCGAACTTAAGTTTGATCCTCCTCTGAAGTAGAGATTTGAGCTGCTTAAATTTTTTCCTCTTGTGAAGGACAAGGGTTGGACCCTATTAAAGGTTAAGTTCAAACCTCTCCTCTAGAAGTTGCTTAAGAGGCTTGAACTTAAGCTTAAGCCTTCTTTCAGGCTGAGGGTCAAGCTCCTTAAATTTGAGCCTCCTACTGAAGCACATGTTCTGAGTTTTCCTAAGGTTAAGTTCAAGCATGTCTAGGCTCAATATTAAGTTCAAGCCTGTCCAGGATCAAACTTAAGTTCAAGCCTCTACTCATGTAGAGGGTCAAGCTACTTAAATTTAAGTCTCTACTGAAGCAGAGGCTGAAAATCTACTAAATTTAAGCTCACACCTCTTTCTTCGAGTCTACTTTGGGAGGCTAAGGTAGAGGCTCAATATTTTTAAATTTGAGCTTTTATTGAAGCACAAGTTGTGGTCCTTTTCTAACGTTAAGTCCAAGCCTCTCCCTTAGATGCTGCTTAGATGCTCGAACTTAGGTTCAAGCCTAATCTAGGCTAGAGGCTTAAGCTACACATCTACTTAGAATGCTAAGGTTAAGTGTAATCCCACCTTGAAAATTCAAAAATTACCTTTTTTCACAAAGTTGTAAGAAGGAAAGTCTACAAGTCCTTGAGATCTTAGTGTATTTACTTGAAAAAAAATACCACTACCTATTATATTTCCACTTGAAGGTTTTAAATTTAATTTTTTAGGAGACAAGGAGCTCTCATATGATGTATTGATTTTTAATAATAAAGACAACATAAGTTGAGGAATCGGTTATTTTCAATGCTCCCATTTTGGGTCCAAGCCTCTCCCTTAGATGCTGCTTAGATGCTCGAACTTAGGTTCAAGCCTACTCTAGGCTAGAGGCTTAAGCTACACATCTACTTAGAATGCTAAGGTTAAGTGTAATCCCACCTTGAAAATTCAAAAATTACCTTTTTTCACAAAGTTGTAAGAAGGAAAGTCTACAAGTCCTTGGGATTTTAGTGTATTTACTTAAAAACAAATACCACTACCTACTATTATATTTCCACTTGAAGGTTTTAAATTTAACTTTTTAGGAGACAAGGAGCTCTCATATGATGTATTGATTCTTAATAATGGAGAGAACATAAGTTGAGGAATCGGTTATTTTCAATGCTCCCTTTTTGGGTCATTCCATAGCTAGTGCTCGTTGCTCCTCTTGCATTGAAGAAAATGTTCCCAACTTTGCTAGGTTTAACCTCACCTCAAGCCTCTTACCTTGACGCTAGCTACTTAAAGGATCTTAATCCTCCTCTAAGGAGGTAGAGGCTCAAGCTACTTAACTTTGAACTTGTATTGAAGGTTTAACTTCCAATCTCTCACTTTGAGACTTCTTAGAGGCTCGAACTTAAGTTCGAACCTCCTTTGGGGTAGAGGCACAAGCTAGTTATATTTGAGCCTATAGTCATTCATATGTTTATACATTTACTCCTCAAGGTTAATTTGAAGCCTCGCCCTTGAGGCTACTAAGAGTTTGAACCTCCTTTGATGTAGAGGTTCAAGCTACTTACTTTTGATCTTGTCTGAAGCACAAGGTTGGACCATATTTAAAGTAAGCCTCCCCCGTTGAGGTTTCTTAGACGCTCGAACTTAAGTTTGATCCTCCTCTAAAGTAGAGATTCGAGCTGCTTAAATTTGATCCTCTTCTGAAGGACAAGGGTTGGACCCTATTAAAGGTTAATTTTTAAACCTCTCGCTTTGAGGTTGCTTAAGAAGCTTGAACTTAAGCTCAAGCCTTCTTTCAAGCTGAGGGTCAAGCACCTTCAATTTGAGCCTCATATTGAAGCACATGTTCTGGGTTTTCCTAAGGTTAAGTTCAAGCATGTCTAGGCTCAATATTAAGTTCAAGCTTGTCCAGGCTCAAACTTAAGTTCAAGCCTCTACTGATGTAGAGGCTCAAGCTACTTAAATTTAAGTCTCTACTGAAGCAGAGGCTGGAAATTTACTAAATTTAAGCTCAAACCTCTTCCTTCGAGTCTACTTTGGGAGGCTAAGGTAGAGGCTCAATCTTTTTAAATTTGAGCTTTTATTGAAGCACAAGCTGTGGTCCTTTTCTAAGGTTATGTCCAAGCCTCTCGCTTAGATGCTGCTTAGATGCTCGAACTTAGGTTCAAGCCTACTCTAGGCTAGAGGCTTAAGCTACAAAGCTACTTAGAATGCTAAGGTTTAGTAAAAAGGAAAGTCCACAAGTCCTTGAGATTTTAGTGTATTTACTTGAAAACAAATACCTCTACCTATTATATTTCCACTTGAAGGTTTTAAATTTAATTTTTTAGGAGACAAGGAGCTCTCATATGATGTATTGATTCTTAATAATAATGAAGAGAACATAAGTTGAGGAATCGGTTTTTTTCAATGCTCCCTTGTGGGTCGTTCCATAACTAGTGTTCGTTGCTCCTCTTGCATTGAAGAACATGTTCCGAACTTTGCTAGGTTTAACCTCACCTGTAGCCTCTTACCTTGATGCTAGTTACTTAAAGGCTCTTAAACCTCCTCTAAGGAGGTAGACGCTCAAGCTACTGAACTTTGAACTTGTATTGAAGGTTTAACTTCCAATCTCTCACTTTGAGGCTTCTTAGAGGCTCGAACTTAAGTTCGAACCTCCTTTGGGATAGAGGCTCAAGCTAGTTATATTTGAGCTTATAGTAAAGCATATGTTTATACTCTTACTCCTCAAGGTTAATTTGAAGCCTCTCCTTCAGGCTACTAAGAGTTTGAACCTCCTTTGAGGTAGAGGTTCAAGCTAGTTACTTTTGATCTGTAGTGAAGCACAAGCTTTGGCCCTATTTAAAGTAAGCCTCCCCCTTGTGAGGTTTCTTAGAGGCTCGAACTTAAGTTTGATCCTCCTCTGAAGTAGAGATTCGAGCTGCTTAAATTTGATCCTCTTGTGAAGGACAAGGGTTGGACCCTATTAAAGATTAAGTTCAAACCTCTCCCTTTGAGGTTCCTTAAGAGGCTTGAACTAAAGCTCGAGCCTTCTCTCATGCTGAGGGTCATGCTCCTTAAATTTGAGCCTCCTACTGAAGCACAAGTTCTAGGTTTTCCTAAGGTTAAGTTCAAGCATGTCTAGCCTCAATATTAAGTTTAAACCTGTCCAAGCTCAAACTTAAGTTCAAGCCTCTACTGATGTAGAGGCTCAAGCTACTTAAATATAAGTCTCTACTGAAGCAGAGGCTGCAAATTTACTAAATTTAAGATCAAACCTCTTCCTTTGAGTCTACTTTGGGAGGCTAAGGTAGAGGCTCAATCTTTTTAAATTTGAGCTTTTATTGAAGCACAAGTTGTGGTCCTTTTCTAAGGTTATGTCCAAGCCTCTCGCTTAGATGCTCGAACTTAGGTTCGAGCCTACTCTAGGCTAGAGGCTTAAGCTACAAAGCTACTTAGAATGCTAAGGTTTAGTTAATCACACCTTCAAAATTCAAAAATTGCCTTTTTTTCAAAAAGTTGTAAGAGGGAAGTCTACAAGTCCTTGAGATTTTAGTGTATTTACTTGAAAACAAATACCTCTACCTATTATATTTCTACTTGAAGGTTTTAAGTTTATTTTTTTAGGAGACAAGGAGCTCCATATGATGTATTGATTCTGAATAATGATGGAGAGAACATAAATTGAGGAATCTGCTCTTTTCAATGCTCCCTTGTGGGTTCTTCCATAGCTAGTGCTCGTTGCTCCTCTTGCATTGAAGCATATGTTCCGAACTTTGCTAGGTTTAACCTCACCTCAAGCCTCTTACCTTGACGCTAACTACTTAAAAGCTCTTAAACCTCCTATAAGGAGGTAGAGGCTCAAGCTACTTAACTTTGAACTTGTATTCAAGGTTTAACTTCCAATCTCTCACTTTGAGGCTGGAACTTAAGTTCGAGCCTCCTTTGGTGTAGAGGCTCCAGCTAGTTATATTTGAGCCCATAGTAAAACATATGTTTATACATTTACTCTTCAAGGTTAATTTGAAGCCTCTCCCTTGAGGCTCCTAAGAGTTTGAACCTCCTTAGAGGTAGAGGTTCAAGCTACTTACTTTTGATCTTGTAGTGAAGCACAAGGTTGGACCCTATTTAAAGTAAGCCTCCCCCTTTGAGGTTTCTTAGAGGCTCCAACTTAAGTTTGATCTTCCTCTGAAATAGAGATTCGAACTGCTTAAATTTGATCCTCTTGTGAAGGACAAGGGTTGGACTCTATTAAAGGTTAAGTTCAAACCTCTCCCTTCGAGGTTGCTTAAGAGGCTTGAACTTAAGCTCAAACCTTCTCTCAGGCTGAGGGTCAAGCTCCTTAAATTTGAGCCTCCTATTGAAGCACATGTTCTGGGTTTTCCTAAGGTTAAGTTCAACTTAGCATGTCTAGGCTCAAACTTAAGTTCAAGCCTCTACCAATGTAGAGGCTCAAGCTACTTAATTTAAGTCTCTACTGAAGCAGAGGCTGAAACTTTACTAAATTTAAGCTCAAACCTCTTCTTTCGAGTCTACTTTGGGAGGCTAAGGTAGAGGCTCAATCTTTTTAAATTTGAGCTTTTATTGAAGCACAAGTTGTGGTCCTTTAATTTCTAAGGTTAAGTCCAAGCCTCTCGCTTAGATGTTGCTTAGATGCTTGAACTTAGGTTCGAGCCTACTCTAGGCTAGAGTCTTAAGCTACACATCTACTTAGAATGCTAAGGTTAAGTGTAATCCCACCTTGAAAATTCAAAAATTACCTTTTTTCACAAAGTTGTAAGAAGGAAAGTCTACAAGTCCTTGAGATTTTAGTGTATTTACTTGAAAACAAATACCTCTACCTATTATATTTCCACTTGAAGGTTTTAAATTTAATTTTTTAGGAGACAAGGAGCTCTCATATGATGTATTGATTCTTAATAATAATGGAGAGAACATAAGTTGAGGAATCGGTTCTTTTCAATGCTCCCTTGTGGGTCGTTCCTTAGCTAGTGCTTGTTGCTCCTCTTGCATTGAAGCACATGTTCTGAACTTTGCTAGGTTTAACCTCACCTCAAGCCTCTTACCTTGATGCTAGCTACTTAAAGGCTCTTAATCCTCCTCTAAGGAGGTAGAGGCTCAAGCTACTAAACTTTGAACTTGTATTGAAGGTTTAACTTCCAATCTCTCACTTTGAGGCTTCTTAGAGGCTCGAACTTAAGTTCGAGCCGCCTTTGGGGTAGAGGCTCAAGCTAGTTATATTTGAGCTTATAGTAAAGCATATGTTTATACATTTACTCCTCAAGGTTAATTTGAAGCCTCTCCCTTAAGGCAACTAAGAGTTAGAACCTCCTTTGAGGTAGAGGTTCAAGCTACTTACTTTTGATCTTGTAGTGAAGCACAAGGTTGGACTGTATTTAAAGTAAGCCTCCCCCTTTGAGGTTTCTTAGAGGCTCAAACTTAAGTTTGAGCCTCCTCTCAAGTAGAGACTCGAGCTACTTAAATTTGATCCTCTTATGGAGGACAATGGCTGGACCCTATTAAACGTTAAGTTCACACCTATCCCTTTGAGGTTTCTTAAGAGGCTCGAACTTAAGCTCAAGCCTTCTCTCAGGTTGAAGCTCATGCTGCTTAAATTTGAGCTTCTACTGAAGCACATGTTCTGGCATAGAGGCTCAATCTTCTTAAATTTGAACTTCTATTGAAGCACAAGTTGGGGTCCTTTTCTAAGGTTAAGTCCAAGTCTCTCGCTTAGTGGCTGCTTAGATGCTGAAACTTAAGTTCGAGCCCACTCTAGACTAGAGGCTTAAGCTACAAAGCTACTTAGAATGCTAAGGTTTAGTGTAATCCCACCTTCAAAATTCAAAAATTACCTTTTTTCACAAATTTGTAAGAATGAAAGTCTACAAGTCCTTACGATTTTAGCATATTTATTTGCAAACAAATACCTCTCTACCTATTATATTTTAATCTTAAAGATTTTATACTTATTTTTTTAGAAGACAAAGAGCTCTCACATGATGGATTGATTCTTAATAATAATTTGAAACAACCACAGGTGATACCTAAACAAAGTCACGAATGATGGGAGTAGATGAACATACGTCTGCTGACGGCAGTTGAGGTATCGGTTCTTTTCGATGCCGCCTTGCGGGTCGTTTCACAGCCAATGCTTGCAGCTCCTCTTGCATTGTGCATGTACCTAGCCAGGGACTCCATCCACCTTCTCAATAGGACTGTGCTTTACAGTAGGTTTGCCCACCTTCTTGGGCTCGCACTTGAGTCCTGGAGGCCATACGCACCTGCTTGTGCATATGAACACCAGGTTTGGAGCTACATCTGTAATCTAGGTCAGGCATCTCGGGTGATCTTTGCTTGTTCTAGGCTATGCGTTGTGATGCTACGACCAACGAGTTGTGTGTGGGTGGTGCAGTAGGAGGTGGTACACATTTGAGTTATTCAAAGTTCAAGCAGTTGTTGCAGCAGCTGTTCCTCATATCTCAGAGTTCGGGAGTCCGAAGTCTCAAGCTGCAGTGCCGCCTAACCTACTGTTGCTCGTCTGCATGAGATTCGTGCATATTGTACTACTGAGGTGGCCTTGTTAAGCCGATCCGAGCACAGTCCCTTCTTCTCCTACAAGCAACGACAACAAGGAAGAAGCTACTTGCTAGTGATGCAACATTCTTTTCCGCACTGGTATAAGGTCTTTGAAGCGACGGCTTCACAGATTTGATAGCTAAGGTCTAGAGAAAACGATGACGTGAGGTTTGACGTAGGGGCATCCTCAAATGTTGCTGTAATTTGTATTCAAATGTAATGTTAGTTGTTTTACAAGCTTATCATCACGGCTCGTCAAGCCTTGTCAAAACTAACGGAACTTCAAGTAGTGACGTGCAGGCCTTCACTCCAACTTAAGTTCGTGTAGCAACTTAAGTGTCAACGTCTTGGAGGTTGATGGTATGTTGTTCAACTGATGTGGAAAGTTGTAGGCAAGTCAACATACAACTTTGGCGGGAGGGTATCATTACCATGATCTGCTATGTTAGGGGAGTATTACCATGAGCCCTTATGTCAGGGGCTTCATGGTAGCTCAACCTGATTGCGAACAATGCACTTCTCACTTAGAGGCACGCATATGGTAGTGAAGTCTCCATGTGCATGGGATATGAAGCTATACCTCAAGCCTTGAACCAGCATCTACAAGTACACAAGAAGTTTGAGAAGGCCTCCACGCGAGGCAGTTGGAAAGAGTTTCTAGATTAGGAATTGTTTGGGTAAGTGCTCCCCTGAATATTAGTGCTACTTCTAGTGATGCTCATCCTTGTGGTTGGTGACGTGCTAGCATGTGAATTCATTGAGCCTTTTTGCATGCGCTATTGTTTATCTACATTCTTTAGTACCTACAATCAGTGATCCCACACTAAGCTAGGGATGTGCACTGAGTCGTTTAAGAAAATTTTGTTGTTGCAACAAAAGTTCCAAAATGAAATATGCATCAAAAATTTGTGCATGTGCTTCCTATACTCATAGCAAGTTAACATTTGGAAACCCACAAGGCCTTGAAATTCCTTGTGTTCACTTTATCACATAGGAAACATATTCTTTTTCATGTTACGGACTTTACCATTCATTATGATGAGCTACAGCTACTTGGGAGGGAGTACCTCATACCTAGCTAGTTGTGGCTAGGGACATGGCTCATGCTGTAGTGGTAATCGCTCGGTAATCGACGATGTGGGAAGTATAGTTAGACTATACCAAAATCACATTGTGATCAAGCATTATTATCTCCCCCTTTAAGGCTCACTTCCATTGTGTCCATGGTAAAGGCCACAAGTGTGGTTGGGGATAGGGTGGTAGACACTCATGATGTTATGGTAATCCACAAGGTGGGAACTATAGTGGGTGGGAATGCATAAAAAATGTATTGTGGTAAAGGCCACTCATGATGTTATGGTAATCCACAAGGTGCGAACTATAGTGGGACTGCATCAAGAATGTATTGTGGTAGTATGCATGAACGTTGGAGCCCCAAGTCCTGAACTCAGGTGGCTTAAGCTATGGCCACCTTTAGATGCAACCTAATATCATCCAAAACACATATGTTTTGAAGTGATAAAAATTTTCTTTATATCTTTAATTGTTGTATATTTCAAGAACTCTTGCAAGTTGTTTTTTCCTCTCTTATATTTTGTCTTCTTGAAAGTGGTTGCATCCTTTTCTCCTATGGACATGCAAAAGGAATACGGGATAGCACATTTGGCTTGTACTTGGATGGGATGATATTTCACTCGTACATACTAAGATAGAAAACACAAGCGAACACAGTGTGCATATCACATCTCCAACCATGCTTCAACAAGTTGGCAAAACATCACATTGTATGCTCTAGTGTTGAAATGAATACTAGAGATTTTATCCCTTATTCGGTATTTCTCCAAAAAGTCCTAAGTTACTCTTTGGTGTTCCAAACACTATTGTTGACAACATCTGATGTGAGAACCTTTACAAGCATTAAGATGTATTTAAGAACGTTCCACAACTTTCCTATGTGAACAACGTAGCACATGTAATCTCTTCCCACGGACTTGTAAAATAAAGAATTGTCCCAAATTTGTGCATTTTTTCCAAAATTCCTAAATATGTTTATTTATATATATATATATATATATATATATATATATATATATATATATATATATATATATATATATATAGAGAGAGAGAGAGAGAGAGAGAGAGAGAGAGAGAGAGAGAGAGAGACAAGTGAATCTCTACTCGTAGATTAGAGATGATAAGACTTTGGAGATCCCATAAGGTATTGTAAGCATTGCAAATTTTTCTTGATAGTGTGTGTGTGTGTGTGTGTGTGTGTTGCCAAGCCCACCTCTAGGTAGTGTAAAGTGTGAGCTTTGTTCTAAAGTGTGAGTCAAGAAGAGAAGAGTGGAATTATCACACATAGTTAGGTCGTGTTTGATTAAGAGATCCCTGCACTTAATTAGGGTCATTTTTCACCTTTTTGCATTTTTGATTCATTTCATTTAGTTATTTTTATATTCTCATTGGCTACATAATCTTAAAGCCACACTCACAAGCTACCCGAAGAGCTATGAAGCTCTGCAATTTGAGCTTGAGAGCTCCCTCATCCCCATGCCCAGATTTATAACTTAAAATAGGTGTGTGTGTGTGTGTGTGTGTGTGTGTGTGTGTGTGTGTGTGTGTGTGTGTGTGTGTGTGTGTGTGTGTGTGTGTGTGTGTGTTTGTGTGTGAAGCCCTGCAGAGTTGAGGAAAAATACCTGACTATTGGAGTTTCCAACACGTGGAGGCCCATTGGGGCCCTTGGTTTATCACAATAACTCTATAAATAGTTCTTGTGTGTGGTCGTGGGTTCAATCCAAGTGGGGGATGTGGGCAGACTTGAGGAGTGCATTTAAAGTGGATTCAATCCCCTTGGCGGGTCCACAGGGCCCTCTTACCACAAGCGCCTGACAACCCTTTTTTGCATCTTTGATTAATTTCATTTAGTTCTTTTTCTCTTCGCATTGGCTACATAATCTTAAAGCCACACTCACAAGCTACCCGAAGAGCTTTGACGCTCTGCAATTTGAGCTCGGGAGCTCCCTCATGCCCATGCCCAGATTTATTACTTAAAATAGGTGTGTGTGTGTGTGTGTGTGTGTGTGTGTGTGTGTGTGTGTGTGTGTGTGTGTGTGTGTGTGTGTGTGTGTGTGTGTGTGTGTTTTTGTGTGTGAAGCCCTACAGAGTGGAGGACAAATACCTGTCTTTTGGAGTTTCCAACACGTGGAGGCCCATTGGGGCCCTTGGCTTATCACAATAACTCTATTAATAGGTGGCCATAGGTTCAACCCAAGTGGGTGATGTGGGTGGACTTGAGGAGTCCATTTAAAGTGGATTCAATCTCCTTGGCAGGTCCACACGGCCCTCTTCCCACAAGCGCTTGACAACCCTTTTTTGTTGCCGCTACCCAAGATCCTACCCATTGCTTGCGCCTGCCCAATCCTTTGCCCGTGCTGGCCATCCTAACCCTGTCTGCCTGGCCTGCTCGTTGGCATAGTCCCGCATCACACAACCCTGGGCATCGCCAAAATCCCAAGGGGGAGTTCCTATAGGCCTTGCAAAAGGTTCTTTAACCTTGCCTTATTTTGGAGCCTGTTCCTACCTGCAGCATAGTACACTGACCACGTGTAAGGGTCTTCTCCCATATAGCAACCTACAGCAAACCCGAAGCACCAAAGGAGAGCTTCATCAAACATCTAAAGGAGTTTTAAGGTAAAGAGCATCAAATGTTTATCTTAAGGAAGAGGCTTCTCAAGACAAAATTCAAAAGCTTCCTTGAGCAATCCAAAAAAAAAGGTGGTTTTTTGTGAAGAGTGACTTCACCCCGGTGAAGAGGAGCTTCACAAAAATTCAAAGCAATTTTCTCTTACTCTCTCTCTTATTAATTTTGTAGCTAGGCACAATAACTTGCAAAATAAATTTTTTCAATCATCTCTGCTAATGCCAAAAAACGAGGTTAGAGGTATGCGTAACTTATGTCCTGCAACATTCAAAGCGGGCATGCTTTACCTGCAAAATATTTTTGCCTTCTATGGTTGGGGAAGCATGCGTTCACCATGTATAACAGTTTTTCCCTTCTACAGCAGGACCACAACACTAGGCTGGCTTTCTGTTTAAGCCGTAGGATCAACTGCTCCGCATCCGGCCTTACAAGACAAATTACATTCTTTTGGAGATAGACTACCCGTGGCGTGTGCTCCTTTGGTAGGCACTCAAGTTCCTCAAGGATTTCGCTACAGCTGGTTAGTAGCACGCCATCAAGATCAAGCACAATCATCCGCCCGCGTGTAGCAGCCACATCAGGCTATAACAATGTGCTTGCCGGTGTCTCGTCTAGCCACCAACTTACTACAGCACCAACAAACATAATGAGTGGGGAAAAATACACAGTGCAAACATCATATCTAAAACAAAAAACTGGTCCAAAAACTACCAAATTTGGTATTGTATTGCACAAGTAATAAGGACTATCCGAAATTGCAAGTTCAAGAAGTACCAAATTGGTACTGTAATAGTGGACAGACGTGCACCCAAGTTCAACCGTACCAAAAAGTACCAAATTTGGTACTGTAATGCACATATAGTGAGGACAACTGAAACAGTAATGCAACGAAAGGTAACATACCAACACAGAACTAGATAGAGAGAACAGATAAAGCTCAGGGCCAAAAAATCAAGTTGACTCAGTCACTAAAAAGCACAAAGTGTGGAATACAATAGATTCTCACTGGCTACAGTTTGCATGCACGAGATAATTGATCACGGGCGCAATTGCGCTTCTTTCTCTGCAAACAGAAAAGTTCCTGCAGGGTCACGGAATCAGGGGAATCACCTCTCCGCTTCGAAACAGCATCGGCAGCAGTAGAGTCAACGCCCCCGTCGATGCTGTCCACAACAGTATCGTTCGCAAGTACTTCTTCCTGTAGAGAGCTTAGGAATATTGCTTAAGATGATTAAGAAATCGAGAGTTTTTCTTGCTTCTAGAGAGAGAGCTCCAAGAAAGGGGAGAGAATTCCAAACACACGAGGGTCCTCTCAAGAGAGCCCCCCTTCTCCTTTTATTTGTTGCATGGATTTTCCTCTTTCTAAAAATGGCCTACTCATTAGCAATGTCGCTCATGGGTACCCACTCAATGACGTGGCAGGGCAGATTCCGAAGCAGTGTGAAATTTGATGAGAGTGGCGCCGAAATTCACCACCTTGGTCTGCTCTTGCAACTTTTGTCTCTTCACCGCCTTCATTTGAGCGCCATATAGGCCAGCGCGAGCCTGCGAGCTCCCTCCTCGTCGGCTGTAGTTGCCGCCATGGCTTTTCTTTTCTTTGCTTCACATTAAAAGCCCTTTATTTTGTTTAATGGGCGGCCATGCCATATTTTGGGTGGCCAGTCCCTTAAGGTTTTAATGGGCGGCCACTCGACTCAATATGGGTGGCCACTATTGGGTGGACACCAGCTTTTGGGCTGCCATCTTTGCCTTAGGCGGCCTTAGGTGGCCTTAATGCCTCACTGGGCAAGCGGTCCCCTAAAGGGACTTCACATTTGGCATACATATCGACTAAAGCATCGCGAAGCACCACATTCTCTCCTACAGTCCTTGACTAATATTATCATCATGAACTTTGATGCCCGGATTAACATCTCATATAATGCATCATGCCCTCAAAATGCAAGTTTAATTGATTATATTCGCGGGAAGGCATCTCCTTTGCAATCGGTAAAAAAAACCCAGCTCCTTGTAGCAGCCGTGTCGGCATTCCCTGCAATCATTGCATTCCAAAAGATGTCATTTCGGACATGATACTCCTCAAGCACTTACTGCTCCCGCATTTCAAAACCTGGATGAAGCTTAAAATTTCCTAGACGGAACACCGACCGAGCGGACCAGACTAGTACAGAACTGGCCCTCGATGAATCTTCAACAGCTAATATCTTGGCAACCGGAACTCCGATCACTGATCTAAAAAGACCAACGCACTCCACAAAGCGAGCACTTCAAGCTTGTGCATTCATTTCATTTTTGTCCCCTCAGCTGCAGTTGCCCAATCCGATACGGATCTGCATCGACTCAAACTTCAAGCTGCCATAACTTCCTATCTGTAGCTCCAATTGACGAGCCGTAAAGACAGGCCTATAGAGAACTTCAAGTACTTCATCTTTGATAAATAAAATCCTTGCTATGATCACTTCAAGAATACTCATTGTTTATCATTACCAAGACATCTTTTGGCCCTTAGAGCCCCATCTGGCACACTTTTAGCTTAAAAATTGACTTGTTAGCAAGCCCTTATAACTGTTGAATAATCATGTAGGATTCAAATACACCTGATTGGCATTGCTTTGCTCATTTTCTTGTCATGGGACCAGAGCGGCAGGACATCCACCCCCTCTGAACCTGCACAGCCTCCGATATGTGCCAACCCGTGTTCAAGCTCCATCTTCTATAAACACCTTAAGCTACTTGTCATCAAGCTCACGTAGTTGGTAAAGGCATGTAAAACAAAAGAAGGTTTAAATCATAGCATCAATAGTCTAGCTCACTTATCTGGTAGCTATCCCATCACAAATCCTTGAACTGTAGTGGTCGTATCTCCAAAGCATTCAATTATGAAAAAGTTGTTTAGTGAACCCTGCCAGACTCAAGTGCTCCAGTTAATTATGCACACGGCTTGACCATCATCTCGCTTTAGGGAACCCTGTCAAGCTCAAGTATGTCTTACTCTGTCTGCACACGGAATGGTCGTCAAGTCCTTTACTTCAAGTTCTGGTAGCAGAACCATCTCAAAAGATGTGAAGATATTATAATAATTGTCCAAAGATGTCAACTGGAAGATAGCCATGCAAGCTTATTGATCATATAACCAAAAACACTTCTGTTTTAGCATACACCCAAAACAAATCTACTGCCAAGTAACCTGCTACAAGAAAATAAATGATATCTTTGAATCTGCAAGTTGCTCTTCAATAGCTCCCAGGAGAAAATGGGATAATAAGAAATTGCCCCAATAGTGGAGCATCATAATATCATTATGAGCATACATATGCTGAATCGATCAACTTCAAGCATGTCTGCTCCAAATATGTTCTTCCAGGATCTAGCAGAAAGAAACCACAATATATACCTAAAAATACCCATTCATAGTGAACCTGCTTTTGAAGATCTTTCAAATCTCTTGGATCAAATACCATTAAGATCACATAGCATTGATGGCCTTCGCAATATACTAGAGCTTCACCTGAAGCATAGTGCAGCAGCCACATCTCATAAACTTTCGATAACTTAAGGTCGTTACCAACAAAAATTAAAGTTTTTGGACTCCCTTTTACCGGTATCCAGGACATCACTGACATAAGAACTATTAGGAATAGTATCCAAATCCAGCCACATTTAGCACATTGTCCAAAGAAACGAAAAATCTTTACGCAGTATCAAGGATGATTTAGCATCATCACCCCCTCTAGCTTCATAGCCATTATGAAAAACCTTATAAATTTCTGGACCTATATCATTAGAGAGATTTTTACCTGGATTTCAAGTTTGATAATGAAGAATAGCTTTATCCCGAGGATCTTCATCCATAGCATCCTTGGGAAAATCACCCTTGGAAGTCTCAAGATTCATCAAAGCTATAGGAGTTGGCTCCTCTTGCAGCCCGTATATAAGCATAGATGTAAAATCCATGTCAATAACCTGTTCACAATCAGCATGATGTAGGAAATCTTCAATATCATCCTCTGCTTCATCATCTGCATCCATGCTACTTAGCAAGCCATTATAACTCTGAAAAGGTTCATCAGGCACCCCTTCTAAAGGGGTACATGCATCACAAAGCTCTCCTATACTGCTATAACCTTCTCCTTCAGATTGGACCAAAACCTTCAATTGTGGAATCTTCTTCTGTAATAATAGATTCAACAAGCATATTGCTAGGAGAAACCATAGGTTCATTGGCATTATCAGGTGTATCCTATGTTTGGTCCAAAATCTCGGCCACTTCATCAGCTATTGTATATATAATGGATTTGTTTATGCAATCATCTAGAAGAGGTTCAGAAACCAAAAGGGTCGTGATCGCTCAAGGCGGAGCAAGTCACGCACGAAGTCAGTTCTTGAATGTTGGAACTGTGGCAAGAAGGGCCAGGTTAAGAAGGATTACTGGTCCAAGAAGAAGAAGGAGACAGAGTCTCAAGACAACAAGCCAACATCAGAGGCCAATGTGGTAGGTAAAGTAGAGCAAGATGCTCTAATTATCTCATTAGACAATGTGTCTAATTCCTGGATAGTAGATTCCGGGGCTTCATTCCATGCGACACCACACAAGCAACATTGCCAAGATTACACCAAAGGTAATTTTGGGTATGTATACTTGGGAGATGATGAAGCTTGTGAGATTGTCGGCAAAGGTACAGTTTCTATCAAAACTGCTAATGAAAATGAATGGAAGCTTAAAGATGCTAGGCATGTTCCTTCTCTTCGCAAAAAATTTGATCTCTACTGGACAATTGGACGATGAAGGTCACAACATTGCATTCGAAAATAAATGGTGGAAGATCTCAAAGGGATCTTTGGTGGTTGCCAAGGGAGAAAAGGTCGGTACACTTTACTTGTGTATTGTTAGCATGCAACCTTCAGGTTGTGCAGCAACTACAGAAGTTGACAGTGCGGTGTGGCACTACCGGCTTGGGCATATGAGTGCCAAAGGAATGCAAATCCTTCAAACAAAGAAGCTTCTACCAGGTTTGAAAGAAGTGGACTTAGAGTTCTGTGAAGATTGTGTTTATGGTAAACAAAAGAGGGTAAAATTTCAAAATTCAGGAAATGAAAGAAAAATAAAAAAACTTGAGTTGGTTCATTTTGATGTTTGGGGTCCTGTAAGTACACCATCACTTGGTGGCTCATTGTACTATGTAACATTCATAGACGACTCGACTAGAAAAACATGAGTTTATATCATGAAGAATAAGTCCGATATATTTTCCATATTTCAAAGGTGGAAAGCCTTTGTGGAGAATGAAATAGGTACCAAGGTTAAATGCGTCACATCCGACAATGGAGGCGAATATTACAGCCAAGCTTTTAAAAGCTTTTGTGCTAGAAATGGCATTCGGAGGCAAAGGACAACCCCAAGGACACCTCAACAAAATGGGATTTTGGAAAGGATGAACAAAACAATCATGGAGCAAGCACGAAGCATGCGGCTACATGCAGGCCTACCGCTTGAGCTTTGGGGGGAAGCTGTAAGTACGTATGTGTACTTAATCAACCGGTCACCCTCAACGGCATTGGATGGGGGAGTTCCAGAAGAGGCATGGACAGGTAAATCGATGAATTATGCATTTCTCAAAGTGTTTGGGTGTGAGGCTTTCATGCACATAAATAGAAGCCTAAGATCAAACCTAGATGAAAAGTCCAAAAAGTGTTTCTTCATTGGCTATGGAGAAGGTGACTTTGGGTATCGCCTATGGAATCCTGAAGATGGTAAAATCTGAAGGAGTAGGGATGTATTTTTTAACGAAAAAAATATGTACAAATATTACTTGGAAAGAAAACAAACAAAAGAAACAGGTGATGATTACATGGAGCTTGAGGACGGTGAAGACTCAAGGATTGCAAATGGTGACAATGTGCAACAACGTCAACCAAATGAAGAGCCTCAACCTATTCCCCGAAGATCTACAAGAGCAAGTAGACCGCCAGAAAGGTTTGTTCCTTCCTTCAACCATCTCTTGATCTCAGATTCTGGAGAGCCGGCCTTGTGGCTGCTCGTGATCTAAATCTCGAGCAAATGGATGTAAATACGGCATTCTCTCCCGGTGACTTAGAGGCGGAAATCTACATGCTTCAGCCAAAGGGGTATGAAGTAAAAGGTAAGGAGAAAATGGTTTGCAAATTAAAGAAGAGATTTTACGGTTTAAAGCAAGCATCAAGACAATGGTACTTGAAGTTTGATCGATGGATGTTGGGTCATGGATTCACAAGATGCAACTCGGATCATTGCGCCTACATGAAGAATTTGGGAGATGGGAAATTCATCATCCTAATGTTGTATGTTGATGACATGTTGATTGCAAGTGCTAACATGCAGGACATCAAAGACCTAAAAGAGGAGCTGTCTAAATCTTTTTCAATGAAAGATTTAGGTGCTGCAAAGAGGATACTTGGTATGAAAATATCAAGGGATAGGACGAAGAAGACAATAAAGCTATCTCAAGAGGATTACATCAAGAAGGTACTAGAAAGGTTTGCAATGCAAAATGCAAAACCAATTTCTACACCTATGGCTGGTCACTTTAAACTAACGAAGGATATGTGTCCAAAGACACAAGAGGAGATAGCCTATATGTCTAAAGTTCCATATGCTGCAGCGGTAGGTTCTCTAATGTATGCTATGGTCTGGACAAGGCCAGACATTGCACATGCAGTGGGAGTTGTGAGTAGGTTCATGGACAACCCAGGTAAAGAGCATTGGCAAGCTGTGAAGTGGATACTTAGGTATCTAAAAGGGACAGCAACAAATGCTTTGTATTTTAGAGGAACTAATATTTTTCTTCAAGGGTATGCTGATGCAGATATGGCAGGTGACAAAGATACTAGAAGGAGCGCTATGGGCTATGTCTTCACGGTTGGAGGCACAGCAGTAAGTTGGGCTTCAAAGCTGCAGAAAGTGGTCTCACTTTCTACCACGGAAGCAGAGTATGTAGCAATGACAGAGGCAAGCAAAGAAATTATGTGGCTACACAGATTCTTAGAAGAGCTTGGATTCAAACAAGACAATTGTGTCTTGTACAGTGATAGCCAAAGTGCTATCCATCTTGCGAAGAACTCAACCTTTCATTCAAGGACAAAGCACATTGAGGTGAGATATAACTTCAAACGCACTCTTTTGGAAGAGGGACAGCTAAAGCTAGGAAAAATGCATACAAGTGAAAATCCTGCAGACATGTTTACAAAGGTGGTCAACAAGGAGAAGTTGAGCTTTTGCTCATCTTCAATCGGCATTCAAGGATAAGAGCCAGGATGGAAAGCAGTCACAGGTTTGGTTTGGAGATCAGTCTCCAAGTGGGAGATTGTTAAGTATGGAGCCTAATTTACCCCTTGTAATTTTTTGTGGTAAAAATGCACATTTGTAAGGCCCCCATTATGAGGAGAAGCCATCGTGCGTGAAGGAAAATCACTCGTTGGAAACCAAAGTTTTCACGGCCAATCTCGAGATTGGCTTCGCCGGAATATTATGGCTGGACGGTGGTCGGAAAGTGGTCAAAAAACGACCGGTCGGTTGGCCGGTTGGCCGGTGGCCGGTAGTCAATGGCCGGTGGCCGATGGTTGAAAGTCAATGGCTGATGGCCGAATTCTATGGCCGGTGGTGCCAGAATTCAAAAGCGGACTTGTCTTCTCAAGGACGGCCACACATGGCCGGATTGGAGGGTCCGATTTGGACTTATCTACACAAGAGCGGCTACACATGGCTGCCTCTGATGAGAGAGGGCAGCCCTTTTGGCCTATAAAAGGAGGCCATTTCTACACACATTTCATGGTGTGAAGTTGATGCAACAAGGTGAGTGTGAGGCAGGTGGTGAGAGTGAACCAAGGCGGGAGCTCTATTAAGGGTATAATCCCTTTGTAAACTACTTCTTGTTTTGAAGTACTAAATCCATTGAGTGGTTGCTTTCTCGTGGACGTACCCCACATTGGATGAACCACGTGTATCGTGTGTACTCTCTCTCTCTCTCTCTCTCTCTCTCTCTCTCTCTCTCTCTCTCTCTCTCTCTCTCTCTCTCTCTCTCTCTCTCTCTCTACTCTATAAACTCTTGTGTGTGAAATCTATCTCTCTCCATTAAGTAATCTACTCAAATATCTATTTAGCTACGTCATATTTCCTAACAGGACTAATTGTCAAAAGAAGCCGCTAATCAATGTGATGCTTATCAACCCTAGGCGGTCCATGTTCGTAGAATCTATTGACACTTCGTTGAAAGACAAGACAAACGACTATCTAACAAGGGTATATGAGCATACAATAGAAAGGGAAAGTGGTCCAAAGCATGTGACTGTAATCATCATAGATAATGCATCCAACTACAAAGCTGCAAGAAGGGCTATTGAAGTTAAGTACCCAGAGATTACTCAGGTGCCATGTGCAGTGCATACTCCTACTGGATGCACACCATGTGGTGAAATTTATTAGAGAGCATCAATTTTTGTATGCTCTTTTTCGAACAAAGTCACCCAATAAAACTTTACTTATATTTTGTGCAAAAAGGTTTGCTATATTATATTATGTTCTTGCCACCTTGTAAGAAGTGAAACCTGCCTTGATTGAAACTGTAGTTGATAGACAATGGGATGCATGGCTCAACAAGTATCATAGCTATCAGGATGCAACTACAAGATGTGCACAGCTTGTGAACTTGTCAGTTTTCTTGGTGGAATGTAGAAAGGACTGTCACTTTGGCAAAACCATTTGTAGATCATTTGCAAACAGCTGATAAAGGCTCTTTCATCTTTGGCCGAATTTATTGGTATATGTCAGAGGTCTTACATCAGAGGTCTTACGCAAAGTAAGAGAGCACGTTGGCTTTGGTACAAAGGACAAAGCTGCCATAATCACAGCTACCAACAAGCGATGGGTGCAGTTGCATACACTGTTGCATGGTGCGGCATTTGTATTGGATCCTAAATTCAAAATGCATCAACAGTCAATCAACAAAGAAGTCACGATTAGAGAGTTCGGATGTAAAGTCAATAAGTCATCACGTTAAACCCACTTATTGCATACCACTTATATAGTTATATCTACCACCATGTTGCAAGAAAGAGACAAGATAAATTAATTGATTATATAAATTACAATCGCCACTAGAGACAAGACTAAAATCAAATCATCACTTTAGCCATCAACTAGTCGTAGACTAGAAGTCATTACAATTCCATAACCCACTCTATGGGTGCCATTTGGAGCGAGTTTGTGGAGAGAGAGAGAGAGAGAGAGAGAGAGAGAGAGAGAGAGAGAGAGAGAGAGCGAGAGAGATATCAAAAGCGTTAGGCCAGGTTGAGTGATTATTTTGCTTGCCACTCTCAAGGTGTGTAAGTACATTGCTCAAAAAATCCCTTTTGTTTTGCTCTTGGGACACGGGCATGCACTTTAAGAGCCATTTACAAAAGTATGGCACATGGAGAAGACATCCATGGCTTTAGTCCAAGGGGGATTAGTAGATATACATTATGGGGTGGCCCACGGAAAATCTATGTCGCTTTGATTTCTAGTTTCTATCTATAAATGTTGCTGAGAGGAGGTAAGTGGGCCATTGTTTTGGTCTTTGTGCATGACCCCCAATCCACAATGCCTACATAGACACCCTTCTGCCCAAATGGAGCATCATGTTGCAGGGGTGCAGGTCATTGTGGAGGTAGTCATGTGCATGTAAATACTTCAAGGTTTGAGAAGATCATTAATCATCTGCATAATGTTATTTTGGAATAGCTCTAATGATTCCTTGAGGGGTTACATAATCACAAATGGCAGGTTGACTACCATCTGCATTGCTCTACATGGCCACATTCCAAAAACATGAAATGAGCATTGGATGCTCTACGTGGTGAGCCATGGCAAGTGGATAAATAATGCCACAATGAGAAATCCAAAAGTGTGGCTTTGTCAAGTTAACCTAGTGATCCATTGTGTGTTCATGCAAGTGGACTTTGAGGATCTTCGCAACATACATTGGATCTTTAAATGTAGGATGGGAGACACCCACACGCTTCACAAGTGCCCATCTTCCTTCTCCCAACTGTGGAGCTTGTATGTTGAAGATTGCAGTATCTTACAAAAGAGGGAAGTTATGACTGGTCTAAAGTGATAGCAACACTGGCAACAGCAGGCTCTGCTCTAATGGTGTTTCCTTGATCTTTGGAAACACTGGAAGAGCTCGCTTCCAATATTGTACACTTTGCTGACCTTTCTATCTTCTCCTTGCTCTTGAACTCATTATACAAATGTTGCACAAGTTGTATGCAAGTAGCTATCCTTGGCAAAGTAGTAATTTCAAGATTTTTTAGCTCCTGAAAAGGCTTTTATGATCTACCCAATAGACTACTTGACCATGTTCAATGATGAACCTGATGTCATTAGAGATATGTCAAAAGCGATGGGTGCAAATATGCACTAGAGCTGCTCAAATATAGACTTTGTTAAAGTCTCTATGAAAACTGGTAATAATGCACAGGAGTTTAAGGGTTTAGGCAAGGAGGAATCTCGGCCTGTGACATGTGATGAAAGTGGCGTACTATAACCTTGAAAATAAACTTTTGCTAATGTTTTACCAGCTTAATGTCTTCCATATTTATAAAATATAATTTCAAAGCATAAACATTATGATATGAATGCAAACTACCAAAATCATATCATGATTGTGAACCATAAACACTATGACATAATTTGTAGCCAAAAACACTATGTTATGATTGCAAACCATACATTATACAATAAATCATTGAAAGTATAAGAACTAGCAAAGCACACACAAGATATATATATATATATATATTTAGAGAGAGAGAGGTGCACAGGCCAGGAGTGTGAGGTATGTTCATTACAAGAACTAGACTCAATTATATGTGTAGGGGTGAATTTAGAGCTTTAAAGAATATACATAAATGGTTAAAGGAGCGTACATGTGAACAACCCAGCCTGTGTGAGGTGCACTCACCACAAGTCTTGGATGATGTTGTAATGCTGATTGATAGTTTAATCAATCTAATCCTTGATGAAGTGTGTGGAACTCACAACACAACCATCAACAGGCAGCTTAACAATCTAAGATTTAGGCCAAACATTGTATGTCTATACATCCAAGACAACACTAAGTCATCTAGTGATGAACAATGGCGTATCTACGGATAGAAATTTCAAGGGTAATGCATGTCATGCTAAGATGAAGAGGGCATAGGTATGCATCTCTCCCTCGGAGGTTGATGAGCGTAACCCTCACATTCCTATGTAGTATTAGCGATAATGTGACATAATCTAAGATGAAGTGTGTGGAGCTCACAACACAACTATCAACGGATAGGTAAAGAGGGCGGGAGAGGAGAGTAAGAGGTAAAGAGGGAGAGGGAAAGGGAAAGGGAGATTGAGAGTAAAATAGTCAATGAGAGATAGAGAGGGAGAGGAAGTGGGAGAGGGGAGTTAGAGGATAGAGAGAGGGAGTGGGATAAAGGGAGAGTGAAATGGGAAGTAGAGAGTGAGGAGGGGGAGTGAAATGAAGAGAGGGAGAAAGGGATAGGGGTTATAGAGTCAAAGGCAAGGATTTCATTAACGTAATCATGATCGTGTGATTACGCCAATGACTCTAGTATTTACACAAGAAAATCACGTGATCACGTTAATTATTAACGTGACTTTGATTATGACCTGCAAAAACCCATAGAGCTTATTAGCCCTCCAGGTTTTTTATGATTCCCTACGAGGCCCGCTGGGCTTTTTCATTTTCTCGGCGGGCCCACAGGGTATATGTAAATGCCCGGCAGGCCCGCTGGGAAAATGAAAAAGCCCGGCGAGAGTAGTTATATATAGTAAATAGTGTGCTAATCGCGATCCTTTAGCTAGAAAAATCCTTGGGGAGTGTATCTGAGTGCCGGGTATAGTCATCTCCTTGTAAATTGACTTAAGGTTACAGAGTCACAGGTCCTTTTTTCTGACTTTTTGGTCGAACGTGATTCTTAATTCGGTAACCACTTCTAAAAAATTTTATTTCAGTTTACCGACATAAAGGTACGAAACCAAAACAATTGAAAACTTGGAGAGTCATGCTCATTGCGAAGAAGCCATTGGTCCAAATGAGGGTTGTAATTGGTTTTAGAAGATGAGCATATGTAAATGATGAGTCCATAGTCAAGGGTTAGATGTTTTATACTGGTGTACTGTGCATATAAACATCCTTGTAGTCTTGTATTTTTCACCATCATAGATTTGAGTTGATTTATAGTATAAGAGCTATAATCCTTAATGGGATTAAAATAGCTTTTATATATTGAATTGGTTGCATGGGGGGGCTACAATCCTTCACTAGGTACAAGTGGTCCTCAATTGAGTGAATATATTGAAGATTTATTTGCGTTAGTTCATGCATTGGTTTATAGAGAGAGTGCATTATGTATTACAATAGATTATTAGTGCATGAAATGACCAATTATATATTTTATTGCTTTCGTTTTTTTTTGTAGCAATTGAAATTAGATGTGTCTTATTGTTTGCAAATGAAAGTGGACATATAGATAATCATTATAATAATGATTGCATTGAGAAATTCATAGCATTGTTCTAGTCATTATGCCGTGCATAGACTGTATTGCAATGTGTATGTTTGCTCACAATATAGGTGATCGATATGTGGATTGACTAGCGTGTATTGAAAATTTCATATTGTGCATCATGGTTACTTTTATATTGAATGGTTTTTTAATCTAAATATAAATTGAAAATAAGAAAAATGTTCAAAAATTGAACATCTGGTTCTTTTGTCTTCAGTTTTAATTTAAAAGCAATGGAGCAAAATGTAGGCACAAGTGGTACGAAGAAGCCAAAGAATAAAAAAGCTCCTAGCAAAGAGTGGGATTTTGCTCACAACATATGCGGCCGATATGTGGAGTGGCAATGTAAATTTTGTCACACAACAAAATTAGGTGATGCACCACGTATTAGGGATCATTTTCTGGGTAGTGTTAAAAAGAGTTGTAAGAAATGTGAACATCCTCAGGCACCTGTAGTTGCAAATCATTTGAGTGAAGAGCTCGAAAAGGGTGGCAAGAGACGACAGATATATAGCTCTGTGGCTTCAAGTCAGGAGTCTCAGAGCCAAATATTAACTCCACAGATCCTGTAGTGACGCCAACTAACCTTGGAGAACAACCTGCCCAGGGAGAGGAAATTCCAGGCAGTGTTTCTTTCAAGCATCACAATGAAGTTGGACTTGGTCAAATGCGTCAAAAATCATTACATCAAAGCTTTCAAGTGCAGTCTCTAGAAGAGGCACAAACTGCACTCACCAAAGCAATATTCTTTATTGGAAGTGTTGTGGTCATGGTAGACAGAAATCATTGGAAGGCTGCTTGGAAGAAAATTAGTGAGTTTGGCCCAGGATTTTAAGCTCCTTCTTATTACACGATACAAAATGTTTTCTTGGACAAATGTTACATCGAAATCAAAGAGCGTGTTGGCAAAATAATACTGGGGAATATTTCACTTTCAGGATGTATGATTGTGAGTGATGACTGGTCAAATTTTCAAAGAAGACCGCTGATCAATGTAATGCTGGTTTGTTCAAGGGAGAAACGTTTATAAAGGTGATTGATAGTTCTGGTGCAATTAAAAGTGGCAAAATACATTTTTGAGGCCTTGATTAATGTAATTAAAGAAATTGGTGTTGAACATGTCGTTCTAATAGTCATAGACAACGTAAAGAATTGTAAAAACGCAAGTTAATTAATAAAGAAGTGCTTTCCACACATTTTTGCCAATGGTTGTAATACGCATAGCTTAAACTTGGTGCTGAAGGATTGATACACTAGCGAAGAAACCACATGGTTCGCCAAAATAATTGATACAACACATCAGGCTGTGAAATTTATCTTGAAACGATAAAGAGTGCTCGATTTGTATAGGATATGCATGTCAATGATGTTGAAACTTTGTGTTGAAATCGGTTCTACATGCACTTTTATACCTTGAAATCACTTCTTAGCAATAAATGTGGTGTAATCGACACATTCAATTGCGCGGCCTTTGATGAATGGCAGCTTGAGTGAAAAGAAAAAAAGAAAGGTAAAATTACATGTCTACATGGCAATGTAAACAAGGTTGCTTGGTGGAGGAGTGTAATGGATGCATACCATGTAATGATGCCCGTTATGTTCGCGATCCGTAACCTTGATCAAAGGGCGCCAAACTTGGGCAAAGTGTGGATGACATGGTGGTCAGTCCAACAGAGTCTTGAACATCCCGAAGAGCTGAAAGAGTCTATAGTAGAGAAGAACTAGTGACTACCATTCTCTGGCAAAAACAGTGAAAAATTTTGGCCAAGTATTTTTATGCAAGGTGGAAGAGCGCTCATAGACCACTCCATAGCGTTGCTTACATGCTCGATCCGGAGTATTGGAATTTAGATCTGATGTCCAATACATAGGTGATAAGCGATTTCTATCACGTGGTCAACACGCTCTACTCCAACGTTCAGGACCGAATTGATTGCATCAAAGAAATGAGTGCATTTAGATTAAAAGAATGTCCTTTTGCGAATGATTTTATACAAGTAATGGAAAAAGAGAAACCTGCATGAAAGTAATGGATGATGAATGGTGGAGAGCATTACTCTACCTTAAGTCCCCTTGCAATGAAAGAACTGGCACAATGTGCAGCAAATTCAAGTTCAGAGAGAAACTAGAGTATGTAAAAGTATGTTCACAGCACTATTCGCAACAGACTATTAGCAGACAGAGCAGAAAAATTAGTGTATATGTTTTGCAACGAAAAGATATTGAATCATATCGAAAGTGCTGGCTACGAGGAGGAAATTCCAACCTGGTTATATGATTGTCAAAACGAAGACTAAGAAGAGTTCAATGTTGGTGTATCTCAATGCACTATAGACGAAATAGAAGAGAATTTGATAACAGATGTGGAGGTTGAATTACAAGGAAAACCGCAATACTCATACTTAGAACCAGATAACAACTTTACATTCAATATAGCTTGAGAGTAGAATGAAGATCGTGTCAAAAACCATTGTAAAAGACCTTGTATTCAAATGTGTTTTGACCATATACAATGCTTCATATTTGCGATTATACATAGATTTTTTATCTCAATTGTGTTGCTCTGAAGCAGCATCTTGTTCACCAAACAGATTTCTAATTGTGCTAGGGGTATCTTGGCGGGCTTGCTTGAATTTATACTCATTTTCCATGTCAAACATAATATATATTCCTTGTGGAGTATCAAGTGATAATAATGACCGCATGTCAATGTAAAATATCCACTCCATCCATCAAAATTCTTGTAGCAAATTGGACATTGGGAAGATGAGGATGCATCTAAAGTAAATGAGGGGACAAAATTTGGAAGCAAGACAAGGTGGCTGATGTGTGTCCCTTGTACAAGTGTTGGATTCACTCGCTGTGTCAGATTTTGAACATCCTGGCTTAAGCGGTGAATGCTTTTCTCCATCCGGATCTGCGAGGGTTGGGGTGTCCGGGTGGCTATAGAAAGCCGTGCTATTTTTGCATCTTTCTCTGCCAACTGTGTCATGTAAATATACTTCTCTCTCTTTAATTGTAGGTCAGTGCCTTCCACTATCAATGCCAACTCATCTCGGGCGAAAGTGACACAACTCTCCCTTATATCATGAGTGGCAACAGTTGTCTCCTTTGACAAAAAGTCTACTGGTCTTTGTTGCACAAAGTGAACATATAACATTTTTGCCAAATATAATGCACAATCTGCATTGTGCATGGGATGGCCATAAACTTCTAAGTAAATCCTCTCAGCGTTTTCTTTGATTGCATCATGGTTGCACTTTGAAACCTTCCACCTTCCTTTCTTGATTTCTGCGTCCTCACATGGCCATATTGTTTTGATCATGTCCTTTGTCACTTCTTTATTGATCTCTTTCCATTGCATGTGGTTTGGATTTGCCCATTTTGAGAGTCGCCGAGCAGTGCGCATCGCTTGCTGTACCGACATATCGTGTGCTAGAGACTGCATGCGTTGAAATGCATTAACAACCGCTTGTTGTTGATCATCGGGCATTGATTGGGTGCCAATATCTTGTTCTTCATCGGCCATTTTCTCTTGGAGCTTCAATCAGCAGATAGACAAATATTCAATATCATTGGCAAATATATATTTTCATGATTCAACAGTAATCCACAGTCACTTAGCCATGTCTGCATCCCCTGCTCTCTATGCCTCCAAAACTGGAGAGTCCAACTATGTGCTTGGATGCAGATAATTAATTGTTGTGCACTTAGCTGGAGTTCTAAGCATCATCCCCCAATCAATGATACTGACGTGGGGTTTATTTGCGCGAGTAAAGTCCAACATTATGTTGAATGGGTGCAGGTCACTGTGCACTATCCTGACCGAGTGGGCAGATGCAACGCTATCAATTAAGGGGTGACAAATGACTAGCATCTGCTCGATCACTGCTTTGATCCGCACCGTGTCTATCTCTTGTACAGGAAGATTTGCTGCAGGCAATGACCTCCAGGCTTGTTGTAGCATGTGCATGTGTCGTCTAAACAATCCGTGAGCGAATGGTAAGCGACACATCATGTCGCCCACGGTACCCCCATTGTAGTATGGGAATATTGTGATCCAAGGAGCTTTGGTAGTAAAGCCAATGCACCTTACAATGGAGGGGTGAAGTGTTTTCATTCCTTGCTCTGTCTGAAAGGTGTCAAATATCTCCTCACTCCCTCCCTTGTAACATTTTCCCACATATGTAATGTGGTCTGGAAAAACAGAGATGCCTTTGATGGTGTATAATGTGCACACACCAAAGGAGCCTGCTCCAATCCTCATATCTTCTATAAAGGCTTTGTCAAGGATGCCAACAAGATGAGCGCACTTGGCATTCAAAGCCGTGCGCATGATTGTGCTAGTGCCGCTGGCATCGGATCGGCCTCCCAAAGTTGCTTCGTATCTTGGGCCATCTTCAATCTCTTGGGTAAGGCTGCTTGGTCCTATGCTTTCACACACTTCATCTTTACCTTTTGTTCCTCCTACAATTTATCCCAGAGCTCTAATTTTGACATGTTGCAGGCAGGTAAGATATCTTCCTTTAAGTCTCTACAACATACTTTCATATTGCCGAACACTGTCCTAACCTTGTGGTGGGGGTCAAATTCTTGAATCCCTGTTGGAATCAACAACTCGTATCGGCCTTCACCTTGTAGCTAGCTCTCTGTGTTCTCCCATATAGCGCTAGTGAGGTCTTTGATGAAGACATCGCTTTCACTAATCTGTTGTATGCGACCATCTGCACATGATAAGATTGCCAAAATACATTCTTTACAAATGGCACGCATAATACTTTTCTTTTGATCAGGCATCATATTTGCATTCGACAATAAAAAACAGCATATCAAATACAAATTCATGGTTGCGAATGACACTAACACTCTCACACTATTTTAGGAAACCCTTAACCACGACTTGAAGACTTTAAGAAATGTGCAAGGAAATATTGATAAAAATTGAAAATAATCTTCACTTAAAATTGCAATCTGTTACACGTGTAAAATTCATATCAAACAAGTGGTTTATAAGAACTTAATACAGATCAAACAATACATGTTAACAATCTGGCACATTTCAACATATATTGAATTTTTAACTTATATTTTTCTCCGTGCGCACATACTAGTTCAAACAAAGCACACACCGACTTAAAGACTTCAAAAACATTTAAAACATTGAAACATTTTTTAAAAAAAGCTCGCTCAAAAGCTAGCTTCTTTGAGCTTGCTCGAAGACCTAACTCCCATAAGTGAAATTGGTCTAGGTCAAGAAGATAGAAGGCAAATAATCCTTCAAGAAATGGAAATTCAGTAGAAAGTTGAATTAGTATTATTCTACTTTCTATCATTCAGGGCCAAAATTATCAATCTCAATAAAAAACTATTCATTGAAATCAATGCATTCAAAAAAATCAATATTTCTTCTATTTCCACTGAATGAGATAGAGCCCTTAGTACTACTAAGCCTTAAAACAATAAAACAAGAGGGATTTTTGTGATTCTTGAATGACTAGGGCTCATGTCTAGAGGTTATAAGGCATCAAAACAACTTTAAAAAGTTCAACATATCATCAGTCATTTTGGATCTAAAAAAGAAAAGCCTTATCTAGGTAGAGCCTAAAACCAATGAGTAACATGAGAATTTAACAAAACTTGGGACAAGGAGGTATTCTCAACCCGTTCCATAGTAGCAGGGGGAAGATAATATAAATTCAACTTAAGAGTCACCACATAGATTCCTTACAAGCCCTTTTACCTCTCTCTCCCTCTCTCTCTCTCTCTCTCTCTCTCTCTCTCTCTCTCTCTCTCTCTCTACTTAATAACAAAAACTAAAAATGGAATCATGGCTGAGGGATGAAGAATCCTTTTATATAGAAGTGGGAGATAGGAAAATTTAGGGAGCATCACATTCCAGTTCATATCTATAGTTGTACACCACAAGCATGGACCAATCTTGCCAAAGGCAATATCTAGATAATCTAGATAATGAGAAGCCTTGCAATTTCATAGGAATTTTATTATGTGCATTCAATCACAAGTAGAAGAGAAAATAGTGTTACCAATGGGGGCAAGACATGGCAGGTCTATATCCTTAGCATAGACACAAATTGCTAGAAGCTACCATATCATTTTCAAATCAAGGGATAAAGCCCTCATATTGATAGTCATCCATCACCCATCATGCAACCTATGGCAAGGGTGAGATGGCTATCAAGAGTTCATATGTAAGCATGAGTGTCATCAAAAATAAAAACAAAAAATACTTAATGGTAGTGGAGCTCCAAATCGGATCCATATACAAAGATATGTTGAGTGAAGTCCTTATGCAGCAAGTATAAGGCCTTGAAGCCAAAACCAAGCTATGGGTAGGTAATCAAGGTAGTGCTCAAATTAAGTAGATTTGGTATCAATTGTCAAATCCCACTTGAATATGCAAATGACATATTCAGGTGGAAAGAAAAGAGCTAAGAAGTTACAACAATGCAAGTAATATGTCAATACATAGTGAATTACTAAACTTACCAATTCAATGCAGAGCAATATAGCATACAACATGAAACAATACCTTCCCTTGATCCCCTCCCACACATGCCCTTGTCGTAATTGTAAATTCAAGGCACTAAATCTACAAGGTCTCAATTTCTCTCACGGCCCCCAAAATTATGCCTGCCCTTGACTCCCTCCCAACCCGTGTACCCAGTGAAGTCCAGGTCATAGGTTTGCTGCCCCAATTTACAAACACCCCTTCAAAAAAATAAATTATGCACACACACAGGCCACATGATTAATTAACACCCCCCCTTTTCATATGGGATTGATGGTGTGCAGTGTGCAATCTTCGATCAAAGTGCATTGTTGATCTTTTCACGAAATCAAATAAAAAGCACCCCCACGTATGACGCTAGGGTTGAACCCACACCATGAGCCAAGCATCTTACCATTAACCTATCAGGTGCTAATTAAACACACACCATCTAACCCATGGGACAAGCATCTTACCATTAAGCTATCACACACTGATTGAAACGGTGGCATGAACTAAGATTCATATTTTAAAAAATGGCAAGGGAGTTAACTTTGTGATTACATTTGAATTACATGGAGATCATTGGGTGCACTTGAAAGAAGATACTAACAACACCCATGGTCATGTATGGAATAACTGCAGAATAAGAATCCATCACTTCAAGAAAGGTAAAGACCCATCAATGATTGCACTAACCAACCCTGAGGCACCCAAGGCA
Organism: Adiantum capillus-veneris; assembly: GCF_014529385.1. Lineage (NCBI taxonomy): Eukaryota > Viridiplantae > Streptophyta > Polypodiopsida > Polypodiales > Pteridaceae > Adiantum > Adiantum capillus-veneris. The sequence continues at coordinate 115,174,203 of NC_140948.1, read as the reverse complement.
GATGGGACCAAGTGGGTCCAAGGATAATGAATCCAGTACAAGTACTGGTAGTGGTAGGAGACGGTACCAGAATGGGGCTGGAAAGGGTGGGGGTGGAGGAGATTTTGCAAAATGGAGCCTGAACTATTACACATGCGGCAATTATGGACACTTTACAGTCCAGTGCCCAAAAGGTTTGAAGCTAGAGACTACTGACCAGAAGGCACTAGAATAGTGCCAGCTAGGGTGGTAACTAGAAGCAAAGGTGGAGTCATTGAAGAGATCCCAGATGATAAGGAGGATAAACAAACTATCAAAAATAAAAAGTGGGAGGAGAAGAGAGCAGTCAAGGGTAAAGAGAAGGTAGTGGATGAATGGTAGGAGCAGAGGAAGCTCACAAACAAGATCACTAAAAAGATGGCCAAGAAGATACTAAAACAGCCAGAATGTTCTGAAGCTCAGACAATTCAAAAACTACCACCCCAATCTTCAGAGGTCCGGAAGGAGAAGGCAACATCTAGACTCGGTGATTCCATGATAGCTACAGTACAAAGCCTAGCCAATGAGGTACATCAAGTCAGAGTGGAGTTGACTGAAGCTGGGTCAATTGAATGTAGGGACTGGTGTGTGTGTGTGTGTGTGTGTGTGTGTGTGTGTGTGTGTGTGTGTGTGTGTGTGTGTGTGTGTGTGTGTGTGTGTGTGTCTTTCAAGGAGGCTCAAAAGGGTAGGCAACCATTGCTTACACAATAAGAGATAGAGAGCAAGAAGTACATTGCTGAAAAGTAAAATGGACTCTTATTACAAGGATAATGTAATACGTTAGCTTAGAATATATATATCATATATACATAAAAGCTCTTCTTATAAGTCCCAAAGGCTATTGACTTTCATAAAGGCAAAGATAATATCAGATACTACAAAGTCTTATCTTCCACATAGGTACTAAAAAACTAAGAGTGGTTTCTCACACCAGTTGTCGATGTTTAGGCCAAAAGGACACAAACCCAACAATCCTCCCCTTGGACTTTGGACTAGGACAATACACTAAAGATTCTTATATCCACTAAGTATGACACAGTAGACAAGGTTGTTCTTGCCTTTGTCTCGTCTTTTTCTTTGTCCTCCACCATATGAGATGATCCTCTTACAAGTTTCTTGCCTTTGTAGCTTATGTTGCTGTTGCCATTGCTATTGCCTCCACTTGAGTAGCATCAAGAAGGAGGATGCCCCTTCTTACCACATTTTTTGCAAGACTTGCTGGTGTAGCAGTCCTTTGCTACATGTCCCATTTTCCCACAATCATAACACTTATTTACATTTGATGATGAGGATGCGACAAAACATCCTCTGATGAAGTAACATTCTTCCCTTGCTTCTTCTCCTCAGACATTAAAGAGTTGATTACATCTTGAAAATTTTGTGTTGGATCCTTCTCTTCAATGATGGTCATTATCTAGTCAAAGCTAGGTGGTAAGGCTGCTAGAAGAACTATAATTTTGTCCTTCTCTAGTACTGCTCTATTTACATAAGCTAGTTGTGTGGTCATGCTTTTAAGGATATTGACCAAGCTTGCACTATCTTTGTTATGTTCTATTTTTAATTGGTATAGATCCTTCTTTCAGCTCACTTTTCTCTTCTTTTTCCTAGCTCCAAAGCTTTTTTCTAGTGCTTCCCATGCAACTGATGAGGTTTCACAATCATGAGTAAAATGTACATAATTGCCATGTAGTGTAGTGATTATGATTCCTAATGCTAGCTCATCCTTGGCTTGATTTTGTGCGCTCGTAGCTAGTGTGTATGTGCGCTCCATCAATGGATGACAGATTAGTGATCGCTGGCTTAACTACTTCCAGAAATTGCTTTTTCATTAAGTAGCCTTTCAACTTTAGTTTTCCAAGTGTGAAAGCCCTTCTCGTTAAATGTCCTAAGCCCCTTCTCTTCCATTGAGGGGTCTTAGCCTAGGAGACTCTCCTAGCCAATGTCTACCTCTTTACACAAACACAACTATGAAATCATCACCATAAATGTAGATTATGATATACATTGCAAAGGACTCTTGTGCCTGGTTGCAAAGTTTTTGGAGTTAGTTGCAAAGAGGGAGAGGGAGAACAAAAACTTTCCTTGATTTTTGTGAAGTATCTCTTCACATAAGTGGTCCCCCTTCACAAAAAACTTGTCTTCTTTGATGCCCTTTTGCTTTGCTTGAGGTTGAAGTCGAGGCTCAAGAGAATGCTTGAAGTAATGAAAGGTCTCTTCATTGAGATGAAAATTTGAAGCTTTAGAACCTTTGGAAGTTGAACTTTCGAAATGTACTATAGGCACCCTCCGTTCCGATCGAGGGGGGGAAGTTGAAATGCAAGCCGGATGGTGAGATCGACCATAAAGGGTTCTGCACAGCAAAAAGGCATAGATTATGAAGAGAAATTTTCTCCCACTTGTCGTATGACTACTGTGCGTTTTCTATGTGCATTGGCAGCTCATTTTGGTTGGGATGTACATCAATCAGACATTGTACTACTTTCTTGAATGGTGACATATTTGAGGAAGTTTATGTAATGCAGCCTCGCGGTTTTGTAGTGAAAGAACAAGAGAACAAAGTGTGCAGATGTAAGAAGAATTTGTATGGGTTGAAACAATCTCCTCGTGCTTGGTATGAGAAAGCTGACACTCATTTGGTCAAACGAGGCTTTCGTATAACAGTCCAACAGAAAGCACATTGTATGTAAAGCGTGAGGGTGGTGTACTTCTCATTGTGGTTCTTTATGTAGATGATTTGCTGATCACTAGACCAAATGAGAGACATATTGCTGAATTTAAGGCTGATTTGAATTCTACTTTCAAGATGAAAGATTTGGGGCTGTTGCATCATTACTTGGGCATACAGTTTAAGCAGTGTGATGGTGGTATTGCCTTGTGTCAGAAAAGTTACATAAAGACATTGCTATGTAATTTTGGACTTGAGGATTGCAAACCTATTGCCACTCCCATGGAAACATGTTTAAAATTGATTCTTCATGATGCTGGTGATCCTGCAGATGTCACTCTTTACCAAACTGCTGTTGGATGCCTCATTTATGTATGCAACATGAGGCCAGATATTTAGTTTGCAGTCTCACAGGTCAGCAGATTTATGCATAGACCAGGGTCTAAGCATTGGCAAGCTGTCAAGAGGATTTTTCGCTACCTTAGTGGCACTTTACATCTTGGCTTGTTTTATCCCAAGGGGGGATCATTGCCACCAGACTTACATGCTTTTTTGGACTCAGATTGGGGGCTGGTTGTTTTGACACACGAGTGTCCACAAGTGGTTTTTGTTTCATGCTTGGCAGTTCATGTATATCATGGTTGAGCAAGAAGCAACCTACTATGGCCACTTCGAGTTGTCAGGCTGAGTACAGGGCAGTCTTCACGCTACGATTGAGTGTGTATGGCTCAGACGCCTTATGGATGATTTGGGTGTTGGACATGACACCGCCAACACTATCTACACTGACAATCAAAGCGCATTGGCAGTTGCAAAGAACCCAGTTTTTCATGCTCGCATAAAGCACATTGAGGTGCATTACCACTATGTCAGGGAGAGGCTCTTAGCAGGAGAGATCAACTTGGCTTATGTGCCAACATAGGACAACCTTGCAGATCTTTTCACAAAGGAATTGTCTCGTGAGAGGCTTGAAGCTATCTGCAAAGCTTTGGGCTTACTACCCTTTGTGGATTGATCATGTCCTTAGGGCATGGCACATCCCTTTACTCATGTGCCAGCTCTCGTTCACCGCATCACTCGAGAGGGGAATTTGTTACCATATACATGTGGCAGTGATATGTGTGAACACACTAGGACCGCCGGGGCCCTTTTTCACTCTTTAGGAGGTTTTTTCCCCCATGTGTTGTATATACGCCCATCACTCTAGGGCTATCTATATTTCCATTGCACACTAAGTATCATAGTCTCAGTTGTGTGCCTTGAGCTTCCTTTGTCTTCTCCAAGCTGTGAACATTTCTCTGCAACCCTAGTTCCAACATTTTAGAGGTGCAGAGAAAAGAGAATTTGTGTGAATCCCTTCAAGTCTGTATTCATGGTCTTGGACAACTTCTGGGGCATATAGTGTCCAAAATTGGGATTGAAATCGCAAACGATGAGATCAAGTGCATTCATCAGGCCAGAGGGCTCACAATCGTGTCTAAATTGAGTTCGTTTCTTGGATACATGATCTTCTACAAGAGATTTGTTCATTGGTTTGTAGCTACGGCACTATCTTTATATGAACTGACAAAGAGGGAACAAGTTTATCTGGACTGAATAATGTGAATAGAGTTTCCCCAACGCTTAAAGGATGTGATCAACAAGAAGCTAGTACTTTGCCAACCTAACTGGGATGTGATTTTCCATGTACATGTAGATATCTGCTTTTGGCATGGCAATGGGAGCTATACTGGCCTAGCCTGATGGAAAGATGGACTACGCGGTCTTCTTCACTAGTCGTAGGTTTAGTGCTGTTGAACAAGGATACTCTATCCCTGAGAGAGAAACACTAGGAATGGTATTTAGTGCTACCAAATTCAGACACTAGTTGTTGGGATTATTTCACTTTTATGTAGATCATCAAGCTTTTTTGTTTCTAATCAACAAGGTTATTATACAAGGAAGGATAATCAAATGGATGATGTTTTTAATGCAGTTGGAATTTAAGATTTTCCATAAGCCATGGAAAACACACTTTGGTGCAGACTTCCTTTCCACAAGCACAGAGGGTTGTTTAGAAACTTCATTAAGAGATGAGCCAGTAGATGTTGAGTTATTTCACACTATAGATGAAGAGGAACTAGATCCAGAATGGCAATATGTTTATGATTTTTTTCGGCTGGGGAAGTTTCTCGATGACTGGTCCCAGAGTAAGAAAAAGACAGTGACCATAAAAATTCTAAAATTTACCATCATTGCTAGAGTACTTTACAGACTAGGCACCGATGGCATGCTTTGCAGATGTGTACCAATGAGAGGATGAATGTAGGTAATTACTGAAGCTCATTGTCGAGATGCAAGAGGACACTTTTCCACTGATATTACATATAAAAGGATCCTCCAAGTAGGACCATGGTGGAAAACTATGATGGGTGGTGTTAGAGATTTCTGTAAAACATGTGATATTTTCCTGAGAATGGGAAGTCCAATAGGAGCTGATATGACACCATTGACTCGAGTATGGGTGTGAACTCCCCTTAGCAAGAAGTTGGCGGAGGGCTAGAGTTAAGGGGCTTCCAAAAGCAGTAAACTAGGGACAATTACCATGATAATTGATACATTGCGTAGCTAGTCAGTTGGGAAGACTATAAATAGGGCCCATTACTTCATTTTGGGGATCCCTTGTGTTTCATATCTTAGATCCAATTCTCGAGTCCCTAACCCCAAGCCTAACACTTTTGTATCTTGAGCCATTGGCTATAGTATTTTGTAACTTCCATTAAGTTGGAAACTCATTCATCACAGACTCCAGTTGTACACACTTTTTGAATAATACAATTCCAGTTTCAGCTCTCTTCTCGAGTGTCAATCTCTTTCACTACCAATTATGTCTTTTAGTTGTACTTAAATCTGATTTAAATCTCTGGTCTCTGATCTAAACTAACTCTAAATGTCAACTTGGAATAGCTGTCTAAATGTGTTTAGCTCATTCCAAGCACCCGTATCACATCATCTGTGGATTTAGTGTTTTGATGCTATGCCATCAAAGCTACTATAGCCGTGTACGCGAACATGCTCTTTATTCTTGGAATGATTGGAAAGTGTCGTAGAATCTTTGTAGGGGAAAATTTTCCTTGTTTGTCCTCTCTATACGTATTTGATCTACATTTGGGACATTTTTCCAAATACTTATACTTATTTTGAAAGACTACACAATCATTAGGACATGCATGGATTTTATTATAATCCATCCCCAAATCGTAAGAAGTTGTTTGGTAGTAGTTCCAATAGGGGGCATGTGATTAATCGCCTTCTGTAGTAAAATATGCTCGTTGAGCATTCTATCACCACTTAAACAATTTAAACAATAACTTTGGCTTTTTATGTAAATTAGTATGTCATATATATATTTACCTAAAAAGCTCTGTGACACTTGTGTTGAACCATCCTTAAAAAGATTGTAGTTAAGCATTGCCAAAGTTGTACAAAGAACAAAAAATTTGGCACCATTTTAAAGGAGGCGCACGAGCAAGAGTTTGCATAATCTCTCCTTCCTCTTCATCATTTGCATGCTGTCAATGTGGATGGATGATTGAGGTTGAGAGGTAGTGTTGCCTTGAATTCTTTCTCCACCTTGGCTTTCAATGATGGGATCCATGTCAAAGAAGACATCCAACATTTGTTCCATCTCAACTTCTTGGAATGTGGCACCAAGTGTTGGTGGGGTAGACTAGCGGTTCATTTAATATTCGCCTTTGAGTCCATGATGAAATTGGACCAATATCTAAGAGTGGGGATTGACCTATTCTCTCCTAATGGAATGAGATTGATAATGCAAATCTTGTAGTCTCTCTACGGAAAAAAGATCGTTGTAGCGTATATGATGATAAAAAATCTTTCATTTTTAAAAGATTTGATGCTTGCATAGAACACAAGGACATTCCATCCTATCATCCATATTTAATCTAGAGATTACACAACAAATTAACAAGTAATATTGAGTGCACAATGATAGTGTATTATTACATTATATAATATCTAACACATAAATTTGAACAAACGGCTAGATAGCCCTAAGCGGACTAAAACAACCAATCGAAAGTATCCAAGCACGGCCAAACCAAAAGCCGCTAGCCCTTTAGAGTTTCTACATTGACATAGTATAAACTACCTCACATTCTCTAGCCATGTCGAGAGGACGCAACATGCTCTGATACCAATTGTTGGAATTAGGGTTATAAAGAAACGCACACATCCTGGAGAAGACGAAGGAAGCTCAAGGCACACAACTGAGACTATGTTACTTAGTGTGCAATGGAAAGATAGATAGCCCTAGAGTGATGGGTGTATATACAATGCACGGGGGAAAAAACCTCCTAAAGAGGGAAAAAATGCCCCGACGGTCTTAGTGTGTTCAGACACATCACTACCACATGTATATGGTAATAGTTTTAGGTTATAGTGTTAGGGTTACTTTTACCATCTTTGTTAGTTTAGAACTTGCTATTTAGGCTAGATTATTAGGGTTTGACCATCTTAATTCATTTAGATCAACTTGTCATTTAGGTTACATTATTAGGGTTTGACCATCTTAATCCATTTGGCCACTAGTTTGGCTATTATCTTAAGATTTGGTCGTGTAAAGTTGACTGAAGTTGGTTGCTCTAAATTTGCTTTTGGTTACATTAGTTTGTCTGTTTTAATCCGTTAAGGGCTAGCGGTTTAGGGTTAGTGGCTTTTGGTTTGGCCACTAATAGTTGGCGGTCCATATTAGATCACTTAGGGTAAAGCAGCTTTTGCTTTGGTTGCTAGGAGTTGGCGGTCTGTGCTAGATCACTTAGGGAAATTTGGCTTTTGGTTTGGCCTCTAGGAGTTTGCCTTGTATAGGTGCTTAGGGTTGGCCGTAAAGACTCTCTATATCTATTCAAGATCGCTTTAGTTTGGCCATTTTAGTCTGCTTAGATCTAAGTAATTGGAGTTAGCAGCTTATGGTTTGGCCATTTCAATCCACTTAGGGTTGATCCTGTAAAGGCAATTAGGGTTGGTTGATCTAAATTGATTCAATCCATTTCAGTCCGCTTAGGACTAGCCGTTATTAAATTATGTGCTAATAGTTGGCCGTATTTAGTCGCTTAGGGTTGGTCGTGTTTGGCTGCTTAGGATTGGTCGCTTAAGCTTATCCGCTCTAAATTGGCTTAGGATCGCACTAGTTTAGCCATTTCAATCTCCTTAGGGCTAGCCGCTTAGGGATAGCAGCTTATGGTTTTAGTTCTTCTTAGTTTGGTAGTTTCAGTCCGTTTAGGGCTAGCCACTCAAGGTTAGCGGCTTTTTGTTTGGCCGCTCTAAATTGGCTTAGTGTTGCATTAGTTTAGCCATTTCAATCATTTTCTTAGGGTTAGCCGCTTAGGGTAAACGGCTTATCGTTTTAGTTCTTCTTGGTTGGGCTATTTTAGTTCGCTCAGGCCTAGTTTCTGAGGGTTAGCAGCTTTTAGTTTGGCCGCTAGGAGTTGACCTTATAAAGGCGCTTAGGGATGGTCGTGTAAAGACACCCTAAACCAACTTAGGTTCTCTTCAGTTCGACCATTCCAGTCTGCTTAGATCTAACTACTTGGAGTTACTAGCTTATGGTTTGGCCATTTAAATCTGCTTAGGGTTGATCGTGTAAAGACGCTTAGGGTTGGCGGTGTAAAGCCGCGTAGAGTGTTAGGGCTTGTCCTCTACATGCATTGTCATGTAGATGTGGGTGTATACTTATGTCACCCACAAATATAAGCATTGACCAATAAAGACGATAATATAACCCAGTGGTCCTGATCTTTGTGCACCTCTAGACTGAGGTGTGCGGGGATCGGGCAAGGCTAGATAGTAGAGAATGTGAGGTAGTTACACTATGCCAACGTAGAAACTCTAAAGGACTAGTGGATTTTGATTTGGCCACTAACAATTTGGCGATGTTTGGTTTGGTTGTTCTAAATTGGCTTAGGGTTTGACTGCTCTAAATCTACTTAGTATTTGCGGCTTTAAATAGTCTTTGACGATCAACAAATTAAACCAACCTAGTTTGGCCGATAGCAGTTTTAGGTTAGAGTGTTAGGGTTTGTCCGCAATCTACATGCATTATCATGCAGAAGTGGATGTGTACTTATGGCACACCCATGAATATAGGCATTGACCAATAAAGACCAAAATATAATTCGGTGGTCCTGAACTCTGTGCACCTCTAGACCAAGGTGTGCGGGGATTGTTCATATTTCTGATTCAGGCTCGGTCTGCACATGCAATTTTGTCATTTTTTGTAGAATTTTTGTCAGCGCTAATTACTGCATAACATGTCCCATACAGTCTGCTGGGGGTTGTGCTATATAGCACATACTGGTCTCACTCAGTTTCTCCTCATTTTGGAGAGTTTTCACATAAAGTGCAGGCAATTTCCATGGCTGACAACAACACAGATGTGTTCAAGATGTTTGTTGTTTGAGGACAGATTGGATGGGGACAATTACCCTATGTGGGCTTACATGATGCAACATGTTCTTGTGTCAAAGGGCGTCTAGAATATTGTGCAGGGCATTGATGTACGTCCTGGTTCTGAGGATAAAGGCGATGTTGAGGATGTTGCAGGTCTTGCTGCAGGGATTACTGCTATTAGAGTTGTTTTGCCTCTGGTAAAACAAGCTCGTTGGGATGTAAAGGATGCACAAGCTCATGCGTTGATTGCGTTGTCTGTAAATTGCACCATTACTCCTCACATTTATTCAGCAAAATCTGCAAAACAAGCTTGGGATATTCTAGCAGGTCTTTATGCAAGTCGCAATGAGGCTAAAATTGCTTTGCTGCGTAAAAAGATAGAATCAAAGATTATGCATGAGGAAGATGATATGGACACTTTCCTTGCTGGTGTCAAGGATATCAATGAGCAACTTATTTCTGCAGGTGAAGTCATTTCAGATAGTTTCCTTGTGCAGATTGTTCTTGATGCCTTACCAGATTCTTACCAGACTTTTGTTACTTAGAGGCTTATGACCCAAGGAAATTCTGAAGTTGTCAAGTTTGATGCATTATGCACATTGCTGTTGCAAGAGTCACTTTCCAGAAAAAACAAGACTAGGCAGCGTGCAGTTGAACAGGCTTTTATTGATTCTCAAAGAAAGGGTGGTGACAATAATGCAACCACTTCTTATGGTTCTGCTGTGAGCGGCAAAACTTCTGTTCCTAATGCTTCTGTTGGTAGCAATCCGTCTGAAAATTCTGGTGATAAGGGAAAAAAGAAGATGCGATGCCATTATTATAAAGCTAATGATCACTTGATCAAGCAGTGTCCTAAGTTGAAGGCCAAAGAGGCTAAGAAGAAAGAGGGTGGTTCCACTGCAAATGCTGGTTCCACTACAAATGCAGCCATTGTTGAGTCTTCTATGAAAGGAGAATGTGATGCTGATGTTGATGCAGAATCGGATTTTAGTGCAGAGTGCACTTATTATCCTGCTGTTCGAAGAAAGAGGGTGGTTCCACTGAAAATGTTGGTTCCACTACAAATGCAACCATTGTTGAGTCTTCTGTGAAAGGAGAATGTGATGCTGATGTTGATGCAGAATGGGCTTTTTGTGCAGAGTGCACCTACTATCCTGCTATTCATGATGCATGCATGTCGGTTGTTGCAGATTCACATGTGTGGTATTTTGACAGTGCTGCTACAAAGCACATTACCTCACATTGTGAATTATTCACCTCTCTTGAGTCTTTCCCTCATGGGAATTCAGTCACTTGTGCGAACAATGCCTCTTATCCGGTTCAGGGGGTTGGAAAGATTGTGCTTACTTTTGCAAATGGCAGTTCTTTCACACTTGTTGATGCAGTTTATGTACCTGGGATCAAGAAGAATCTTTTGTCTGTATCTGCACTTGATAGACTTGGACTTGTAGTCAAATTTGTGGATGACAGATGTGCAGTTCATGATCTCAGTTTTGGTGATGAAATTGTTGCATCTGGCCTTTTGTGCCATGGGCTATATAAGCTCACTTTGTATGCGACGTGTGGACAAAATTTTGCAAATGCAGTTGTAGATTCAAGGTCTGTTTCAAATGCAAAACTGTGGCATGCACGTTTTGGGCATCTGAATTTTGCCAGTTTGCTGCGTTTGTAGAAATATGATATGGTTTCTTCTTTGCCGCCTCTTGAAGCACCTGAACATGTTTGTGAAGGTTGTGTTTTGGGTAAGATGCAGCATTCGAAGTCTCCAAAGGATGGCCACATGCAGGTTGCAGCTTGTGCATAGTGATGTTTGTGGGCCCATGCAAACTCCTTCATTGGGCAATTACCTTTACTTTGTGACTTTCATTGATGATTACCCCAGGCATGCATGGGTATTTCCGCTTAAAGCAAAGTCCGAAGTTTTTATGTGCTTCAAACAATTTTCGGCTATGGCTGAAAATGTCTCAAAATGTACTATGGGCACTCTCCGTTCCGATCGAAGGGGGGAGTATATGTCTCATGAATTTAATGCATTTCTAGCTAGTTGTGGGATAAAACACCAATGTACAATGCCTTATACACCTCAGCAAAATGCTGTTGCTGAGAGGAAAAACAGGTCACTTAAGAAAATGGCACGATGTATGGTCAAAAATCAAGCTTTGCTGCATTCTTTTTGGCTCGAGGCCATCATGTGTGCCACTTATGTACTTTATAGGTGTCCTACTAAAGCTTTGCAGTTCTATTACTCCATATGAAGCATGGCATGATAGAAAGCCTTCTATTGAGCACATGCATGTTTTTGGCTGTTTGGCATATGCTTTGGTGCCACAAACACAGCGCAGAAAATTGGATGATAAGGCTATCAAATGTATTTTTTTTGCTTATAGTTCTGAAAGCAAAGGTTACATGTTGTATCATCTGCAAAAAAAAACATCTTTTGGTTTCATGGGATATAGTGTTTGTGGAAGATTCTGTTCAGCCCTTGCTATCATGTACTAGAGACAGTAATGTAAGCTCACAGGACATTTATGACACTTTGTTGCCTCTTTTCAGTGGTGGAAGTTTGAATGTAAATTCCAATGAGGCAAATGTACAACGTATAAGGATTTTCGAAAATGTTATAGATCAGCCTATTACTAATGCAGATGTACATGATGTACTTGATGAGGAAAGGGCTAAAAATGAGTAGGCTAGAGAAATGCCAAAATGGCTGGTGCATACATTGCGTGACAGTAAATGGATGCACCTTTGTCTTGTTGTACTCATTCACGCTCTAGCCATGCATCTTATGCATCAGATTGTTATGCTTTGGCTGTGTCTAGCTTACATGATGTTGAGGAACCTCTGTCTTTTGATGAAGCACATAATTCAGAAAATTGGATGGCTACCATGCAATCAGAATATGATGCACTTATAGAAAATGACACATGGACTTTATGTGATTTGCCTCTTGGCAAAAAGGCCATTGGTACGAAGTAGGTTTACGAGTTGAAACGCAAGCCGGATGATGAGATCGATCGCCATAAGGCTCGACTTGCTGCAAAGGGTTATGCACAACAAAAAGACATAGATTATAAAGAGACTTTTGCTCCCACTTGTCGTATGACTACTGTGCGTTTTCTATGTGCATTGGCAGCTCATTTTGGTTGGGATGTACATCAATCAGAGATAGTTACTGCTTTCTTGAATGGTGACATATTTGAGGAAGTTTATGTAATGCAGCCTCGCGGTTTTGTCAAGAAAGGACAAGAGGACAAAGTGTGCAAATGTAAGAAGGCTTCGTATGGGTTGAAGCAATCTCCTCGTGATTCGTATGAGAAAGCTGACACTCATTTGGTCAAACGAGGCTTTCATAACAGTCCAACAGAAAGCACATTGTATGTAAAGCGTGAGAGTGATGTACTTCTCATTGTGGTTCTTTATGTAGATGATTTGCTGATCACTGTACCAAATGAGAGACATATTGCTGAATTTAAGACTGATTTGAATGCTACTCGGACTTGAGGATTGCAAACCTATTGCCACTCCCATGGAAACATGTTTAAAATTGAGTCTTCATGATGCTGGTGATCCTGCAGATGTCACTCTTTACCAAACTGTTGTTGGATGCCTCATTTATCTATGCAACACGAGGCTGGATATTCAGTTTGCAGTCTCACAAGTCAGGAGATCTAAGCATTGGCAAGCTGTCAAGAGGATTTTACGCTACCTTAGTGACACTTTACATCTTGGCTTGTTTTATCCCAAGGGGGGATCATTGCCGCCAGACTTGCATGCTTTTTCGGACTCAGATTGGGTTGGTTGTTTTGACACGCGAGTGTCCACAAGTGGTTTTTGTTTCATGCTTGGCAGTTCATGTATATCATTGTTGAGCAAGAAGCAACCTACTATGACCACTTCTAGTTGTGAGACTGAGTACATGGCAGTCTTCACAGCTACGGTTGAGTGTGTATGGCTCAGACGCCTTATGGCTGATTTGGGTGTTGGACAGGACACTGCCAATACCATCTACACTGACAGTCAGAGCGCATTGGCAATTGTGAGGAACCCAGTTTTTCATGCTCGCACAAAGCACATTGAGGTGCATTACCACTATGTGAGGGAGAGGCTCTCAGCAAAGAGATCAGCTTGGCTTATGTGCCAACACAAGACAACCTTGTAGATCTTTTCACAAAGGCATTGTCTCGTGAGAAGCTCGAAGCTTTCTGCAAAGCTTTGGGCTTACTCCCCTTTGTGGACTGATCATGTCCTCAGGGCATGGCACTTCCCTTTACTCATGTGCTAGCTCTCGTTCACCGCATCACTCTAGGGGGGATTTGTTACCATATACATGTGGTAGTGATGTGTGTGAACACACTAGGACTGCCGGGGCATTTTTTCCCTCTTTAGGAGGTTTTTTCCCCGTGCATTGTATATACGTCCATCACTCTTGGGCTATCTATCTTTCCATTGCACACTAAGTAACATACTCTTAGTTGTGTGCGTTGAGCTTCCTTCGTCTTCTCCAAGCTGTGTGCGTTTCTCTGCAACCCTAATTCCAACATAAACTATATCGATCTCTAATCTAAAGCATCTAAATTTAACATTTACAACCACTTTGCATTTGGTAACCATAGATCGCTAACATAATCAACACGAGTTTGTACCAAAAAATGACATTTTCAATGTCCTTTTGTTATAAATTTAGATTAAATGTTACATGCATTACACAATGTATTTAAGAAAACCCTCTTGATAAGCTTAAATATGTTAGGGCACACACAAGCCCTAGACAGACACACGTCTCCCTTCATCCCTCCCCCCCCCCCCCTCTCTCTCTCTCTCTCTCTCTCTCTCTCGTTCTTTGATATCTCACGACACTAAAGCCCACGGGCTATTAAATGAGGGGAAGCACTGGATCAACGATGGGGGCTGCATGCATGAATCTTGAGGAGATTGGAGGGCTCAAAAAGATGGGACATTGAACGCCTCCTTTAAGAATTGAACCATGGTAGGTACTAAGCAAGACTTGTGGCCTACCCGATCATCCCATGGGTGCGGATCATAGGTTGTTCACTTACTGATCACTTTGGAATGGTTGGGGTCACACAGTGATCACTTTGAGATCACTTTAGAATGGTTGGGGTCACATGGTGATCACTTTGGAATAGGTAGGTTCATAGGGTGATCACATCTCAATTGCGAATCACACGGGGATCACTTAGCCATCACTTGATATTCACATTGAGTTTCCTTCGGGTTCACTTCGATTGTGATCACATGACGATCACTTGGGGATTAATTTGCCATCGGACGGCGCAAAACCAAACCCGCCGCCCCCAATTAATAGCGACCATTGATCCCACCTGACACAAATAATTCTGAGGCTGATCGATGAACCCACAACAGTAATTAACAGATGGTCGTAGTTTGAATCGGCAGACAGGATGACCGCTATAATGCCTGAGAGGAAATGGCCAAAGGTCACCCTCTCTCCTCCCTCATGTTCTCATGGAAGGAGCACTACAGGGATTCTTGTCAATGGTGGGACAGTGATGTTTTCATACACAAGTTTTCCAAAGAAGCTGTTTGGATTGATAGCTTCTCCTCTCTGTCGTCACAAGCTCACCTTTGTGATTTTGGGCATGACCCAGCACTCCTGTCTGAGGGACATGCCTTTGTTAGCTCATTGAGAGCCTGTGCCAAGAAGAAGGATCTGTCCAGAGGCACCTGCCTTCATAACCGCATTCTCGCAAGGGGTCTCCTTAAACACTGCTCTGATGCTCTCGTTACAATGTATGCAAAATGTGGGCAGCTTGCAAAAGCAAAGGAATTGCTAGACATGCATCCAAGCAGTGATGTCTTCTCTTGGACCGACCTTATAGGAGGATATGCCAGGAACGGGCAGGGCCAGGATGCCCTAGATTGCTTTACACTCATGCGGAAGGAGGGACCATCTCCGAACGCGGCAACCTTCACTTGCATCTTGAAAGCTTGTGGCAACCTGAGAGCCATTGACAAGGGCCAACAGGTTCACAATGCCATTTCCAAGCGACGATTGTTGGAACATGATATTGTTCTTGGAAACTCTTTGGTGGATATGTATGTCAAGTGTGGTGATCTTGTGAAAGCACATTCAGTGCTCGACGAGCTTCCTGTTCGGGATGTCGTATCTTGGTCTACAATGATTGCTGGATATGCTGAATGGGGCCAATGTGAACAAGCATTGCTCTGCTATGATCACATGCAGCATGAGGGCGTCTCCCCGGATGCTGTGACCTTGACGTGCATCCTGAAAGCATGTGCTAGCACAAAAGAATGTGACAAGGGGGAACAGATTTATGATGATATTGCTAGGCAGGGGTTTCTAGAAACTGATTTAGTGCTTGGCAATGCCTTGGTAGACATGTATGCAAAGTGTGGCTCTTTTGCGAAAGCAGAGAGAGTGCTTAGAGAGCTTCCTAATCGAGATGTTGTCTCTTGGTCTGTTCTCATCGCAGGGTATGCTGAGGTGGGCCAAGGTGAACAAGCATGGGAGTGTTTTGAACAAATGCGGCGTGATGGACTCTCACCAGATCCCATGACGTATGCTTGCATCTTGAAAGCTTGTGGTAGTATGAGAGCAATTGACAAGGGGGAGAAAGTTCATGATGACATAGCCAAACAGGCTTTACTTGTAGACAATGTAGTGCTTGGCAATGCTCTAGCTGACATGTACGTCAAGTGTGGTGCATTACTCAAAGCACAACATGTGCTTGAGGAGCTTCCTGCACGAGACGTTGTCACTTGGTCCACCTTAATTGCAGGTTATGCCCAACAGGGCCAGGGTGAGCAAGCATTGGAGTGTTTTGAGAGGATGCGGGGTGAGGGTGTTTCTCCAAATGTTGTAACCTTCATATGCATTTTAAAGGCCGTTGCCTTCATAGGAGCTATTGATAAGGGCCAAGAAATTCATGATGAAGTCGCTAGACAGGGATTGATGAGTGACAATGTTATGCTTGGCAATGCAGTGGTAGATATGTATGCCAAGTGTGATGCTCTTGAAAAAGCACGTCGTGTGCTTGAAGGACTTCCTGTTCAGAATGTAGTATCTTGGAATGCACTTATCTCTGGGTATGCGCAACAAGGGCAAGCTGAACAGGCGTTGGATTGCTTCGAATGCATGCGGCACAAAGGAATTTTACCAGATGGAGTGACGTATCTAGGCATTTTGAAAGCCTGTGGCAGCATTGGTGCCGTACACAAGGGTGAACAAATTCATGATGAGATAATTAGAATGGGGTTACTTTCCACCAACATTGTGCTTGGCAATGCAGTAGTGAATATGTATGCCAAGTGTGGTGCTCTTACAAAAGCACACCGAGCCCTTAAAGCACTTCCTGATCAGGATTCTGTCTCTTGGAATGTGCTGATAGCAGGATATGTTGAACAAGGACAGGTGGAGGAGGCACTGAGTTGTTATGAGCAGATGCAAGACGTTGGACTCTCGCCGGACTCGGTGACTTTTTCATCCATTTTGAAGGCATGTGCATGTGTAGGAGCTTCTGATAAGGGGGGACATATTCATGATGAAATTGCTAGGCAGGGATTGCTCAGAGATAGTCCTGCACTCAGTGTTGCTCTTGTGGACTTGTATGCCAAATCTGGCGACCTTGAGAAAGCGCAGCAAGTTCTTAAGGAGCTTCGTACGCATAACCTTGTCTCCTGGAATTCAGTAATTGGAGGATTTGTTCAACAAGGGAAAGGCGAGCAAGCTCTAAGATGCTTTGACCAGATGCAGCAGGCCGGCCTCTCTCCAGATGCAGTGACTTTAGTGTATGTATTGAAAGCCTATTGCATTGTAGGTCTTTTAGATGAGGCCCAGTCATGCTTTATGAACATGAATGGAAAATATGGCATCAGGCCTAATGGCGAGCACTTTGTGTGCCTCATTGATTTTTTGGGGCGTGTGGGGCTGCTTGATAAAGCAGTAGCAGTAGTTCAAAAGACACCATCATTTGATTGCTCCGCTGCCCCTTGGTCAACCGTGTTGAATGCTTGTCAGAAATGGGGGGATGTAAATGTAGGGAGATGGGCCTTTGAACAAGCGATAAAAGTAGATGGCGGTGTGTTAATGTAGACATCGTAGCCTCTCATCATGAGCTCTCTGAAAAGGAGCACTGCCATGAACTGTCCACCCAACCATAAGAGTCCCGTTATCCATTTATAAAGTTTGATCTTGGCCTATTCACACTTGGCCATTGGCCAAGGATGCCCAAGTCGACGGTGTGCGGGGCTACACACCTGTACGGCTGTCCAAGGCCCCATGACAGCCCGTGTGGCCATCTGGCCATCCTTTGGACTCCACCCCTTGGCTCTGTGCACCGGTGGTGTGCTCTACTCACTATCCGTGCATGCCATATGTAATTCATGGTCCCACCTCTATAGCTGAGATTACAAGGTGGTGCTGCACCTTGTGGGCTTATGGCTGAAATCTATAGAAGTGCTGGAATGGAGATGCCAAAAAGGTTGAATTGATGAGATGCTCTGAGACCTAGAAATTGCCATCTTATTGGGAAAACATTAGTGTTCTTTTCAACAATGGAGTTGTTCCTCAAAAGAGTATGTATATTTGGGGACTAGATGCATCAGCATCATAAGCTACTCCATTGATCCCTTTGACACACATACACACAAACGGTGGTAGCAACCTAGCAGGGAAGAAAACAGGTTTCATCAGTAACAATTAACATACCCCCTCAATAGAGGATGTATATAAACAACCAAATATTCATATCAAGGGATTTTCATCTGTTAAGGATTAGCCAAGCATTGTAAGGTGCAGCGGAAGTGAATGTTGAACTTTGCTAAAGATGAGTGCTCCGAACTATGCTCAAGGTTCCTCTTGCTTACGGATGGGAGAGCCTTCCGTTCCTTTAGTGAGAAAGTCTAAATGATCACAAACAAAGTGGATAAACACTGTGAATGAAGGTGCTGAGACTGAGAGATAGAGAGAGAAGAATATGACACCAGAATGTTGTCAAAACCCTCTCCAAAGGCCCCACTCTCTATGGCGAGAGCGGCCTACTTATGATTGCACAAATCTCTGCAATGCTTGGACTTGCCGACGATGTTGACGATGACGAGACGGGCCGAAATGTGAAAACGCTACTGGTTGAAATCTGCAAATCTTTATCTGTTGAATTTTGAGTCTATGTCGTGACGATGTCAATGGCGACGATGCGATGACGACGCGTTGAAAACGCATATGTTGAAATTTGTGTTTTTCGGACTGAATCTGCAAACTTCGCGGGATCTGACCATGCGGCGAGGATCTGTTGCGAGAAGGTGAGATCTGCGAGGTTCGGGACTTGTTCTGCGATGTCTAAGTGCTGAAAATTGAAAATGCTGGTGCTTGTGTTGGTTCCGTCGCGGTAGATCTGCAAAATGTTGAAATGCTTGACAAATGCAAAAACGCTAGGACTGAAAATGGTCTAGTTGTAGGTAATTTGCTAACGCTGGGAGTCTTCTGCTTCTTGTTGTCGCCAAGCTGTTGCCAATGTAAAAACGTTGGCTGATCTGGTCCAGAAACGCCAGCCTTCTGCTTTGATGCAAAAACGCTAGTCTCTTGGGGGTTTTGTTGAGAAGTTGCCTGTTGAGCGTGTGCTCCTGCTGCTTCTTCTGCCAGAAAGTGCTAACTCTGGTTTGCTTATATATTATCTTAGCAAAATTGCTCTCCCTAGTTCCCAACAAAAGTCACTTAAAAATAATAAGTGAAAAATGTCAAAAATAGGGAAAATAAGTCTATGCTCTGGAAAATTTCCCTGATGAATTTTGATGGGAATGTTGATGATCTTGCTGTGTGCAACCAGAGGATATCCATCTACTCTAAGTGTCTAGCCATGCATGGTCTGCGAACAGACTCACAAAAGTGCTAGATCACTTCCTATTCTAGACCGACTTGACTGACTGAACTTTCGTCATGTTGTAGCTTGTTCACTGACACATAGGGTTGGATGTGTCACGTGACATCTCCTTCTTTTCAAAGTGAGGTACTGATATCGAGCTGTATGACGTCGAGGGAGATTGCCAACCACGTTTGGAATCTTAGAAAGGATTCTTCGCCGCCCCACTAGGATGCGTGGGTCATGCGATACTTGAACTTCATAAAGATCTGCAACGCTTGCTTCTTTGGACCGTGCGGAAAGCGACACAAAGTCATCTGTGGCTCCTTCAAGGTTTCAACTTCGTCTATAGTCATGCGTCTACCTTCTTCAAGAATCTCCGAGGTTGAAAATTTTTGAAACCACTTCCAACACAAAAACATGAACATACTTATTCCATGTAAAGTGATTGGAAAAATACTATTCCTTCGAAAAAACTGTGCATGCAATGCAGATGAACATATATACGGAGTGCCAAACCGTCCATAAAACACACGCAAACAATGGGGTCGAATCTTTACTTTTTTATCTAAACGAATCAACTGAGGCAAAACACAAAGAAAATGCCCATGCTTGATGCTCAATCTTTCTTGTGCTCTTTCTACGATTGTGTCATGCCAAGGAAGAGACATGGAATGTGAATTCCTTGAATGCATACTTTTCAGCTTTTCATGAGAAATCCGCATACATCCGTGCTCATTCATGAGTGAATCGTGCTCAATTTACAATATGTCATGCTTATGAAAAGGGATCACATAAAGACGTTGACTAAAATACAGGAAACGATCACAAATGAAACACTCTTATAATGCGTGCTGACTAATCATGCAAACACATAATACTTCCTGTGAGGGTTCTTTGGACCTAGGCTTGAGAGGCAAAATCGGTTCTTCGTGGTTGATCGAATCTTCTTGTGGTGGTTCTGTGGACCTCGACTCGAGAGCCAAAATCGATTCTTTGATCGATCGAATCTGCAACGAAGTTAGTTTCGCTAGAAAAAGCATCAACTAAACCATCATCCTTGTGAACAATCACGTCCTAATCATACAAATCATCATGCTTGTGAGTGATCACATCTTGATCATGGAAATCATCATGCTTGTCATTGTCATCCAAATCATCATGCGTATCATTATTATTTAATTCATCATGCTTATCATCATGCAAATCCTGTGTGTCATGTTTTGGAGAAGATGAGATCGAGAGTCTCCTTCTCCTGAATCCGTTCAATCTTCGCCTGCACATTAGAAATGAGAGATGGAGAATGAACAACTCGCTCTCCACGAATAACAATGGGAGAGTCACTTTTTGCATTGAAAGTGAACGTATTTTCCGCCCAATCAATGAGAGGGTTATGCTCACGAAACCATGGAATGCCCAAAATCATATCACATCCGGAAAGAGGAAAGACTAAAAATTTTCTACGAAAAGCAGCTTGTTGAACTGTAAACAACACATCAAAGCTCTCCTTCGTGATGAGAGTATCCATACCGGGAGCGAAGCTAGAGATCTCAAGAGGAGATTTATGACTAACCTCTAGACGGGCTAACTCAACAAGAGAGGGACTAATCACATCATGCATACCGCCTGGGTTAAACAATATGACAAAACACTGTCCCGTCATATGACCATAACATTTAATGAGAAACTCATCAATGGGAGGGTCATGCGAAACTTGGGACACACTCGTGTTGTCATTGATTGCATTGACAAAGGAAGTAGGTTCTGTGGATTCTTTAGATTCATTAGAGTCAAGCTTAGGACGCGTTCTTTTTATGTAACCCTTAATGTGACAATGAAAACAACGATCTTCCTTAGAATAAGTGCTTTTCTCTTCCGACGTGATGTATCCTCCTAAAATTCCTTGTGCTACCTTTTCATCTAGAGTGAGCTTAGGTTTAGCAATTGTGTTAGCTTTACCCTTAGGTTCATTTTGAGAGTTTTTTTCTGAGAGACTATTGGAAGATTGGTTAGAAGAGTTATCGTTCTTACCATTTTGAGGGTTCTGAGAGGTCTGAGAGGTACTTGTGGAAGTCTTGTTTTTCTTAGGCTTTCCCTTCTTGTGCTTCATCTCCTGTGCGAGAGCAATCGCTACCGCATTGTTGAGATCGATTGGATCGAGCATCTCGACATCATACTTGATATACTCGTCCAATCCATAAAGGAATACCTCCTTGCGCTCCGTATCTGATTTGCGTAATTGAGTGCCGAGCTGTAAAACACGATTAGAGAAAGACATAACTGCATACTATTTTGCTTGAGACCGCGCCAATCGTCCTTCAATCGTGCGAGATACTGAGGTGGCATAAACCGCGCCTTGAGCTTGTCTTGGAAAGCCCAATTGAAGGAAAGGGGCGTGAATTCATCGGCTTCCTCTAGGTGTGTGGCTAACTGTGCCTCTTGCCATGCATGGTACCAATTGATGGCATCACCAGCAAGGTACATAGCTGCCATCAAAACCTTGCTATTTCCTATCTTCTTAGTTGTCGCAAAATAAGCATTAAATTGATGCAACCAAGAATGAATAACCATAGCATCCATCTTACCATCATACTTACTGAACTCGATCTTCTCCGTGATTGGGTTGTTGAAGTGCGAATCTCGGCTTGCACCACTTGAGGAACTACCAATATCTTTGGCTGGTTCGGACTTCGAGGCAAGAGCTTGTCGAACCAATTCTTGAGTGCGGAGGTCCATCTGAACCTCACGATCGGCCTCTAAGGCCGCTCGTCATGCTTGCGCGTTTGCTCACGCTCACGCTCAATAGCCACCTTTCTGTTTGCTTTTCTTTCTTTTTGTTCATTGTGCTCGCAGTCCAAGGCAATGCGAGTTGCTTCTTGTCGTGCCATCAAGTCCATCATTGATTCCACCAAAGCCTCCATAGGCTTTGGTGGAATCCCTAGCGTAGATGGTGAAAGAGGAGGGTCAAGAAAACCTCCATGGTGAGGAAATTCTTCTTCACTACTTTCATGCCCATCACTTCCATGCGAAGTATTCATTTTTCTTCGGGTGATGACCGTGCACTGTGATCTTTGGTTCTTAAGTTCACGAGAAACTTGGATTCTTGTGGGTCTTGGGTTCTTGGGGGTTTTGAGGGTCTTGAGTTCTTGGGGTTCTTGAGGGTCTTGAGTTCTTGAGGGTCTTGAGGTTCTTGAGGTTCTTCTTTCGCTTGCAATCTGTGTTCGAGAAGGATCTTCTCTTCACCCGATTTTTGCTCTTTTCCCCCTTGGAGGCCTTGTACTCAAACCAAGGTTGCTTTTTCCCACCTCACGTCGATTGGCCGGCCGCTAAGTGCACGTTCCGCTCTCAATGAGTGAAAAGAGGCACAAGGGGAGGCTGGATAAGCCCTTCTTTCTTGGGTTTCCTGTCACTCTTCAAAAATACGATTAGGAATCGACACGTCCAAGTGAACTTGGGTTCGTGCGACCTCAATAAGCAAAAAAAAAATTATGTGGTTCTTGTGGTTCTTTCCTTGAGTGATACAGAACACTGCTAAAGCTCTGATACCAATGTAAGGTGCAGTGGAAGTGAATGTTGAACTTTGCTCAAGGTGAGTGCTCCGAACTGTGCTCAAGGTTCCTTTTACTTACGGAAGGGAGAGCCTTCCATTTCTTTAGAGAGAGAAAGTGCAAATGATCACAAACAAAGTGGATAAACACTGTGAATGAAGGTGCTGAGACTGAGAGATAGAGAGAGAAGAATATGACACCAGAATGTTGTCAAAACCCTCCCCCAAAGGCTCCACTCTCTATGGCGAGAGTGGTCTACTACAAATCTCTACAATGCTTGGACTTGCCGAGGATGTCGACGACGATGAGGACGACGACGACGACGAGAGGGGCTGAAATGTGAAAATGCTACTGGCTGAAATCTGCAAATCTTTATCTGCTGAATTCTGACTCTATGTTGGTGATGATGTCAAAGGCGACGATGCGACGACGACGCGCTGAAAATGCAGATGCTGAAATCTGCGTTTTCCAGGCTGAATCTGCAAACTTCGCTGGATTTGACTGTGCAGCGAGGATTTGCTGTGGGAAGGTGAGATCTGTGAGGTTCGGAACTTGTTTTGCGATGTCTAAGTGCTGAAAACTGAAAACACTGGTTCTTGTGTTGGTTCCGTCGCGGTAGATCTGCAAAACGTTGAAATGTCTTGCAGATGCAAAAATGCTAGGACTAAAAATGGTATGGCTGTGGGTAATCTGCTAACGCTGGGAGTCTTCTACTTCTTGCTGTTGCCAAGCTGTTGTCAATGCAAAAACGCTGGCTGATCTGGTCGAAATACCCCAGCCTTCTGCTGTGATGCAAAAACGCTAGGCCTCTTAGGGGTTCTGCTGAGAAGCTGCTTGTTGAGAGTGTGCTCCTGCTACCTCTTCTGCTAGAAAGTGCTAACTCTGGTTTGTTTATATATTATCTTAGCAAAATTGCCCTACCTAGTTTCCAACAAAAGTCACTTAAAAATAATCAGTGAAAAATGTCAAAAATATGTCTATGCTCTGGAAAATTCCCCCGATGGATTCTGATGGGAATGCTGATGATCCTGCTTTGTGCAACCGGAGTATATGTATCTACTCTTAAGTGTCTAGGTATGCACGGTCTGCGAACAGACTCACCAAAGTGCTAGATTACTTCCTATTCTAGACTGACTTGACTGACTGAACCCTGGTCATCCTGTAGCTTGTCCACTGACACATAGGGTTGGATGTGTCACGTGAAAATAGAAGTACTGGAATGGAGATGCCAAGAAGGTTGAATTGATGAGATACTCTGAGACCTAGAAATTGCCATCTTATTGGGAAAATATTAGTGTTCTTTTCAACAATGGAGTTATTCCTCAAAAGGGTATATATATTTGGGGACTAGATGCATCAGCGTCATAAGCTACTCCATTGATCCCTTTGACACACATACACACAAAGGGTGGTTGTCACGAGGACGTGGCAACTGCTAACCTTAGTTGTTGGTTTCTTTACAATGATTTTTGTTTAATTTTTGAGACCCTCTTTTTGAAGTTGCAAATGGTGAGACATTGTATGGCCAATGTGAACGGTAGTTTCACCCGCAGACCGGAAGCTGGTCGGCACTGGAACTCGTAAAGTAAAAGGATGTCTAGGCTCAGTTCAAGATCATATAGGTCGCCCTGTCACACTGAGCAAGTTGGTGGATACTAGGAAATGAACTCAATAAAGGCATAAAGTCAAGGTGGGATCACCAACAGAAAGTATTCAACAGTTGGGCCACATTGCACTTTTGGATGCTGTCCCGATGAGGATAGATGGTCAGATGACCAGTGGGAGCCCAACGGAAGTATCTCCTAGAATTTAGGGAATTTTTATTTTGGGCCACGAAATGTGTTCGCGTTATTACCTTCGGTATGACAAGGGGAACATTTTATTACTCTGCTGCAAAGTCAATTGATGCACCAGTTGAGAGATTTTTAAGCAGGAAGCCCATTGCGAGGAAATTGCATGTATGAGTGCCAAGTGGCACTTTTTGGCCAATTTACCAATATTTGGGAGAACAGAACTCGTAACTAACTTTTTGGAGCAGTTTTGGAGGCTGTTAACTATGATTTTCAGCCATTTCTCTCCATTTTTGAGCTTCCCATGACTTTACCTTGGACCAAGGAGCTCATTTTCAGCATTGGAAGGCATCAGATGCGTGTCTACAGGGCTGTTTTGTTGCGTTTTCAGCGATACGTAGGTTCTAGTAGCCATGAAAATCTTCCCCTTCTTGTATCTATTTGTTCACAGATGCATTACAGGTCAAGGGCAGCAGAGGGGGCGCTCGATTTATGCTGGGGGAATGCTTCATTGAGAACCTGTCAGGTTAAGAGCTATGGAGTGCTTTCTTTCCCTCCCATGTACAGTGTGGTGCTAGGAGTGATGCCTTGTACACTACACACTGCTCTCTCTCTCTCTCTCTCTCTCTCTCTCTCTCTCTCTCTCTCCTATGTGCAGTTATGTGATGCCCCACAAGAGGGCTCTTCATTTGACTGATGTACAACTGTATGGTTTCATGCTTTTGTGCTGAGGCAAGAGCCTCCTTGAGCAGGAACAGGGTAGCTAACTGCTACTCCAAAGCAAACACCGGTGAGGGTCATAACCTCATCATACAGGTGCATTTTCAGCGCTGTGTATGCGCTGTAAATTGATTGTTTTTCAGCCATACGGACGCCAGAACTATTGGGAATAGTGCCCCACTAGCAGAGGACAGTTAGGAGACTGTTTGGGACTGAAAACAGAGCAAAAACCAATAAATACAGCGTGCTGAATTTATTGTTTTTGGGCATGAATCAGAGAGTTTATGTCAGCGGAAGTGAGTTCCAGTAGGGGAATTGGTTTCGCGCAAGTTTTGGGGTTGTTATGCTGCCGAAATTTGGCCAAATCAAGTGGTATCTAGTTGGATATAGACAAAGGATTCCCAGGACTCTACTTTGTAAATTTACCCTCTGTAAGAATAAAGAAATACCGAAAGGGGTGCCAATTTTGGGGCCTATAGGTTGTTGGCATCTGCTCGGAGCATTCTAGCTTCTGAGCCGTGTGTGTGTTCAAGTGTTAATTCCCATCGTAGGTTCCCTTTGCAAAGTGCTCTGTGTGTGTGTCTAAAGTAAAGAATTTCGGGTGAAAGCCAACGCCTACCGCCCCACGGGCCGGTTTCAGTGGTAGCAACCTAACAGGGAAGAAAACAGGTTTCATCAGTAACAATTAACATACCCCCTCAATGCAGGATGTATATAAACAACCAAATATTCATATCAAGGGATTTTCATCTGTTAAGGATTAGCCAAGCATTGTCAGACAGAGAAGTATCTCCTAAGAGGTCTGTTCTCTTTGAAGGATTGATTCAATTCAAGCAACAGATGTATGTACAAACGCATGTTGATCCTCTAAGTGCGTAGATTGGTTTTATAATCCAGTAACTTACACCGTGGCTTTCTAAAGGCTGTTTGGATGATTTCAAATCTAAATTTTACTTCGTTAGCATATAGGGTAGAGGAGCCAGTAGGGGGACGGGTAACTTGGGGAGCTTGAATCTCCCTCCTCCGAGCTCAATTTTTTGCGTTGAGTAGCTCAATTTAATCGCCTTTTCATAAGCTTTCAGGAAAAATAATTTGGGATTGGTCGGGTTTGAAAGTCGGTAGTCGCGGCGCGATTTTCGGAATCAAGTGTATCAAAAATCGGCATGAATAAGAACACCAATGGGGGCCAAAAGAGGTAAAATGCAGCCACAACGTCTTGAACCCACGCCCTGGCCAATGAGAAGGCTGTATTTCAAATGAACTAGCCGTTTCAACTCCACTTTTTTGTGCTTCTTTTGGTCCCCAAACATATTAAAATTAGGGGTTCATGTGTCTTTTCTCTGGGGACCGTACCACAACTGGCCCCTCTACCCTAGGCAGGTTTCAAAATCTGCCAGGAGGTTTATCCACGTGTCGGGGATTTCTAACGGCTCCATCAGCTTTGTACAGCTTCTGCTGCATGCGTCACCTTCGTCGACATCGACCCCATCCACCACCGCATTCAAGAGCTTCAGCCAGCAGCAGTAGCAAGAGCACAACCACGTGGCCATGGCCGGCCGGATCAAGCTGGACATAGCGCGGTACACATCCATCTCTCTCTCTCTCTCTCTCTCTCTCTCTCTCTCTCTCTCTCACACACACACACACACACACTCACACACACACACACACACATACCCGTGCACACAAAGAATAGCTATAATGAATTCGTTTGCAGTACTTGCAGTGGTAGAAATTTTTAGCAAGCAACTAAACCCAGTAGATTAGGATGTATTCATACACACACACATACACACTCTCCGGTGCAAAGAGAAGAGATTTAGTGCAGTAGTGGTAGAAATTCTTAGCAAGCAACCGAGCCCAACAGATTCGGATGTCTTCGTAGAGGGCCTGCAAGGGCTCTCCAGTGTCATTCGAATGAGGGCCAACTTTTTCCATGTGCCGTACGAAAATGACTACATGTTGCACTTTTTGGCATGCGAGATTCAAGAGAGCTTCCTCAAGTCACACCATGTGGTTGTCAACAGCCCCTTTATAGAGCCTCTTGAAGAGGAGAGCATAACTAATCTGTGGAAGGAAGACGGGGCTTGCATGCTTTGGCTTGACCAGCAGCCCCCTCTCCGTGCTCTATATCTCCTTTGGTAGTATCACCCTCCTCTCTAGACCTCAGTTTGAAGAGATTGTGAATGACCCTCTCTATAGCAATCAGCAATAACTCTGGGTTCCTTCTTGAATTTGTCAGTAGATGTGCCACCGTCTTGTGGACACAAGACTAGTGACGTTCTCGTGCGATACTGGTGCCTTTGTAGGTGTGAGGCTATGGTAAGGAAGCTTTGCAACAATTGGAGAAGAAGTATGTGGGCATATAATCTGACTTAGACATGAATCTGATGTCATCGTCATCGTCCTTGTCTTCATTCCTGTCATCGTCCTCATCTTCATCGATTATGGCTGCTTTCATCTCCATCAGCATCTCAACGCTCTTCAGAGCTTCCATTGCGATCGCTATAGCCATGATTCTAGGTTCTCCTTCTCTCTCTCTCTAGGTCTGCCCCCACTTTTACATATGGTCGAGAGACTGTGGAGTATACAGATACATACACTTATCTTGGGGGCGGTTTTCAGTGGTCCAGTATTTTCCTTGAGGCATGTAGCAGATACGCGATTGACCAGAGCCTATGCAGCATTGGGGAGACTTGATAGGATATGTTCGTAGGTTCAGTTCCAAGAACCTCGGACAAAGCTTTGGCTCTTTGACACTTTGGTCACTTCGGCCATGTTGTACGGAGTGGAGATATGGGGCCCCTCAGTTGATCATCATAGCAGAGCTGGCAGTACTGATGGATGGAGATGTATGGAGAAGCCATTGGTGTCTATGATTTCTCGGATGATTAGGGCCAAGGCCTCAGTACCACATGACATTGTTAGGGCGGAGCTCGCTGCTCCTCCATTGGTAGTGGAGGCACTCACTCGATTAGTTTCATTTATGCATAGCACTTGGGCTGTCCCTAAGAGACAGATATGCTCGATTAGCACTAGTGTCTTCGCGACAGCTGGCATTGCAGGGAGATAGATCATGTTGGTATGCAGAGATGGCATCTTGGTTTCAGTTACATGGCTTTAGTATGGACCGGCTACCCCCATTTCAGTACTCTCTGAATGCACCCTCCATCCCCCTCACAAGGGCAGAGATTACCAAGCTCATTAGACAGGACTTGATTCAGTTGGATACGAAGAGGACATGGATACAACCTACACATGAGCTAGGTACGAAGATGACTTTCTATAAATAGCATCTTCTCCAACTCACGGAGGATGGTTTTGTGATCAGACCAGGATACATGGATACTCATCTATCCCACGGATATGATGTGCTATTGGTCAGATACGCACATCCTCACATCAGCTAGAGATCGTGACAGACAGATTTAGAGGAGTACCCGCTGAGTCTAAGATTTGTCAGGTGTGTCAAATAGAGCCAAAGACAGAGCTACATTACATATGTCACTGCCCAGTTTACTATGAGATACGAGACTGCTTTCATTGTCTATTCAGAGAGGGTTTTGGGCCACTTTCTAGAGTCATGAGATACCAGGATCAGAGATGCCTCGGATTATACTTACTGGAGATTCGCAAACACAGAGAGGACCTCTTGAAGAAGGGCACAATGAGAGATCTAGCGACAGCGGAAGATCACATATTTCTTTCAGTCACATACAGAGAAGTTCGAGCAGCCCCCACAACATAACAACACCAGAGGCATACTACTTGACCGGGCGATAGAGTTGGGGTGGTCCCGTCGCCTGCGGATGAGAGGGCCCTCTCGATATCGACGCAGATTGCGACAGAGGATCCATACCATACTGGCGCGACATAGGAGCCGTCCCGGATACTGATGTATATGTATATGATGCCTTGATTGTTAGAGAGCTCCATTGTATCAGCTCACCCTTTGTCTTCCCTTTGTATCAGCTTTCACCCCATCCCTACCCACTATTTTCTTTTCAATTCTTTGTACTTTTTGTACCCAGACCTGGTATTAGATTCACCACATGTAACCTTTTGGTCTCATAGGTCATTTTGGCCTTTTGAAGACGTTAATATTACATTTCATCTCTCTCTCTCTCTCTCTCTCTCTCTCTCTCTCTCTCTCTCTCTCTCTCTCTCTCTCTCTCTCTCTCTCTCTCTCCGAGGATGAGAGATGCTTGGGTTTGTTTTTGCTCTAGCTGCGCAGACACAGAGAGAGCCTGATGAGAGGAGAGGCTAGCCAGTCTCAGAGACAGATCACAGACTTCTTTAGAGCAGACACTGGACACTCGGAGGAGTTACTACTACAGCAGAGCTCGCCGCCTCACGCCAGAGGCACACTGATCGACCGGGCGACTGAGCTGGGGAGATCTAGACGCCCGCGACTATGGAGGACTACACAGCACCGACGGAGGCTGCATCAGAGGATTCGGATCACTTTGGCCCGATATGCACGACGCCCGGTCAGACTACTGACCACGGAGGAGATTGATGAGATCCGCCAGCGACCGATGCTGGATCTCTTGTGATTTTAGCTATCCCAGCTAGCTGATTAGTTTACACCTTGGAGTTTAGGATTCCATAGTAGTCATTTAGTCTTTTTGTCATATTGTCATTCTCATTTCATTTTGTTACTTTTATTACTCGGACTTTGTATCAGATCCACCACATTGTAACTTTTAGGTCTCATAGGTCACTTTGGCCTTTTGAAGACGTTAATATAACATTTCATTTCATTTCATCTCTCTCTCTCTCTCTCTCTCTCTCTCTCTCTCTCTCTCTCTCTCTCTCTCTCTCTCTCTCTCTCTCTCTCTCTCTCTCTCTCTCTCTCTCTCTCTCTCGCGTGCGCGCACGGAGGTTATTTAGTGAAATTTGTATACCAGCTTATGCAGAGGCAAAGACTTCTTATTCAAGAAGATATTGTTAGTCAGGGATTTGTTTTTTAAAATGTAGTGCTTGGCAGTGCCTTGCTCGACATGTATGCCAAATTTGGTAGGGCCGCGACACCCTGGCTATTTTCAGCAGATGCAAAGCGAGGGCATTTCTCCAGATGCAATCACCTATGCTTTCACCTTGAAGGCATGTGGCACTGTCCGGAATGTCGTGACTCGTCTCTTCAAGTGCATTGATTGTGGGATATGCCCAACAGGGACAAGGCCAGGAAGCTTTGACTGGCTCTTTTCAGGATGCGAAGCGAGGACATTTCTCCTGATGTAATCACCTGTGCTTGCATCTTGAAAGCATGTGGCACTACGTAGGAGTATGCGAGCTTTTTGTCCGGAATGTCGTCTCTTGGAACGCATTGATTGCGGGATATGCTCAACACAGAATTCTCTGGGCTGTTTTCAGTGAATGCAAAGCGAGTTCATTTCTCTCGATGCAATCACCTATGCTTTCATCTTGAAGGCATGTGGTACAATCATAGTTGACACGTACGGTCACGTACGACGGGTACACGTACGAAGACGTGCGGTACTAATCGAACTAAAAAAAATTAGATGTACGGTAACGTAACGTACGATGCAAAAAAAATCATGCGTCTTACACATGATAGATCATATGAGTCATGACATCGACCTTAGTACTTAGTACCAGGGCTAGAAACAAACATTTTTCCTAACCGATCAAAATAAGGGAAAACTTGAGTTTTCAGGTCAAAATTTGAAGCTTTTGCCGGTAATTACACTAAAACTTGTGTAAATTTGCCGGTTTTCTTAGAGGCAAGCTCAAAATCTAACCGGGATTTTATAATTTCAACCGGTTAAAATACACTAGACCCCGGCTTTTTTCTAACACTGCTTAGTACTAAATACTTGTAACTTAAGTCTTACAAGTTAGAACATGAAAGATCTGTCCATGGACATT
Organism: Adiantum capillus-veneris; assembly: GCF_014529385.1. Classification (NCBI taxonomy): domain Eukaryota; kingdom Viridiplantae; phylum Streptophyta; class Polypodiopsida; order Polypodiales; family Pteridaceae; genus Adiantum; species Adiantum capillus-veneris. The sequence continues at coordinate 115,143,260 of NC_140948.1, read as the reverse complement.
GGAAACGGCAATGTCCGAAGAAAGAAGAATCGTGATCTCCAAAGTGGTGGCGGCCATAGTAGATCCGCTACCCAAGCTTCGTCGCACATAGGTCATGGTGGTTTGAGCCAATGCAGCCATTGGGCTCTTGTTCAAATGCAGTCGAGATGCAAAACATTCCCACATCAAAAATCGCCCCGCAAAAAAAAAAAAAAAAAAAAAAAAAACGGACGACTCATGTACGGAACGTACGGAACGTCCCGTACGTCGAACGTGGACAACCCTGGACCGTACAATGCAAAACGCCAATATGGACCACATAATTCACGATGACATTGTTAGTCAAGGGTTGTTAAACAAACCGTCGTCGTATATGCTAGATGTGCGCATGTTTTGAGACAAGCATCTCAATCTCAACACATGTCACAAACCTTTAGCTTGGAGTTTGAAAATGGAACCTTGGCCCATTAGAATTTCAGACTAAACGTGTCCAAAGCACCCTCTTCTCTACTCCTACAGTCTAAGACTTGCCCTGGCAATTCCTCAGGCTCTCATGCTCCGTACATCCTAACATAGACTCAACCAAATCTGACCATTCACCGTCATGTAAATATTCTTCCTAATTTCAACTTCAGTCTTAGTCTTCCTCCTGGTATATATTAGAACTCAATCCTTACTTGCTTTGCGATTTTTGGTCTCCAATTTTTCTCACAACATCGTTACAGGTTTACGCGGATTCAAGCTCAAACTCCGACTTATAGTTCCGCATGGAGGAATTGGTGCCAATGATCGAGCGAGTTAGAGTTCTTTGCAAAGTTGTTGGAAGATGCTGAGATGGGCAAAAGCCCTTGGCTGTTTTCAACAGATGCAAAGCGAGGGTATCTCTTCAGATGCAATCACCTATCTCTCATCTTGAAGGCATGTGACATTACCTTGATGTCCAGAATGTTGTCTCTTCAAGTGCACTGATTGCGGGATATGCGCAACAGGGGCAGGGCCAAGATGCTGTGGCTGGCTGTCGGAATGTTGTCTCTTCAAGTGCATTGAATGCGGGGTATGCCCAATAGGGACAGGGCCAAGAAGCTCTGGTTGGCTGTTTCCAACATGCAAAGTGCGGACATTCTCCTGATGTAATCACCTATGCTTGCATCTTGAAGGCATGTGGCACTACGTAGGAGCAATGATCACATATGCAAGATGTGGGGCTCTCGAGAAAACACCAAAGATTGCTTGAGGAGCTTTCTGTCTGGGATGTCGTCTCTTGGAACGCACTGATTGCGGGATATGCTCAACACAAAAAGCTCTGGGCTGTTTTCAGCGAATGCGAAGCAATTTGGAAGACGCCGAGAGAGCAAAAGAACCCACGATGATATTGTTACTCAATGGAGTTCAAAAACAAAATGTTATGCTTGCACTGCCTTGGTCGACATGTATGCCGAATGTTGCAGGGCGAGGGAGCCCTGGGCTGTTTTCAGCCAATGCGAAGCGAGGACATCGCTCCAGATGCGATCATCTATGCTTTTGTCTTGAAGGTAGGTGCCACTATGCAAAATGCTGATATGGGCAACAAAATTCACTCTTCCTATTCCCAACATCAATCTTAGTCTTCCTCCTGGTATATATCAGAACCCAATCCTTACTTGCTCTGCAACTTTTGGCCGCCAATTTCCTTGACAACATTGTTACAGGTTTACACAGATCCAAGCTCAAACTCCGACTTACGTTTTTTGCATGGAGGAGTTGGTGCCAATGATCAAGTGAGTTAGCATTCTTCGCAAAGTTATTGGAGGATGCTAAGATGGGCAAAAGCCCCGGGCTGTTTTCAACAGATGCATGTGGCACTGCCTTGATGTCCGGAATGTGCATTGATTGTGGGATATGTGCAACAGGGACAGAGCTCTCTAGATGCAATAACCTATGCTTTCGTCTTGAAGGCATGTGGCACTGCCTTGATGTCCGGAATGTTGTCTCTTCAATTGCATTGATTGCGGGATATGTGCAATAGGGACAGGGCCAAGATGCTGATGCTGTGGCTGGTTGTGGGAATGTCGTCTCTTCAAGTGCATTGATTGTGGGATACAGGGATAGGCCAAGAAGCTCTGGCTGGCTGTTACGAAATGTGAAGCGAGGACATTTCTCTTGATGTAATCACCTATGCTTGCATCTTGAAGGCATGTGGCACTACGTAGGAGCAATGATCACATATGCGAGATGTGGTGCAACACCAAAAAGTGCTTGAGGAGCTTTCTGTCCGGAATGTCGTCTCTTGGAACGCAGTGATTGCGGGGTATGCTCAACACAAAAAGCTTTGGGCTGTTTTCCGCGAATGGGAAGCAATTTGGAAGATGCCGAGAAGGGCAAAATAATTCACGATGATATTGTTACTCAACGGCTGTCAAAAACAAAATGTTATACTTGCACTGCCTTGGTCCACATGTATGTCAAATGTAGCAGGGCCAGGAAGCCCTGGGCTGTTTTCAGCCAATGGAAAGCGAGGACATCGCGCTAGATGCAATCACCCATGCTTTCGTCTTGAAGGTAGGTGGCACTATGCAAGACGATGATATGGGCGGCAAAATTCACGATGATATTGTTAGCAAGGGGCTGCTGAAAACAATCCAGACCTTCTTGGATCATTCTAAGACTTGCCTTGCCAATTCCTCTAGCGCTCGTGCTCCATAGGATCCTAACATAGACTCAACTAAATCTGGCCATGTGCTGGAATGTTGTCTCTTCAAGTGCACTGATTGCGGGATATGCGCTACACGGACATGGCCAAGATGCTGTGGCTGGATGTCGGAATGTCGTCTTTTCAAGTGCATTGATTGCGGGATATGCCCGACAGGGACAGTGCCAAGAAGCTATGGCAGACCACTCTCTCTATAGGAAACGAGCACATCTCTCTATGTGCAATCGCCTATGCTTGCATCTTGAAGGCATGTGGCAATTTGGAAGACGCTAAGATACGCAAAAGAACTTACGATCATACTGTTGACCAGGGACTGTCAAAAAAATCTTTATGCTTGGCATTGCCTTAGTCGACATGTATGCCAAATGTGGTAGGCCAGGAAGCCCTGGGCTGTTTTAAGCGGCATGTGACACTATGCAAGACGTCGATATGGGCAACAAAATTTACAATGATATTGTTAGCCAGGGGCTGCTGAAAAATGAAGTCCTTCGCATTGCCTGGAGTGCATTAATTGCGGAATATGCCCAACAGGGACATGGTTAGAAAGCTCTGGGCTACTTACAACAGATACAAAGAGATGGCATCCCTCCAAATGCAATCACGATTATATTTTTAGTCAAGGGCTGTTGAAAAAAGAATTCATGCTTGGAATGCCATGCTGGACATATACGCCAAATGTGGTTTACTTCAAAAAGCTCAAAAAAGTGCTTGACGAGTTTCTTGTCCAGAATATTGTCTCTTGTTATGCACTGATTGCGCAAGGCAAGAAGCTCTGGGCTGTTTCCAGGGGATGCAATACGAGGGAGTTTCTTCAGATGTAATCACCTTTGCTTGCACCTTGAAGGCATGTGGCACTCCGTAGGACTCCAATATGGGTGACAATGATATTGTTAGACAAGGGCTGTTAAAACAGAACGTCCTGTTGGGCATTGTCTTGTATGCCAAGACAGATCATTGGATGGTTTTTTCATCTTATCCACGGTGAGCAGGTCGTTTGCAGAGTTGAAACGATAGACCTCATGTATCCCAAATATTCCACAGGTTCTCCATGGCCACTGCAAACGAGTAGTACTGGACTCAAAGCCAGACAACAAGAATTCACAATAATATTGCTAATTGCGTATGTTGATTCCAAGATATATCCAACTCCGTTAGTGCAAGCAAGCCTTTGATACAGAGTTAGATGTCGTTGACACAGTCATGAAAACCAATGAAGCTATTCAAAGTTATAAAAATGTTTCATGCATCCTACTTAAATTTCAGACCTTCTTAATGTTATTATGTTTCATTACAGTCAATGTATAAAAAAGCTTCAACACAACTACTATATATTTACAGACACAAGATATCTGATTGTGCGGTGAGTAAGAACTATCACATTCTACTCTTGATTGTTAAGAACGCAGTAAAAATTGCATGTGGATGTGGAAATGACACGTTTCCTTGTATTATAAAAATTGGGGAGGCCTGTACAAACTCCCCTATGTAAGGAGACTTGCATGTTTTTTTTTTCCAAACATAAGAATTGAACAACATCTAAAAAGTGAACATATTTAAGTGATCCATATCATCACTTTATATAAATTCTAATCCTTCTTATGGCTCTTTTGCGAGATACACTGCTCAAAATTGGGGCATCACGATCGTAACGTATTAGAGACGGTACCAATTAAGAAATAACAAAACTTTCTTTGGTGAAAGGTATCAAGCTCTTATGCCACATGTGGTGGGATACTGATGGGAGACAGCCCACAGGACAATCGCCAGATCTGAGCATGGGAGTAGAGGTTCAGGAGGAGTAGCAGTGCTATATAGGGAGGAGTTACAACTACTACTACATATTGTACGGAGAGATGATCATGCTAGATACATGTGGGTGACTGACACAAGCCGATTTCTATACATTGTCATATGTTACTTCCCCCCCCGCCCCCCTAGTACGTCAGTATATGCTACATCCAGAGGACAGTTGCCTTCTCTATACAAGATGATGATATATGGGAGTTTTATAGGGATGGTGATATCATCCTCCTAGGATACTTCAATGCCCGAACGGGCAATTCTCAGACAGTCTTCTCTGACACTTCAGATGAGATGCTTAGAGTGCTGGATGTGGGTGAGTTGGGGCTTGACAGATGCTACATGACAGAGAGCAGACTGAGTATGGGAGATACCTCACAGAGATGACAACTACACATGGGCTAGCCATACTTAATGGCTTACAACGATTTCCTGGAGCAGCCGGTTTCACATGCTTTCCACACAGACACGGGGCCAGTACAGTGGACTATGTTATGGCACAGCCGAGCTTTATTCCTTGTATTCAGGATTTCATAGTGGGAGCCAGACCCGTGGGCATAGCAATGGATCATGCACTTTTGACATTGTCTATTTCATTTCAGTATAGTACAACCCAAACATTAGGAGGCAGGTCGCATACCCGTTATACATTTACACCAGAGACTGACTCGGTTTATACAAAGGAGATCTATAGCCGTCTATGCACAACTGGTCTTGGCCTCTCACTGGAGGAGTGCACTACTTTACTGACTGAGACACTACATGGTGCAGCATCAGAGGCATACCCACACACTCAGCCGATATTCTGGGAGCATGCCCCATAATAGTTGGTATGATGTGGAGTGCAGAGAGATGAGAGCCCAGCTTCAGAGAGATCTTCTTTTAGGAGTCATCACTTACAAAAAATCTCGGATTATGCTTCCCGACGCCTTGTGCGATGGAAGAAACGAGCTTACTTGGCCCAGATGGAGCGAGACTTGTATCAGCTGTTTTGGGTAGAGACTCAAGAGAGGCATGCCAATTCTTTCATGAGCACTCCCCTCCCCCAATGATTACTTCTCGTGATGTGTGGGGCCAGTATGCCTCATCGTTATATACGGTTCTTGGACAGGACCCCTTTCCAGATCCTACAGATCTATTTTCTCGTAACAAAACCTTCTTTACCACTGAGATGGTAAAGAGAGCCATTGTTAGGATAAGGACCAGCAAGACATATGATCATGATAATCTAGTAGCAAAGCACTTTACACATGCTAGAGATATGCTGGTAGAGGTTCTTGCAGTGTTGTTCAATTGTGCCATGTCACATCCCGTAGCAGATCCTCACTGCTTGCCCATCCGAACCAAGACCAACGTAAGGTTTTTAGATTCAGTAGAGATCAGTCAGCGTTTTGCATTCTCAGTCCTTGCACGACTTCGGCAGTTGTAGATCAGCCCCACAGTACCGCCACAGTTGCAGATCCATAGGAGAGCATCTAGCATTTTTAAATTTCAGCATTGACCTTGTTGTCGTCATCGATACCATCGTCGTCGTCGACATCGTCATCGTCATCGTCACAGTCATCATCGTCGTCAAGTACCACAACATCTAGAAGCATTGTACCGGACTTTGTGCAATCTAAAGCAAATACCTCTCTAGCAATAGAGAGGGGAGCCATTTGGTGTCGTCTCTTTTCTCTCTCTCTCTCTCTCTCTCTAGCACTCTCTTGTACACTCACTCATAGTTTGCATTCCACTCTCGTGTTTGGTCATTGCACATTCTCTCATTAAGTCGAGGAAGGCTCTCCCTTCCCGTCAGTAAAAGGAACCTTGAGCACCCATTGATCACTCATCCTTAGCCATACACCATCATTCACTTCCGCTGCACACTACACTATATTTTTAACATCTCAAGGCTTTTGAAGGTATCACGTCAATTTATGAACATGGAACTGTTGGATAGATGAGCTCTTGGTAAGGAACTTCTGCTGATTGTCACGAAAATACGGAAGCGAAAACTGACTGTTAAATGCAATTTATATACTCAAGAGACTTTGGAGAGAAAGAGAGAAAGCTTGACACATCATTGGGGACAAGAAGATGGGCTGGTCCCCCCCATAAAGAGAATATCTTTATTACTAAGGGAGAATTCTTTACAAGCACAGGAACGGGGCGAAAGCCCGTCCTCTATTCTTTCTTGTCCTTCTTCTTCTTCTGGCTGAGAGAGTGGAAGAACTGCTCTCCTGACTACTAAGAGGATCTTTCCTCCTCTGTGAGATTATGGGAAGCTTTTGTAGATGAGAGTCTATCTTCCACAAAACTCATCAGAAGCTCTCAAAAACGAAAGTCTATCTTCCACTAACTATGTCTCTTCGGACATAATCATTCCTGCAGTCAACCCACGAAGGAAACATGCAAAACACACACACACACACACGCTTGCTGTAATTTTTTGCACATAACTAGAAATTGTTACCTGAACGCGTTCCAATGCCGAAACGGAGGTCCTTTTCGCGACGGAAACGCTCCAAACTTTGTGTGTGTGTATAGTAGGTAGAGAGGAATAGTTTCCTACTAAAGCTTTTCTAAAATTCACCTGTGCGCTCCTTGCCGCACTGTCGAAGCAAGGGACTTGCCAATACACCGTGTGCGAGCCACAAACGGCTCCAAGCACACAACAAGCCTAAACTAGCAAGCTCAAGAAAACAAAGGGTGTGTCACTCACCGCTCTACGCTCGCCTTCGTGGTGGATTCCTCGCCGCGATGAAGAAGAAGCTGCAGTCGTGCCGCGCTCAACCGCTTCGCCGTCGTCGTGCCTTCGTAATGCTCGATCGCACACACACTCTCCCTCTCTCTCTCTCTCTCACTCACACACACACACGAGGAGGTGAAGAAGAAGAAGATGGAGATGGAGCAAGAGCACTCTTCAATTGCACAAATGAGAGAATGAGTAAAAATTAGGTTTAGTTGGCTTTTATAGGAGCTCACCCCATTCACACTTGGGCGCCCATGCTTAGCCAACTAACCCTAGCATGTTCGTGTTAGAGTGCGCCTCTCATCAACGATCACTCCTACCCTTTTCCTATTGGTCCGACAAGCCTGGTACCTGACTCTACCGAATACATAATACACGTCCGTCGTAGGTGATGGGGTGTCCGTGAGCCGTGAGGGTTAACATGCCCCCCTTCCTGATGTAGATTCCGTCCTCGGAAGCTATTGAGTTGAAGCTGGTTCGTCGAGGTGGAAGAGCATTTGAGATGAATGTCCTTAGCCTTCTTCAGTCACTGCAAAATCAAACAACATTGGCACAGTAATGGCATTCTCTTAAAAAGCATATGCAGTTTTAGGTAGACACATTGATTGGTCAAAGAATTTCAAACAATTTGATAGCAATGAACATTAAATTGCAATGTAATCAAATGCATAAACAGATGTAAAGGTAAAAAATTAAACAAGTCTGGGGTCACTAATTTGACGGTCGAAAGGCACTAGAGATCAAGTATTAATACCATGGGTAAGCTTCTTAATTTTCTGTGGTCAATTAAGTTGTTTAATCGCGAGAGCCAAGTATTCATGTTCGAGGGCTGACTAGAGGCTATACCTAGAAAACTTTGTAGTTAAGCTACCATAAAAGGAATTTCTCATGAAATCATCGCCTGACTGATTACTTTTTCTTTGACCCCCCAAGGTCTTTTCACATTGATTCAATTATGATGTGTGTGCTTATTTTGTATGCCTTGGGTTTTTTGCTTTTCAAGGAAAAGCGCCCACATTGGGAACCTCTAGGGCTCTAGTACCATAGGCAATACATGTGAGTGAAGTACCAATTTAAGCAGGGATTTCTCTTCATGCTTAAAATTTTACATTGTGGCACTTTGATTTTTTGCTTGTTCATTTTCAGCATTTAAATTTTGTAACTTTGGGGGGTCATATAACACTGTTACATCCCCTAGGCTCATCACATTAGTAGACTCCCTTTATAATACTTAAGCTAAAGGTCACTAGTGTTAAGCCCACTAGTGTTAAGCCCACTAGAAAGCCCTAGTACATTTCATACAATGCTGCCTAAATCGGATTAAGAACCTAAGTAACCATTGTTTATTAGGAAGGCATTCCCCATGGTATTAAGAGAAGATTTCTAATATCTAGCTTGGTCAAACTAGCTTAGTCGGACTGCTTGATTTTTAGACCTAGACAAGTGATTATGACAAAACATTGCATTGAATTAAATGTTTGATACTAAGCAAATGCGCTGAGTATTATGCTACCAATCACAATCAAAACAGACAAACATGGATGCAAAAAGATAACGGCAATGCTAATGGACAAGAAACACCTGTTTGTGTTGATGGTCGCGCTTGATTTGAAGGTTCCATGAAGGTCCAAATCCTAACCACAGCAACACGCTCCTGTACACACTATGAAATACAAACAATACCTCTAGGAGGCACATCAGTGGGAAAAGAGATCTTTGCTAATCACTCAACTCTAAAACAGAAACACTCCTATCGTACTAATCTTACCTACCCTCCATCATTCAAGTGATGAGGATCAAAGGTGTTTTATGGCATAGGTTTCTGTTTCACTGTACCAGATGTGACATGTGTAGGTCTGAGTCAATGTTTTGACTTTAATGTGCATACTCGTTTGCTAATTGCTCTTGCTCTTTTTTTTTTTTTGTTTTTTTTTTGTGAGTATAAAGCTTTATATGTACATTCCCTAAGATTGGAATTGAGAGGTCAGGGAAAAAGGTTGAGAGGGAAGCAAGTGAATGATGGATGTCAGCAAACACTCCCCCCTTCCTTGGGTAGATCATACCGTTTGAAATGAGCTTGTCACCCTTTGAAACCAATTATTCCAGTTGGTAATAGGTGAGGATTTTTGCCAGTAGTTTTCTATTACCCTAGGTGCCTCATCAAGCTGCAAGGGTGGTAAGGTACTCTCCCAGGATTGAACTTGAAGTGGTTCATCAGGTGATTCTTGAACACTGGGAGGTGTGGATTCTTTTGTAGCTTCATGGAGGTCCACTACTATAGATGGAGGCTGTGTAGAAGCTTTTACCTCTATGGATGTATTACATGAGGAGCTAGAATCTTCATGGGACTCCCCCCTTCTTGAGCTAGGTGGAACAAATCGTTCTTTCTTTGGTATCCAAACTAGCTCGGGAGCGGGTGTGTAGCATTCTGTGATTTTTTTCTTTCCACGATCATTGATTCGTTTTGGAGCTACGGGATTGGGCTCACTTGGGTCAGGTGATAGGTAAGAGCACAATCTACGTTTTGGCACCCAGATTTGATCATTTCCTTGATAGTAGCCTTGGGCTTCCAATAGTCGTTTAGGGATCCATCGCAACATTTTCTTACTTTTCTTGGAGCGAGTGGTACGTTTCTTACAAGGCTTCTGTTTTTTAGCACTAGCTATGGTCACTAAAGAAGCTTTAGGGACCCACTTGTATGTTTTTTTCGTGACATTAGGATGAGTCTTGTCGAAAGCGATATGCATTGCTTGTAGCATATTTAAGGGTATAGGCATTTCATCCCCATCAGGTGTTACCCAGGTCATCCCCCTATTTCCCCAAGTGTCTATGGTTGATGCTAGGTGGACCCAATCCACATTGTCTGATTCCGTCATACTCGGTAACACATCCATGTAAGGAGAATCTTGGCCAATGTCTGTATCCTTCTTACAAGTGTAACAATATTGTAGTGGGGCCGAGTGAACTGTGGTGTCAGATCGATGATCAATAATGGTTTTACTCCCTAAGGGGTGTACCTTACCAGTCACCAAATCCACTCTAAGGACAGAGTCTTGGAATTGCAAATAGACATGATTTTTAGACCAATCGTGAACCATTTGTGCTTCCCTCATGAATGGTCGTCCTAAAATCATTTCATATGACATAAGGTGTTTAGAGAAATCCATTACAATGAACGTATGTCGTACCTTGTGTCCTAGAACTTTGATCTTAAGATCCTTGAGCATCCCCATAGGTTTGGCTATGGTACCATTTGCCATCTTTACCACAATGTTAGTAACAATGAGGCGGGGTTTTCCCATGGATTCCCAACAATCTTTTGTAACGATGCTAACTCCCGCACCACCATCAAGAATTCCCTTTATAGTTAATCCCTTGGTAGTGATGGGTAGGGTCGCATTAGACTCGTCGCCTTCAAAATACTGCCCTAATTCGTTAATGGGTACCTCAATCACAGACTCGTGTCCATCTAAGTCAAGTGATTGCACATGATTTTCCTCATCAATCATAATCGAGTCAGGCCTATTTGGTTGCGCAAACTGCGGTAATCCCGTTTGTAGCTCTCCGTTAAGGAATGCTCGAAGTGCAAGGAATAACTCAGGATCTCCATACAGCTTTGCTATGATCGTGGTTCGGACCTCAGAAGACATGAAGTCCACGAGTTTGGCAACATTCATTGGCGTTTTGCAGGGTGTAGGTCCTTGACTAGGAACTGGTGAGGATGGAATCTCATATTCCTCAATGGGATCAGGTATTCCTTCGTTAAACATCCTTTCCAACAAGAAGGGTGTATGCTCACTTTCTGATGTCCCGTCCTCACTCCCTTCTTGGATGATACTAGATATGGCTAACGGTCTATGGTTCATGTGGGGTGGATGAACTTGCGTGGGAAACACTGTGTCATGAATTTTGATATGCATGGGTTCTGGTTCTAGTTTCCTTTGAGTCTCCTCCACTAAACCTCTTAGATGTTTCACCTGCTTAATCTCGTCTACAGGGTTTGGGTACGTCCCAATCTTCTTTTTACGATTTTTCCCTTTTTGCCCCTGCGATTTATCTTGGGGGTCTTGGATTGGATTTGGAAACACTTGTGGTGTTTTCAGAGGCTCTTTATGGTTTTCTCTTATTCGGTTTTCATTTGGTTCCATGTTACGGTTTTCTTTGTCGGTCTTTCTCTTTGTGGTATTGGTTCTAGTCTCCATTGTCTCGACTGAATCTGAATCATCCTCGAGGTCATTCATATACACGGGGTCATCTCCTGTTCCTATGTTTGTTTTGGAACTTGGCTTTGAATTTTCCGTATTCTGCGACTTCTTCCTTCGTGTCTTTTTTTTCTTTGCTTGGATAACTGACGCGGTATCTCTCTCTTCGAGGATATGGACTGGCCCTTGAAGCATGGACCGTGTAATCGCATAAGCGGGTGCGACGGGTGGTATTGGTGACGTCACACTAGCAATTTCGACCAAATTCAGGGGTGTGATTTTAGGCGCATTTGGGTTATAGGGGCATTGGGCAATCAAGTGATCTATGCCACAACGATTACATGTGAGTATTGGCATTGCAGACGTGCTCCCTTGATTCATTTGCATCTGTGCAGCATTCTTTTGCAGCCTAATAGGGCACTCCGCTACTCGATGTGGTCCACCACACTCGTAGCATTGAAGAGGTGGCCTCCTAGCATGGGTGTTGATATTTTGACCTCTGGATGCGAGAGCAGCAGCTTGATAAACCGGCTTGACTTGTCCCCAACAATCTTCCATGTAGTATATAGGACACTCTTCCAATGTATCAAGTCCGTAGGCAATACTAGTGTCTATTTCCTCCTCACAACCATCTGCATAAGCATTAGATGGCTCGCAACCCACTTGGTTCATAGGGGCGACTCTTGGATGCGGGGGCTGCGGTCCTAGCACAGGAGGTGGTAGCGGTGTAGCTTGTACAACATTTTGAGATCTAGGGACCATGTGTTGCGGTAGTTGCTCAACAAGTGGAGTAGGCATCAATACAGGAGCTCGAGGCGCATCCGTCCAGGCTACAGGTGGTCTATTTGCCATCATACGTTTGATCATTAAACAATCCTTAGCTTGGTGACCATACCTACCACATGCGTTGCAAGTTCCATTAAATTTTACTCTAAACGTAGGGCACTCACTAGTGCTATGTGGACCTAAGCAAATGGAACACCATTGTTGCTCCCTTCTTGGATACATGTGACTATTTTGAGGGGGTCGATTATCCTTAAGAGACTCTTGGATTGCCTTGGTGAGGTCTGTCAAGAATGTCTCAAATACCTTTGGCTCATTGGCAATGGGCTTTGCAGTCATGGGTTCATACTCAATGGCTTGTGAGCTAGTGGATCTCGTGTCAGTAGACACCCTCATGCCTGCTATCATCAAGTTGTCCTCTAATTGGATTGCATTGGCAGTGACATCTTCCCAGGTTGTGATACCTCTAATCACTAGTCCATTATAGATTCCTTCATTCCTCAACCCTCGAATGAATCGATCAAGCAGTTGGTTATTGTTGAAGCGCTCATTTACAGGGCAACGAGAGTTTAAGTGCTTTAGACGACTAATGAAGTCCCTTACTGACTCTCCTTCCTTACGTTCGGCCTTCTGTAGCTGAGATGCTACACCCCAAAGCACACCTTCTCGTATGTACTCCTTTAGAAACAACCTTCGAAGGGTAGGGTAGATTGTTTTCTCGTCCACCCTTAGGGTCCTATACCAATCTCCAGCCTTCCCACTTAATGTCAAGCTTAAGGCATTGCACTTATGTAGTTCGTTGCGTTCCCCTAAGGAATCACATACTTGTTCAAACACTTCAATGTGTTTTCTAGCATCTTCGTCCCCATTGAATTTTTGCGTGAGTTTGGCAATTTGTACTGCCTTACTTCTAGGCTCTCTATCAGATGCGTGACGCATATTTTCCGCGATAGATCGACCTATGGTTTGAGCAAACGCTGCCAAGTCACCTATGTGAGGAGGTAGGGCCGGTGGAGGTACTCTTGGAATCATATGTGGGAGAGGAACGGGTACCGGTCTTGGCATATGTGTAGATGATGCAGGATATGGAACATAACCGAGCATAGGTCCACTCGGATAAGAGCTAGGGAGCGGCACTCGAGGAGCATAAGCAAGTGGTACAATTGGAGCTGTGGGGGCCATGTGTGCATAAGGGGCTAGAGGCACATACGGTCGAGGCCCCATATTAGGTACTACGACACTAGGTAGTGGCACTGCGCTAACCGTAGATGTCATCGGTACATTCTCTGTCAGGCTTATCCCTGGAGTGAGCATTGTGTTTTCCTTAATAGAGGGTTGAGCCAAGTTAGGGAAGCTAAAGTTTTCGCTCGGAGGCTCAGATTGCATAGAGACCCCAGGTGAAATGACGTAAGATGGGTCCATGGGGCTCATTAGAGGAGTCTCCATTTGTGATAGAGTAGGCTGTTGAGCCTTGCTCGTATCCAGAAATCTCATGGGGCCAGTTGAGAGTATATTTACCCCTCGGTTTTGCCTTTCTGATTGAATAATGCCATGGATAACATTACAGATCATTTTCTATTGATCTTCGATGCTCGTGGCACTAGAGGTGGATTGTACAATCTCTATCCATCCTACATGGTAGGCGTGGCCAGAGTGTAGATCCGTCAACACCTCAGTGTGGAGGTCGTATGTCCAATGATCATTAATGAACAATCCTTCTAGAGTCGACGTGTTAACGATTTCTTGTGAGGTAGAAGCAATGTTGCTCCCCGTGGTTTTACTTGTCACCAACGGTACTCTAGAGGGAACTTCTGAAGGAGGCAGCTCAACAGGGCCTTCTTGGTAAGAAGTTGGCAGGATATCCACATGGACACTCTTTGGGGGTGTGGGGTCCACGTGCGATGTGAAAGGAGATTCCACTTCCCCACCCCCTTCGTGTGCTTCATTTGCCTCAGGTTCCGAGCAAGTAGCTCTACCTAATGTTTCCATGAAACGGCTAAACATACTAGTACTAGGCTGTGGAGCTTCGGGAGGTGCATGGCCTTCTCTCTCAGTGTTTTGGTTAGGGTATGCTTCCATGATTTCTGAGTTGGAGGAGGAATCACTAGCGGCTATTTTAGGGTCTTGGGTGGTGCTACCTTGTGTCCCCGCTGAGGGTCTAGAGCTTATCGTGGATGCGTAATGGGTGTTTGTATGAACAGAGGCACCCTCAATATGCTCGTGTTCTAGCACCCGCCCAAAGCATAAGTGCATGTGCTTCTGATACCCTAAGGTGTCAAAAAGCTGCTCTAGGAGGCCTTGTGACTAGTTTTTAGCGTGTTTTTTGTTTGTTTTTTTGCTAGATTTTTTAGAGCGTGTCGTGGAATGGGCCGTGTGATAGCTCGAAACGAGCGTATCGGTCAGAGGGTCGTGCCGTGCTTTACAGCCCTCCGTTTGGTCACTCTATGCCCTCGGAATCCCTAAAACTGTCAATTTCCAGTAGGGAACTAGGCCCAAACTAGAAAGTCTAAGGGTGCAAGTGGGAAGAGAAAGGAGGAGAGTGGAGGACTTGTCCCACATGCTCTCATTCTCTCTTGAGGGAGTAGGGTATATATATAAGAGTGAGTTTAGTATATATCATTAGACTGAGGCCTGGGCTTGGGCTTGGGCTTGGGCTTGGGAAAATGATCTCGATCTATCTTTTATACAAACCAACCCGTCCGTTTTAAGAGTCACGTTTTTTATTTTCAAAAAATTTAGCCGCCCGTTCGCTTGCGTTTTTGATTTCCGATTTTTTTTTATTTATTTTTTTTTTTTTTTGGAGAAAAAATAAAAAACTTTTTTTTTTTTTGGGCTGCAGAAAATACAGAAATTGAAAACGTAGATATGCAAAAAATGCAGAAAACGCAGATATGCAGAAATTGAAAAAAACGCAGATATGCAGAAAATTGAAAAACGCAGAAATTGCAGAAATTGCAGAAATTGCAGAAAAAAACGCAGAAATTGAAAACGCCGAACTTGAAAATGTAGAAATTACGGAAATTGAAAAAACGCAGACAATAGCAGAAATTGAAACTTGACAGCAAATGCAGAAAACGCAAAAAACAGAAATCTCCACACACTCCTTCCCTGCCTTTCCTATGATAGAAATTGCACCACAAGGAAGCGTAAAGTGCTAACCGAGCTTAGTGTAGGGCATATCCCCGGCAACGGCGCCAAAAATGTGCGCTCCTTGCCGCACTGTCGAAGCAAGGGACTTGCCAATACACCGTGTGCGAGCCACAAACGGCTCCAAGCACACAACAAGCCTAAACTAGCAAGCTCAAGAAAACAAAGGGTGTGTCACTCACCGCTCTACGCTCGCCTTCGTGGTGGATTCCTCGCCGCGATGAAGAAGAAGCTGCAGTCGTGCCACGCTCAACCGCTTCGCTGCCGTCGTGCCTTCGTAATGCTTGATCGCACACACACTCTCCCTCCCTCTCTCTCTCTCTCACACACACACACACACGAGGAGGTGAAGAAGAAGAAGATGGAGATGGAGCAAGAGCACTCTTCAATTGCACAAATGAGAGAATGAGTAAAAATTAGGTTTAGTTGGCTTTTATAGGAGCTCACCCCATTCACACTTGGGCGCCCATGCTTAGCCAACTAACCCTAGCATGTTCGTGTTAGAGTGCGCCTCTCATCAACGATCACTCCTACCCTTTTCCTATTGGTCCGACAAGCCCGGTACCTGACTCTACCGAATACATAATACACGTCCGTCGTAGGTGATGGGGTGTCCGTGAGCCGTGAGGGTTAACATCACCCTAATAGAGGTGATTAGGGGCTGAAAACAGAGAATTTGCAGTAGCTAGTAGAGAGAGAAAAAGAGTTTTCTACTACTTTACGCGATGAAACTTCTCCCACAGCTGCCTATGACCATGAGAGGCCTTGTTCTAGGTGATGGGTGCACAGAGGCTCCACATACACCACAAGGTGCTGCTCTCAAGCTTCAATGGAGAGCTTCACTGTGTAGAGGACGTTCAACTTAGGGGGGGTAGTGCACTGCCAACCTAGCAAGAGGGGGAGGGGCTGCTCTCTTATAGCCTCCCAGAAGAGGGGGCACTAGCATGAAGAGAGAGAGAGAGAGAGAGAGAGAGAGAGAGAGAGAGAGAGAGAGAGAGATTGCATGGGGAAAGTGTGCCAAGTGGCACACTTACTTTAAAATTTAAAAACCATTCAACTTTTGACTTTAAAAATCCTATGCTAGTTAATGAAATGTGCAATTAAGTGCACAACTGCACACATAGATGCAACAAATGAAAACTTTATCTGCTCCCTAGCGCATTGCCGTACCAGCAATGCTCTGGCATTACCTGTTTGCACTTGTCCAGCCATTTGGTCCAGTGCAAAATCACTTAAAAAATACTTTTAACTAACTTATCCTAAGGCCGTAAAATAGTCAAGCCTTATGGTTAATAGTCTAAGGACCCCATCTCATTCCTGTGCTTGCACTAGCGCGCGTAATTTTCTGAGCTTGAAATCTGAGGCTACTATCTACCCCTTCATTGAAGACGCGATTTCCCAATCGCTAGGGCTTCATGGTATTTTCTGCTAGGGTCTCCCTGAGGTGCACTGGCCCAAACTTGGGCGCACCTGAGGCCCCAGAACTTCTGAAGCTACGGACGCTGTGGGCAAGGCACCCGAAGTATGATGCCAGCAACACTATTCTTGTAGATGACTGTAGATACAAGTCTCTTAAAAATGACTATGAAAACTGTATGGCAATCCGATCATACGATCCCATGGTAGTAGGAACCGATTACCCGTTTACTTGCTAGATTTTGTTTTGCCTTGGTTGCTCGGGTGGATAAGGGATCGGTACCCAACAGCGTACACTCGCAAAAACCCAATCTTTGACACTAAAGACGATATTTCTAAATACATTACTGATTACTTTATACAGATGGAGGGGTACTCCTATAAATTTGATCCCCCGAGGTAGCAGATTGCCATAATCATGTAAATAGTGGAATTTTGTAACCCGATACTATACATAATGGAAAACCACTTCTCTTGTTCAGACTTTCTTGGTATCTTGATCTCTACTATTGAAACCTCTGACTAATTCTGTTGAAACCTCTTGGAGCTAACCAGGTTGCCCAACATTTTAATTTTTGAGGCAGATAGCATCTATGTTTGGCATACCTTTCATGTTATCAACGTAGTTCTAGACATTGCTCAAGGTGGTCGTATCAAATACGAATAGACAAACTCAAAAATACCAAGAAATAAAGTAAACCATAAGTGATACAGCAAGTTCAAGGAGTACCAAATTGTACCAAATTTGGTACTGTAATAGTGGACAGGAGTGCACCCAAGTTCAACACAGTACCAAAAAGTACCAAATTTGGTACTGTAATAGTGGACCGATGTGCACCCAAGTTCAACAGTACCAGAAAGTAGAGAACCAGATAGAGAAATAAAGTAAACCATAAGTGATACAGCAAGTTCAAGCAGTTCCAATTTGGTAATGTAATAGTGGACAGACGTGCACCCAAGTTCAACAATACCAAAAAGTACCAAATTTGGTACTGTAATAGTGGACAGAGAAGCACCCAAGTTCAACGGTACCAAAATGTACCAAATGCACATATAGTGAGGACAACTGAAACAGTAATGTAATGAAAGGTAACATACCAACACAGAACTAGATAGAGAGAACAGATAAAGCTCAGGGCCAAAAAATCAAGTTGACTCAGTCACTAAAAAGCACATAGTGCGGAATACACTTGGTACTGTTGACTATCAGATTTGTTACTATTGACTACCGGATTCAGTTGTTCAATCAGGGCTTCTCATTGCCCTCAAGTAACATGGACGCACCTTCGTCGCTCTCATCATCATGATATGGCATGCTATTGTATATCCTCTCATATACTTCAGTAGACAACTTGTATTGTAAAATTTGACCTAGGGATCCTGCAATAGGCTCCATCGGGAAACGTATGGCCCTAACAAGATGTGAGTAGATCATTACCGGAGATATGTGATCCAATAGCCGGTATGTATCAGCTTTTTCTTCAACTTGGCCATAAAAAAAGCCTTCAACAACCTTCCCTCCTCTAACAATTTTGTTATGCCACTTATCCTTTTGTGCTTTCACCGTTTGGTACAACACTTCTGTGCATTTGATAATGTAGAAGTCTTCGTTTGCCTCAGTTGCTTTTACTGCAAAATTATCCCCATACGGACAGCATGCCACTTAACATTTCAGGGCATCCTTCATATAGTGGCAGGTTGGACACTTGGCTCATCGGAATCAATGTTGAATCTCCACCCTCCTCCTCGTCATCTGATTCGTCATCCCTAATTGTATCCCCGGACTCTGGCAATGGTTTGATGCAAACATATTTCCATTCTTCAATGTGCATTCTGTTCCTGCATCTTCTCCACAACCCACGCATACACGGATCACAAAAGCATGAAAGTGATTGAAAGCGTATGGCGGTGCGGTTGTCCTGTGAATAGCCATCAGCACAATGAAATGAGCGGGAGCCAACGATGCGCTCACAGTCCCATTGCAGATTGTGCTTCACTTCATTCGCGCCAATAAGCCAGAAGACTCTTTGCGTATTACACCTCTGAGATTGTTCTCTTGGCTGAAAAGTTGCATTCAAAAAGTTGACAACATCGGTTGCACACTTCATACGCCAGCCATCTGGTTTCAATTCCTCATGCGTCAAAGTTCTCTTGATGACTGCCCCTGCCCCATCATGTTCACCTTTTCCATGGCCGGATGCAGAGAAGTTATGCATCATGTGCAAGCCTGTCATTTGATAGTACCTGGCCACAAAATAGTAAGGTCTACGGGCCTTGATTTGTGAAGCAGCACCATCTGGCCAAACCCAATGTTGTTGCAGAGAATGTCCTCGTTCTTTCAACCACTTTTCATGCAACAAGAAACAATGTGTCATGCTGCTTGTCATCCGATATGTAGAAGTGTAGCGTCTTCTGTGTACCACTTGCTGCATTTCTTAAATAAGTGATGTGCACAAGTATTGTGACTTGGGTAGACCACCAATGCATTGAATGAATTTCATTTTGAAATATAAAGGAATAATTCTCCGCAAAGTCAATAACAGATACTACAACGTTGCTAGGAAAATTCTGCAAATAGTCCTTGAATTGTTGGGCTTGCCAGTGGAAGACAAAGTTGTGCCTGATGAAGCGTATCAGATGGGCTGAAAATAGGCTAAGAAAAGTCCCACTTTTCATCCGTTGCACAATCAAGTCCTTTCTCTTCTTCTCACTCACACCTTCGTGAACCTGTCCTGTTCCAACCTCCATGAACACCTTCACAGACACCTCCTTGCTATCCTCTGCTATCTCATCGGGACAAAATTTCAACCTCCGTACTCCACATTGTGAGCAATCCCCCATCAAGCATTTCTTTGCATGGTATTCACAATTTGGAGGCTTTGGGCACATGATGGATTCCCACATAACGGTGATGTGCTGACACACTGCTTGGTTTGCAAAACACGTTCCTCTCTCATCACCTCTGCAACAAACGGAGCAAGTACAAAGGTGACCTTTCCCGTGGTGCACGAACTTGTTCTACCGCATTTGATTAAGGGCCTCTTTGAAATAGAGCATCTGCACATGAACCACACAGCAACAAGTATTTCTGTCCTTCAACTTCCGTACAAAGTATGGCTTCAATGCCTCGAAGCATCTAAGAGACACTACCACTGCTGGGTGAGCCTTCTTGAATCTTTGGTACAGCTCAACCTATGGCACAAAAACAAAACGATTCAGAAAAAAACCAACATCATGGTACTGGTAAAATTTCACTACTGCAGTAGTGCCAAAACTGGCTTTTGACAGTTCCAAATATGGTACTATAATAGTGGACAGACGTGCACCCAAGTTCAACAATACCCAAAAGTACCAAATTTGGTACTGTCATAGTGGACACACGTGCACCCAAGTTCAATAGTACCAAAAAGTTCCAAATATGGTATCGTAGATTTGGTACTGTTGGTAGGTTTTGGTACTCTATAGATATTATTTGGTACTCTATATATAGGCTTTGGTACTATCAAAAGTGTGGGGTACCCTGTAAATATACTTTGGTCCTATAGTGGTAGGCTTTGGTACTCTACAGATAGGATCTGGTACTCTTCAGAGAGGATTTGGTACTCTACAGATAGTCTTTGGTGGTATCCGATGAGTTTGGTACTCTACATATAGGCTTTGGTACTATCAGAAGTGTGGGGTACCCTGTAAATAGACTTTGGTCCTATAGTGGTAGGCTTTGGTACTCTATAGATAGGATCTGGTACTCTTTAGAGCGGATTTGGTACTCTACAGATGGTCTTTGGTGGTATCCGATGAGTTTGGTACTCTGTAAATAGACTTTGGTTCTCTATACATAGGCATTGGTACTGGATAAATAGGTTTTGGTACTCTGTCAAGAGGATTTGAAACTCTATGGATAGGCTTTGGCACTCGATTGCCAGGATTTTGTACTCGATATAGCGGATTTGGTACTCTACAGATCTGAGTTGGTACTCCATAGATAGGCTTTGGTACTCGATATACCGGATTTGGTACCCTACATATGTGCTTTGGTACTTTACAGATAGCCTTTGGTACTCGATAGACAATATTTGGTACTCTACATATAGGCTTGGTACTATCATAAGTGTGGGGTACCCTGTAAATAGACTTTGGTTCTATAGTGATAGGCTTTGGTACTCTACAGATAGGATTTGGTACTCTACAGAGAATATTTGGTACTCTACAGATAGTCTTTGGTGGTATCCGATGAGTTTGGTACTCTGTAAATAGTTTTTGGTTCTCTATACATGTATAGGCATTGGTACTGGATAAATAGGTATTGGTACTCTATCGAGAGGGTTTGAAACTCTATGGATAGGCTTTAGCACTCGATAGCTAGGATTTTGTACTCGATATACCGGATTTGGTACTCTACAGATCTGCTTTGGTACTCCATACATATGCTTTGGTACTAGATACACCGGATTTGATACTCTACAGATGTGCTTTGGTACTCCATAGATAGCCTTTGGTACTCGATAGACATGATTTGGTGCTCTACATATAGGCTTTCGTACTATCAGAAGTGTGGGGTACCCTGTAAATAGATCATGGTCCTATATTGATAGGATTTGGTACTCTACAGAGAGTCTTTGGTGGTATCCGTTGAGTTTGGTACTCTGTAAATAGACTTTTGGTTCTCTATACATAGGCATTGGTACTGGATAATTAGGTTTTGGTACTCTATAGAGAGGGTTTTAAACTCTATGGATAGGCTTTGGCAGTCGATAGCTAGGATTTGGTACTTTATAGATATTCTTTGGTACTGTAAACACCCTCTGCCGTACAACAAACAACCAAATTTGGTACTGTCTGGACCAAATAAGCCTTAAGTAGCACCAAACGAGATGAACAATTACTAGAAGTTGTTGGTACCTGAGATTCGTCGAGTAGATGTATAGGATGTTTGACGACACTTTTCCTTCCAATTCTCATCTTGCATATGTCTTTCTTGTTGGGTGAAACTCTGCTCTCTGATGTCCAAAAGGCATATACCAAATCTCTTGTTTCATTGGTAATAACGGTTCCTCGTGGCAATTGTCTCTCACAAGCACTCAATGGCAACACTTCATCTTCATCTTTATTCTCTAGCTGTGAGCTTGCTGCAGCTATATTCCTTCGATGGATCCCCAAGATACTAGCGATTTTGGATTGGTTTACTGATTGTGAGTTTATACTATTGTTCAGAATCATTGCCAAAGAGCTTCTCTTTACAAAAAGTTCACTTGCTGAATAAGGGACCTTGATTTGAGTCAAAGTGTTGCGCACACCCGATACAACAGTGTCTTCAACTTTGCTGAAATTTGATGGTTGCAGCAAGGAAAATGTTTGGTGGTCCAGGAGTTGCCGGAATATTTCCTTCTCCTCATTCTTTGCAATCCCTACTGTTTGCTTGCGCCAACATCGAGCCACCGCTGCACAAATGTTCTTTCTTGACCTGGCTTCCCGTAATCCAAGAGAAGACGTAGGATGTCTTTCCTTGCTTCTCTGTGCGCGTTTCTTTGCAGCCCAATAATCACGAAGAAAAGCCTGATTACCGGCTGGAATACTAGTGCTAATGGAATTGATGTGCATCTGCTGAACATTGGTTGGGCCACCTTGTACCTCGTCAAAAGAGAGGAACTGTGCATCACCTTCCATCTCGTCGATAGAGAGGAGCTGTGCATCACCTTCTACCTCGTTGAAAGAGAGGTCCTGAGCATCACCTTCTATGTCATCGAAAGAAAGGTCCTGAGCATCACCAAGACTGTAATCTCCTGCACTACTATCCATTTGCAGAGAGAGAGAGAGAGAGAGAGAGAGAGAGAGAGAGAGAGAGAGAGAGAGAGAGAGAGAGAGAGAGAGAGAACACAGCAGCTCGGTGGCTATGGAGGCAGCAAGGAAGGCGAGAAGGTTCAAAACTGAGAGAGACACACAGGGAGAGGGATGTGCGAGGGAGGGAGGGAGAGAGAGAGAGAGGTGCTGGAGTGAAAGCTCCCAACCGTAACCCCACCCCCCGGCCCCGCCGTCACCCCCACCTCTTCTTAGGATTGCATGCTTCTAAAGTTAAAAAAACGTCCACTTAAAAAAGAAGTTTATTTGCCCTCCCCAATTCCAAAAAAATGCCCATGGTTTTTACACACAAGAATCACCAAGCATATGTTGTGTCAAGGACATTACTTTTTGTACCACCAAACCATGCTTTGACCCTATATTGATCTATCTAAAGTGCAAGCTTACGGCTTTCACACATTATGATAATCGATAATATTAATCAAGTCTTGAAAATTATTATCATTGTTAATGATAATCAATTGCAGACCTTGAGGATTGCCATATCTATCTGAAGTGCAAACATGAAGTTCTCACACTCCAGGATATATATTTGAGCACTTATTGATCTACAATTGCTGCACACGTACGATCGCACAATACGATAGATCTTGCAATCCAAATAAAGATAAGTAAATATCTATGTATTTGGACATGATATTTCTTAATTTTAATTCTAGTGAGAGCATGGTGTGATGGCTTTACAATGGACAAAAAATTTTCTACATATGTTCATTTTGAAGTGATAAAATCTCTGCACGTGAAAATCGGAGAGAGAGAGAGAGAGAGAGAGAGAGAGAGAGAGAGAGAGAGAGAGAGAATATAGCAACATACCTTGCACTCTTTGTTGCACAGCTCTTCTCTGCTTGAGTCTCCTTGCATTGTTGTTATCGACGGCAATGCTTTTCTTGCGCATACACTATTTCTATTACAAGCATGGCTCAAAAGGTACGCAAAAGCAACATCTTAAAATAGCTTTAAAAAGGCTAAAAATTTCGTACAACATTTCATTAATCAACTCCATGCAGGTAGTGCCAACAAATGTAGGTCCACGTTCTACTTTAGCATATGTCTATGGGCTTATATGAAAAGTAGAGCTTTCATTGAAAACAAGATGTAGGTCCAATTTCTACGTTAAGCTCTTTTTTTCTTTTAAAAAGAAACTCAAGCACAGTGATGTTGCTAATGCTTGAGTTTTTTTTTTTCCGGTGGATCGCAAAAATCTTGTGTGAAATGACACATATGTGAGTGCTATCAGGGTCGCTTGGTCGCACTCGAACCCATGACCGCGCTCACGACGATCGAGTGCTCAACCAACCAAGCTAGCTCCTTTGGAGAGATTTTCTTTAAAATAAAATAAAAAAGACTAGTGAATATATGGCTAGGATTGAGTTTTTTTTTAAAAAAAAAGACCTTAAAGTAGAAAGTGGACCTATATCTTTTTCTAAATGAGATATGTTATTTTTTCATTTAATCCCAAAGACATATGGCTCTCTCTTATACTTTTCATTTTCACACATTCTCTTGCAACTACATAAAATTGCCAGGGAGGAGCAGCAGATAGGAATCAAGTTGGGCTCCACGTGCTTAGGAAGAAATTGTTAATTAAGACTTATCTAGCAATGTCATCCCCTATGCAAAGACATACATGAAAAAAAAGATATGTGCCCTCCCTCTTTTGTGTGCTAGTCGCTTGCCAGCTGCCCATCCCTCATCCTTTGCATGCCTTGCATGGTAGCTCCATTTTCTCTCCACCAGGTGCTTGCCACCCCCGAATACCTTGCTTGCCTTTCTCGATATGTGCCAATGTAATTCACTTTGCTTTTTTATCAAAAGGGGGGCATCTTGCAAGATACCCCCTACAAAAACCATTTTTATATGGTACTCACCCTACTAGAGTGCTAGGTGGAGAGACTGAGCCTTAGCTTGGAGTGTCAAGGAGTGGAGGAGTTCATCGAGTGGGCTGATGAGCACTAATGATAGCGCGTGCATGCGCGCGCGCGCACACACACACACACACACACACACACACATAGAGAGAGAGAGAGAGAGAGAGAGAGAGAGAGAGAGAGAGAGAGAGAGACTTTATTATTGTCCTTGGAGATCAAATATGACCTATGGGACCAAAGTTACATGTCATATAGTATGTGTGAGGCTGATGAGTGATTCTTGATGCTCCAAAATCATGGTCATGAGAGTCACAATGGAGAAGCCACTATGTGGCTTGGAGAGGAAATAGTGTAGGTCGAAGTCATGGCTAAAAATGTAAGGGAAGCAAATTTAGATTTGACCAAAAACTGAGCACTCTAGTAGTGTGTGGTACTCAGACTCTCAAACTTGTAGTGAGCAACTCCAAGGGATAGGCTCAAGCACGTAAGTGTGAATACGATTCCCTGTTTCTGCAAAAAACATGGTTTTTTAGTTGGGGCCAATATGGGTGGTGTAATGTATGAAGCGTGCCCCACCGGATTCCTTCCAAGCCGTAATAGATTGGCATTGTAGAAAAGCTTCATTCACTTGGGAGTCTTTTGAAGCATCATGTAGCAAGTGTAATGAATCTCATATCTCCCAAATTATTTCTTTATGTCTTGCATCCATCCCGTGCTCAAGATCTTGCTTTTATGCATCTTTTGAACTTTTTTTCTTGTTTCCCATGCAATTGTAGGAAGTCGATGTGAGGGGTTTTAAGGCATCTTTATCATGTACTCCACAACTCTTTCCATGCCCATAACCTCAATCGGAAGAGATCCCGAGTCTAGACTCAAGAAGCTTGAAGATTGGTCAAAAGCTAAGCATGTGAGGCCGATGTACTCCAGCATAGTGGGTAGGCCACAACTGATTACAAAAGAAGACATCAAGGGGCATTTTGGATGCAAAGATCTCGGAGTGGGATAAGATATTAGCCGGAAAAAACTTTTCTCACCCTCTAGGCCGATTCAGATTAGTGTCGGCCTAGAGGGTGAAGTAAATACATGATGTGAGGAGCTACTTAAATATTTTAAAGAAGCGTATGTACTATGCCATGATCTATAGGGATGAAAGGAGTAAAGCCTTCATTTTCTCAACACATAATTGTTCTGACAAAAAAATGATAAACCCATCTGAGAGCAACAATACCACATGAATCCTAATGATAGAGTCAATGTGAAGGAAGAAATTCACAAGCGTATGAGGGTTGGATTCATCACACTACTGGATAACATATCTAGCTATCACCAATTGTCACTGTCACCAATCAAGTAAGAAAAACAATGTGCCTACTATCAAAAGGTGAATGCTGTCACAATATTAAATCCATACCCAATCCTGTGTAACAATGACTTGCTAGATGATGTACCTATCCACAAAACATAGTCCTTCCTGGATGAGCTTTTGGGATATAACCAAATCAAAATGGCTCTAGGGGACTCAAGAGTGCTTAAGACACTTTTCAAAAAGATGGATTGGCCACATTTGAACCTCAGTTGACAAATTACATTAGGATATTTTTTGCTCAATTCACTACGATAAGCACTAGATAGAAGCATCCAAAGCACCTTAAACTGTTTTTTGCTAAAGTGTCAAGACTCCCAAGTATGTCCAAATCCTTTGAAGGAGATTTTTGTTTTCAAACAGGCATGCTAGCTAGGCCACATAGTATCACCCAAAGAAATTGCAATGGATCCTAGGGCAAGGTAAACGCCATTTCGTAATTCAAAACACTGAAGACTGTGAAATTTTTTCTTGGGTTAATTGGATAGGTTTAGTGGCATGGAAAAGATCTAGATTTTTGGCTGGCTTGGCTACACCTTTAAATCAACAAACCAAATTGAATAAGTTGAAATGGATAGGAGAGGGCAACAAATCAAGTGAATTCTTCATGCATTGATAGTGCAACCACCTCAATGGAGCTACCTTTTCATGTGTTTTTTGATGACTCAGATGTTGCAATTAGAGTAATTATTACGTAGGATAAGGCTTAGAAGTGGTGCCGACCTGCATTATGCTATCTGAAGAGTAAGCTTGGCTTATCATAAATATTCAGTAATAAAAAGAGAAGCCTTCGAAATGATCTACTCACATGTTGGGAAATAAGTTTGTCTTTCATGTAGATCATTAGCCTTGGTGTATTGGTGGAAATATATACTTTGCATGGTAACTTTTCAAGATGGATACTTAGTTTTAGTTGAACTCAAATTACAATGGTCCACACACCTGGCAAACAGCATGCAATTGCAAACTATTTATCTTGGCTTGAGGCGAGAGATGTACCTGATGAACTTCAAGGAGTCAACTTAGAGAATGATGTACCAAATGTTGCACTGTTTGCAATTACATTGCATGTCAATGATTCACAAGAAGATATGATGATATTTTTATGAACCAAATTATCCCCAAAACATTTCAATAGAGGTCAAAGTAAAAGAATAGCACTCCAAATTTGGCACTTTGAGCTCATTGCAGTATAGGTGTATTGGCAATGTGCCAATGATATCCTTCAACATTGCATACCCTAGCATGATCAAGAAGCTACTATTAGCTAAACACATGAGGGTATAGATGCAAGGCATTTTGAAAGAGAAGTACCATGCATAACTTGCTATATGCCAAATTTTCTACCCAATCTTATTCAAAAATGCAAAATTGCATGTGAAGACCTATGATCCTTGTCAAATTATGGGGCAACCAATTGAGAAGGACAAGATGAGGCACATGCCAATTCTCGCACTTGGTCTATTTGAGAAATGGGTATTAGATTTTGTGAGCTCTTTCAAGTCGGCAACATGGCCTAATGAGGATGCATATCTACTGGTGGCCTAATGAAGTATAAAAGTTTGAAGTATGTCTCTCTATACCTCTTGTCATAGTGTTTGAGACTCTTGTTGGACGACGGTAATCAAAATTTATGTGTTGGAGCCTATGGAGGATTAATCAAAGTAGTATTCATGAATAACTTAGCATAAGTACACTTAACAAGTGAATGAAATGAAAAGAAGCTTTGATTGCTGAACTAGATCCAAGAGATTAGAAAGGGGCTCTCTTTACATCCATGAACTAAGCTTATGCATGGGTAGGATAAGGTATCGTACAACTCACAAGAGTTCAAATGCTGATAAGTGATTTGGGTTAATCCTACATTATGGGGGCTGATTTGGGAGTCTAATGCATGCACCAAATTACCATCTCATGTGAATGTTTTAATAATAGGTTCATAAGCTAAATAATGGTTTCACATGCTTCTAGGATAAGTATGTGGGTTGTAGAATTCGTTCATACAATCAATTCTAGTGTATGTAGTTCCTTATTTCTACACATGAGATGAGACAAGGAATAATAGAATGGTTAATACATTACATTATTTGGTGGTTGAACATGAACAATTTAAGGCATGTTGACCTTTACATATCTAGCCAACAATGGAAGAATGCATTTATCAATGTAAGCAATACAATCATGCTTGGGGAAAAAAGTCAACCCTTTATAACTCCAAAAAAATTATAAAATTCTGATGGGTATGGCGATCTATATGATCATGTGGCTTAATTTATTAACCTGCATGCACCTTCTCCTTCTATGTCGATTGCACCAAGGAGAGTAATGGCTCAATGGGCTAAGCATGACCATGATCTCACTTGACTCATTGCTTGTAGATTGGAAAAAATCTAGCTCATTGCCTAGCTAACCTAATTGATCATGATATTATCAATGGCATTAAGAGATGCAGCTAGTCCTTGATTCAACTATGATACCATTTGAAGTGCTTAGTTTGGATAAAGAGCTAGAGTGGAACTTTCATCCTATAATAAAAATCATAACTGGCATAATAGAAAACAATAGAGTAAAATAGGCTCCTAGCTTGTATGAGGATATTGGGGATAGCATCTAGGGTTGACACATAGAATGCTCGGGAGAGGGGGGGGGGGGGGGGAAGGTGGTTGCTCACTGCAATAAAAAAATTCATACCATATGGGCTCAATATTAAGAATTATTTTATTTCATGTTTTCTCACAATTTTACATACAGAGGGGTGTAGAAAAAATGATCTTGAAAAAATATTTATTAATTGAATAGGAAAAGGGTCCCTTTTATAGATGAAACATTCACACCTGAGGGGTTTTATATATAGTCCTTGAATGCACATGATATATAGGCTGTACATATAAAAGTGACCCCCCTGAGATAGAATGCCACATCACTTTGCAAGTGGTAGAAAGACTACCAATTGTGATTGCTTCGTATTTGCTTTGATCCTCCTTTGATCATGCAATTACCTTAAATGTAACAAAGCGTATACAAATTAGAGGCAAATGCATAAAGGACTTTAGAACATTCTAAAGATACCTCAACACCTAAATAAAACAAGATATAGCTCTAAATATGAAGATCAA
Organism: Adiantum capillus-veneris; assembly: GCF_014529385.1. Taxonomy (NCBI): domain Eukaryota; kingdom Viridiplantae; phylum Streptophyta; class Polypodiopsida; order Polypodiales; family Pteridaceae; genus Adiantum; species Adiantum capillus-veneris. Next base: position 115,114,307 of record NC_140948.1, on the reverse strand, counting down.
AAAGCATTTTAGTGACGAAAAAATTTCCATTTAGATGATGCGTTAAGCAACGGTTTGATAAGTTATCTACTATCACGGATGACCAATCAAGACAAGACAAAAATGTTCTTAATCACTAGAGAAATAGCAACATTTTTTTAAAAAAAATAGAATTTATATAGGTATACCCAAAATAAATTTGAAGAAGTGTTGACTCCTCTTGTTTATATAACGAGAGATCAAGTGAATAAATGAAGTAGTTGAATACATTATTTTAAGTGTCCAAGATATACCTACCTTGCATCTATTGACTTTCATAATCTCAAGTAATTTATATTGTTGATTGAGAGTAGTGTGTGGGTGAACTTATATTCCTCTCATTTCATGGCAAATTTAGATGTCCAAGCTTTTGCTCTTTCGTCATATGTGGCTCGTTGTGTTTTATATATATGAGCAATTTCAGGGACCAATGGATCATCTGGGTTTGGGTCTGTGAGCAATGAGCTTATGGAGAGCAGCACTTTTGCAATTGTCAATGCAGGGCTCCAACTACCTTTGAGTATGTCTAAGCATATATTTCCACTAGAACTTATGTTGGGATGATATACCTACAAAAGAAAATGTTTAATTATCAAAGTTTGTAGACAAATTGATGAATCATGGAACTTAGAAATGTATAGTCAAGTATTTAGCTTGCAGGTATCAATACAAGTTCTTTACAAGAAAGACATTCCAAACGATGAGATGCATCCAAAAGAAACAAGATGTAGTGCCAAATTTACCTTTGTTTGGAACTGGACACGAGGGGGTTTGAAAGGATAATCTTGTGGAAAAGAGATGGAGACAAGGAAAAGTCCTCCTGTATAGGGGCTATCAATAGGGCCCATAATGTGGGCTTGCCATTGAAAGATGTCATCTCCCACTGGCCCTGCACTACAAGATGCTGGAGGATCCCTTTGTAAGTCTACTAGCTCCTTAAGTATGCGCCTACTTGCCATGCAAAATGATTTAAACGTATCTAGAGGGAACTTCTTGAGTGCTCACAAAAGATGGATTTGTAAGATCTTTGAAAATGAGATTGTTATGACTAGAATGAAGTGGAAGAAAGTGTTCTGGAGCCAAGCATATAGAAGTGACTATGTCAAGGGAATGACAAAGGATGCAAGAACTCCACTTTGTGTGGGAGGACCGCGTCTCTGAGGTGACGCACTTCGTCTTCTGCTCGATGCAAAGGACTATGGAACATTGGGATAGCAAGGGGAGGTCAGGTGCAGTGGGGTGTGAGATTGAGAGCGACAAAGTAAGTGCCAATGACGAGTGCAATATTGGTGCACAAGGTAGGTGACAAGGATTAATCTTGCTTATGTTAGGAATTGGAGATATGAGGAGGGAAACAATAGGGTGGAAGTGAGGCGTACAGCTGTTGATTGTGGGGGCTGATTGAGATTATGGGATGTGGGTCGTTCTGCAGATTGCCGGAAGCTCAAGGGGAATCGATATAAGGTGTTGTCGAGAGCATTAGGGGTGTCGCTGATATCAATCAAGAGGGAATCCGCTATGCGTGAGAGAGAGAAGATTAGGACCCCCCTGCCTCCCCTGGCATCATCATCGTCGACACACCCTCTCAGTTGCGCAGGACATGTTGTGATGGCGACGAAGGTTGGCCGAAACGGCGCATGTATTGCTTGGCACCCGTGACTAAAATAAACCATGCCATCCTAGCTTACCACCGCCCAATTGAAAATGTCCAAACCATATGGCAGCATATTTTCAAGACGAGAAAGTGGGTGCTCTAAGGCCCCTGTCAGACTGGGACACCCGTCCCACTCTGATTTTCGGAGGGTTCACAACTTCGCTGTCACACACAAATGTTAACAAAACAGAAGCCCTGAGCACACAGCGAATGGGGGTAGGGCAGATGACGAAGCCCCCGCGTTCCACGTTGCACAGCAGGGCTCAGAGCCCGTGAGTTCCCTTCCCGTGCGCCTTTTTGCAGATGGCCATGGAGTTTGGAAACTTGGCCGAGGGTGTTTGCCCGTCCCTCTGACAAGGTACTTTGGCCAACTTTACCTTTTCGCCCAACGAACCGACGCTCGCCACCTAAGCAAGGCCACCTCTTGCTTGCCCCAGTGTGACACGGGCCTAAAGACCACGGGTTTTATATGAAGCTAGTGCATTCGGATCAATGACGAAGAAGCCTTTAAGTCTATGGGATTCCAACCATGGGATCAATGGTCTCAAGTGAAAGATCGATTTGGACCATCGATTTACTGAAATTAAACTCGAGATCTCGAGTTTAGTTTTTATCGGCCACGAAAGCTCGATCATGTCCTCGCTTCCCCAGTCGGGAATTGAACCCTCACCACTAGCTTGAGAATTTGGGGCCTCAACCATCACGCCTGCATGCGCTTTTTTGAAATAGATGTGTTTTTCCATAAACTTAAGCTTAAAACAATAGATCTCGACATAAAAACTAAACTTGGGATCCCGAGTTTAGTTTTTATACATCGATGACCAAGATTTGCGAGTGCCCTTGATTTTGCACAAGAGCCATTGATCCCATGGTTGGGACCCCGTGGCACTTAAAGTTGAAACCTCTCCTCTGGACACGGGTAGAGACACAGATCTATGTTCGATGCTAAGAAGTAAACTCGGACATGAAAAGTAAACTTTGAAAATGGGGGTAGTAAACTCGAACTAATTTATGAACTTGTGAACTCCTCTATGATGGAGAAGCCATCGCGCGTGAGAAAAATTTCTCGTCGAAAAACAAAAAATTCACGGAATATTTTTTTTTTGTTGGAGTACCATGGTTGGACGGTGGTCAGAAAGTGATCGAAAAATGGCCAATCCGTGGCTAGTAGTCAATGGCGGGTTGGCCGGTGGCCAGTACTCAATGGTCGGTTGGCCCGTGATCGGTGGTCAATGGCCGACTATGGTCGGTGGCCGAAATTCAATGGCCGGTGATCGATTTCTACTTGGACTTGTGTACAGAAGGATGGCTACACATCGGCGCATGGATGAGTTTTACTTGGATTTGTCTACACCAAGGCGGCTACACACAGCTGTCTCTCATGAGAGAGGGTAGCCCATTGAGGTTTCCTTTGGCCTATAAAATAAGGCCTCTTCTAGACACAAAAAGGCGGTGGAAAGTGTGTAACGTGGTGTAAAATAGAGAAGCAAGGCGGGACTTCCATCAAGGGTTGCTAATCCCTTTGTAACTTTTTAGTTTGAAGTGCAAAGTCATTGAGTGATTGCTTTCCTGTGGGGATGTAGCCCACAATTGGGTGAACCGCATATATCATGCTCTCTGTCTCTCTCTCATCTCTCTTATGTCTGAAAATTCTCTCTCCATTAAGTATACCACTATAATCTCTATTTAGCTACTCGTTTATTCCTCACACCATGTGGGAGGTCATGGGTTCAAAATCTGAGTTGTGAGGCGCTTGTCATTGTTAATGACTTTTTTTGAAGTCATTCATGCACCTCGAGATGTGCGTGGTTTGGCGTTTGCCGTATTTCCACTGCTTGGAGTTTGTTTAAGATCCTGTAGTATATAGTGTTCTAGATGGCACAAAGGCTAAACATAGCTTGTTGAGCATTATACTACACCAATAGAAATCATGTGGTGGGATTGGCATTAAATAACACCCGGCCACCTAGAGATAGAAATGACTAGCAATGTGTTTTAAGATGTCATCAACTCTTTAATGTCCGAGGAGAAGAAACAAGGAAGGAACGCTACTACAAGGGGTAGAGCTTTTACATTTGGCTCTAGTAATAAAACTTGTTTCAAGTGTGGCAAAGAAGGACATATGGCAAAGGCCTATCTAGCATCAAAAACTTGCAACATTTGTAGGAAGAAGGGTCACCTCCCTTCCAAGTGTTTCAAAAGGGACAGAGGAAGCACCAACAAAAATCCAAGGCCCAAAGTCTATCTAGCAGAAGAAGACAAATATGAAGATGAAGAAGAAGGTGACAATAGCCTTCTGGTCTACGATGACATTCTCTAGCTTTTGTTTTGGCATTTCCCTTTCAATTGTATTTTTTTGGAGATGGCTTGGACTAGCTTGGTCTCAGTTTTATACATCTGTTTGAGGGGAGGTGTTTTGAGTGTCTCTTGGATTAGAGATAGTTTGTCTCCTGGATTGGGGATTGTCTCCTAGATTGGAGATGTTCTTTTTGCTCTTGGATTGGAGTGTGCCAGAGATGTCAGTTTTCTTCAGTTTCTAGTTCCTAGTCCAAACCTCAAGGGTAGGATTGTCAAGTGTGAGATTTGTCTTAAAGTGTGAGTCAAGGAGAGAAGAGTGGAATTATCCCACATGCAGTGATGCAAGGTTGTAGAACTACTTAAAGCTCATTCCATGAATGAATAAAACACAAGTCTATTTTGCATTACATCTCTCTTGTTTATGGTGAGCATGTGATGGCTTAGCAACAACTCAAGATCATGTTTATGAGTCCAAGTTAATTGATCTTGGAACTTAATCCGCTTGAGTGATAATCTAGCCAACACACACTCACTTGTGTGCACAATATTTCTCTTTCATCCACCATAGCTAGCACGATCCCAATCCCATTAGGTAGGAGGGAGGGGACATGACAAGCATGCAGTCTGTCGGAGAACCTAGGAGGGCATACTACTATACACGACCGCAAGCAGCCATTGTGAGGACCAATGGACGCAGAGGTATCATGGCGGTATGTTACTCTGCAGACTAGAGAAGCACGTGGAGGAGAGAACGAGGGAGAGAGAGGAAAAGAAATGCTTTGTGTCACCAAGGGCGTGCAAGCAGAGAGAGACTTTTGTGTGGGATGCAGTACTTCGAGCCAAGAGAGACAAAGATTTTTGCGATGTTGCTCACGATTGAGACCAAGCCCGCTATTTCCTCTCCCCCCCCCTCCTCCTCCTCTCTCTCTCTCTCTCTCTCTCTCTCTCTCTCTCTCTCTCTCTCTCTCTCTCTCTCTCTCGTGTTTGCAAGGGAGGCATTGAGTGCAGAAGAATAATCTATCTTTCTCTCCTTGTCTCTCTCCCTACACAGTACTAGAGATGAGGAATGGCCACAGATAAGGCCAGCTCTTGCCACGGATCCATGAAGTAAGGTAATGAACAAAGAGACAGCGTAAAGGATTGAAAGAGATAATCTTAAGAAACTCTTGACAAGAAGATAGAAAGTAGGGAGGAAGATCGAGCTAACAACACTATAAGAGATGAGGATAGATTGTGCCTCCCAAAGTTTTTTTCTAGTGCTTCCCATGCAGTTGATAAAGTATCAATCATCAATAAACTGTACATAATTGTCATGTAGTGCAGTGATTATGATTCCTAATGCCTGCTTGTCCTTGGCTTGATTTTGTGCACTCATAGCTCGTGTCAATACTTGTGCACCAGCAGTGGATGTCGGATCAATGAGCATTGGCTTGACTATTCTCCACAATTGCTTTTTCATTAAGTAGCCTTTCAACTTGGTTTGCCAAGTATGAAAGCCCTCCCTATTAAATTTCCCAAGCCCTTTCTCTTCCATTGCGCTAATAGAGGGGTCTTAGCTTAGGAGACTCTCCTAGCCAGTGTCTACGTCTTTACACAAGCACAAATATTCTCTCCCAACTATTCTAATGTGCACACAACTAATTACATAATTCTTTTCTCGTAAATAAATTAATTATTTACAAAGTCTGACATAGTTACATCCCTCTTGGTTCTAAATAGTTGACCTCAACTGTAGAGCGTCAACATAACTGTGGAAGATGTGTGGGTAGTCCTTAAGATCGGACTCAGTTATCCACTTTGCATCTAAAGGAGTGTAATTCTTGAACTTGACTAAATACTTTCGATGTAGACTCCCCGACTTGAGTTGTCTCTCCGAGTGGTGTATTATCTGTTCAGGTTGAAGGATTTTCTTAGTCTCCTAGACTTCTGGAGGATCTTCTTGTACTAGCGCCACTGGAGGAGGTCCAACATATGGTCGGAGGAGACTGGCATGAAAAGCATTATGGATGTGCCAGTGAGAAGGCAAATCCAATCTGAAAGTCACGTCATTGACTTTATCTGTAATTTTGAAAGGGCCGTAAAATCTATGGGAAAGTTTGACAACTTTCCCTTTTCCGACCCGCTTTTTCAATCTAGCTTTCTCAAACCGAAGAGCATGACATATTGTCCTTTTTCTAGATTGAGATTCCTTCTGTGCTTGTCTGCTTTTCTCTTCTATTGCTCTTGAGTACGAAGAATCGCTTGCTTTACTTGTTGATGGGCAATATCAATATTGCGCACAAATTCATCTGCGGCGAAGATATTTTCTTTGATAACCATAATAGGAAATAAGAGTGGCTTCCCATAAATAATTTCGAAGGGAGCTTTACCAGTTGAGAAATGTATGGTATTATTATACGCAAACTCAACTATTGGTAAGTACTGTTCCCATTCGGATTGTCGTTCCGAAACATAGCATTTGAGGAGATCTAAAACAGTGGCATTAGCGATTTCTCTTTGACCATCTGTTTGAGGATGATAAGCTGATGAAAAATCAAGCTTAGTTCCCAAGTTTTCAAACAATGCCTGCCAAAATAGACTAGTCATGCGGGGATCTCTATCGCTGACAATAGTCTTTGGCAATCCATGGTGTTTAAAAATCTGAGCTAGAAATATTCTAGCCATGTGATCAGCTTTGATCGTCTTCTTTACTGGAAGGAAATGTGCTTGCTTACTGAATCTGTCTACTATAGTCCAGATTGCATCATTTCCATTCTTGGACCTAGGAAGATCCGTAATAAAATCCATGGCAATACTTTCCCATAGCGTGTTAGGCACAGGGAGCAGCTAAAGCTTGCTATAAACTTTATGTCTGTCATATTTTACTTTTTGGTAGACTAAACACTCTCGTACATGTTTTTCAATGTCCACACGGAGTGTTGGCCAAAAGAAATACCTTTCGAGGGCACTAGTGGTGGAAGCAATTCCCCGATGCCCGGCATAAGGAGAATTATGTGCTTCATCCATCACCTTCTGTCGTAAGGGCTGAGCTATGCATATTTCTTGTTGACGATAGAGTGTATTATCCCTAATGGAATAAGGTGGCCGTGAGTGACCAACTTGAAGATTTGCCCAAATTGTGGCGAAGTCGGGATCTTGAGGATACATCTCGCTGAGAGATTCTAGTTCCTCATGATAAATTGTTGTTAGTGCATTGATCTTTGGATGCCTGGAAAGAGCATCTGCAACTGCATTATTCATTCCAAAAGTGTGTAAAATTTGAAAATGGAACATTGAAAGAAAGTTGGCCCATCTCATCTGCTTTTCTGATAACTTTCTCTGTGGGAGAAAGTAGCAAAGACTTTGATGATTTGTCTTGATAATAAAATTAGCTCCTAATAGATAGTGTTTCCAAATGGAAAGAGCATGAATTACTGCCATTAGCTCTTTCTCGTATATGGAGACATGCAACTCTGCATCTTTAAGGCGCCGACTTTCATAGGCTATCGCGTGACCCTCTTGGTTCAAAACTGCTCCTACACAATCTCCAGATGCATCGCAGTATACCTCGAAAGGTTTGCGAAGATCAGGGACGGTGAGAACAGGTCCGTGACTGAGTAGATACTTAAGCTTTTTGAAAGCTTGTTTTTGTCCAGACCCCCAATGGAATGGAATCCGCTTCTTTGTCAGGTCATGGAGGGGACCCGCTATCGCGGAAAAAGCTCGAATGAAACGCCGATAATAGGAACAGAGGCCAAGGAAACTTCGTACATCATGTACTGTAGTTGGCGTAGGCCATTCTACAACTGCTTGAATCTTATCAGGGTCCATCCTCACCTGTGAGACACATATGGCCCAAATAGTGGATTTATTTTAAAAAGAACTCACTCTTCTTAGCATTCACAAATAATTTGTGTTTGCGTAATTCTTCAAACACTAAGGCGAGATGCTTATAGTGTTCGTCTTCCGTCTCTGAGAAGATTAAGACGTCATCAAAGAAAACGCCTGTGAAGCTTCTATATGAGTGGATGATTCTATCCATCATTCTGTTGAATGTGGCTGGTGCATTAGTGAGTCCAAAAGGCATCACTAAGAATTCATACAACCCAAAAGTTGTTCTAAATGAAGTCTTATGCACATCCTGAGGAGCTATGAGGATTTGATGATAACCGCTCTTCAAGTCTATACGACTAAAAACACTTGCTCCTTGTAACTTGTCAAGAATGTCATCAATCCGAGGGATTGGAAATTGATTCTTGATTGTGATCTTGTTTAGAGATCTATAATCTATGCACATGCGGAATGTGCCATCCTTTTTCTGTACTAGCAAGACAAGCGAACAATATGGAGAAGTACTAGGCCTTATTAAGCCCTTCTCCAAAAGTTCGTTAACCTGCTTGAGAATTTCCTCTTGCTGCATTAGACTAACTCGATAAGGGGGCTGATTTGGAGGAGAACTTCCTGGGATCAAATCAATTGTATGATCCTCAGGTCGAGGAGGTGGAAGTTCATCTGCAAAACAATCTTTATAACTTTCTATTAACTTAAGTCTTTTTTGCTCTAAAGAGGAAGAAAGTTGTGAAACAGACACATCTCTCTCTCTTGCAAAAATCAAGTACGCTGAAACACACTTTTTCATTTCTTTCTTGATGGCAATGTGATTGGCGATAGGAATACGCTGATAGACCGCTTTTGGCGTGTACAAAGTAGTGCGTATATGCATGGTCATATGTTCAAAAAGATGTAAATACATGAATTTGGGAGATTTTCAAAGTGGTTTCAAGTTCGAAAAAAGATGCAACGTGTACACATTGTGAATAGTTAGGTTCGCGCGCTAGCAGTCGGACACATGTACATGCCCGTATAGGGTATCGGGGCCTTGGATATGGTTTTAGGTGGCTTATTTTGGTTCTATAGAATGTGTTTGAGCTTTCTAAAATGTAAATAATTCAAGCGAGAAGTGTGGGTACTCTCATCCCGCTCAAGAAGTTTGGGACATGCAATAACTGTCTATTTACGATGCCTGATCTGCGGTGATACGTGCATCGCCCTAGAAGTAGTCAAAATTAGAATGTGGGGATGTGGAAAAGTGCTTTGGGTATCTAGGATCAAGCGTGAAAAATTTGGTGAATTTTGGAGTCCGTTTGGAGTTTTTCCTGTGAAAAATGCCCGTCGAGGGTCAAAATTGGCCAAAACTGGGCCAAAAAGGGTAAAAAAAGGTGTGAAATGGCTTCAAATTTCCACATCACTCACGGTGCTCTGATGGTCCAGGCTGAGGGAGGACTTTGAAGTATAATATCAACACTTTCACCCCTCTGTGTGTGGGAGGAAGCAGGGTTCCTACAAGTGGTCTAGTGCAGTCCCGTCGCGTTCGCGTCCTGTTTTCGAGTGTGTGGAGGAGTGAATGAGAGCTTTCTCTCTTCAAATTTTTCACTTGGGAGAGTCTATGGAAGTTCTGAGGTTTCCATGGATGTGTGTGTGCAAGTAATTGAGGGAAGAAGGTGCGGCTTTCTGTAAGACTATGTGACCCTGTATCGGTGCCATTAGGGTTGGCGCTACTCCAAAGAGTCCAACAGAGTGGAGTTTGATGAAGCTTTTGCAATGGTTTGAGAGTGACCTTTTGTGGCTGGAGTTTTTGGTTTTTTGATGGTTTTTCTTGTATATTTTGGTCACCATCAAGCGTGATTTCAAGTGTTGATCACCTCTGACTCACCTTGTAGTGTTTGTGGGCAAGCAAGGGCTTGTAGGTCGAGGCGTTTGGAGTTTGAATTGAGCTTGTGGGTAGAGTTTTCAGGGAGCTTTTGAGTGGTAGTGAATGAGGTGAGGAATTCAAGTAAATTCCTTGTGTTGTGTTGAGTTGTCTGGGTGTGTGAGTGTGCACACGACATCTTTTGCTCCATCATCCTTTGGCGATCCTGCTGGGGAGCGAAAATTGCCGGTTGTGCACCCAGAATTTGGATTTTGAGCAGTGATGTACACAAATTTTGGATGTTGAAGGCAGTTTCATGATGGTGGTGCCATTCCAACCATCAATTTACATAGGTTCTGAGGATGCAGACGATTGGCTTGCATCATATGAGTTCGACTTGACATGTTTATGCCGTGCAGTTCCAAGTGAGGCGCAAAAGCTTGCAGGTATCAATCTGGTGGTCAGAGGTAATGCAAGAGAATGGTTTGAGAGATTTTCACAGGATGACAAAGTGAATTGGGACAACTTTAAGATATGCTTTTTGAAGCGGTTTAAAAAGGTGATTCCTCACCAAGATGCATGGAAACAGGTCACTAGTTTGTTTATGCAAGAGCATGAGTCTGTTTGCAGATTTTTGGTCAAGATTTGATGATGCTTGGAGAGTGTGGAAAGATTATCTTTTGCATGTGGAAGCCATGTCTAAAGAGGAATTCTATTCTGCATTTACAAATAGCCAAATAATACAGGTATTCACAAGTCTATTGCGGCCGGTCCTTAAGATGAAATTGCAAGAGAAAGAGGCCAGTTCCATGCATGAAGCATTGAAGTTATCGCTAAGAAAGGAGAGAAAGTTATGTGTTTCTACAGGCATGAAGTGCCCTTTGTCAATACGTGGTATGAATAGTGTGGATGACCTTTATGTGCATAAAGTCGCAGTTGCAGGTGCTCATGCTAGCAAGGATAATAGCTTGGATACAGGTGTGGATTCCCATATGCGCAAAGTTGATGCAAATGAAATATGTGAAGCAATTTTGGAGAGCATACACATGCCAATGGTGCAAAATGGCAAGGACATAGTAGATGAATGCAAAAGTTTGAGCACTAGTGTGGAAAGTGAAGAATCTGATGAGAGTGAAATTGACAAGGATGAGGTAACCTATGATGGTGACACTTCTGATGCTTGTGAGAGTTGGTGCGATGATGTATGCGATGACGACATAGAGTCACTAGATCCATTGAAGGATATGGTAGCCTTGCACAAAGAGCAATGTATCTTTTGGGAAGGAGCTTTGCAGCAACATGGCATGGATGCTTGCATTGATGATGAGATGATGGGCTATGGTCAGGGATTTTGCACATCAAGCAAAGATGACGTAGGAGATAATGATGGTTGATGTGACCTTGGGTCCATGTGCTTTACCAGAGATAGGGGTTGGGCAACCCTATAGTGGTTGTGATGCAAAGACATTGGGTCATGAAGGTTATATGGATGAGTTCTATGTATGCAAGGATTTGATGCTAGTGCCATCCCAAGGGATGTCCGTGAGAATATGCGACCTACGGTTGTTAAGTATAAACTGCTTGAGGATGTGGATGACAAGGAGGTTAAAGTGACCTTTTGCTTGCATAGTGATCTTATGGATGCATTTCACATGCTTCAATGTATGTTTAGGACATATCCCTTCATCTGTGAAGATCCTAATTGGCAATTGGCCAGTCTTGGGGCTAGTTGGCATGATGAAGACTGGGTAATGATGTCTTATGTGGCCTTGTATGCATGCATTTTTCTTTTCAAGTGGAAAATGTCTTATCTGGAAGAAGAAGATGCTGGTGATAGTGTTTTTGAAGCGTGTTTTCAATTTTGGAATGGAGTTGTTAATTCTTGGAGTGATGGTCTCTTGGGCATGCGGAATGAAGAGCAATCAATGCATTAAGAAGCTAATGTGGGATTTATGGTTGTCAATCAAATGGGCTCTAGTTATGAGTTGCATTTTGAGGTATTTGTGGGTTCTGTTGATTGGAAAAAAGTATGGTACAACATGGCATGTGCCAACCTTGGAGAAGATTCAGATTATTCATGGGATCCAGGTGGAGGATGGAATTCATGCAAGAAGATAAAAGCTTTCTTATTTGGTGTGAGTGGAAGTCTTGGACACATAGGTGGTGCTATGAAGCTTGAAGAGTTTCCCTATGATCCTGGAGGAATTTTGGGGTCACTTTTGCAGTTTTTTTGTCACTGTTTGATGCAAGTGTTGAGCATAAATGCTCTACTTGGGGGTGGGCAATGATGATAGACCGCTTTTGGCGTGTACAAAGTAGTGCATATATGCAAGGTCATATGTTCAAAAAGATGTAAATACATGCATTTGGGAGATTTGCAAAGTGGTTTCAAGTTCGAAAAAAGATGCAACGTGTACACATTGTGAATAGTCAAGTTCGCGCGCTAACAGTCGGACACATGTACATGCCCGTATAGGGTATTGGGGCCTTGGATATGGTTTTAGGTGGCTTATTTTGGTTCTATAGAATGTGTTTGAGCTTTCTAGAATGTAAATAATGCAAGCGAGAAGTGTGGGTACTCTCATCCCGCTCAAGAAGAAGTTTGGGACATGAAGTAACTGTCTATTTACGGTGCCTGATCTGCGGTGATACGTCCATCGCCCTAGAAGTGGTCAAAAATAGAATATGGGGATGTAGAAAAGTTCTTTGGGTATCGAGGATCAAGCGTGCAAAATTTGGTGAATTTTGGAGTCCGTTTGGAGTTTTTCCTGTGAAAAATGCCCGTCGGGGTCCAAAATTGGCCAAAACTGGGTCAAAAAATGTGTGAAATGGCTTCAAATTGCCACATCACTCATGGTGCATGATGGTCCAATCTGAGGGAGGAATTTTGAAGTATAATATCAACACTTTCACCCCTTTGTGTGTGGGAGGAAGCAGGGTTCCTACAGGTGGTCTAGTGCAATCCCGTCGCGTTTGCGTCCTGTTTTCGAGTGTGTGGAGGAGTGAATGAGATCTTTCTCTCTTCAAATTTTGCACTTGGGAGAGTCTATGGAAGTTCTGAGGTTTCCATGGATGTGTGTGTGCAAGGAATTGAGGGAAGAAGGTGCGGCTTTCTGCAAGACTATGTGACCCTGTATCGGTGCCATTAGGGTTGGCGCTACTCCAAAGAGTCCAACAGAGTGGAGTTTGGTGAAGCTTTTGCAATGGTTTGAGAGTGGCCTTTTGTGGCTGAAGGTTTTGGTTTTTTGATGATTTTTCTTGTATATTTTGGTCACCATCAAGCGTGATTTCAAGTGTTGATTACCTCGACTCACCTTGTAGTGTCTGTGGGCAGGCAAGGGCTTGTAGGTCGAAGCGTTTGGAGTTTGAATTGAGCTTGTGGGTAGAGTTTTGAGGGAGATTTTGAGTGTTAGTGAGTGAGGTGAGGAATTCAAGTAAATTCCTTGTGTTGTGTTGAGTTGTCTGGGTGTGTGAGTATGCGCATGACATCTTTTGCTCCATCAACGTCAATCACCTGCATCTGCAAGTACAAGATACTCCTTTCCTTTATGAGCAAAGGATAAGGTTTTCTGAACATAGTCCGGAATGGGATGCATCTTGTAGTGCCAAGGCATTCCCAAGATAACATCGCATCCTTCAAGTGAAGCTAGTAAGAAAGACTCTTGATCTTTGTAGTCGTCGACCTTTAGATTCAACTTCCCTATGATTGGAGTAGAGTTTGAGTTCTGCCCTTTGAAAGCAGATTGTGCTTGAATAGAAACTCCAAAACGATTGGGCTGCAAGTTCAGGTCATCAGCTAGCTTGGTAGAGATGAAGTTTTATGTACTGCCAGGGTCAAACAAAATGAGAGCCCGTTGGTTGTTGATGCTACCCCATGCTTTAAGAAGAGCTCTTTCTTTTCCATCCTTGGTCCTTCACTAATCTAAGTTCACAGCTCAGCAAGAGAGAGATATCTCCCTTTCTTGGGCTGATTTGGCTTTGCTTTTGCTTCGGAGGTGGTTCTTTTCTTCTTTTGAGAAGAAGAAGTAGAGGTAGGCTGCTCATGGAGAGCCTTCTGCTTGGCATGGTGTCGAATTTCACATCTTTGTCTCCCGACTTGAATGTTTTCTGCCTGTGGTGCTTCTTCTTATGGTGCTCCTCCTTTCTATGCTTAGACTCCTTATGGACAGGAGTCTTTTCCCTTGAATGCAGTTCTTGCTACGACGGATCGTCAAGAAACATGTCTTCCAGAGAAACGATGTCATCCAGATCCTTCATGAAAGAAAACTGAGGGGAATCAGGGGGATCTTGCTCTTGAATCTTTGGGTTAAACCGCACATGACGTTCTGGAGGTTTCCTGTGCCTCTCGTGCACGCGGGAGGTTCCAATCAAAGGATCTTTCCTTGGTTCTGGCGCCTTTGGGTTCTGTGGGATTTCTCCCGACCCCATCGGCATTTTCTCCTTCCCTTTCTCAAGAGTATGGAGAATCTTTTGGACTTCTCGATGGGAGAGAGCTTTTTGCAACTCTTCCACCTGCTGTTGAAGGAGAGAGAACTCTATCTCGCATCCTCCCATTTCTGCAGTCTGCCAAGAGTCGTCAATCCCTTAAGGAAGACAGAGATGACCTTGCTCTGATACCACTGCCACAAAAATACGGAAGCGAAAACTGACTGTTAAATGAAATTTATATGCTCAAGAGACTTTGGAGAGAAAGAGAGAAATCTTGACACATCATTGGGGACAAGAAGATGGGCTGGTCCCCCCCATAAAGAGAATATCTTTATTACTAAGGGAGAATTCTTTACAAGCACAGGAACGGGGCGAAAGCCCGTCCTCTATTCTTTCTTGTCCTTCTTCTTCTTCTGACTGAGAGAGTGGAAGAACTGCTCTCCTGACTACTAAGAGGATCTTTCCTCTTCTGTGAGACTATGAGAAGTGTTGGGGTATAAAGCCCAATGTGGTCGCCCAGGTAAGTGGGCGGGCCGCCAAGTATGTACACATATTCTTTTGTAAAAACCTAATAAGAACTCACTATGCTCTACACATTACAGTAGAGCGAGTTCACCATATCGTCGTGCTCTTCTTCTCGCACTCTCTCTCGCGTCGCACTTCCGCTCGTACTCCTTCAACTAGTATCAGAGCTCAGATCGAAGCTCGGGGCAGCACTGCAGGAGGCTAGAGTCACCAGCTCAGATTGGAGTGAAATTCGACAGGTGAAGACACGGCCCCAAATCTCGTGGGGGAGGTCGAAGGGCTCGGTGTGCTCAGAATTTCATTCTGAGGTCATCTCGGCCACCTTTCGGCTTCGACAAAGGTCTGCGCAGGCCATTTTCGACTACGTGGTCTCGACGGGTGCAGATCCGACTCTGCAAATTTGGGGTTTTCGGCCTACGACTGCAGGTGCTGAGGATATCGACACTCCCAGAGTGTTGATTTGTGGCTGTCTACACATCGAAGGACGGCTCACAGTTCTTGGAGGCGTGTCACATACGACACGGGCGCATCTACACACAGACTGTAGGCGACATCCACTAGTTCATCAGGTAGCTTGTGTTTGCTGCTTGATATTCCAGATTTCATCCTGACATTGCAGGTACTTCCACATGGGATGTATTGTAAGAGATGATGTATGTTTTTTGAGGGTTTGTTGGCTGTGAGTCACGCAGCAAACAACCGCCGCAGCGGTTACAGCATACAGTGAGAAATTTGTGGATGTATGACTTTGTGGAAAGTCTATGTACTGTCAAATTTACTGCAGCCTTTGTTGAGGGTCGAGTGAGGTTTTATTGAGCTGGGGGATTCTCGAATGTTGAGATCCTTTCGGTGATACAGGTCTTGGAGCGATCCCTCGAGCACCCTTAGATAGGCAGCTAGGATGTATTGAGTGTGAGTTAGACATTTGGGATTGCATCTTTGCTTTACTGCCGTTGAGGCATTGTCACAGTCTATGCTTACAGGACAGTGACAGGACAATGAGAGACAGTACAGGTGCAGGACAGGTTTACCCGCAGCTTACAGTGTCAGAGAGACAGTGTTTTTTGAGCTATTTTTTGGTCTGTTTTTTGAGTACACCAGAGCCATTTTACAAAGGAGACTCTGCCGAAATTTATGCAGAATCTGAAGCTTTCTTGGTTCATTTGACAGGTTGATATTGGTTCAGAGGTCAGTTTACAGGGGAAACTCTGCCGAATTTTTCCCAGGAAAGTAAACCACTGTGAAGCGTAGCTATGGCTGGATCACAGGACACTGCTCTTTACAATATCAAGAAGCTCGATGGAACCAATTTCCCATTGTGGAAGAAGCAGATTTGGCACGTGTTGGTGCAAAAGAAGCGGATAAAACCTATAAAGCTCAAGGGGATAAAACCAGAAGATATGGACGAAGATGAATGGAACGAAATGGATGAATTGGCACTTTCTACCATTATGCTGACTTTGGCAGAAAGCGTTTACTTCAATGTAGCAGACGAGATGTCGGCTTATCAAGCATGGTTAAAGCTGAGTGATCTTTATGAGAAGCAGAGTGCAGCTTCATAGGTATACTGGCTTAAGAAGCTTGTTGACTTGAAGATGAAAGAAGGGACAGCTATGTCCAATCATCTGAATGAATTCAACACAATCTATAGTCAGTTGTCAGCTCAAGGTGTCAAGTTTGATGAACCTGTTAGGGCTATGTTCCTGTTGATCACATTGCCGAAAACTTGGGACACTTTTCGCACAGCTTTGAGTAATTCTGCACCTCCAGATGGTTTGAACATAGCAGGTGTAGAAGGAAGTCTGCTTACTGAAGAAACCAATAGAAAGATAATGAACAAAGGCAAAGGAACAGCCTTAGTTGTCAGGGGAAGGACCAAATAAAAGTACAAAGGTGGAAAGAGGAATCAGTCTCGTAGCAAGTCCCGCATTGCTAAAGGCAAGAGTGACATAGAATGCTACCATTGTGGCAAGAAGGGTCACATGAAAAGAGACTGCAGAGAATGGAAAGCAGAAAAAGGCAAAGAGAAAGCTGAAGACCATGGTGAGAAGAACAAGTCCTCAGTGAAGATTCAAGAAATAAATGTGACAAACACTGTTGCAGAGGATGATAGTCTAGTGTCAGGAGACATCTACTTCTTGAAGAATACAATGGACTCAGCTCTTCTTACAGCATCTGATGGAAATGCACTGAGTGACTGGATTATAGACTCAGGGGCATCACTTCATGTGTCTCCAAACAAGGAGTGGTTTACCTCTTATGTGACCACTAAAGATCATGTTCGGCTAGGCAATGGGTAGACATGTGAGATCTTAGGTGTTGGAGATGTTCAATTGAAGTTTCAGAATGGCTCTTCTTTCACGCTGAAGAATGTGAGACATCTTCAGCACAGGTTTACTTGATGATGCTGGCTACGTCACCACTTTTGGACAGAACATGTGGAAGATATCCAAGGGTTCTATGATAGTAGCACATGGAGTAGATTCTGGAGGACTTTACATGATTTATGTATCAAATGTCTCTAAAAATTTAATCAATGTAACTGAGCAGCCGAACGTTTCTTTGTGGCATAGCCGGTTAGGACATATGTCCAAGAAGGGAATGGAAATCTTGTCTCGTTCTGGTTATTTGCCTGGCTTTTCATTTAATGATTTTGAATTCTGTGAACATTGTCTGTATGGTAAGCAAACACAGCAGCCACATAAGCATAGAAGCAGTAGAAGAGATACACAGTTGGCACTTGTTCATAGTGATTTGTGTGGACCTATGCCTAACCTATCTCTAGGGGGATCTTCTTACTTTATAACATTTATAGATGATTACTCGAGGAAAGTATGGGTTTACTTTCTCAAGCACAAGGATGAAGCGTTTAGTGTTTTCAAAACGTTTGTGACACTTGTGGAGAATCAGAGTGGCAAGAAGCTTAAATGCTTACGCACTGACAATGGTGGAGAGTATGTTTCAAAGGCCTTTCAGGACTTTTGTGAGTCAAAAGGTATAAAACGTGAACTTACTGCTCCTTACAATCCTCCTCAAAATGGTGTTGCTGAGAGGATGAATAGGACCATACAAGAGAAGGTCAGAAGTATGTTGTCTAATGCACAACTGCCAAATGGGTTTTGGGCTGAAGCTGTATCAACAGCTGTTCATCTTGTAAATAGATCTCCTAGCAAGGTTTTGCAGAAGGATTCAGTGCCAGAGATGGTATGGTCAGGCAAAATGCCCTCATACAAGCATCTCAGAGTCTTTGGCTGTGAGGCATATACTCATGTTCCAAAGGAATTTAGGAACAAACTTGAGCCAAAGAGCAGAAAGTGCATCTTTCTAGGCTATGGTAATTCTGGTGAGATGGGGTACAGACTTTGGGATCCCGAAACCAGAAAGGTTGTCCGCAGCAATGATGTTCACTTTAATGAATCCAAATATCATTCTAAACCAGAGAGGGTTGAGGAGATTAGAAGAGTTGTCTTCCAAGAAGATGGACCTGCACGTGCAAGACAAAATGTCAGGGCTCAAGAGGAGCAAGGACAGGATAGAGTGGAACCACAGGTTGTGGCTGAGCCTGAGCCACCTATTGTGCGTAGATCTCGACGTGTCACGCGACCTCCTGATAGGTTTGTTCCATCTATGAACTATGTCATGTTGACTGATTGCAATGAGCCTTCATGTTACAAGGAAGCAGTGCAAATGAAGGACTCCGGGAATTGGCAATTGGCCATGCAGTCAGAGATGACAGCTCTACATAAAAACCAGACATGGAAGCTAGTTAAATTACCACGGGGCAAAAAGGCTCTACCTTGTAAATGGGTTTATAGGTATAGATCACCGCTCATGATAGTCAGCCAAAGTACAAAGCAAGGCTTGTTGCCAAGGGATTTAAGCAAGAACAAAGCATTGACTTTGATGAAGTCTTCTCTCCGGTGGTCAAGATGACTACATTGAGATGCTTTCTTGCATTGGTTGCCATATTAGATTTGGTGTTGCACCAAATGGATGTCAAGACAGCGTTCTTGCATGGTGATTTAGATGTGGAAATTTACATGCAGCAGCTAGAAGGGTTTGTTGAGAAAGGCAAGGAAGATTGGGTATGCCAGTTGTTAAAGAGTCTTTATGGCTTAAAACAATCACCGAGGGCATGGTACCATAAATTCCACAAGTTTATGCTTTCTTAAGGCTACAAATGTAGTGAGTTTGATCACTGTCTATATACAAAGAAGGCTAAGGATGGCAGTTGGCTGATCCTTATTTTGTATGTGGATGACATGTTGATTGCTGGCAAGCACTTGGAAGAAATTTCAGCTTTGAAGTCAAAGATGGCAAAATCGTTTGACATGAAAGACATGGGTGAGGCAAGTCATATACTTGGTATGCGCATTGAGAGAGACAGATCAAAGAAGTTGATTTGGTTATCTCAAACAGAGTATATTGACAAGGTTTTGCAACGTTTCAATATGGAGAAGGGAAAGGCACTGAGTGCTCCATTGCCACCATATGTGAAACTTATCAAACAAGATTGTCCTGTGTCTGAGGAAGAACAGGCTGAAATGGATAAGATTCCATATGCGTCTGCAGTGGGTAGTTTGATGTATGCAATGATGGCTACTCGCCCAGACATTGCATTTGAAGTGGGAGTAGTGAGTCGATACATGTCAAACCCAGGCAAGAAACATTGGGAGGCAGTGAAAGGAATATTGAGATACTTGAAAGCTACAAAGAGTATGCGTATATGCTATGGGAGTCAGGAGCTAAGTGTAAAGGGTTTTACAGACTCAGATTATGCAGGTGACTTAGACAACCGAAGGTCTACGTCAGGGTATGTCTTTACATTGGCTGGTGGAGCAGTATCATGGCGTTCTAGATTACAAGATTGTGTTACTCAGTCTACTACAGAGGCTGAATATGTTGCAGCATCAGAGGCATGCAAAGAATCAATTTGGCTTAATCGACTAGTAACAGATTTGAGAATCAAAGAAGAGATGCCTGTGTTATATTGTGATAGTCAAAGTGCTATACAATTGGCTCGCAATCCAGTTTATCACTCAAAGACAAAGCATGTGGATGTGAAGTATCATTTCATCAAAGAAATGCTCGAGGATAAGCAACTTCAGCTTGTCAAAGTTCACACCACAGAAAGTCCTGCTGATCTACTTACAAAAGGACTTCCCTCAGAGAGCTTTGCGCATTTTCGCAAGCAGATAGGTGTAGGGTAGTACATCACTTCTCTACATCTCTTGTATATTAGCTTGTATAGTAGCTTCTCTCACACTTAAAGTACCACATTGGACTTTAAGTGGGAGGTTGTTGGGGTATAAAGCCCAATGTGGTCGCCCAGGTAAGTGGGTGGGCCGCCAGGTATGTACACATATTCTTTTGTAAAAACCTAATAAGAACTCACTATGCTCTACACATTACAGTAGAGCGAGTTCACCATATCGTCATGCTCTTCTTCTCGCACTCTCTCTCGCGTCGCACTTCCGCTCGTACTCCTTCAAGAAGCTCTCGTAGATGAGAGTCTATCTTCCACAAAACTCATCGGAAGCTCTCAAAAACGAGAGTCTATCTTCCACTAACTATGTCTCTTCGGACATTATCATTCGTGCAGTCAACCCACAAAGGAAACATGCAAAACACATGCACACACGCTTGCTGTAATTTTTTGTACATAACCAGAAATTGTTACCTGAACGCGTTCCAATGCCGAAACGGAGGTCCTTTTCGCGACGGAAACGTTCCAAACTTTGTGTGTGTGTATAGTAGGTAGAGAGGAATAGTTTCCTACTAAAGCTTTGCTGAAATTCACCCTAATACAGGTGATTAGGGGCTGAAAACAAAGAATTTGCAGCAGCTAGTAGAGAGAGAAAAAGAGTTTTCTACTACTTTACGCGATGAAACTTCTCCCATAGCTGTCTATGACCATGAGAGGCCTTGTTCTAGGTGATGGGTGCACAGAGGCTCCACATACACCACAAGGTGCTGCTCTCAAGCTTCAATGGAGAGCTTCACTGCGTAGAGGACGTTCAACTTAGGGGGGGTAATGCACTGCCAACCTAGCAAGAGGGGGAGGGACTGCTCTCTTATAGCCTCCCAGAAGAGGGGGCGCTAGCATGAAGAGAGAGAGAGAGAGAGAGAGAGAGAGAGAGAGAGAGAGAGAGAGAGAGAGAGAGAGAGAGAGAGATTGCATGGGGAAAGTGTGCCAAGTGGCACACTTACTTTAAAATTTAAAAACCATTCAACTTTTGACTTTAAAAATCCTATGCTAGTTAATGAAATGTGCAATTAAGTGCACAACTGCACACATAGATGCAACAAATGAAAACTTTATCTACTCCCTAGCGCATTGCCGTACCAGCAATGCTCTAGCATTACCTGCTCGCACTTGTCCGGCCATTTGGTCCAGTGCAAAATCACTTAAAAAATACTTTTAACTAAATTATCTTAAGGCCGTAAAATAATCAAGACTTATGGTTAATAGTCTAAGGACCCCATCTCATTCCTGTGCTTGCACTAGCGCGCGTAATTTTTTGAGCCTGAAATCTGAGGCTACTATCTACCCCTTCATTGAAGTCCCGATTTCCCAATCGCTAGGGCTTTAGGGTATTTTCTGCTAGGGTCTCCCTGAGGTGCACTGGCCCAAACTTGGGAGCACCTCAGGCCCCAGAACTTCTAAATCTATTCTGATGTGCACACAACTAATTACATAATTCTTTTCTCGTAAATAAATTAATTATTTACAAAGTCTGACATAGTTACACTGATTATGTAATGGATGTAACCATTCAAATCCATTGTACTAGAGAGATAAGGCACAATCGTGTCCACTATCCGGGGTGACAGTCAAAAAATTC
The DNA here is from genome assembly GCF_014529385.1 of Adiantum capillus-veneris. Taxonomy (NCBI): domain Eukaryota; kingdom Viridiplantae; phylum Streptophyta; class Polypodiopsida; order Polypodiales; family Pteridaceae; genus Adiantum; species Adiantum capillus-veneris. The sequence goes on along the minus strand of NC_140948.1, from coordinate 115,092,871 downwards.
CACATATCATGTGCGTTTAAGAGACTATAATACCTCGGTATACATGATATACTTACACTATGGGTGTCTTTTAAAAAATCCTCATCTCCTTAAGAGACTATAATACCTCGGTATACATGATATACTTACACTATGGGTGTCTTTTAAAAAATCCTCATCTCCCTCTGCTGTACACATGGAGTAATCATTTTTTGGTCATGTATAATCCCTTCTGGTTAACCCACATGATAGGGTACACATTTGAAAAGTCATCGCCCCTGAGGTCCACTAAAGCTTTGTGAGGCTCTTGAGAGTGTGCCATTCCTCCTTCATTACAATGAAGAAGAGAATCCATTATCTGAGGTGTGATTATGGCGCAAAATGCAAAAGAATAGCTTACACTGATCCAAAGCAAGGAGGTGCATCTCAAGCAATGGGACAAACAAACTCCCATGTGGCTGTTGTCCTTCATAACCTTAGGTGCATAGCTCACATGGAAGTTTGTTTGTCCCATTGATTGAGATGCACCTCGTTGCTTTGGCTCAAGGTAAGATGTTCTTTTGGATCTTGTCCCATAATGCCCCCTCCATATAAATAGATTTCCATGATAGGGGTTCTTTGATTGCCAACCATTGTTTGCTTACATGCTTTACATTTACTTTCAAATTTCTATCACTTCTGATTTGGTATTGTACCCCACCTTGATAGTAACTCGGCTTTGTGATTTTGCAAATAATCGTGTGACTCTTGAATGAGAAATCTAGTTTTCCGATATCCCATTCGAGGATACATGAAGGGAACTTAGAGTCAATAATCAGAAACATATCATGTGTAATAGGAAGGCTATAAATGAATCCCCTAACTATGGGCAACTATGCGATGTAATAACCTTTGGGTGTGGCGGGCCGCCTATCTTCAATGAAAACATCTCAATTGTAATTCTTGATGCATGCTTGAACAATTTATGGCTATACCATACGTTACCATGTATCTATATCTTTGGGTGGCATGACTAACAAGGGGACATGGAATAAAAGACATGGCATGAAAAACCTTTTTACTCCCTTGAAGGGAGGGGGGGGGGGGGGGGGGGGGAGCAAGTCCCCCCCCCACCCCCCAAAACAACCCACCCACCGTCCCGTCCCCCCCCCCCCCCCGCCCCCCCCCCCCCCCCCCAAACCCACCCACCCACCCACCCAAAAGGGCTTGCAGGGCTATGATTTCTTTTTCTAGAGTAATGCATTTTCCTTTTTCATGCATTAGAATCCCATTTCCTTGGCTACATTGATTGCATACCCTTGATTGAAGTTACTTTTTTGGTGGTTGACATGAATATTTTAGCTACATTTGGTGCCCTATTTTAAAATTTCTTATCACTTTATTAAGCATTACCAAATTAAAAAGTTTGTAAATTCTCATCCTTATGCCTAGAATGAGGCTTCTTATCAATGAATTGGAGTAATATAGAATAAGGATTTTAAAGACGGCTTAGTTGACAAGTTTGCATATAAGATTTGTAACCACTTAACACGTGGAACCATACTATACTCTGGTCCAAAAGTGTAATAATCATAGCACGTGTGTTCAAAATAAGGGTTCTTTTATATGCCAAAAATGTTAAATTTCCACAAATGTTACAAAAAGGGTTCTTTTATTGCATTTTGGAAAAAAAAAAGTAAGTTTTTAAGGAAAAGGATTGTTTTATTACCTCATGACATGTAAATATAGAGGATTTTTTAATGCCCTTCAAATGCCCATGATATAGGTGAGCTCATAAGTGAACCCCCCCCCCCCCCCCCCCCCCCCCCCCAAATACACAGACACACACACACAAAGGGTAGAGAGATCAGAGAAGAGGAGGGAGATTTTGTTGTAGGAGTAATCCCAAGAGACCTCAAGAGATGTATCCAACAAGTCTTGAACTCCAAACCTGTCACTTGAGAGGGAACTGGGATGAAAGAGAGAGAGAGAGAGAGAGACAAAGAGAGAGAGAGAGAGAGTAAAGAACATAAGGTCTTCATACATGTTCTCTGGTGCTATCGTGTAAACGGATTGAAACTTTCTCGATATACACCCTCCCTTTTGTCAAAAGGGAGTGCCCATATAACTGAAATGTCCTTTTTTTATTTATAGCAGTGAATAGTCTAACCACATGTTTTGCTAGGTCTTATATGAAAGTTAAGCTTAAAGCAAGCATATCCTTGACCATGGTTGCTCTAAAATAAAGCTTGAATGATGCAAGTGCCTTGCACAAAACCATTGGAATGGTGAGGAATGTCAAGTTTGTTCCATGACAAACTCTTACCCAACACTTGGCACACAAATAACTCAATGGATGATGAGACTCCACTCGCCCCACCCACTAAAATTCCTCTCTTGCTTGACGTGGCACAATGCGTCGTAATTAGTTGCGTGGGAACATCACCTATATCCTCCCACCCATCATTGTTGACTCCCATTTTGAGTAACTTGACGCCTAAGAGGGCATACACACGATCATCGTGAACTACTAGTGAATTCGGCGTGGCCCTTGGCACACACAACCTCTCATCACACTTACATCGACCTGATCTAATGTCAAAGCTCTCGATAGTGCGTGTGAACTGCCCTTGGGCTTCAGTTGAGTAGCCTCCAAAAACAAGCACCTTGTTGGGGGAGGGGGGGGGTTCCCACAACCATGCATTCATCACGCTCCTCGCACATGTTGGCGACCTCTTCCCACCGGTCATGCTTTAGGTCGTAGACCTCGACAGTGTGAAGGGCGCATTTGGAGTTGTCATGACCACCTGCCACTAGGATCTTTTTCTGCGATTGCAAGCTAGCACAAGCAAAGAAGGAACGTGGGGTCGTCATATGAGCGCCACGCCGCCAAGTGGCACTGGCAAAGCTATAGATGTGGACGTCGCGCATGACCGCGCATGTGAACGGGTCCCAGCCACCCAAGAGCACAAGGTTGGCACCAATGGGGGCGCATCGGCAGAATAGGGGCAGACCATGCGGGAGGCCAGGGATGGGAGGAAGCCATTCCCACGCGCCCAACCCAGCATTGTAGACAGTCACGCCATACAAGGGGCCCTTCCTGCGCTCCCGCTCCAAACCAGCGGGGCCGGCCTCCGGCAGAGCCTGGATGAAGCAGGCGTAGCTATCTGTGTCGCTGTTGCCTTACCGTGTAGAAGTTGGGGCTGTCTACCAGAGCTTTCCATCGCCCGCAAACCTGCTTAAGGGTAGAATGGCTTTGGAGGGGCACGCGCAGAAGGCAGTCAAGGGCTAGCTCATCAGGCAAGCAAGGCATGAGATCGCCCATTAGTACAGTTTCACTGGAAGCGAGCGATTGAAGTCTCTCTCTCTCTCTCTCTCTCATTCTCACCATTCATACAGTCGTCTGAAATTTGGTAGACATGGGTGACTTTATATTCGTGGGTCTTTCTCTTTCTCTTCCAAAATTAGTCGGACCTACTGGGTAGCACTGAGGTTTATTCGTTACTTCTCAAGATTCCTCGCACATCAAGCTTCTTAGGCTTCCTTTCGAGTTGAGAGGCTACCCTTCCCCTTTCAAAAAGGAACATTAGACTCGAACTCGACCCGTTCACACTTGGACCCCATAGCCAGTCCAACTAACACCCGTTGGTGCTGCAGGAACGCAGTCTGTACAATAAAAAAATAATAACCCTGTCAAAACTTTCGAAAGCCTTCGCCTTCAGCTTGGTGCCGCCTTCTCCCACTATCGCTTTCCTGCGAGACAATTTGCTACCCGTCGATCGTCAGCTGTCTGCGAGCCTCCGTTATTTGCAGCATCCCTTCCATTCCTTCGCGTTCGCCAGAGGATCTTTCTCGATTCTCTCTAATAAACCCATTAAAAGAGATTGGGTACTCCCTACTCTCTTTAGTCAAAATCAATTCTCATCTTTGGCCGTTCGAGCCTAGAAGCCGTGTTGGCAAAGGCAATCCCCATTTCACTTCAAACTTTAAAGTTCATTATGACAGGCCAGCTCTCAATGGCTCAATCCCTTTATAGATTGAAAGCCACACACTATCATCATTTGTGTAGGGTCACCAGTGTTTGGGAAAAGTGTGCCTCAGCTTAGCCTTGAGCCGGTTGCAAAATCAAAGTAACCGGTTGAGGGAGGGCAAGAAGGAGAAAATTTCGCTTAAAATACATGGAAAACAGTGTAATTATACAAAAGTACTGGCTTGGACATACAAACAATAAGAATTTATGCATATACTATTTTTCAAAAAAAGGTTGTCGACTTGCTTTAGGCTTCAAAAACATATATGCTGTCAAATTTAAAAGTCAATTTAGTGGCTTTTTATTATTTTTAAAAAATTGTTATTTTTTTATTTTGCATTTTTTTGGGATAAACGATATACTACAATGTTCCTCTATATGCTAGGACCTCATTGATATCCTATGTTTACGATTTCATGAAAAATAGATAGTTTTAAAGCCATCTTTTTGGAATGAGGTGCCAAGCCACTATTGTGACTCAAGCCACTTAAGTAGCTCAAACACAAACCTAGAGTTAAGCCTATTTGTAAAATCCATACTATTATTTTTTATTTTGGCAATGAGTCTCTTTACTTTATTACTTTTATTTTACTTAATTCCTTTTCAGTTTATTTTGCTTTAGCATAACAATGTGAGCTTTTCACCTTGTTGTTCAACTAGAGCGCTTCGATCTTGTTGTTTAAGCAAAGCTCTTCATAACATATAAAACATTTATGATTATGTGTGTATAATGGACAATACAATCTATATTATATATAATACAGCTTAAAATTTTCTAGGAAGGAGAGAGCATCCACATGTCACAGTGTGGTTCTTTTGGTTTGAAATGCAAAAGTGAAGGGTAAGTGGTAAGTACTAATAACTCCGATGGTAGAAAATGAAAAGACATAGTTTTGACTTACGAGTTATGTCAAAAAGTCAAAAACCTTGTACTTCATCTATATCTATATTATTTATAGACCTTGGCAAAGCCATGGAGTTTCACTCCATGCCAATGTTTGGGCAAAGTCAATTTTACAAACATACAAAATTTTCTTTAGGGTAGATTCAAAGAGGAAATTTTCCAAAATAATGGTATCTTTTACAATGCATCTCTATTTTCTTAAATTTTTCAAGCGGATTTTTTTCTTTTCCCCCTCCTTTCAACCAAATGTTTTGAGTTTTCAGCTTGCTCAAGGCGAATCTAAGACACACTTTTCTTGAACATTGACTCCAACCTTCAAATTTGAAGGGTGACTACTTCTATTTTTGTAAAAGGTTGCTCTACTTTGCATTTTGAAGTCCATAAAGAACACCGAGCACTACATGGCATGTGCATGCTCAAATGGGATCAAGGGTGGAGGTGATGGATCACGACATGCATGCATTGTAGACCATGCGATTGACATACGAATCTCGCACTTCGCACCTCCATGTATAATTAATTGTCCTTCTAGCCCCGAGAATGTGTACATTGCACATTGTAGCTTTGTGCAAAGCGACATAATTGAATGGTCTCAGAGTTGAATTGGCATGTGTGTGTGTGTGTGTGAGAGAGAGAGAGAGAGAGAGAGAGAGAGAGAGAGAGAGAGAGAGAGGATTCGAATAGGACCTACCAAAAACTAGTTTTTTAATCGAGAAAATCTTTTTTTTAAAATTGCACAACAAAAATCTTTTGAATTTCAAGTTGAAATTTAAATAATTGAGGATATTTACACCAACTTACAAAATTTTGCCGATTTTCGTCAAGGCAAGCTTGAAATCTAGCAAAAAATGTACAATTTTAGCCCCAAAATGGAAGAGCATAATAGACATAGAAAAGTTGAATGCCGAATATATTCACTATCACTCTCTCATCACCTCAAGGATATGCTATGCAAAGAAAGGATGGGCACACCTATTGAAATCTGTTACAACCTCCCATGGGGCACAAATGTGTGTGCATCTGCGTGTGTGTGTGTGTGTGTGTGTGTGTGTGTGTGTGTGTGTGTGTGTGTGTGTGTGTGTGTGAGAGAGAGAGAGAGAGAGAGAGAGAGAGAGAGAGAGAGAGAGAGATGAGCCCTGGAGGCATCCATGTGTCATTTAAAGTGTGACTCTACTTTTCCTATTGAAGGCCATATTAAAGAAAATCTAGCCCTCAAATATGATGGGTGACTCTACTTTGATATTCATTTCAAAGAGCTTATATATATATATATATATATATATATGTATATATATATATATATATGTATATATATATATATATATATATATATATATAGAGAGAGAGAGAGAGAGAGAGAGAGAGAGAGAGGTTTTAATGCCAAAGGAACACATCAAGAGACCTCAATTTCTTGAACTTAAGACATGGTACTTAAGAGGGAATTGTGATAACCAATCGTTTCCTATGCTTATTATCTAAGAGAGATCCCAAACATCTAGCCAACAAGTCTAGAACTCAAAACTTTGTGTGTGTGTGTGAATGTGCAGATGTGTATGTATGAGAGAGAGAGAGAGAGAGAGAGAGAGAGAGAGAGAATTTTCATCTTTGTGGAGTGATTATAGGGACTACAATCCACTCTCTTGACTTGTGCATTCACACACACACACACACACACACACACACACACACATACATAAATTATTGCATCTCCCTATGAGCCTACATTTGTCCATAGATAGATGAAGATTGATGGAGGGAGATAGAAAAGGTAACCGACAACTTGAACGCCTATGTGTGTGTGTGTGTGTGTGTGTGTGTGAGAGAGAGAGAGAGAGAGAGAGAGAGAGAGAGAGAGAGAGAGAGAGAGAGAGAAGTTTTGATGTCATAGAAACACATAAAGAGATCTCAAAGGTCTATTTGACAAGTCTTGAACTTAAGACTTGGTATTTAAGAGAGAACTGTGATAACCACTCTGCCACAAAGGTTACTATAGTTTCCTTTTCTTGTGATAACCAATCTGCCACAAAAGTTACTATAGTTTCCTTTTCTTATTCACTGAGAGAGATCCCAAAGATCTACCCAACAACTATTAAACTCAAAATTGTGTATGTGTGTGTGTGTGTGTGTGTGTGTGTGTGAGAGAGAGAGAGAGAGAGAGAGCGGGGGCGGCGACAAGGGGGCGAGGAGACAGGGGAGAAGAAAATAATTTTTATTGTCATAAGAGCAATTCAAACAAATATCAAAGGTCTACTCTACGAGTCTTGATCTCAAGATCTAATAAGAAAGTGAGTGGGAATTGCAATCTTCTTGAAGTGATTACAAGGAATAAAGTACACCCCCCTCGCTTGTGTGCATGCGCATGCGTGCACACACACACACACCCCCCTTCACTTTTGCATTTCAAACCAAAAGTTTGAAATGCAAAAGTGAAGGGTAAGTGGTAAGTACTAATAACTGTGATGGTAGAAAATGAAAAGACATAGTTTTGACTTATGAGTTGTAACATTTAATGGCCTAATAACTTATGTGTAGCGGAAATTAGCATGAACATAGTGGGCATTTCATTAGAATAGATTACTAATGAGAATTACAAGAGTGCTTGGGTGGAGAGAGCAACAAAAAAACATAACACCTAGTTAGATAGCATCAACAATACTTTCAAAAGAGAGAGAAATTAAGCTATTGACAACAGTTGAGGACCGGATTTTCATGGAGCCGGTCCCCCCTCCAAAAGGCTTTGTATTATGGTTTCTCCCATCAAGAGAGACATTGTACAATACAATTCTTTGTGTTCCTTCAAGACTAGCTAGTGCGCCATTTCTTCGGTTAAGCCCGCACAAAATTGTTGCTTTTGCTCTCCAAAATCCAACTTTTTGAAGACAGTGGCTTTGAGTTGTAAGTCCCAAAACTTGTCTACATATTTGTGGATGGATTCATTGGGAGAGAGCTTTAAACTTCGCCATTTGGTGAGTACTTTGTCTTTGGCATCGGTGGCCAAAAACTACTTCATAATGGAAGCACTTAAAGCTTTCCATGTTCGTGGAGCTTCACTGTTGGCTCGTAGGCTAGACCACCATTGTCTGGCAGACTTTTGAAAGTGCATAGCTACATGGTGTAGCTTAGAGGACTCCGTGAAGCCCTCATCTCCAAACGCTGCATCGAATTGTTGGATAAAGGCAAAGACTTTGTCCGTAGCACCAAAGGTACCATCATAGGTAAGGAAAGATGCTCTTCCCTCCCTCTTTGAATTTCTTCAGCTTGGACGACCTCTTCCATGCGGCATAGGATTTCCTATGGCCTCTTCTTTTTGATGGTTCAAAGGTTGCACCATCACTTTCTTCAGAAGGTGAAGAATTTGAAGAAGGTGGAGAAGAGGGTGACCTCTTTCTCACCTTTTTCTTGTCTTGATCTTTGTCGTCTTCACCATAGCTTTCATAAGAGGAAGAGGATGAAGAAGATGGAGAAGAGGGTGTCCTCTTTCTCGCCTTTTTCTTCTCTTGCTTTTTATCATTCCTCTTTGAATTGTGGTGGGGAGAAGAATATGATGGTCTTCTCCGCTTTGGTGGTGATGGAGAGCGTTTAGCCCGCCGTCTTCGTGGAGCCATCTCCGCCGAGGTGGCGGGAGACTCGCTTCTTTCTCGTTCCTTCGGTGGAGGCCCTTGAGTTCTCCTTTGGGAAGGAGATGCATCATCAAGAAGTAAATTCTTGAGCCCTTCATATGGATTCTCTTCTTCTTCCCGAATCGGAGAGAGGCCTCTTTTGGTAGTCTCACAAGGAGGCTTCCTAGGTGTTCTCTCGTCATGGTGATGAGCTTGGAGAATCCCGTGAGCACGGAGCTGCCGTTGCACTTCACTTTGGAGAGATGGATTGCCCATGGCTTGTTGAAGACTAGAAACAAGATAGTTAACAAGCATTGAAGCATTATTAGTAGCTTGCTCATGAGCAAAATCAAAGTTATCAACATTAATTTCACTCTCTTTACTATTGTCAGCCATTCTAACAACTTTTAGGTGTAAACTTTTTAGGTGTACTTTGGCACTTCAAGCCCTAGTTGCTACTCCTCTTTACCCCTTTAGAAAAAGCACTCAAGCTACTGTACCCGCGGCTCGAATACCATTAATTGCAAGGAATAGAAGAGAGGGTCTTTCGACACCAAAACAACACCGGCTCCTGTAAGGCTTCTAATAGCTCAATAGTGGTTAAGCCGTAGGCAAGTCCCGTAGAACTCCACTATTAGGACCATAGCTCTCGATGGTGATGCCCCGTTAGCTGCACGAAGGCAGGCGCACTGCAAGGCTACAAAATCCCTATTCTACTTACTCACATGCAATTAATAATACCAACCATTTGTAGCTAGCTTGAGGACCTCCCTTCTTGAGCAAGAAAAGAGAAACCTTGAGCTCTGATACCAATGTAACATTTAATGGCCTAATAACTTATGTGTAGCAGAAATTAGCATGAACATAGTGGGCATTTCATTAGAATAGATTACTAATGAGAATTACAAGAGTGCTTGGGTGGAGAGAGCAACAAAAAACATAACACCTAGTTAGATAGCATCAACAATACTTTCAAAAGAGAGAGAAATTAAGCTATTGACAACAGTTGAGGACCGGATTTTCATGGAGCCGGTCCCTCCTCCAAAAGGCTTTGTATTATGGTTTCTCCCATCAAGAGAGACATTGTACAATACAATTCTTTGTGTTCCTTCAAGACTAGCTAGTGCAATGAAGATGGAAACTTCATGCACTAAGCAAAAAACTTAACAAACACAACTTGAATTATCCCCGTTCTCAGACCCAAGACCTCACACACCTTCAAAGATGGTGAGAGCTAGCAGGGTATGAGAGTAGATTGAGAGGAAGAAGGAGTATCTTACGAGAAAGATGTACATCTCCTCACATAATCACTCATATTAGCATAGCTTAGCTTAGTAATTAGCTTGGTAGAGAAGATGAGCATGCATTGAAGCTTGGCTCTTGGTTGGATTTGCATCCACATGCCAAGAGAGTGTTGATGTAGGCTTCTATCTCACAAGCTTGGAGTAGGTGATGAGCTCTCCATTAAAGCTTGGGAGGAGATAGAGTATTCTTTCTTCACACATGAGCTTGTGTGAGTGTGTGTGTGATAATCCAGGCAAAAATCAGCCCCCTCTCTCTCTTGGGCGAGCCCTTCCTGCTAAATTGGTCTAGCTTTTGCCTCATTGGACCTCCCCAAGTCAAGCCAATGGGTGTTAAGCAGCATAAGTGATAGTCTTCTGACATGTGTCCCCCTTTCCCCTTTTGTGAGAGCTTTAGGTAATTAAATAATTAAACTAAACTCTCATTGGACCCCTTTGCCTCCTGGCCAATAGGAATCAGGCAAGCCATTGGGATTCTGAATGCTCATTGGACCCCTTGGGAGACTGCCCAATAGTCTTCTAGGAGACTTAATTCTCATTGGTTTCTTTTATTAAATGTTTTTAAATTAATTAAACTAGATTTACTCTAGCTTAATTCTCATTGGTCCACTTCAAGGGTCTTCCAATAGGAATTGGGCACACCTTGTGGGCATCTGGCCTAGGGAGCTGACATGTGTCCCTAATTCCCTTTGTGTAAAGGGAGCCTGTGTGTGTGTGTGTGTGTGGCTTTCTCTCTCATCCCCTACTAAATGGGGTCGCCCCCTCCTTTGTAGGCTTTGAAGAAGACTTTTGTACACACACTAAGCATCCAATTTTCCCTAGGGTTGACCTTTTGGACACAACCTTTGAATTTTGGAACCTTAGCATTTTGGAAGTCTTAATGGGCTGAACCTTAGGGTCTTTTTAGCCCATTGTTGCACATGGCTCTTTTGCAGATGGCCCCCCCTTTGGATCCCTATTTTCCCTCCTTTGGATCCCTACTGTGGCCGGTCTGCTAGCTTAACCAATATTCTAGCTTTTTCTCCCCTGGCACTTCCCCACATTAAATGATCAGTTTAATATGAGAAAATCATTTAAGAGAATTAGATATTGATTATTATGACATGGGTTATGTCAAAAATTCAAAAACCTTAGTACTTCATCTATATCTATATTATTTATAGACCTTGTCAAAGCCATGGAGTTTCACTCCAGGCCAATGTTTGGGCAAAGTCAATTTTACAAACATACAAAATTTTCTTTAGAGTAGATTCAAAGAGAAAATTTTCCAAAATAATGGTATCTTTTACACTGCACCTCTATTTTCTTAAATTTTTCAAGCGGATTTTTTTTCTTTTTCCCCTTCTTTCAACCAATTGTTTTGAGTTTTCAGCTTGCTCAAGGCGAATCTAAGACACACTTTCCTCGAACACTAACTCCAAATTCAAATTTGAAGGGTGACTACTTCTATTTTTGTAAAAGGTTGCTCTACTTTGCATTCTGAAGGCCATAAAGAACACTGAGCACTACATGGCATGTGCATGCTCAAATGGGATCAAGGGTGGAGGTGACGGATCATGACATGCATGCATTGTAGACCATGCGATTGACACACGAATCTCGCACTTGGCACCTCCATGTATAATTAATTCTCCTTCTAGCCTCGAGAATGTGTACATTGCGCATTGTAGCTTTGTGCAAAGGGACATAGTTGAATGGTCTCAGAGTTGAATTGGCATGTGTGTGTGTGTGTGTGTGTGTGTGTGTGTGTGTGAGAGAGAGAGAGAGAGAGAGAGAGAGAGAGAGAGGATTCGAATAGGACCCACCAAAAACTATTTTTTTAATCGAGAAAATCTTTTTAAAAAATTGCACAATAATATCTTTTGAATTTCAAGTTGAAATTTAAATAATTGAGGATATTTACACCAACTTACAAAATTTTGCCGACTTTCTTCAAGGCAAGCTTGAAATCTAGCCAAAAATGTACAATTTTAGCCCCAAAATGAAAGAGCATAATAGACATAGAAAACTTGAATGCCGAATATATCCACTATCATTCTCTCATCACCTCAAGGATATGCTATGCAAAGAAAGGATGGGCACACCTATTGAAATCTGTTACAACCTCCCATGGGGCACAAATGTGTGTGCATGTGCATGTGTGTGTGTGTGTGTGTGTGTGTGTGTGTGTGTGTGTGTGTGTGAGAGAGAGAGAGAGAGAGAGAGAGAGAGAGAGAGAGAGATGAGCCCTGGAGGCATCCATGTGTCATTTAAAGTATGAATCTACTTTTTCTATTGAAGGCCATAAAGAAAATCCAGCCCTCAAATCTGATGGGTGACTCTACTTTGATATTCATTTCAAAGAGCTTAAATAAACCTGACCGCTCGACGCTTCTATGCATCATGCAATATATATATATATATATATATATATATATATATATATATATATATATATATATATATATATATATATATATATATATATATATATATATATATATATAGATAGATAGAGAGAGAGAGAGAGAGAGAGAGAGAGGTTTTAATGCCAAAGGAACACATCAAGAGACCTCAATTTCTTGAACTTAAGACATGGTACTTAAGAGGGAATTGTGATAACCAATCGTTTCCTCTACTTATTATCTAAGAGAGATCCCAAACATCTAGCCAACAAGTCTACAACTCAAAACTTTGTGTGTGTGTATGTGTGTGTGTGTATGAATGTGCATATGTGTGTGTATGAGAGAGAGAGAGAGAGAGAGAGAGAGAGATATAATTTTCATCTTTGTGGAGTGATTATAGGGACTACAATCCATACTCCTGACTTGTGCATTCACACACACACACACACACACACACACACACACACACACACATAAATTATTGCATCTCCCTATGAGCCTACATTTGTCCATAGGGAGATGAAGATTGATGGAGGGAGATAGAAAAGGTAACCGAAAACTTGAACGCCTATGTGTGTGTGTGTGTGTGTGTGTGAGAAGAGAGAGAGAGAGAGAGAGAGAGAGAGAGAGAGAGAGAGAGAGAGAGATGAAGGAGTACAAGCGGAAGTGCGACGCGAGAGAGAGTGCGAGAAGAAGAGCACAACGATATGGTGAACTCGCTCTACTGTAATGTGTAGAGCATAGTGAGTTCTTATTAGGTTTTTACAGAAGAATATGTGTACATACCTGGCGGCCCGCCCACTTACCTGGGCGACCACATTGGGCTTTATACCCCAACAACCTCCCACTTAAAGTCCAATGTGGTACTTTAAGTGTGAGAGAAGCTACTATACAAGCTAATATACAAGATATGTAGAGAAGTGATGTACTACCCTACACCTAACTACTTGCGAAAATGGTCAAAGCTCTCTGAGGGAAGTCCTTTTGTAAGTAGATCAACAGGATTTTCTGTGGTGTGAACTTTGACAAGCTGAAGTTGCTTATCCTCGAGCATTTCCCTGATGAAATGATACTTCACATCCACATGCTTTGTCTTTGAGTGATAAACTGGATTGCGAGCGAATTGTATAGCACTTTGACTATCACAATATAACACAGGCATCTTTTCTTTGATTCCCAAATATGTTACTAGTCGATTAAGCCAAATTCATTCTTTGCATGCCTCTGATGCTGCAACATATTCAGCCTCTGTAGTAGACTGAGTAACACAATCTTGTAATCTAGAACGCCATGATACTGCTCCACTAGCCAATGTAAAGACATACCCTGACGTAGACCTTCGGTTGTCTAAGTCATTTGCATAATCTGAGTCTGTAAAACCCTTTACACTTAGCTCCTAACTCCCATAGCATATACGCATACTCTTTGTAGCTTTCAGGTATCTCAATATTCCTTTCACTGCCTCCCAATGTTTCTTGCCTGGGTTTGACATGTATCGACTTACTACTCCCACTGCAAATGCAATGTCTGGGAGAGTAGCAATCATTGCATACATCAAACTACCCACTGCAGAAGCATATGGAATCTTATCCATTTCAGCCTGTTCTTCCTCAGACAAAGGACAATCTTGTTTGCTAAGTTTCACATATGGTGGCAATGGAACACTCAATGCCTTTCCCTTCTCCATATTGAAACGTTGCAAAACCTTGTCAATATACTCTGTTTGAGATAACCAAATCAACTTCTTTGATCTGTCTCTCTCAATGCGCATACCAAGTATATGACTTGCCTCACCCATGTCTTTCATGTCAAACGATTTTGCCATCTTTGACTTCAAAGCTGAAATTTCTTCCAAGTGCTTGCCAGCAATCAACATGTCATCCACATACAAAATAAGGATCAACCAACTGCCATCCTTAGCCTTCTTTTTATATAGACAGTGATCGAACTCACTACGTTTGTAGCCTTGAGAAAGCATAAACTTGTGGAACTTATGGTACCATGCCCTCGGTGATTGTTTTAAGCCATAAAGACTCTTTAACAACTGGCATACCCAATCTTCCTTGCCTTTCTCAACAAACCCTTCTGGCTGCTGCATGTAAATTTCCATATCTAAATCACCATGCAAGAACGCTGTCTTGACATCCATTTGGTGCAACACCAAATCTAATATGGCAACCAATGCAAGAAAGCATCTCAATGTAGTCATCTTGACCACCGGAGAGAAGACTTCATCAAAGTCAATGCCTTGTTCTTGCTTAAAGCCCTTGGCAACAAGCCTTGCTTTGTACTTTGGCTGACTATCATGAGTGGTGATCTTATACCTGTAAACCCATTTACAAGGTAGAGCCTTTTTGCCCTGTGGTAATTTAACTAGCTTCCATGTCTGATTTTTATGCAGAGCTGTCATCTTTGACTGCATGGCCAATTGCCAATTCCCGGAGTCCTTCATTTGCACTGCTTCCTTGTAACATGAAGGCTCATTGCAATCAATCAACATGACATAGTTCATAGATGGAACAAACCTATCAGGAGGTCGCGTGATATGTCAAGATCTACGCACAATAGGTGGCTCAGGCTCAGCCACAACCTGTGGTTCCACTCTATCATGTCCTTGCTCCTCTTGAGCCCTGACATTTTGTCTTGCACGTGCAAGTCCATCTTCTTGGAAGACAACTCTTCTAATCTCCTCAACCCTCTCTGGTTTAGAATGATATTTGGATTCATTAAAGTGAACATCATTGCTACGGACAACCTTTCTGGATTCGGGATCCCAAAGTCTGTACCCCATCTCACCAGAATTACCATAGCCTAGAAAGATGCACTTTCTACTCTTTGTCTCAAGTTTGTTCCTAAATTCCTTTGGAACGTGAGTATATGCCTCAAAGCCAAAGACTCTGAGATGCTTGTATGAGGGCATTTTGCCTGACCATACCATCTTTGGCACTGAATCCTTCTGCAAAACCTTGATAGGAGATCTATTTACAAGATGAATAGCTGTTGATACAGCTTCGGTCCAAAACCCATTTGGCAGTTGTGCATTAGACAACATACTTCTGACCTTCTCTTGTATTGTCCTATTCATCCTCTCAGCAACACCATTTTGAGGAGGATTGTAAGGAGCAGTAAGTTCACGTTTTATACCTTTTGACTCACAAAAGTCATGAAAGGCCTTTGAAACATACTCTCCACCATTGTGAATGCGTAAGCATTTAAGCTTCTTGCCACTCTGATTCTCCACAAGTGTCACAAAAGTTTTGAAAACACTAAACGCTTCATCCTTGTGCTTGAGAAAGTAAACCCATACTTTCCTCGAGTAATCATCTATAAATGTCATAAAGTAAGAAGCTCCCCCTAGAGATAGGTTAGGCATAGGTCCACACAAATCACTATGAACAAGTGCCAACTGTGTATCTCTTCTACTGCTTCTATGCTTATGTGGCTGTTGTGTTTGCTTACCATACAGACAATGCTCACAGAATTCAAAATCATTAAATGAAAAGCCAGGCAAATAACCAGAACGAGACAAGATTTCCATTACCTTCTTGGACATATGTCCTAACCGGCTATGCCACAAAGAAACGTTCGGCTGCTCGGTTACATTGATTACATTTTTAGAGACATTTGATACATAAATCATGTAAAGTCCTCCAGACTTTACTCCATGTGCTAATGTCATCGAACCCTTGGATATTTTCCACATGTTTTGTCCAAAAGTGGTCACGTAGCCAGCATCATCAAGTAAACCTGTGCTAATCAAGCTCTTTGTAATTGCGGGAACATGTCTCACATTCTTCAGCGTGAAAGAAGAGCCATTCTGAAACTTCAATTGAACATCTCCAACACCTAAGATCTCACATGTCTGCCCATTGCCTAGCCGAACATGATCTTTAGTGGTCACATAAGAGGTAAACCACTCCTTGTTTGGAGACACATGAAGTGATGCCCCTGAGTCTATAATCCAGTCACTCAGCATTTCCATCAGATGTTTTAAGAAGAGCTGAGTCCATTGTATTCTTCAAGAAGTAGATGCCTCCTGACACTAGACTATCATCCTCTGCAACAGTGTTTGTCACATTTATTTCTTGAATCTTCACTGAGGACTTGTTCTTCTCACCATGGTCTTCAGCTTTCTCTTTGCCTTTTTCTGCTTTCCATTCTCTGCAGTCTCTTTTCATGTGACCCTTCTTGCCACAATGGTAGCATTCTATGTCACTCTTGCCTTTAGCACTACGGGACTTGCTACGAGACTGATTCCTCTTTCCACCTTTGTACTTTTCTTTGGTCCTTCCCCTGACAACTAAGTCTGTTCGTTTGCCTTTGTCCATTGTCTTTCTATTGGTTTCTTCAGTAAGCAGACTTCCTTCTACATCTGCTATGTTCAAACCATCTGGAGGTGCAGAATTACTCAAAGCTGTGCGAAAAGTGTCCTAACTTTTCGGCAATGTGATCAACAGGACATAGCTCTAATAGGTTCATCAAACTTGACACCTTGAGCTGACAACTGACTATAGATTGTGTTGAATTCATTCAGATGATTGGACATAGGTGTCCCTTCTTTCATCTTCAAGTCAACAAGCTTCTTAAGCCAATATACCTGTGAAGCTGCACTCTGCTTCTCATAAAGATCACTCAGCTTTAACCATGCTTGATAAGCCGACATCTTGTCTGCTACATTGAAGTAAACGCTTTCTGCCAAAGTCAGCATAATGGTAGAAAGTGCCAATTTATCCATTTCGCTCCATTCATCTTCGTCCATATCTTCTGGTTTTATCCCCTTGAGCTTTATAGGTTTTATCTGCTTCTTTTGTACCAACACGTGCCAAATATGCTTCTTCCACAATGGGAAATTGGTTCCATCCAGCTTCTTGATATTGTAAAGAGCAGTGTCCTGTGATCCAGCCATAGCTACGCTTCATAGTAGTTTACTTTCCTGGGAAAAATTCGGCAGAATTTCCCCTGTAAACTGACCTCTGAACCAATATCAACTTGTCAAATGAACCAAGAAAGCTTCAGATTCTACAGAAATTTTGGCAGAGTCTCCTTTGTAAAATGGCTCTGGTGTACTCAAAAACAGACCAAAAAACAGCTCAAAAACCACTATCTCTCTAACACTGTAAGTTGTGGGTAAACCTGTCCTGCACCTGTACTGTCTGTCACTGTCCTGTAAGCATAGACTGCGACAATGCCTCAACGGCAGTAAAGCAAAGATGCAATCCCAACTGTCTAACTCACACTCAATACATCCTAGCTGCCTATCTAAGGGTGCTTGAGGGATCACTCCAAGACCTGTATCACCGAAAGGATCTCAACATTCGAGAATCCCCCAGCTCAATAAAACCTCACTCGACCCTCAACAAAGGTTGCAGTAAATCTGACAGTACATAGACTTCCCACAAAGTCATACATCCACAAATTTCCCACTATATGCTGTAACTGCTGCGGCGGTTGTTTGCTGCGTGACTCACAGCCAGCAAACCCTCAACAGACATACATCATCTCTGACAATACATCCCATGTGACATCCCATGTGGAAGTACCTGCAATGTGAGGATGAAATCTGGAATATCAAGCAGCAAACACAAGCTACCTGATGAACTAGTGAATGTCGCCTACAGTATGTGTGTAGATGCGTCCGTGTCGTATGTGACACGTCGCCAAGAACTGTGAGCCGTCCTTCGACGTGTAGACAGCCACAAATCAACACTCTGGGAGTGTTGATATCCTCAGCACCTGCAGTCGTAGGCCAAAAAACCCCAAATTTGCAGAGTCAAATCTGCACCCGCTGAGACCACATAGTCGAAAATGGCATGCGCAGAACTTTGTCGAAGCCGAACGATGGCCGAGATGACCTCAGAATGAAATTTTGTGCACACCAAGCCCTTCGAGCTTCCCCACAAGATTTGGGGCCGTGTCTTTGCCTGTCAAATTTCACTCCAATCTGAGCTGGTGACTCTAGCCTCCTGCAATGCTGCCCCGAGCCTCGATCTGAGCTCTGATACCAGTTGAAGGAGTACGAGCAGAAGTGCGACGCGAGAGAGAGTGCGAGAAGAAGAGCACCACGATATGGTGAACTCGCTCTACTGTAATGTGTAGAGCATAGTGAGTTCTTATTAGGTTTTTACAAAAGAATATGTGTACATACCTGGCGGCCTGCCCACTTACCTGGGCAACGACATTGGGCTTTATACCCCAACAAGAGAGAGAGAGAGAGAGAGAGAGAGAGAGAGAGAGAGAGAGAGAGAGAGAGAGAGAGAGAGAGAGAGAGAAGTTTTGATGTCATAGAAACACATCAAGAGATCTCAAAGCTCTATTTGACAAGTCTTGAACTTAAGACCTGGTATTTAAGAGAGAACTGTGATAACCAATATGCCACACTCAAAGATTACTATAGTTTTGTTTTCTTATTCACTGAGAGAGATCCCAAAGATCTACCCGACAACTATTAAGCTCAAAACTCTGTGTGTGTGTGTGTGTGTGAGAGAGAGAGAGAGAGAGAGAGGGGGGGGGGGGGGGGGGACAGGGGGGGCGAGGAGACGGGGGAGAAGAAAATAATTTTTATTGTCATAAGAGCAATTCAAACAAATATCAAAGGTCTACTATACGAGTCTTGATCTCAAGATCTAATAAGAAAGAGAGTGGGAATTGCAATCTTCTTGAAGTGATTACAAGGAATAAAGTACACCCTCCTCGCTTGTGTGCATGCGCATGCACGCGCACACACCCCTACAAATATGTGTATGTGTGTGACCCTGAGGCCATGCTTTCTTAACAGCAACAATGCGCGGGTCACACACTAGTTTTGATTTAAACACAACCAAAAAGACATGTAAGTGGCAGTGTTTAAGAAAAATTACTTTCACAATTTAACTTCATTTTCTTAATTTTTTCAAGTGGATTTTTTCCCCTTCTTCCTATCCGTTCAACCAACTGTTTTGAATTTTCATCTGACTCAAAACTAAGCTCAGACACACTTTTCCCGAACACTGGTGAGTGGAAGCAATCATCCATACCTACTCCTCATAACTCTCATCCCCCTTTAACTTCAGCAAGCCTTGGTGACTCCTCACCTTGTTCTTTTTATTTTACTGTATCCTTTCTAATTTATAAGCTTGAATTGTTAGGGCGTGACCCATCATGCAATGTATCCTTTTAGATTTTTGAGTTTGAACTACTACCGTGTGACACGTCCTTTGAACAAGTAAGAGCAGTTGAGTCGACATTCTTGACATGAAGCTTTGTTGAGCACCTTTTGTGCTCACATGAATAGATCACACTCGGCTGCGAGCTTGGTCATATGCAGCTTGTGACCCACTCCTCGACCGGATTGGTAACCTACAGTTCACTTAGAGAGAGAAGATATTCATCTTGTCCAGTCCAATCATCTCAAAAGGTGCACCAATTGGTTTTCTACCCTTGTAAAAAATAGCAAGATCCACGATTATTACCTCGCACGTAGCAAAATTTGCGCGCGCGCGCACACACACACAACAACCACCTTGCTCATGTAACCCAGATCTGGGTAGTGAATGATCTGGGCCTTAAGTGGGTGACTGGGCAGTGAGCGGGATGATGTGTCCAAATTCTATAATGTCTTCCAAAGAAATGCCAAGCATGACATTATTGCCCAACATTCCTAGAGTCTTATCTCATTAAATGTGTTTACCCATGACAAGCTCTGCATAATCCAATGTGCCTTCAAATGTCATTACATATGAAGAGAACCCCTAGCCAAAATTAGCACGATGCTTCTTGTCTTATATCTATTGGCCATGCCCTATAGTCAATGCATTGCAATCGATGACGTTCTCAGCATGAAACTCTTGAACACTTCTTATGTATTCATAAATAGACCACACTAATGATGATTTTGGCTTCCTATGTCAACTTCTTGCATAACCCCTCATGCCCTTAGGATGCAAGCACATTAATTTCATGTGTAGAGAAACTCTCACTCTACATTCCCAAAAAGCAATAAGTGCTTCTTGGCCTTCTCTACTTGGACATGCAAGCAATGCACATTAAGAGACAGCATTGTGACATAAAGCTCATGAGGCATATTTTGTACTTCCATAAACAGACCATACTTGACAACCATTTTCTTGGCCATGTTTTTTAAGGGAAATATAGTCAGACAACCAAGATTTATGCCAAAATACAAGGTATTAGCAAGGATTTATAATTTTGGAAATAAAGCCAGTCAACCAAGATTTATGCCAAAATCCAAGGTACTAGCAAGGATTTATAACTAAAATGCCTAACTTTGGAACTTGAGAGTCAAGGTTTAATGGAATTACAATTGAATTTTTTTATTTTCAACTGGGAAATTTACACTACCAATCGGGGTATGTGAGCACTGCTTGGCATACATCACTCGTATCCCTTTTGAAAGGTATCGATATGTAGTTGACCAAGGATTTTGAAAAAGCATAATGACTTAGAATGAACACACACACAATATTGATCGTTTTGAGATTATCCATGCCCAATCAATTTGATCTTGCTATTCTATGATACAATGTCAAAGGTGTTGGTTCTAAATGCAAATTTGGCATGTGCAAGCCTACGTAATAAAAAGCAACAACAAAGTGAGCACATTCGATCGATATTCATAGCTCTGGGCTAGTGTGTCATGTCCTTGTAACCAATGAAAATGCGATATGCACCAGAGTCAATGCATTTCAATGCAACATGTTAAGGACTATGATGAATTTAATCTAGCTCTTATAGATTAGGTTGTGGCTGAGCACAATTCATTGGTAAGTTTGGAAAGCAACATGAGGCTTTTTTATACAAAAATTTTAAAGGGAAATATAGTCGGACAACCAATATTTATGCCAAAATCTAGGGTACTTGCAAGGATTTCTAATTATAATGCCTAATTTTGGAACTTAGAAGTCAAGATTTTATGGAATTACAATCGAAATATCTTGTTTTCAACCGGGAAATTTACACTACAAACCAGGATATGTGAGGATTGCTTGGCATACATCACTCATAGCCCTTTTGAAAGGTATCGATGATAGTTGACCAAGAATTTTGAAAACGCATTATTACTGTAGTAGCATTCATTAGTAAATTTTGCAGGTCATTTGGAGGGCCTTATTGAAGAGAGAGAAAAGAAGGCACAACCAATGAGCAACAACCTTACGTAATGTAGAAATGCATGGAAAATATCAAAAAAATGAAAGAAAGAATTTTAAAATATTGAGATTTGTCCCATTTTCGTAAGGTAACTTCCTCGTCTCACAAAGTAGGGCCCATTGCCAGTAGCCGTCAAGTTGCTGAGACCTGACTACTAATTAATAGGTAACTCTCTCCCTTCATTAAAAGATATCCACTCCCTTAATGAAAGGCTTTCAATATTCTCCCTCCATTATAGTTATGGCTTCGTCTTCTTCCCGCCCAAGAAGTTCTAGAGGCTGCTCTACCTTGTCCCCAACTAACCTCACCATTAGTGTGCCAAGAAGACCATGTAGTAGCATAAGCACTATCTCAATCTCAAACTCTCTCACTACAGATAATAGGTGGCAAGAGCAGAGGATAAGCAAAGGTTCCCGGGTTCTTAAGCAGCCAAGAAGGAGAAAAAGCTCGAAGGCAACAAATATGTTTCGTTCTACATGGAAAGCAAGAGTTCTGGATTTCTGTAGCGCGGATAATGTGTCGTGCTCTCTACAGTGGGTGGTCCTCAGTGCAATGTGCGTGACAATCTCACTCAAACAAACTGAACAGAAAGGAAACAATAGACATCAACAGAGCTCACAAAGACACAACAGCAGACCACAACATATGACTCAACTATCTCCAAGACTGATACAGACTCTGGCCTGGCAGCACACTCAGCTCCAGCCCAGGACTCACAGGTACAATGGGGTGTCGAGGCTCAGATGTGCCGGGATGGTGAAGAAGTGCTCTATGCATAGACTCTCTCTAGACGACTACGTACAAGATAATGCAACTGGCCCAAAACGACTACTCATATGTACAACCATAAAGAGCCACCAACGGCTCATAAATGTCCAGTCAGCTAAGTCTATCTCCAAACTGAGTGGTGGTGGTGACCTGGCCACGATGTCCACCAGACCACCGTCGGTACCTTGCCACATGTCACTCCCCAGCCCAAAGGGTCCGTCTAGTGTGAACCAGACCAATTGTAACTAACTGTCCAACTGTTTGTCTGTCCTGTGAAGTGACACTGTAGCCCTGCTAACAGGTTGCCCGCCACAAGACTGGTCCCGTCTCGATGAGCCAAACCATGAAAAACTGTAAAAAGTAACCATATGTACAATGAAAGGAGTAGCAAGTAGTGCGGTCCTGTCATCCAAGAGAAAGTGTCGTCGCCACTACCGCACCGGAAGTATCGACATCCAGGGGAGCCATCAAATCGATCGTGTAACGCTGCGGCTGTTGGACTATGTTCTGAACAAACTAGCTCCCTGTGGTTGGAGCAGTCACCTAGCAGATGGAAGCACCTGCCGCCGTGAAGTGTACTTAGGACGCCTAGTGACACAACCATGGCGGTGTGCACCAGCAACACCGTCATAGCAAGGAACGCTCTATGGTACCTGACATTGAGGCCCCGGTGAAGTATAGTACTGGACTGGGGGTTGCGTATACAATCCCAAGAATTGATGAGAGGGACCTGCTGATGCTCCTGCATACCCTGCAGATGTCTGGACCCGTGTCCTTGGCTATGTGTATGATCCCAAGAACTGCTGAGTGAGACCTGATGCTCCTGCAGATGTCTGGACCCGTGTCCTTGGCTATGTGTATGATCCCAAGAACTACTGAGTGAGACCTGATGCTCCTGCATACCCATATCATGTAGGAGTCTGTACCTGAGTCTGGATCTGTGTCCCTGGCCCAGTCCATCTGTATCCCACAGGAACCTGTGTGGACCTATTACCATACAAAAGTGTCTCTTGAAAGCCTGATAGCTGTGCTCTTAGGTCGTCAATAATCTTTGACTTAATCTTCAATGCTTGTTGTAATGCAAAAATCGTAGAATCTCTATCTATGATGGCACTCTCAACGACTCTCAGAGATCCTTCCATAGCTGCATATGTGGCGGAGTGACATTGGTGCGTGGCAGCTAGCTGCTCTGCACCTAGTTCTATGGTGGCAATAGCATTCTGTGCGCTCCTTGCCGCACTGTCGAAGCAAGGGACTTGCCGATACACCGTGTGCGAGCCACAAATGGCTCCAAGCACACAACAAGACTAATCTAGCAAGCTCAAGAGAGCAAAGGGTGTGTCACTCACCGCTCTACGCTCGCCTTCGTGGTGGATTCCTCGCCATGATGAAGAAGAAGCTGCAATTGTGCCGCGCTCAACCGCTTCGCCGCCGTCGTGCCTTCGTAATGCTCGATCGCACACACACACTCCCTCTCTCTCTCTCTCTCTCTCTCTCTCTCTCTCTCTCTCTCTCTCTCTCTCTCTCTCTCTCTCTCACATACACACACACACACACAGGGAGGTGAAGAAGAAGAAGATGGAGATGGAGATGGAGCAAGAGCACTCTTCTATTGCACAAATGAGAGAATGAGTGAATTTTAGGTTTAGTTGGCTTTTATATGAGCTCACCCCATTCACACTTGGGCACCCATGCTTAGCCAACTAATCCCTTGAATGTCCCAGTTAGAGTGTGCCTCTCATCAGCGATCACTCTTACCCTTTTCCTATTGGTCTGACAAGCCCGCTACCTGACTCTACCAAATACATAATACACGTCCGTCGTAGGTGATGGGGTGTCCGTGAGCTGTGAGGGTTAACATGCCCCCCTTCCTGATGTAGATTCCGTCCTCGGAAGCTATTGAGTTGAAGCTCGTTCGTCGAGGTGGAAGAGCATTTGAGATGAATGTCCTTAGCCTTCTTCAGTCACTGCAAAATCAAACAACATTGGCACAGTAATTGCATTCTCATAAGTGATTAAAAAGAATATGCAGTTTTAGGTAGACAAATTGATTGGTAAAAGAATTTCAAACAATTTGTCAGCAATGTAATCAAATGCATAAACAGATGTAAAGGTAAAAAATTAAACAAGTCTGGGGTTGCTAATTTGACGGTCGAAAGGCACTAGAGATCGAATATTAATACCATGGCTAAGCTTCTTAATTTTCTGTGGTCAATTAAGTTGTTTAATCGCGAGAGCCAAGTATCAATGTTCGAGGTCCGACTAGAGGCTATATCTAGAAGACCTTGTAGTTAAGCTACCATAAAAGGAATTTCTCATGAAATCATCGCCTGACTGATTACTTTTTCTTTGACCCCCCAAAGTCTTTTCACAGTGATTCAATTTTGATGTGTGTGCTTATTTTGTATGCCTTGGGTTTTTTGCTTTTCAAGTAAAAGCGCCCATACTGGGAACCTCTAGGGCTCTAGTACCATAGGCAATACATGTGAGTGAAGTACCAAATCAAGCTGAGATTTCTCTTCCAGCTTAAGATTTTACAGTGTGGCACTTTGATTTTTTGTTTGTTTATTTTCAGCATTTTAATTTTGTAACTTTGGGGGGTCATATAACACTGATACACCTCCCCAGGCTCATCACACTAGTAAACTCCCTTTATAATACTTAAGCTAAAGGTCAATAGGGTCAAGCCCACTAGAAATCCCAAGTACATTTCACACAATGCTGCCTAAATCGGATTAAGAACCTAAGTAACCATTAATTATTAGGAAGGCATTCCCCATGGTATTAAGAGAAGATTTCTAACACCTAACTTGGTCAATCTAGTTTGTCGGACTGCTTGATTTTTAAACCTAGACAAGTGATTATGACAAAAAATTACATTGAATTAAATGTTTGATTCTAAGCAAATGCGGTGAATATTAGGCTACCAATCACAATTAAAGCTGACAATCATAGATGCAAAAAAGATAAGGGGCAATGCTAATGGACAAGAAACACCTGTTTGTGTCGATGGTCGTGCTTGATTTGAAGAGTGAGTCGAGATAAAGATTCCATGAAGGTCCAAATCCTATCAATAGCAACACACTCCTGTACACACTAGGAAACAAAAGGAATACCTCCAGGAGGCACATTAGTAGGAAAAGAGAACTTTGCTAATCACTCAACTCTAAAATAGAAACACTCCTATCGTACTAATCTTACCTACCCTCCATCACTCAAGTGATGAGGATCAAAGGTGTTTCATGACATAGGTTTCTGTTTCAGTGTACCGGATGTAAATGTGTAGGTCTGGGTCAATGTTTTGACTTTTATTGTGCATACTCGTTTGCTAATTGCTCTTGCTCTTTATTTTTTTGTTTTTTGTGAGTATAAAGCTTTATATGTACATTCCCTAAGATTGGTGATTGAGAGGTTAGGGAAAAAGGTTGAGAGGGAAACAAATGAATGATGACTGTCAGCAAACACTCCCCCCTTCCTTGGGTAGATCATATTGTTTGAAATGATGTCATCACCCTTTGAAACCAATTGTTCTAGTTGGTAATAGGTGAGGATTTTTGCCAGTAGTTTTCTATTACCCTAGGTGCCTCGTCAAGTTGCAAGGGTGGTAAGGTACTCTCTCAGGATCGAACTTGAAGTGGTTCATCAGGTGATTCTTGAACAATGGGAGGTGTGGATTCTTTTGTAGCTTCATGGAGGTCCACTACTATAGATGGAGGCTGTGTAGAAGCTTTTACCTCTATGGATGTATTACATGAGGAGCTAGAAGCTTCATGGAACTCCCCCCTTCCTGAGCTAGGTGGAATAAATTGGTTTTGCCTTGGAGCCCAAACTAGCTCTGGACTAGGTGTGTAGCATTCTGTGATCTTTCCCTTCCCATGGTCTGCCATTGGCTTTAGCATTACACTATTTGACTCACATGGGTTTGTTTTCGATAGGGAAGGACACATTTTACGTTTAGGTACCCAAATTTGCTCATTT
Source organism: Adiantum capillus-veneris (assembly GCF_014529385.1). Lineage (NCBI taxonomy): Eukaryota > Viridiplantae > Streptophyta > Polypodiopsida > Polypodiales > Pteridaceae > Adiantum > Adiantum capillus-veneris. The sequence goes on along the minus strand of NC_140948.1, from coordinate 115,066,805 downwards.
CCATCATAGTAGCCTTGGGCTTCTAATAGTTGTTTTGGAATCCATCGTGATTTGGTCTTGACTCTCCTAGGGTGCGCTCTTGGTTTTCCCGGGAAATTTTTTCTTGGAATGGATGGGAGGGTTGAGGTAGTTGGAAGTAAGGCCTTGGGGACCCATTGATATGTACTCTTAGGTCGTGCAGGTTGAGTACTTGCAATATTACTGCTTGCTGCAACTACAAGTGTTGAAGTGCTAGATTCATGGGTAACCGGCAAAGACGAGTTAACCACCTTGGCTTGTGAATGTTGGCTATCCTTCAACTTTGCTAGAGTTTGCAACGTAGGTGACTTTGCTTGAATGATAGGGGTAAGAGTCGGTGGTCGCGTCGTGACACTACCAGTATCCCAATCAATAGTGCATTTGGTTGCCAACATCCATGTGCGTCCCAGGTTTACGTTGCCTTCCATAGCTCCTGCGGGAATGACTAGAAACCTTTGCACTATGCTTCCATTGTCATAGACAACAGGGGTCTGAAGGACTCCAAGAATAGCAGTTTTCTTTTTATTAATGCCCTTGACTTGCATCGTACTCGGGGATAGGGTCGGTTTCCCTAATTGACACCAAACTCCATAGGATAACAAATTGTGTTTAGCTCCCGTATCTAATAAGGCATTGTATAGTACTTTCCCATAGGGGCTATTTAGCTCAATTGGGTATCGTAGGGGTGGCTCAGATTCTAATGAGTCGTCATCTGTGTCCTCGAAAAATGCTTGCGTGATTCCCAGATTAGCCTCTCGTTGGCGTCTAAGACGTTGTTGTCGTTCTCAAGCCTCAACTCTTGCTTGGATTTTTTAAAGCTCTGCTTGTTCCTTGGCAGCCTTCTTTTGATGGATGGCTTGCAACTCTTCCTGTCTTAGAGGATCATAATATCTTTTGAATTTACTCCCATTAAGGAATCCAATGGTTTCAACTCCATCTAGAGTCTCCACACGAATGGTACCTTGCGGAGTAATTTCACACACTCGATATGGTCCCTTACCAGCGTATTTCAATTTCTTCTTTTCATTACGTACCCCGTACATAAGAACTTTATCACCAACCTTGATGTCTTTATCCTTTAAATGGCTATCAAACCACTTCTCACTCCTATCCTTCTCCACTAGAGCATTTCGCACAGCTAATTGCCTTTCTTCATCTAGCCTTTCCAGGATATATAATCGCTCCACTAAGGGGTTACCATCCCAACCTTCTTGAGAAGCTACTCGAAGACTAGGAATGACAAACTCCCATGGCATAACTGCTTCTTGTCCATACACCATCTTAAACGGTGTGCAATTAATAGCAACTTTATACGCAGTACGATAAGCCCATAAAGCTGATGTAAGCTTTAGGTCCCAATCAGTGCGATGAGCCTCGACTATCTTTGTCAAAATGGAGATGAGAGTTTTGTTGGTACTCTCAGCTTGGCCATTTGCTTGGGGATAATAGGGTGTAGACTTGTGGTGAGATATCATGAAGTTTGATGTGAGTTCTTTTATTACTTGATTTATAAAATGAGTTCCATTGTCACTCACAAGTTCAAAGGGGCATCCAAAACGTGTGATAATGTTCTCAAAGAGGAACTTAGCTGTTGTTTTTGCATCCGCCTTTCGTGTTGCTTTTGCTTCAGCCCATTTGGTTACATAGTCGGTAGCGACAATGATATATCGTGATTACGTGTTACGTGCAGCCGGACTAATCGGTCCTACAAAGTCTAAGCCCCACTTTTCAAATGTTTGGGTTACCTTGATGGGATGTAGAGGCATCCTATCCCTTCTTTGTGGCTTGTTGAAGCGTTGGCATTCATCACATCCCTTTGCAAAAAGTGATGCATCCTTAATCAGAGTGGGCCACCAATAGCCTGACTGTAAGATCTTTCGGGCAGTCAACTTTCCTGAAAAGTGACCACCAGCTACGCCCATGTGGGCCTCTTGTAGAATATATAAATACTCATCCTCACGGGCACAGCGTCTAAGAACATCATCTTTTCCTCTCTTATAGAGAGTTCTAGCCAGTAAGCAATAGAGTTCGCATTCCTTGATTAATTTTCGAGCTATATCTTTTCGCAGTTCTTTGGGTGGAAAACCATTAACTAAGAAGTTAACAATCTTTTCACTCCATTCAGGCATTGTCTCAACAATGAAAAAAGGAGTATCAGGCAATTCATCATCAACCCCCGTAGGAGCTTTGCCATTAGGGATACGAGATAAATGATCCACCCTGACATGTTTCCTCCCAGGCCTCACAACAACGGTGAAGTCAAACTCAAGAAGAATTAACAACCATCGTGTAATTCGACCTGTGGAACACGGCTTGTTTACCAAATATAGCAATTCTTGATGATCAACATAAAACACAAACTTGGTAGCAAGAAGGTAATAGCGAAATTTCTTTACTGCGTAAATCATAGCTAGACCTTCGCGCTCTGTAGTAGTGTAGTTCATCTCGGCATCATTTAATTGGCGACTTGCAAAGCTAATAGGGTAGTCCAATTTATGTTCTCCTGGTTGAGTTAGAACACACCCAATAGCAAAATTTGATGCATCAATATGCACATGAAAAGGTACATTCCAATCAGGTGTTCGTAGGATTGGAGCACTTGTTAGGGCCTTCTTTAATAACTCATAAGATTGATGACATTCTTCCGTCCAGTGAAACTCGATAAGAAGCTTGTACAATGGACGCGCTATCTCGGCAAAGTTTAAAATGAACCTTCGATAATAAACAACATGGCCCATAAATCTTTGAACTCCTTTATTATTCGTAGGTGGTGGAAAATCGTCAATGGCTTTAATCTTACTCTCATCTGTGGATATCCCGTTCTTGGACACTATATGCCCTAGAATGACTCCATGCTTAACCCAAAATTGGCATTTGAAAGGGTTCAATGAGATGCGATAAAATCTGCACCTTTCAAATATTTTTCGTAGATATAACAAATGCTTCTCCCAAGAAGAATAAACACAAAGGTCGTCTAGGAAAGCTTCACAAAACTCCCTTAGAAATTCTTTAAACGCAGTGTTTATTAATCGTTGGAATGTAGCAGGGGCATTCGTTAAGCCAAAAGCCATAACACGAAATGCAAACACTCCAAACTCTGTGATAAAAGCAGTTTTAGCTTGGTCCTCTAATGCAATTGTGATTTGATTGTAACCAGAGTACCCATCTAAAAAGCTATAAGCTTCCTTGCCCGCAACTCTTTCAAGCACATGTTCTGAATATGGCAAGGGATAATGATCTCTCCTAGTGGCTGCATTAACTTTCTTGAGGTCCACGCACACTCTTAGTTTCCCATTATTTTTTGGCACAAGGACTATTAGAGAAACCCATTCTGAGTGCTCAATAGGGTATATGAATCCACATTGGATAAGTTTTTCAATCTCCTCTTGTACAATTTTGGCGTACTTAGGATTCATTGGATAGGGTCGTTGCTGGACGGGTTTAGCAGTGTTGATCATGGGAATTGTATGTTGCACCACAGAAGGTGGAACGCCCTTCATGTCATGATATGTCCAAGCAAAGATATCCTTGTATTCCTTGAGGAGCTCCTTAAGTACATCCTCTTCAGTTTCGGTAAGGTCTTGAGCAATAAAGACTGGTTTAGACTCCTCACCTGGTTCTGCTAATTCTATCTCTTTAACTACCGTTGGACCATCATAGACTCCACTGCTTCCATTGGTAGGTAGTCGTTGGGCTTTGGCATACACAACCTTTCGCTCCCCCGTGGTATAAGATTTAAAATGTTCAGGAGCCGTATGTAAGTCAGCAGGCTCTTGTCATGACGGAGACCTTTCTTTTAGTTCTGCCTCCTTTTGTTGTTGTGCTAACTCTCGGTTTTGACGTCTTCTTATAGTTCGACTCAATTTCGGCTCTGTAACCTCCAATTGAGCGAGGTCAATGGGTCGCGGGCTGCACCACATGACACTCTGGAGATGTTCACCCCAATTGTCTACTAGCTTTCGATGAGCATCACATGCCCCTAGATAGCTAAGCCATTCTGTAGTAGATCTTTCCTTGTTTATCCTAGCTCTCATATTTTCTCGATATCGTCGTCTCTTATATGACCTTTGTTTCTTGTTAAGGTTTTGATTTTGATAAATGTTTGAAATCGACTCGCTTGATAGGTCTTCGCTTGTATCTTCTTCACTCTCATATAAATTACCATAGATGGTCGTACTAGACCTTGAGTGTTCAGTTTCTATACTTGGCTCACTCGATGTTTCCTCAGGTTCTGAATCCATTTCTCCTTGAGATTCCGTTTCTGATGTGTATTGGCCTAAAGCCTTTGAGGAATCATCGGTTTCACTCTCAGGTAGGTGTGCCTCTTTCTTATCATCGGATGTTACATGCGCTACACCTAACATGTTTACTAGTGCAATGTGTGGTATCTCTTCCCCATCTGGTGTTACCCAGGTTGTTCCTCTAGCTCCCCATGTATCTATAGTTGCCGCTAGGTGTACCCAATCGACATTGTCTGACTCAGCCATTCCGGGTAGGATATCCATATAAGGAGAGTTCTCCCCAATATCCGTGTCTTCGTTACACGTGTAACAATACTGTAATGGAGCTGAGTGAATTGTTGTGTCTGATCGATTATCAATGATGAATTTATTTCCTAGAGAATGCGATCGACCACTTAAAAGATCAACTCGAATGACAGAGTCTTGAAACCGTAAGTAGACGTGGTTTTTGGACCAGTCATGCACCATTTTTGCTTCCCTCATGAATGGACGCCCTAAGATCATCTCAAATGACATAGGATGCTTGGAAAAATCCATAACAATGAAATTTTGCCTTACCTTGTGTCCCAAGACCTTGATTCTGAGATCCTTTAGCATTCCAATAGGCGTAACAATAGATCCATTAGCCATTTTTACCACTACGCTTGTGGCTTCAAGGTGAGGTCGCCCCATAGACTCCCAACAACTCTTTGTCACCATGCTGACTCCCGCACCACCGTCAAGGACCCCCTTTATAGTTAATCCTTTAGTAGTGATTGGTAGAGTAGCATTAGATTCATCACCTTCAAAGTATTTCCCCAACTTGTTAACGGGTACTTCAATTATAGATTCATGTCCCGCTAGGTCAGATGGTGGTGCTAAATGTTCCTCATCATTCATTACCGAGTCAGGTTTGTTCATATGTGCAAACTGTGGTAATCCGGCCTGTAATTCTCCATTGAGGAAGGCTCGAAGAGCTGAGACTAGCTCGGGGTCTTTATATAGTTTGGACATGATGGTGGTTCTAACTTCTGAAGACATGAAATCCATCAATTTGGAAACATTTAATGGCATCTTGTGGGACGTAGGACCCTGAAAAGAGAATGGTGAAGATGGAATCTCCACTTCCTCAAGGGGGTCGGGCATTCCCTCACCAAACATTCTCTCTAGTAGGAAAGGTGTGTGTCCACTTTCAGATGTCCTACCCTCACTCTCTTCCCGAATGATACTGGGTATAGCTAACGGCCTGTAGTTCTTGTGAGGTTGAACTTGTGTGGGAAACACTGTGTCCGACATCTGGATATGTTTGGGTTCAGGTTCTAATGTTCGTTGAGTTTCTTCCACCAAACCCCTCAATTGTTGGACTCGTTCAATTTCCACTGTTGGGTTTGGATAGGTTCCAATCTTTCTCTTGCAATCCTCATTTTTTGTCTTTTGTGGCTTATCTTGGGGGTTTGCAACTGGGTGGTTTAACCTTGAATACTCTTTTGGTGTTCGTCATAATTCCCTCTCGTGATCCTCCTCACTGGCTTTTTCCTTTGTAGTAACAGTTTTGGTCTCCGTGGTCTCTATCGAATCTGAGTCATCCTCAGGGTCATTCATATGCACGGGATCCTCTCCTGTCCCTATGTTAGTCTTTGAACTAGGTTTTGAGCTAGAAGCATTAAGGGATTTCTTTCTTCGTGTTTTCTTCTTTCTCGCTCGGCCAATGGATATAGCATCTCTCTCTTCGAGGATGTAATTTTGCTTTTGGAGCATCGACCGTGTGAGTGCATTCACTGGTGCTATGTTTATAGTTGGTGGTGTCCCATCAACAATCTCTATTATGTTCAATGGTGTGATTTTCGGTGCGTTTGGATTGTTAGGACACTGTGCGATCAAATGATCTATGCCACAACGATTACAAGTGAGTATTGGCATTGCCAATGCACTCCCTTGACTTGTTTGCATTAGTGCAGCATTCTTTTGCATTCTAATGGGGCACTGAGCTACTCGATGTGGTCCACCACATTCGTAGCACTGAAGAGGTGGTCTCCTGGCAAAACTATTAATGTTTTGGCCTCTTGCTGCTAGCGCAGTAGCTTGATATACCGGTTTGATTTGTCCCCAATGGTCTTCCATATAGTACATGGGACACTCCTCAAGCATGTCGACTCCATAGGTGATACTAGGGTCTATGTCCCCTTCGCAATCTACATAAGTACTAGATGACTTGCAACCTATTTGGTTCATAGGTCTAACTCTTGGATGAGGGGGTTGCGGTCCTAGCACTGGAGGTGGCAACTGTGTGGTTTGGACCACATTTTGGGTTCTAGGGACCATGTGCTGTAATGGCAACTGTTGCTCCATGGGTGGGGTAGGCATCAATGCAAGAACTCGAGGTGAGTCTGCCCAAGCTATAGGCGGTCTATTTTCCATGATGCGTTTAAGCATTAGGCAATCCTTTTCTTGATGGCCATACCTACCACACGCGTTACAAGTCCCGTTAAACTTTACTCTGAAAGTAGGGCATTCACTCGTAGTATGTGGGCCCAAGCAAATTGAGCACCATTGTTGCTCCCTTCTTGGATACATATGAGTGTTTTGTGGAGCACGATTACCCCTAAGGCTTTCTTGGATGGCCTTGGTGAGATCTGCCAAAGTCATCTCAGATATCGTTTGCTCTTTCACGATTGGCTTTATCTTCATTGGCTCATGCCCTGATGCTTGCGAGCTACTTGACTTCGGCTCGGCAGACACTCTTTCTCCTGCAATCATTAAATTATCCTCCAATTGGATTGCATTCATGGTGACTGCTTCCCAAGTAGTGATACCTCTAATGACTAGGCCATTATACATACTTTCATGTCGTAGTCCCCTAATGAATCTATCGAGCAATTGGTTGTTGTTGAATCGCTCGTTTGGATTGCATCGAGAATTCAAATTCTTTAGGCGACTAATGAAGTCTCTCACGGATTCACCTTCTTCTCGTTGGGCTTTCTGGAGCTGAGAGGCTACACCCCAAAGTACTCCCTCTCATATGTATTCTTTTAAGAACAGTCTCCTAAGAGTAGAGTAGATCGTTTTCTCTTCTACTCTTAAGGTTCTATACCAATCTCCAGCCTTTCCGCTTAGGGTCAAACTCAAAGCCTTACACTTATGTAGCTCATTGTGCTCTTCCAAGGAATCGCACACATGTTCAAAGACTTCCATATGCTTTCTAGCATCTCCGTCTCCACCGAATTTCTGTGTGAGCTTAGCTACTTGAACTGCCTTGCTCCTAGGCTCTCTATCAGGTGCACTACGCATGTTTTCCGCAAAAGAGCAACCGATAGTTTGAGCAAATGCTGCCAAATCTCCTATTTGAGCAGGTATAATGGGTGTATGTGCTCCTGGAACCACATGTGAGATGGGAGTTGGCCTTGGCCTTGGCATACGCGCGGCTTTTGGGTCCCAAATTTCGTATGGTGGTGTACCAGACGGTGGTCCAAAGTTTACAGGCGTGGCCCTAGGCATAGGGGGTGCCTGATATGGCATGTTATTATTAAATGACATGGCTCCACTTGTATAAGAGCTTGGATAATTCCATTGTGGATTGTAAGCTCTTGGAATAATCGGAGGTGTAGGAGCTACATGAGGCTGAGGTACGACAGGTGCACATGATTGGTACATACATGTAGGTATAGTTGGGGGCACTGTGCTACTAGGCATCGGCGCAGTGTTAACAAATGAACTCCATGGTGTACTTCTTGTCATGCTCACCATTGGGATATGCATGGTAGCCGTAGTGTAATTAAGAGAAAGATGAGCTAGATCTGGGAAGGTAAAGCTTCCACTTGTGGGCTCAGATTGTACTGAGGCTCCTGGCGAAACAGCATATGGAGGATCAATGGGGCTCACTGAGGAGTCTCCATTTGTGACAGGGTTGGTTGGTTGGCCTTTCCCGTATCCAAGAATCTCATTAGGCCTGTTGAAGGCATGTTGATCCCTGTGTTCTGTCTTTCTAACTCGACAATCCTATGGAGGACATCACAGACTTTCTGTTGTTGCTCATCTATGCTAGTAGCACCCGATGTGGATTGTAGAACATCTAACCAACCCACATGATAGGTGTGTCCTGTGTATCGATCAGTTAAAGCTTCTGCTTGTAGGTCATACTCCCAATTTTCCTTTAGGAATATCCCATCTAGGCCTCGCGTGCTGGAGGTTTCCCTTGAAGTGGAAGCATTATTGCTCCCCATAGCTTGCCCCTCCGTGACTGCTACCTTGGGAGCACTCGGTTGCTCGGCTGGCATGATTGTTGTCATAGGAGCCTTTGCTTTCAGGGCTCGACTTTGTTCTAGCCTTCGTAGGTTCTCAATTTCCCTCTCCCTTGTTGCTTGCATATAGCGTTCGATCTCTTGTACTTCGGCAAGACTCCTACCATCGGGTAGTAAAACCTCAGAGGGAGATAGTCCTAAAGGATCAGGAGGTGCAGTGGATGGAACATTCACATGCACACTCTCAAGAAGCATAGGGTCCATTTTAGGCATGAATGACGAATTTACTTCCCCACTCCCTTCATTTATTTCATTAACCGCATGTTCGGAGTGAGTAGCTCTACTAAGGGTCTCTTTTAAGCGGCTAAACACGCTGGACCCGGGCCGTGGGCCCATGGCATGCATGTCTTGACTTGAACTATCAGGGTTTGGTGTAGGATACCCCTCCATGACTTCGTAGTCAGAGGAAGAATCACTAGACGCAATATGAGGATCTTGGGTCGCGCTACCTTGAGTCCCGGCCGAAGGTCCAGAACCTAGGGTGGAGGAATAATGGGTGCCCACGTAAATGGAGGCACTACCAATATGCTCATGCTCTAACACTCGTCCAGAGCGTAGGTTCATATGACTTGGATCCTCTAGAAGTGTCAGTGAGGGCCCGTGAAGGCTGCTCACCTAGTAATTTTGGGTGTTTTGCAACCCAAGTCTTTTCTTATTTATTTATTTTTTGATTTTTTGGTCCTTTTTTTCTGACCCAACTATAGAATAGAACGTATGATAGCTCAAAACGAGCGTCTCGGTCAGAGGGACGTGCCGTGCTTTACAGCCCTCCGTTTGGTCACTTTATGCCCTCGGAATCCCTAAAACCGTCAATTTCTAGTAGGGAACTAGGCCCAAATTAGAAAGTCTAAGGGTGCAAGTGGGAAGAGAAGGGAGGAGAGTGGAGGACTTGCCCCACATGCTCTCATTCCCTCTTGAGGGGGTAGGGTATATATATAAGAGTGAGTCTAGTATATATCATAAGACTGAGGACTGAGGTCTGGGCCTGGGCTTGGGCTTGGGCTTGGGAAAATGATCCCGATCCTTAATTTTTAATTTTTAATTTTTTTAATTTTAATTTTAATTTTAATTTTAATTTTTTTTCTTTTTTTGGGCGACGACCGCGCGCGGTTTTGGTGACCCTTTCTTGGCCACACACACTGTCACCTACCTAACCTCCCAGTCAACAGCTCACAACTCACAGACAGCTCACTACCTTATCTACTTACTAACAGTGCTGCTAACCACTAACTAATCTACTGACTAATCTGTTAACTGCTTACTGACAGTGAGCTAACTGTCCACCTACTTCCTCTCTCACTACCTTGCTGTGCAAAGACTGTGTGCAACCAAACCTTGACAGAAAACTGTGTACAAACTGTGTGCAAACAGAAATTGCTCACTGCCTTCCTACTTACTCATTCACTGCAAACAAGCTAACGACTACTAATTGTGCAAAGACTGTGTGCAAACAGAAAACACAACATTATGCAGAAATCACAGAACTTGCAGACAACACAGAAATTAACAACTTACAGAAAAACAACTCATTCCTCTTCCTCTTCCTCTTCTTTCCTACTACAAACAACTCATAGGAGAAGCACAAAGTGCCTCTTGGGCTTAGTGCAGGGCGATTCCCCGACAGCGGCGCCAAAACTGTGCGCTCCTTGCCGCACTGTCAAAGCAAGGGACTTGCCGATACACCGTGTGCGAGCCACAAATGGCTCCAAGCACACAACAAGACTAATCTAGCAAGCTCAAGAGAGCAAAGGGTGTGTCACTCACCGCTCTACGCTCGCCTTCGTGGTGGATTCCTCGCCATGATGAAGAAGAAGCTGCAGTCGTGCCGCGCTGTGCCGCGCTCAACCGCTTCGCCGCCGTCGTGCCTTCGTAATGCTCGATCGCACACACACACTCCCTCTCTCTCTCTCTCTCTCACATACACACACACACACAGGGAGGTGAAGAAGAAGAAGATGGAGATGGAGATGGAGCAAGAGCACTCTTCTATTGCACAAATGAGAGAATGAGTGAATTTTAGGTTTAGTTGGCTTTTATATGAGCTCACCCCATTCACACTTGGGCACCCATGCTTAGCCAACTAATCCCTTGAATGTCCCAGTTAGAGTGCGCCTCTCATCGGCGATCACTCTTACCCTTTTCCTATTGGTCCGACAAGCCCGGTACCTGACTCTACCAAATACATAATACACGTCCGTCGTAGGTGATGGGGTGTCCATGAGCCGTGAGGGTTAACACATTCCGTGAGTCCTGAAGTAACTTCTCAGAAAGCTGAAACAGAGAAGTAGAGTCGAGCATCCCTAAAGATCCCTCAGATGCATGGGATGCTGGAGGACATGTAAGTGGCACAACCGGCGATCTAGGAGGTGGTATAACTGGTGTGGTAGGTACCTCTGAGATGGTTATAATAGATGGAGAGTGAGATATGTTGAGTGGAGTATGAGTGAAGATGGGAGAAGAAGGGAGAGTATCCTGTAAGGTCGCAGCGGCCACCCTGCTCTGGGCGGAAGTAGAGACTGGTGCTGGTGCTGCTGGCACAGTGGAACTAGGGGTAGAAGTAGGTGGAGTGTGACTAGGAAGACACATCACCCTAGTCTACTAGCTCTCTGAAACTGGCAAGGAGAGTAAAGAGTGCACTGTATCCTTCGCCACTTTTGCCTTTATCTTCTTTCTCTTGGTAACTGTAGGGTCAGCCTGAATGTTTACAGATTTTCTTTTCCCTTTCCAGGGTTCCTGTGGATCTTCAATATTTATGACCCATGCCAAAAGAGGTGTTGCAAAACATTTGAAGCTTAACTGCACAGATTGCACTTGGGCCCAAAATCTTTTAGCCCTAGACTGCAATGAGGTGAAGAGAATCTGGTGGAATCCACAGGGTATGGTGTGGATTAAACAGTAGAGGCCGTTACAGTGGGAGAAGATAGTGGGAAGATCACTTTTTTCTTTATCTTCTTTGGCTTCTCTAGCGAGAAAGTAATACCTGAAGATTGCCGGAATCCGTTTGTTCCTTTCATAGTTTGGGTGATCCGAACTGAGCAGTTCTTGACATACTTGAATTGTGGCATCCTTGGACAGCTTAGAAAAAGTGCGTGTAGCCGGCTTCACAGATGGAAAGCTAGTCATTCCCATGGCATGGCCAAGCCTCTCAGTTGTCAACTTGTGGCCCCTTACTTTGGGAAAATCCTTTAACATTTGATGTATCATCTCTGTAGGAACAGTGTTAGGTAGATTGGCATCAGCCAATGCTGTGAGACCTAGAATGTGCAGCTGAGCATTGGAAAATACCTCACTCAGAGATGGTCGAGGCTATTGTAAATAAAAATCCAAAGAGAACGCGGTGCAATTTTTGGATGTTGCCGGCCTCTTGATTATATGACTCATGATTGGTTGTTTCCCTTTCTTTTGAGCTGTTCTTGTATGGTCCTCTTGATCACTCGAAGCATCTGACTCGGAGTGTGATTCTGACTTAGAGGGCAAGTCTACTTTGTAGCTTTCATCTCTTGGATCGCTGGAAGTTATGTCATCCAAGCCGTGGCTACTGCTTGCTGACATCTCTTCACTCATTGAATCCTCTGATTCCTCAGCCACAGCTTTCTTCTTTCGCAAGAATTATTTTTTGTTGCTACTACCTTCTGCTGTTTGTTTCTTGCTACCTCCTACCATAGTGAGTACAATTGAAAGAGTTTGTCACGTACGAGATCCCGACAGTAGGAAGAGGTTGATGTAGGGAGCAATAGATTCTATAGACACGTTTCTGAGTATTCTAGGTTCTGGTACGTTTCTGAGATTTGTGGTACGTTTTTGAACCAAAGGGAATAAGGCAAGGGGTGGGGTAGAAAGCTAAAGGGAATAAGTCGAGGGGTGGGTAGAAAGCCAACGTCAATAAGGGAGAGGGTGGAAATAAGGGAGAGGGTGGATAGGTGCGAATGGCAGAGAGAGGGTAGGGGCAAGGTATAGAAAGGTAGAGGCTAGAGGGTGGTTATGCGAGGGGGTTGGTAGAGGGTAGGGGCGAGGGAGGGTAGGGTAGGGTATGGGCGAGGGTAGAGGGTAGGGGAGCGGGAGGGTAGAGGGTAGGGGCGAGGAGGTGGTAGAGGGTAGGGGCGAGGGGGTGGGTAGAGGGTAGGGGCGAGGGGGTGGTTAGAGGGTAAGGGCGAGCGGTGTAGGGCAGGGGCAAGGGGTGGGTAGAGGGTAGGGGCAAGGGAGAGGGTAAGGGCGAGGGGGTGTGTAGAGTGTAGGGGCGAGGAGGGTAGAGAGTATGGGCGAGGGTGGGTAGGGTAGGTGCGAGGAAGAGGGTAGGGGCGAGGGGGTGGTTAGGGTAGGGGCGAGTGGAGTAAGGGGAGGGTAGGGGCGAGAATAGGAGGGTAGGGGCAAGGGTTTAAGGGGAGGGTAGTTCGAGTATAAAAGGGTAGGGGCGAGGGTTTAAGGGGAGGGTAGAGGGATAGGGTCTAGGGAGAGAGTAAGATTGCAAATAACCAGGAAGAGAATGACGCAGTGCCCCAGATACAAAGAGAAGACAAGTTTAGGTTCGCAAGCAAGTTTTGGAGCACAAAAGTACAGACTCTAATGGCCCCTTCTTGCAGCTAGAATACTAGTTGCAGTGCTAATGGGACCAAAAGTTTTCTCTGCCAATGGGACCAAAAGTTTTTTGACATAAACTCTGCCATATTCTTCACATAGACATTATTGCATTGTGAGCCTCATCAATTCCTTGATTACATATTGTTCCCTGTCTCAATCGCCTTCTAAGCAGATTCCACTTGTTCAAACTGAACAAAACCACGACTTTTGGAGACTCCCGAACTGGAAAGACCTTAGTACTTAACGACAAATAACACTGAGGATAGCAACAATTAGAGGAGGAGTGATTGGACCGTAGAAGTTCACGACAATACCCAATTACCAAGACTTAGTGGAGAAAAGATATCTTAGAGGAAAGGTAGAAACTTACATACATAGAAGAAACTGAGACAGTAACAGAACACCCGTTTTGATGAAAAGATAGTGGGGAGGAGAGAGATGGGACATAGAACCTACAGATGGAGGAATAGTTGCAGACCCTTTACTCAGAGGAGTAATAGCACTTGATTCTGGAGCCATTTACCAGTGGCAAATGAATTCCTTCCAAAGTGACAACTGGACAGTCCCCTGTGGCAAAATCTCCTGTACTCTGAAGGGCCCTTGCCAGGCTGGGATCAACTTCTTAGCTTTCTTCAGATACTTAGCTTGATAGAGTAGCACTAGCGAGCCCTGCATTATTTTCGGCCTTCAGAGATGGCGATCATGCCACGCTTTGCAACGAATCTGCTCGGCTTGGAGAGCATGTGATGCTAATCTCCTGCTTTCTTCTAACATTGAGAGTCGCGAGAGGTTTGTTGAAGCACTCCCAGCTGTGACGCGAACGCTTCCCACTCTCGTTGAACCTGAGTTGAACTCATATGGTGCAATTGCCTCTAAGCCCAAAGCTAGGTGGAATGGGGTGTAGTTAGTGGTTGCCTTGAAGGAGGTGCGATAAGCCCAAAATGTGCCGAGGATAGCCTGAGCCCAAGAGGTTGGATGCAGATGACAAGCTTTCTTAAGAAGCACGATTAGCACTTTGTTAGTGCTTTCAGCCTGCCCATTGCTCTAGGATAGTAAGAGTAAGATTTGCGATGAAAAATCTTGTAATTCGTGAGGAGAGTGGATATCAAGTCGTTGACAAAATGACTACCTCGATCACTGGTGACTTCCAGAGGACACCCAAACCTGCAAAAAATATTTTCATACAAAAATTTTGCGACAGTGGCGGCTGTGCAGTCAATGGTAGCCACCACTTTGGCCCATTTCGTTGCATAATCTGTTGCTACCAAGAGATACTTACGATTTCCTAGTTGAGCAGATGGAGTAACTAGACCAACAAAGTCCAAACCCCATCTCTCAAAGGGCAACCACGCCATAGATACCTGGAGAGGGCGATTGGATTTCTTGCTAGGCTTAGGCGCACATCGCTGGCAGACATCACAAATCTCGACATGAGCAATAGCATCTCGACATATATAGGGCCACCACAAGTCCGTTTGTAAGATTTTTTGTGTCGTGATGTGACCTGGATAGTGTCCATCTGTAGGACCACTGTGTGCATCCTCTAGAATGTGGTCTACCTCATGAGGGGAGATGCACCTTCGCAGCACACCATCTAGCCCTGATTTATAGAGCTATCCACCAATAAAAGAAAATGGTCTAGATTTCAGCAAGAGTCTTCTTTTTTGCAAGGGAGAAGCATTCTCAGGATATAGGCCAGTAGAGAGAAGATGTAACACATCTCCATACCATTCTGGGGTTGTGTCCACCTTAAAAAGATGACTGTCAGGAAAATCATCATCAACCCCAGTATTGGGCTCACCTGTGTGTATGCGAGAGGGATGGTCAGCCATGACGTGCCGCTTGCTTGGACTAAGAACTACTTCGAAGTCAAACTCCTGGAATATGAGTAGCCATCTCCACACTCTTCCTGCAACTTGGGGTTTATTTAGAAGATAGCGTAGCGCATGATGATCTGTGATGATAGTGAAGTGAACCCCTAACAAGTAATGACGAAACTTTTGTAAAGAAAAGACCATAGCCAAACCTTCCCTTTCTGTGGTGCTGTAGTTGCGCTCTTCTTTGGTGAGCAGGTGACTTGCATAGTGAACAGGGTGATCCAGGTTGTACTCTTTACTAGGCTGAGTCAGCACAGCCCCCACAGCCAGCTGACTGGCATCCATATGCACATGAAAAGGAAGAGACCAATTTGGATCCACTAAAATAGGTGCTTCAGTGAGGCGCTTTTTGAGGTATTCAAATGCTTCAACCTCAGGTTTGACCATTTAAAGGGTACTGTAGCACTAGTTAGTCGGGTCAATGGTTGAGCCACCTGTGCATACATCCATATGAACCTACGATGATATCCTGTGTGGCCTACAAAGCTCTAAACACCTTTCGGATTGATAGGAGGTGGTAACTTCAAGCTTGCCACGATCTTCTCTGGTCTGGTGCTAAACCTTTGGCAGACACCACATGGCCTAGAAGTGTGCCTTCAGTGACCAAAAAGTGACATTTGTTAGGGTTGAGTTTTAGCCGTGCCTATCTGCACCTGAGGAAGACAACAGAGAGCTGAGTGAGGTGTTCCTCTAAATTTTCCACTGGGTTGAACATTGAGCACCTGAGAAGGTCGAAAAATCGTCCATGAAGATGCAAAGATGATCCATAAGCAGAGGACAAAAGATGAGATACACTGCTCGATTGAAAGAAGGTGTAGTGTTTTTCAACCCAAAAGACATTCTAGTGTAGATAAAAATACCCCAGGGAGTCACAAAGGCCATTTTCAACTGATCACCTGGATGGATGCCCAACTGATTGTATCCACTAAACCCACCCATGAAACTATACAATACATTCCCTACTACATCTTCGAGCACACGCTCAATGAAAGGTGTTGGGAAACCATCTGGGATAGTTACCTTATTCAGAGCACGGTAATCTACGCACACACGGATTTTGTTGGACTGCTTCTTAGGCGGTATCACCATGGTGATAACCACTCAGAGTGCTCCACAGGTACAATGATCCCTACCTCTTGCATTTTTTCCAACTCTGACTTGACCGCCTCAACATACTTCGGGTTGAGCTTGTAAGCTCGACCTCTTACAGGCTTAGCCCCTTCAACCAGAGGTATAGTGTGGACACCCAATTCTCGTGGGATCCCCTCCAAATCCTTGTAGGACCAAGCAAAAAAATCTTTAAAAGAGTGTATGAAAGAGACTACCTGATTGAGTAATGCGGGATGCTCCCATAACCAAGCTGCTAAGAGGACGTGCTGAGGGTTGTCAGGGTCGCCCAGGTTGACTTTTTTGACAGGGTCAGGAGGTGTAACTGTGGAGGGTACTTCAGAAGTTGAAACATGAGCTGCCTCTTGGAGCTTCGAGACATCATGTACTGGCATTTGATCGATTGGAAACTCCGCATACTCTTCTTGTAACCATCCAGGCGGAAGCTCATCGAAAGGTAAATCTTCAGACACAGACATAATCGGGTGCTTTAGAGTGGGCGGGGCATCCGACCTGGGAGATGTTAGAGGAAGGGGGGAATCATTGGTGAGTTCATGCAGAGGAGATTTTTTCCCCCTTCGGTGATGTGTGATAGGTTCCCCGAGACCGAGGGCTTCCATAGGAGGATCATCTGAATCTTGAGAATTTGGGGCTGACCCACTTACTGCTTGGACTGGTCCACTGTCTGCTGTAGGACTACTGTCTAGTGTAGGATTTGTGACATCTGTGTCCGCCTGAGGAGTTGGAAGAGAGAGTGTTACTGGCACATGTGAGTTTTGAATAGAGACCATATAGCATGGCATCAGGGCGGTAGCTTCCAACCATTGCAGCAGGTCGTCGTCATACCAGTCAGGGTGGATGGGTTGCTCAGGGTCGAGATTGGACTGTACTGACAATGAGCTGTGATGAACCACTGGATCCATACCTCCTTCGAGCCGAATTGGTTGCATGGGGGAGCCAGGAGTATGTATCCACATGGCGTCATTGCCCCAATCATGAAGTGCCTTAGTATGCCTCAACCATGGTCGACCAATCAACAAAGGAAATCCTCCCTCCACCTGAGGAAGACTGACCACCACAAAATCCAAGCTAAATGTGAAGTCTTGTATCATCAAAGGCACCTTCTCTACTATGCCCACAGGTTAGACTGTCCTCTGGTCTACCAATGTAACAATGAATGGAGCAGGGCGGGTAGGCTGCAGGCCCAAGGCCAACATTGTAAATTCTGGCATCAGATTGATCCCAAATCCACCATCCACTATGACGCCTGAGAATTGATGCCCAAGAATAGACACAGTGAGACGAGGACTTTTATAGTCGGTGAGGGGAGCAGCTGGATATGAAATCATGTAGGACTCCAAGGGCTGCATAGGTAGGTGCCGGCCACCAGGGTACAGAGACTGAATGATGGAAAGGGTGTCACTTCTAAAATTTGCATCAAGTCGAAGCATGTCGTACATTGACACTTTTTGAAAAGTGTTTTTCAAGATAGACTCTGTTGTGGGCTTGTTTCCTTTGATTAGAGCTTGCTCTAGTATGTTAAACTTATACAAATCCTCTACTGCTTCGATGAAAGCACCATCAATATCTGATAGAAGTGAGGTAGGCTGGCTCTTGACACTACCTACTGGTTTGTCAGCTACTACTGGAGGTTGACTCATTTGTGTGACTGGAGATGGAAAGATTGGACCACGAGGGAGGCTGAGGCCTAGAGCAGCTCTCTGTGCCCATGTGAGCACCCTAGCCGGCTCTTCCACTTGCTTCAACCCTTCTTGAGAGGCAACTACAAGAGTGGAAGGCGGTGCTTGTGGAATGGAGCTTATTGCGATGAGGTTAAGCTTTGGAAATGTAAACTCCTGTTGGCTTGTGCTTGCAGATGTGGATGCTCGTTGTTTTGGGAAATCCTTAATATAGTGATCCTTAGCTTCAGGGCAATGTCGGCAAGGAGGGGACCCTTCTGGTAAGGGACATTTGCTCTTATAGTGTCCATACTCCCCGCACCTATAGCACAAAATTGGCCTATTTGAGGGACGAGGTGGTCTCTGCCCTTGCTGCATGGGACCGGAGGCTGACGTGTAGAAGCTTTGGGGAACTGAAGGATTACTAGCATGATAAAAGCTGGGAGATGAAAAGTTATTGTGCATACCTTGCTGCATAGGAGGTGTTGTCAGCAGAGGTGGCAACGGGTTTTGATGGACATAGGGTAAGACCATGTTCAATGCAGGTGCTAGCCCTTGTTGGAGAGAAGGACCTAGACTTCTTTGTATTTGCCGCAACCCCTTGATATAGTAGCAATCCTTGTCTTCGTGCCCAGATTTTTCGCAGAAGTGGCAATAAGCCCGAAGGGGACAGTCCTGTGGAGGATGCCCTGGAGAGTGACACGAGCTGCACCATACCATAGCCTTAGTCTCTTGTTGAGACCGAAGCTCTTCTAGCTTTCTCTTGATTTTATCCAAAGCCTCAAGATGTGGGGGTTTCTCCTAGCGAAGAGAGATATTTTCTCCTCTTGAAGAGCGCGTTGTAGTTTTAGGGCTTCAATTTCTCTACGTAAAGAACTCAATGGATCAGCAAGAATTTTTGAAAACACAGAGGAGGTCTCTATGTGAGGGGAGTTGTTGAACAGCTTCCTAGCCCCCTCTATCCTAGTAGCAGCTGCGATGAACTCCTCCAAAGTGGCGTTGGGTCGGAGACTCTCTCGGAGTTTTTGTTGAGAAGTTTTGGGAAGCGCTTTCTCCACCCACTTCTTTACCATGAATTCACCGGATTGCTGAGGAATCTTGGCAACCAGAGACTTGGTCTTAGTCATAAGCTCTGCAAAAGTCTCCTCTGGCTAGAGCACCATGTTGGCTAACTCATCCAACACCTTCTCCTGGTAATCACCGGGCCTGAAAGCTACACAGAACTGTTGCCTTAAGGCTGCCCAAGTTTCAAAATGGTTCTCTGCAAACTGGCTGTACCATTTGTCTGCTAAGCCATCTAAGGTGGATGGAAAGAGTACCAAGTAAGCATCTTCCCTGTTAAGACCACGACCCCTACAGAGAGATACAAACCTCCTTGCATGGTCGTCAACATCTTCTGAAGAGAGTCCTTTGAATGTAGGGAACTTGATGTTTACCTTAGCCAAAATGCTAGCCAACGGCTCCATGGCCCCTTGCTGAGCATGTAGTTCAGCAGACTGTAGCAGAATAGGAGAGAGCTTTACTGGAGAAGGAGATCTAGAAGATGTGGAAGCAGATGAAGGAATGGTTGATGTATGTGGAGGGATAGGTGATGAGGTTGATGGACTTCTACTCGGTACCAAAGGTCGTCTTCTTTTATAGTACTTCAGAGGGCTCAGTAGTGCGCTTTGACGCTCGACTGACCGCCTTGTATGTGTCATGCAGTGACAACCAATCCAACCAACCTTTGGGCAAGAAAACCTTGAACTGGCTGAAGACTGGTCTAGACTCTACTAGACCAGGCAAGTGACTAGACCACGCTGGACCAGGGACAAGGAGGACTAGACCAGGGTGGAGGAGGTCTAGACAGGGACGAGGAGAGGTTGGACCAGGGTGAGAGAGGACTAGACCAGTTGGAACACGCGAGAGGAGAACGGTTGGACCAGGCTATAGGAGAACAATGCAAGGCAAGGTCGGCGAAGCTAAGCAAGGTAGGCGAAGCTAGATAAACCTAACTAGCTTCAAGATTTGCACCTCCCAGAGTGAGATTTCTGTTGATGTCCCACCGTGATCGCCAAAATGAGAGCACCTGTAGCGCGGATAATGTGTCGTGCTCTCTACAGTGGGTGGTCCTCAGTGCAATGTGCGTGACAATCTCACTCAAACAAACTAAATAGAAAGGAAACAATAGACATCAACAAAGCTCACAAAGACACAACAGCAGACCAGAACATATGACTCGCCTATCTCCAAGACTGATATAGACTCTGGCATGGCAGCACACTCAGCTCCAGCCCAGGACTCACAGGTACAATGGGGGTGTCGAGGCTCAGATGTGCAGGGATGGTGAAGAAGTGCTCTGTGCATAGACTCTCTCTAGACAACTACGTACAAGATAATGCAACTGGCCCAAAATGACTACTCATATGTACAACCATAAAGAGCCACCAACGGCTCATAAATGTCCAGTCAGCTAAGTCTATCTCCAAACTGAGTGGTGTTGGTGACCTGGCCACGATGTCCACTAGACCACCGTCGGTACCCTGCCACGTGTCACTCCCCAGCCCAAAGGGTCCGTCTAGTGTGAACCAGACCAACTGTAACTAACTATCCAACTGTCTGTCTATCTTGTGAAGTGACACTGTAGCCCTGCTACAATTTCAAAGTCAAGGTTGGTAAGAAGACTGTGAAAGAGGTCTTTGTTCAACATGTTTTCACTCACTTTGATGTGATTGCTAATGGCGGCGATGTCTCCATGGTGCATAATCCACGATGCAATTAAATGTGAGTTAATTATTTAGCACTCCTCTATAATGTTATCTTACATCGCAAATGTGAATCTGTTTTTTTCTTCTCTTATTATAGATATTTAATTAGGTTATACAAATGTTTCTATTTATTTCTATTCTTTTACATTCACAGGTGTTTATCCTTCCTCATATGAGGAATGGGAGCCACTGGAGTGCATTATAGGTCTCATCTCTCTGACCCATGCTCGTATTGGGGTCTTGCAGTATGCGGATAGAACTAGCAAAAGCCTTACAGACGAGGGTATTTTCTTCTATGACCATTTCTACCAACTCAATCAAAGGAATCAGAGAGGAGTGTTGGTGAAGATTTCACTACCAACCAACTGGAACTCCATGAATTGGCCCGTTCCCGACACAACAATGAGTGAGGCATTGAGGAGCAGGCTCTATAGGGATGTTCAGAGGTCTCTCCGAAACTCTGTACCCACTAAATTGGTGCAACTTGCAAATTTATGTCCTATCGGTCTCTTTGTTGAGTTATTTCATACCTACAATGTACATTTACTAAAACTATGCTTCTCTACAAATCATTTGATTCCCTCTTGTGTGATAAGCTTCTTGATCAAGGGTGGTATGTGAAAGAAATAGATGGCATATGTTGCGAATTTCTCTTGACACTTTCATTGTCAAGTATATGCTTGCGACACAGACATTAATAATCTCCTTTTGGTACAAGCGTTCTCACATTGTTGAAGGTTTCTATGTGCCTATGGATCAAGAGGCAACAAGTTTGGCAAACAGTGTTATCATAGACGTGGAAGTGGTGGACAAAGACCTAAATTTATGACAGTAATTACAATAAGGCAGCAATGCAATCTTTTGCAACTTCGACATGACATAGTGGAGGAGACTGCCGACATTGACTCCGTAAACTTTTATTTCTTGCTGTGCAGATGAAGAGTAATGCAACGAAAGGAGAAGAATTTTCTATGTGGAGATCTTTCTGGCCTTATTCAAATCGTGCCCATGAAATCTAGCCTGAATGGCTTCAACAAAATGTAACTTTTTTGACTAGTTTAATCTTAATATCAAGTGTTTGCTCACAGCTCTCTCTCTCTCTCTCTCTCTCTCTCTCTCTCTCTCTCTCTCTCTCTCTCTCTCTCTCTCTCTCTCTCTCTCTAAGTATTCGAAACACATGGACCTGTAGACAGTATCGATTTAATGTATAAACAATGAATTAGTACATTTGTAAGTACAAATTCTGATGTGCTCAATGGGCTTAAGTACATTCCTTGTAGGTATGGGACCAAAATGTCCTCTAGGTAAAAATCGTGAAGATGCCCTTCAAATGAAGGTGGGGAAATAGTAGTGCCGGATGGATTAAGCAAATCCTTATGTGGTGTGTCATCAATCAACAAAGTATTGAGAGCATCATAAGGCACATTGATCTGTTCAAAGGGCTCGTAGAAAAGTGGTACATGAGATTTAGTTGGGTGGAAATGTACCGCAATAGTATTACAATTTCTTTGACTATACACAAAATAAAAATCCGATATGTGAATTTCAGCCAAACTGCAAACTATGGAAACAAGGGGATTCAAGTTTTGGGGCTGCATTGAAAACAGATAGCAACCCTAAACCGTGGAATCAAAAAATTCAAAAATTCCTTCGTACCTGGTCAAATTACTACTCTGAGATTTCCCAAGCGAAAACTACGTAAATTGGAGATCTCTATAGGTACATTGTAGGGCTGTCGTAGTAGCAACAATCCATTGAGATCCAAAATAATTAGTCTCTGCAATCATTGTGTGTATACATATAAGTAGTTAGAAACAAAAAGAGTATATCATTTAAGTCAATGGATATTACCGGAACAACCATATCTACTTGAAGCAAGAGTCCATACTGGTCATTTCTAATGTTGACATTCTGTCGTTGAGTGTCGATGTTCCCTTCTGTATTGCCAAAGGTATCCACCTCTTGTGGTTGTGCAGTACAAGACTCTTGTGTTTCCATGGCCGAATGGTTAGCTTGTTTTGTTGTATGTTCTTGGCTTTGATTTGCAACATTGGCCTCCTTCTCTACATGGTCTAGACACTTTGTATCTTCCCTCGGCTCTGAAGAGCTATTCACATCAACAAGTATTGGAGCTTGGACTCCCTCATATTGATCATGTGCCTCATCCTATGCCACAATAATAGGCACTTCCTTATCCTCCTCTACTTGGCCTAGACCCTCTATGGCATTCCTCGGCTCTAAAGAGCATTTTACATCAGCATTTTCAAGAGCTTGGTCTACTTCACGTTGATCAACCCCAACTTCCGTTTCAACCGCTCCAACTGCAAAGCAAACCGGTGAGGTGGTCCGGGGCGGGCAACAAGAAGAGTGGCCTCTAAGCACCCTTCTAGGCTCCTTTGTTGCTCAATTGGGTTGGGGTTCGAAAAAAACAACAAACACACACACAAACCCACAACCTAACCCTACACAAATTTGGGGCACCACCTAGTTTTGGATGCGAACTAGGACGCGTAAAGAGAGAGAGAGAGAGAGAGAGAGAGAGAGAGAGAGAGAGAGAGAGAGAGAGAGAGAGAGAGAGAGAGAGAGAGAGAGCTCGGGGTGCTTTAAAATGTATCGGTAGTATCAAGAGAACACAATCATATATGTAAGAAAGAGAGAGAAGGGGGAGGGGGTGCTTGTTGCATTAATACCTTCTTACAAATCTGTCATGACCAATCAAAGTGAGATTAGTATTTGTTCAACATAGCTTGAGTAAATTACACCACAATACATCACAAGAAAAGCCACCCCAATCACTGTCTTAAGGCCAGGGGAGTCCTCTCCACCCTGTTGCCTTATAGTATGTGGGATTTATGGCTAAATTGATGACAACACCCAGAGACAAGCTATCAAGAACTTAAATAAAACACCAAGACACTTACACATCATTTTTGTCCATGACTTCACATTGGAAGAGAGATAAAGTATCCATGTTTAGTCCAAATCCACCCTCCTTGATTCAACAAATGTTGGGCGTACACTAGTAGGAGAAATGATAGATTTTCTACTCTCAATCGAATGATCACTCTCTCTTACAATGGCATAGAGTTCCCTTGCTAATCACCCATAATACAACACATGCATATGCATAAGCCAATGATCTTCCACTCAAGAGCTCCTTCTCAAGAGGTTGAGCTTGGCTTCTCAGGCTATAGCATAGTGCTCTTGCTTATGGCTCCCCCATTTTTGTGCTAGCTACACCCTCCTTTTATAGCAATTTTGAGGGCTAGGGTTACTCCTCTAGCCATGGTTGGGTTAGATTTTTAGCACTTATCTAATTTCTTTTGCTTGGAATTATCAAGAAGTTGGTGGGGATAGATGAAGAAGAGAGAGAGGAGAGAAGTGGAGGTGATAGGACTTTTCATAGTAGGTTAGTGTTAGTAAATTAGTAGAGTTAGTATTTTTATTGGTTTACAAATGGAATTGGATATTTACAATGGGAGTATCCATGTAGGATACAAATAAGGAAGAAAAAATCCTTAATAGGTAAAAAAATATGGATTTCTTACAATGTTGATGCTCCAACTGTCTTGAGTAGGGTCAATTTTGATGCTTGTTGATGGTCCACTAGCTTTGACGGTACGTATTTTCTCCACTCTTGACCTTCCTTGGGAGCCAAGGTAACTGAATATGAGTAATCAATCACCATGATGTTGTCTTTCAAGAGAAGAGGCTGAATTTTGTGGTTTTCTTGATAGATATGGGTAATATGGAGGAGGAAAAATGAGACTAGGTGGTCAATTTTGGAATGGAAGTGTGTGTAGGAGACATGAGTTCACCATGGTTTCTCTTATTCTTCAAGGTTGAGAAGAAGGTGAGTAGGGTGTAGAGAGGAGTGGTGAGAGAGGTGGGGATGATGAGTGGAGAAGTGTGTGTGAAAGAGGAAAATGATAAAGTGGAAGAGGGAGTGTGGCTGCATAGCATGGTCAAACTGGGGTCCACCAATAAAATCATAGCTCACAGCTCGTAGCTCAAAAAAATACGAAAAAATTTGAGGCAAAATTTCAGTCCACGAGCTACAACTTTTTTTTGTATCACCTTTTCAAATTCGGAGAGAAAGTGACCTTTAAAAATTCAGCAAAACCGACTGTCTTTTCCCACTGCACAAAGTCCTTGTGGGGTTCTTCTTTGGATGATTCTTTTGAATGCCTCCAAGAGTGAGCCCTCCATAGTGCATACATGAATTCCACATACCCTTGAACTTAATTGTTAGGTCTATAATTGAAGATATTATCGAGATCATGATATAAATGAATAGTACAACTAAGGAAATCAAATATTGAGGGGTCTAAAAAAATATGTACATGTCAAACATAAATAATATAGGTGGAAAAAATATAAAAGGGGTCAAAATAAATCTCTCTCATTATAAGTCTACCATAAAAAGATGAATATTCTTGGTGTTCTAATTTATGAAAGTAATAGAGAATAGATGTAGGAAGGAAAAAATCACAATAGTGAAAAAATATACACATAAATAAAACTAGTGTTTTTGGAATTTTGTTGGGATGGAGTTACACCAAAAATAAGAGAAGTTTGCATGAAATTATTTCTTTATGAAGTAAAGAGTATGCAAAATGGTAAGAAAAATTGTGGTAATGGTGAGTCAATGTACATAGCATAAATAACACACACCTAGGTAGAAATATTTAAATAAATATCAAAATAATTATGAAAAATACTTATATTTAGGCCCTATATACAATGAAATATGTACACACAAAGAGTCCGTAATAAACCTTTTTTTAAAAATTATTTTTTTATTTTTTTAAGCTCAAATAGACCAGTGACTAGCTAATTGAGGGTTTTTAAGAAAATATGGGAAAAGTCCTCTAAGTCACACACGCCTATGTACAGTGAAATGGTAGGGATAGCCATAGTGTTTGGGTGATTTTGGTAGGATGAGGTAGCTCACTATGGCAATGTTGAATAGCCAAAAAAATGGCTATCACCGATGTCTGTTCCCATAATATTGGGTTAGTTTTAGGGATTTGGTTTCCAGCGGTGGAAACTGGCATGACTTCCTCATCACCAGTCATTGTTAAAATTATTATATGGTCGTCGACAAAACTGTCTTCTGCATCTAAAACTTTTGGAGTTGAAATAGATAGTAGATTTTGAATAATTGATGTGCGGTACCTTTGTAAATATTCCAAGGTATAATTTTCCACAGCATTCTACAAAATTAGGTCAACTTGTGGTCAATACTTCAATTAATAATAGCACCCAGTTGGTCCAAACCATAGCACGGACATACCTTAGACATAAATGGATTCAAAGTAAAAAAACTCTGCAGTATGTATTCTGTATGGAGAAGACGTCTCCAACCATAGGAATTTAGGTTTGTTTGATTAGGCACTTCGACAACTTTAAAAGTTGCCCTTTAGAGTTCATGATTTCCACAAAGCCTTCCATAGACATGAAGTGAGCTTTTTACACATCTTTGAACAATGAAAGTTATTTGTTATTAGCAATATTGAGGTCATCGTCCATAGCCCAAATAAACACTCAAGGTTATATTAACACTAACACCCGTATCTCTGAATGTGTTCCTCGTATGGGGTTGATAGTCCATACCACTTGTTTGTCCAGTTCAATACATACAAGGCTCCAATGATTATTTGATTCATATGGAAACACTAGGGTTGTGATCTGAAGCATTGGACAGTGGACAAACCATCTCTTCAATGTGCCATGAGGGGTGTTTTTTATTCGGAGTGGCACAGACTACTGCGTATCTAAAACATGTATTTCAGTATGGGTTTGTTTAGGGAGTTGGCACTTTATTAAGTGACAATCAATAACAAGGATTTAATTAGAGACCAAATACAAAAGTAAAGGATCTTAAAGGTAGAGCAAGGCACTTACTTTAGGCATAAATAAACAATAGAGTCTTTAATTTGTGCATTGGGATCTTTCAAAATCCCAATATCAACAGAATCCAGAGCTAATTGCCGAGTACCATCAGCAAGGGGAATGGTTGCTAACAGTCCTTCTTTCATGGAATGTAAAATATCATTGTTTCTTTCATTTAAGTCTGTGGTAACTAGCCATGATTTTTCCTTTGTGCCTCTTCATCAGCAGCAGCAGTGTGTATCCTCTTTAATTTCTCTGCTTCCAGGTAAAGTCTTTCTTCTTGCGTAGCTCTGGCTCTGGTGTTCACATCATGAGTAAACTCATGAATCTTAATCCCATGCTCCCGTCGGCCTGGTGATATTAACAATATATCTTTCTTTTTAGGGTCAATAAACTCATTAGGGATGAGGAGCTTATTGTATCTCCAACGTACTCTCTTGAGCGTTTCATTGTTGTTGTCCATTATTGTGACCTGGTGAGCATGAGCAGCAACAATGTTGATATCATTAAAGTACTCTAGTAAAAAATCTTCTGCTGCTTCTTGAAGACAGAGCAGAGCAACAACCTTCCATCTCATTGTACCAGCACATGCTTCCTTGCAAATTTGTCTTACTGCTCTTTGGAAAGGAAGTTTAGGGACACAAAGATCAATACATTTATGAGCTTTTCTAATCTATCTAAATAAACCCATGTGTCTCTGAATATTGTTCATTCTTCGTCCCTTCAATATCTTCATTGGTTTACTTGGTCTTTTCTTCTTACTAGCAGACCTTCCACATGATTTCTTTGCAAGCCTTGGTCCTTTCCCTGCCTTCCTTGCTGTTGCCTTTGTTCTTGCCATTCCACTGTAAGAGAAAAATGCAAGGGATCTCTCTCTCTCTCTCTCTCTCTCTCTCTCTCTCTCTCTCTCTCTCTCTCTCTCTCTCTCTCTCTCTCTCTCTCTCTCTCTCTCTCTCTCTCTCTCTCTCTCTCTCTCTTTGTGTGGATCACGGCGTGCATGCTCAAAATTGAGAAGGAAACATAGCCTATCATGTGCCGTGCTCCAATTCTTGTATTCTCTCCCCCTCTCTCTCTCTCTCTCTCTCTCTCTCTCTCTCTCTCTCTCTCTCTCTCTCTCTCTCTCTCTCTCTCTCTCTCTCTCTCTCTCTCTCTTTGTGTGGATCACAGCGCACGGGCTCAAAATTGAGAAGGGAACATTTCCTATCGTGCACCGTGCTCCAATTCTTGTATTTTGTGTGTGTGTGTGTGTGTGTGTGTGTGTGTGTGTGTGTGTGTGTGTGTGTGTGTGTGTGTGTGTGTGATCAAGACGCGCGGGCTCAAAATTGAGAAGGGATAATAGCCTATCGTGCACCATGCTCCAGTTCTTGTATTCTCTCTCTCTCTCTCTCTCTCTCTCTCTCTCTCTCTCTCTCTCTCTCTCTCTCTCTCTCTCTCTCTCTCTCTCTCTTTGTGTGGATCACGAAGTGCGGGCTCAAAATTGAGAAGGGATAATAGCCTATCGCACTCCATGCTCCAATTCTTGTATTTCCTCTGTGTGTGTGTGTGTGTGTGTGTGTGTGTGTGTGTGTGTGTGTGTGTGTGTCTTCCTCTTTCAAACACAACAAACACTCAAAAACACTATCTCTCTCTCTCTCTCTCTCTCTCTCTCTCTCTCTCTCTCTCTCTCTCTCTCTCCTACATCAACAAACACTCTAAATACCTCTCTTGGTGGATAGAAGTGGTTTGAAATGAGTATACAAGGTGGATTCCCCTATGCTACTTTCAATTAGTTGAAAACACTTGAAGGAGTTTGTTTGCCCTTCACTTTGTGTCTTTGGCAATATCAGTTGTGCACCTTGGTTGTTGAGGTCGTCTCGGAGATGAAAATATCTTTGGTTAGGTCTCTCTCTCTCTCTCTCTCTCTCTCTCTCTCTCTCTCTCTCTCTCTCTCTCTCTCTCTCTCTCTCTCTCTCTCTCTTATCATGAATCCAAGTGTGCATTTGTTACCATAAATAGTACACGTATTTTTTCGGTTGTAGAAAAATCTTTACTGTGGTCGTACTAGCCATTTATTGCATGTCTTGCTAACACATGTAAAATAATATTCGGGGTGCTTCGTGAATAACGTTAACGGTAATGTCTATTATTGTATGAAAAGGGGAGAGAGAGAGAGAGAGAGAGAGAGAGAGAGAGAGAGAGAGAGAGAGAGAGAGAGAGAGAGAGTAACTTAGTAAAGGGGAGAAGAGAAATCATTTGCAGAAGCAAATACAGACATCAAGAGAGAGAGATAGAGGCTAGAGAGAGAGAGAGAGAGGCTAGAGAGAGAGAGAGAGAGAGAGTTTTTAAAATGCCTTTGCCTCCTTCAAGGTGCAGGAATCAAAAGTGTGAAGACCAACAGCAACATTCCCAGTCCTGAATCTCTATTCCAAGAGCAATGTTTAGTCCTGGCAAAGGTAAAGGCAATCTCTTCATGCCTATTTGGTCCATAGTTTAGTTGTGTCTAGAAATTTTGCTACAACCTGTGAAAGGAAATTTAACATTGAACCTAGCAAAATTGGATCATGGCGCGCCATTAGTTTTGTGGAGGTTCATTTATGTACTCCATGCGCTATGATCCACTTTTTAAAGTGTACAAGTGTTTGTTTTTCTGGAGTATAAAATTATTTGATGTTTTGATAGCTATTACTGTGTATAACAGCCAATCAAGTGGATCACGGCACGCCAATACTTTTGTGGAGTTTTGTTTATGTACTCTGTGTACCATGATCCAGTTGATTGGCTTTTGCTCTTCACAACTATAGAGCAATTTTGCATTTGATCAATCATTACGTAGGACAAAAGTTTAGTGACCCTTCACACAAACCATCAAAAGATGCACATATGCTAATCATCTTGTGTTATTGCCTATATCATTAGTAGGAAATAATTGTGAGATACCTAGCTATTGTTTGTTGAAAACTTATATGATCATGTGATGCTCTTGTTTTTATTTATGTTTGAAGAAACTTATATTTCTCAGTATGAAAAAAATAGCAGGATTAAGATCTCATAGGAGGAAGAGGAAAAAAATAGATCCCGAGCGTATCGTTGGCCAAGAAAACGTTCCGAGAAGACTTTCGGAGCTGTTAAAAACTTCAATGAAGAGGAATGTAGACTTCAAAAAACCTATTGATATATCTGGTGCAGAGCCTGCCATGAGTTTGGAGGAGCCTGATACTGATCCATCTATCAAAATG
Source organism: Adiantum capillus-veneris (assembly GCF_014529385.1). Taxonomy (NCBI): domain Eukaryota; kingdom Viridiplantae; phylum Streptophyta; class Polypodiopsida; order Polypodiales; family Pteridaceae; genus Adiantum; species Adiantum capillus-veneris. The sequence continues at coordinate 115,037,171 of NC_140948.1, read as the reverse complement.
GAGTCCCCTTCTACTCCAAAATTTACTCTACTAAACTCACTTAAGAGAGATGTGGATTTTCAGCACCTACTTTGCAGAGTGCCCAATGTGTTGCAACAATCCCAAAGAAAAAAGAGGCAGTTTTTTCTGAAGACCTTATAGTGTTTGATGAAAGGCTTTTAGATTTTGTAGTTTCTTCTGGGGCTAGTGATAAGTTTGACTTGGTCTCCTGCATTTTTAATGCTCCATTTAATCTTAATGTGTTTATAGCTGAACAGAGTGAACACTTGAAGCTGGAACAAGAGAAGTTTGAGCTTCACACTCAAGAGGGCAGGATAAATGTTGGTGAAATGGTGGTATTCCATTTAAAAGATTTTGATCCTAAAAGACGATCTTACAAGAAGTACAATCAGCTGCCTCTTATATGCAGACCCCATTGGTGCAGCTTACATGAACGGGAGTGCAAGCTAGTTCCAAAATCCTTTGGATTTCTAATATTTTCAAATGGATTATTTACAAGTCTTATGAACGATCCTAAGGAGGGTCATGGAGGAACACGATTTACCAGCAGATGAAAAAGAGGAAAGGATGAGAATACATTGAAGTGCCGGAGATAGAGGAGTCCATTGATCTTGAAGAAGAAGTAAAAGACGTGGAACAAAGCAATCTTGTCTCAGTGAAAACCTCACATATCAAGCTACCTCTAGATGTTTCATATTTCAATGAGCGTCAAGCCACCTTAATGCTACCATGAGTGCCAGAGTTTAAATTTGGAGATAGGTTATACATTTTCCTTCATGATATACAAAGTGTTTTTGTTTGCGGGCAGGGATTTCAATTACGCGATGACACATTTTGTTAAATGTTAATTATTGTTGTTATTATCACTATTTTTTTCATGTTAATAACATATCTAATGTCATGACTTACAAAAACCGGTAGAAAACGTAGAACCGGAGGGGCAACCACAAACCCCAGCAGGCCCGGCGAGCAACGCAAGAATCCCGCCGGCCCCGTCATGTACCCTCTCCATATTTGGCGGCTCTATATAACCCTGTAGTAGACATCACATCACATCACCGCTTCCTCTAAATTTGGTCATCCTTTAAAATTTAGAAGAAAAACTAAAGGTAAAAGAATGAATAGTCTTTAAAAAAAATTAAAACTTAATGAAACTCTGATCATGGATCATTAGTTCTTTTTTGGACTGAACTGATTCTTGAAAGGAGGTAGAAAGGTGAATCTTTGGGTCGGTATCTCTACATTTGAGATGGACTAATCTCATGTTTGGTTCACCGTTATATTTGCTAAATTGATTTCTATATTGATCAGAACTTCTATCATGGGTCATTAGTTCTTTTTTGGACTGAACTGATTCTTGAAAAGAGATAGAAAGGTGAATCTTTGGGTCGATATCTCTACTTTTGGGATGGACTGATCACATGTTTGATTCACCGTTGTATTTGCTTGCTATTCCGATTAGAGCTCCAATCATGGGTCATTAGTTCTCTTTTGGACTGTACTGATTCATGAAAGGAGGTAGGAAGGTGAATCTTTGGGTCGGTATCTCTACTTTTGGGATGGACTGATCACATGTTTGATTCACCGCTGTATTTGCTTGCTATTTCGATTAGAGCTCCAATCATGGGTCATTAGTTCTTTTTTGGACTGGACTGATTCATGAAAGGGGTAGGAAGGTGAATCTTTGGGTCAATATCTCTACTTTTGGGATGGACTGATCACATATTTGATTCACCGTTGTATTTGCTTGCTCATGTTTGAGTAGATTGAGGTTATTCCCTTCAGGCTTCACTACTACGCTTGTGTGTGATATTGATTATAACACTAATGTTTGGTTTGAATAATACTTGAAAGAAGAGATAGCATACTGAGCTATGTTTATTGGTATTGCAGGCATCCAATAAGTATGTCTTCCACCGGGAATGTCAGCGGTGGTGTTGGTGTCCCAAGCCTGGCTTCCTTGAGGAGACCTCCTACCTCGATTCCAGGTCCTGCTTCGCAGGGCACCACTTCGTAGGGCAAGCAAAAGGCAGGTGGAAAAAGTCCAGAACCCGAGTGGAATTTTGCCACAAATTTAAATAAGTATCAAGATTGGAAATGTAACTTTTGTGGAGAAGAGAAATCTGGAGGAGCACCAAGAATAAGGGATCATTTGCTAGGTGGCAATACCAGAATTCAAGGAGGAAAGTGCAAGGGCTTAGGTGCAGAAGAAGCAGCTATGCGCTTAAAAGCTTTAATTGGTAAGCTAATTTCCACGAGCAAAAGATCAAAACTCTCTACTTTCGACCATCACACCCACGTATCGATAAGATCAAACCAGTATTAGGGATCATTGGGTGTAAGGCCCACCAATGGAAGCACTCAAAGTAGGGAACCAGCTTCTCATATCGATGGAAGTACTCCTCCAAACCATGTATCTCTTGACTTTTAGGTAGGTTTGTCAAAAAGTAGACAGGTTATCTTACAGACGAGCTTCAAAACACTTGCCTTAGAAGAAGCACAACTTGCACTAGCTAAAGCCGTCTATTTCACTGGGGGATCATTGGCCATTGTCACCCGTGATGCATGGAAGTCATCTTGGAAACGCATTGGGGAGTATGGTGCTAGATTTACCCCTCCAACATATCACCATATGAGAAACCAACTTGTTGGATAAATGTTACACAAGCACACAACAGGATATTCAAAGGGTAATATTAAATGCAACAGAACAATCTGGATACACCATAGTTAGTGATGGTTGGTCCAACGTTCAAAGGCGGCCATTGATCAACATCATGCTTGTATGTCCTCGTGGTGAATGTTTTATCAAAGCTGTGGATAGCTCTGGTCAAATAAAGTCTGGCAGTTTTATAGCTGACATCATTGGCGACGTAGTTGAGGAACTTGGAAAAGAAAATGTTATCCAAGTAATCATGGACAATGCCAAAAATTGTAGGGCTGCAGGTAGAATACTTGAAAGTCGCTTCTCTCACCTATATAGTGCTGGTTGCAGTACACACAGCTTGAACTTGGTATTGCAAGATTGGTACAAGAGGGAGGACACAAAGTGGCTCAAATGGATAGTAGACAATGCTCGCTTAATAGTCAAGTTTGTTTTGAAGCGTCAGAGGGTTCTTGACATGTACCATCAGAGGATGTCTACTATGTTAAAACTGTCGTGCGAAACTAGATTTTGCACCAACTACTATACGGTAGAATCACTAATAAAAAATAAGAATGTTGTGATGGAGACATTTGTTTGTGCCACTTTTTCAGAATGGGAGGCTGGTCAAAGGGAGAAGATAAAAAGCAAAATAGGGGTGATCAGAGATCTACTAGCTGATCACCACTTCTGGGATGATGTGGTGGATGTGCACAATGTCATGATGCCCATTATGCTCGCATTACGCCAACTGGATTCTGCCTTGCCTAACATAGGTAAGGTGTGGATGGCTTGGTGGACTGTTCAAGAAAGCCTTGCAAATCCAGAGGAGCCCTAGGAGCCAATTGTGAAGCCTTGGAAGACACCATTCACTCAAAAGAGGAGAGAAATTTTGAGAAAGTATGTGCATGGTCGATGGGTTGGAGCACATAGTCCACTACACAGCGTAGCTTTCTTATTGGATCCAGAGTATTGGGCAATGGAAATAGACAAACTTGATGAGGAGGTGCTGGAAGACTTTTATGATGTGATAGGCAGGTTTTATGATGATCCTAATGAGCATGCATCAGTTGTTACTGATCTTACGAAGTTTAAACTCAAAGAGGGTAAGTTTGGTACAGAATTTGTGCAGAAACTTGCCACGGAGCAACCAGCGTGGAAGTGGTGGATGATAAATGGTGGTAGTGCACCCACCCTTAAACGCCTACCTGTTAGAATCCTAGCCCAATGTGCATCCAATTCAAGTTCTGAGAGAAACTGGAGTACATATAAATATGTACATTCCACCATCAGAAACCGCCTTCTAAAGTCAAGAGCTGAAAAATTGGTGTATATGTACTGCAACCATCGGCTATTGGCAAGAGTGCAAGCTGAGAACTACAAAGAGGAGATACCGCGCTGGACTTATGATGTAACCAATGATGAGGTGGACGAAGATAGTGAGCTGCAAGGGGAATCTCATGAAGTAGAAACTACATGTACTTTAGAAGAGATTGAAGAGAATTTGGAAATTGAACCAACTTTGACCCGTCGCAGCAAGCGACGGTGGTTTAATTAATAGATTATCGAATCCATTGAGTGACTTCTGCTTAAGTTCAGAAACTATTTATCTTATAAGCTTCTTTTTATATTTAGTTTAAGGTTTAGACATTTGCTTAATAATAAACGAAGCCCTTAAAAACCTTTACAAGGCCACAAATCACTATTAAAGCTTCATAATATACAAAGCCCTAACAAATCGTTGCATTATCACATATCATAATTGAAGCTGAAGAGAAGACAATTCACAATTCACTAATAAATTCTCGCAAGACAACGAGTCAATGTTATCAAATGTTACAAAAACTATCCAAGTGATAGTGAAATATTTGTGAGAATATCTTCATTCTCCTGTTCACACTGACATTTAAGCTTATTATAGTCTTCGGACATTTTAAACATTGCATATAGCTTTTTGGATATCTCAAACTCACATATAGCACAATGAAAGTTATTCATCATGCTTTGCATCAAGCATGATATATGATACATATGTCCGCATGGCAAGCTGAAGTGACCACACCACTCATGAAAGAATGATCTACATATGGGGCAAGGACCACCGTGCTCACCAGAAGCTGGAGGGGCCTCAATAGATGTTGGGTGCTCAATCAATGTGGCAGCATTTTGTTTTTTTATAGTCACCTCTAACTCTTTTACGTGGCGAGATAGCACCTTCACCTCCCTTTGCAAGTCTCTATTTAGGGTTTCTTCTGCATGAGAGCCTTGTGTAGCTTGTGATGCTTGCCTGAGTTGAGTTTGAAGCTCCTCCTTAACTTGATGCACTTCCATTGATGCACCTTCTAGTGCCAATGACATCTCTTGCCATGTGACGGTGATTGCAGTACTGCGAATGTCCTCAACCGTCATGTGAGGTGTCCTTGAGCTAAAGTCCACTGCTTCACCCAAGACATAATGCATGTATAACATCTTGGCAAACCACAATGGACAATCCATATGATGCATAGGATGACCCATAACATCGAGATATATGTTCTCTCCATTGTCTCGTATGTCTGCATTAATGCATTGTGATAGCTTGAGTCGGCCTTTCTTGATGTTGTCATCTGCAACGCTTGGCCATATGGATTTCACCATTTCTCGGTCAATCCTAGTGTTCACCTCTTTCCATTGTGTACCCACCGGGTTGGCCCACTGGGAGCATTGAGCAGCAATTCGAGCGGTGTCGTTCACTCCACCGCCTTGACACATGGATCTGAGACGCTCAAAAGCGCGCTTAGCCCTTTGATTATCATTATCCATATCCTGATTAAACACTATACTTCAGTTACGGCATACAAACTTAATGATAATCAATTGCTATAAGAGTAACCACCATTTTACGACAATCAATTGCTATAATTTTAACCACCATTTTACGTCAATCAATTGATATTAGAATAACCACCATCTTATGACAATCAATTGATATAAGAGTAACCACCATTTTTTAAATCAATGAATGACAATCAGTGACTCCACGTGGCTTATTGCTTGAAACTTAAGAGAAAAAACAAAACTCATAGAAAATTTGTTGTCTATTGAGATATAACAAAGTGTTTTTATTACTCATACATCATCCATTGCGCATAAAACCCAATTTTTTAAAGTGCTTTTATAAGTCACAAGTCTCAGAAAACCCTGCTTAATAAAGTACATCATATATCCATCAAAAAAAGGCTGCACTCATTTCAGAGGGAGGGCGTAAGCATCATTCTGGCTGGGCTTCAAATCTTTCTAATTCTTCGTCCAAAAGTGCCAAGGTCTTTGTGTCTGTGGATTTCTTCCTCACCCAACCTTCCACAACAATCCTAGATATGGCTTGTACCTCCACTGAAACCTTATGTTTGAACCAATCTGTGCTGTAGTAGTCAAAGAACTCTCCACAAAACTTACAAAATTGCCTTATCACCCATCCTATGGCATACACATCTGTGGCCTTGGTCCATGGGCATAAATTCTTGCCATCTAGTAACTCAGGAGCTCGCCAAGGATGAAGCTTTTGCCAGTTTTCATCGGTATTTTTGGTCTTTTGTGTCTCTAAGCCAACACGCAAAGCCAATCCCCAATCAATTATTCCAATACAAGGAGTGAGATCCTTGGTAAAGTCCAACATGATGTTCCATGGATGGAGATCATTGTGGATCACTCCCTCGTCATGTGCGAATCGCAATGCCTTCACCAAGGCATGGATCAACGAGGGAGCATGATTGCACAGGCTCTTGATACGTTTTTTCTTGTCTTCAGAGGGCTGCTTCCATTTAAAGTCTTCAGGGATCTTTCCTTTCCCCTCTTGATGCGCTACAAGCGTCGTGAAAGAGCCATGTGGAAGGGGCACTGTCTCCATAAGATCACCTAAAGTCCCCCCATTGAAGTAGTGGAATATCAGAAACCATGGCAACGTTACAGAGTGGGTAATACTCCTCACAATCCCTCTATGGTTGAGATCTACTCCACTTTCTGATGCAAAGCTTTTCCACTGATGCTTGGCCTGTCCTTTGAACTCCTTGGCACAATAAGTATTCGTTGCAGGAAGGAAACTGATCCCTTTGATTTGAACTTGCCACCCTGTGCCATAAGCCCCTGACCCAAGTTTCTTGATCTTCTTAATGGACTTATTTGGAATGCCCAAAGTCATACTACATTCAGAATTATATATACTGCTCTCCAAGTGACTGGCAGAAGCAATAGCACCCGATGTTCCCTCAATGGAAGCCTCCTCAATAAACGGTTCTCCAACTTGGCTACTCCCCATAACTCTCGTGATAGCCATTCACATTTTCTTGCTTAGGCCAAACTGTGTGTCTATGTGGGATGCTCACCTTGACCTCTCCTTTTCATCTCTCCATCTCGCGTTCCAATGCTCTAGCTTACCCTTGTCTACTTCTTGAGGGCATTCCTCTTTCAAATCAGAGGCCACCTTGGGCAAATTGCCCACCCAACTACTCAGTAATGAGATTATTGATTCGGTTGTTTTGTCTAGATATAACAACAAAATTTTGCGGGCAATCTCACTGTATAATGATTGCAATCTAGACTCATCTACAACAATCTGCGCTATATCGTCGGGATCTAGTGCATTGACGATTGTAATCAACAATTGTCTAATTTTCTTTTTGAACTCTATCACTGAAGTAGCAGAAGGATCCATTTTGCCTGCAATGGTATTATTGCAAACAACACATTGTGAAATATAACTATGTGCCACTCCATTTGGATCTTTTCTACGTGAAAAAAAAAGTGCAGTATAGAAAAAGTGCAGTATGCCTCACCGTACAACAACTTACAAACAGATGCTCCTGTCATTCTAGCAACAACACACCTAGTCGCAATTGCAACCATGTGCCGAAGCATGAATGACTCGGAGCAACATAAAACATAGTCACCCTACGCTTTTGCAATGACACACCTAGCCGCAATTGCAACCATGTGCCAGTGCATCCACGCACGGTGACTTCTTTCAAACAGATGCTACCGTCAATCTAGCAGCAACACACCTAGTCGCAATTGCAACCATATGCCGAAGCATGAATGACTAGGAGCAATATAAAACATAATCATCGTACGCTTTTGCAATGACACACCTAGCCGCAATTGCAACCATATGCCAGTGCATCCACGTACAATGATTTGATAAAAGAAATTTTATGCCTTTGAGTTTTAACGCAAAAAACTCAAAAAAACATCAATAAAATAAGGAAGGGATTAAAAAATTACCGCTACACTGCTTTGAGAATGTGGAAAGCTGCCAGAAAGTTTGGTGAAGAAGACTTTTCAATGTACCTCTCTTGTGAAAAAGACAAGCACTGACGTCGTCTTTATATAGCCACGGCGGGCCCGACGGGGAAGTGGCTTTACCCAGCGGGTTAACTACTTAGCCCGACGGGCCTTTAGCCGGTCTCCAAGTCTCCTTGCAGGTCAAAAAAGATGAATGTCAATTAACATAATATTTGTTATTTTGCATTTATATTGTTATTAACCTGAAATTATAGTGTGATCACGTCATTTTGAAATCCCTGTTTGCGGGAGGACTTTGTACTGGCCACTATCTCCAAGTATCAGGAGGAGAGGAATGTAATTGTTTCAGATGAGAGTAGTGATGACGAGGCAATGGAGATCTCCAGTAACCACTAGACTGCCTTAAACCCTGCTTTGAAAGGCAGAAAAGTATAAAGAAAGCCTTCCCGATGAAGCCACACTTCAAACTATTCAAAATAATCTCAAGCCATCAACTAGTAATTAGGATATGGAGGATTGTTTTAAGCGACCAGCACAAGAGTCAACTGGATCTGTCAACCTATGGAAGAATGAGCTTTTTTTGCAAGATGAGAGTTTCATGGTATAACATCCTGCCTCCCCCCCCATCTCTCTCTCTCTCTCTCTCTCTCTCTCTCTCTCTCTCTCTCTCTCTCTCTCTCTCTCTCTCTCACACACACACACACACACACACACACACACTTCTTTTTTTTACAGTCATGGATTGTTGAAAAGGACAACTTTCTTCGTTGTCGAAGAAAGACAGTTCTGTGGAAGGGATGCAACTCTAGGACAATATCTTCCTAGTCTATGTGAGGCACCCATCCTAATCTTCCACAATGGAATGTCACAAGAGGGGAATACTGCAACCCTATGCTTTCAAAACATTATCTCACTTCTTAGGTGGTCCAATGTTGCCACAAAATGTAGACAAAGTTATCCTCGTCGACAAGGTTTTTGGGAGAGAATGTTTTGGTTACTCGCCAGGATATACTGGGGGCAGTGCAACATATTACTACACATAATAGCAATGGCATTATCTTTAAGGAAAGAAAACCCTAATGAACTCTTAGATTATGGAAAACATTAAATGATCAAATACAAGGGCGAGGTTCCAAATTATATTTGCAAATCATCAAAAGTTTGAAATAGTTATGGTACATATTGAATTGAATTCTACAGGCATTTGTGGTACATCCGATCATCTAAACTCTAATTCTCTTATTCCACCAATGATTGGCATATTGCATTGTATCCCTCCACCTCATTTGACTTTCAAGAGCCCTTGAGTTGTTGAATGCGCATGCTCGCTTTCTTTTTTGAAGTTACAAATGTCGGATTGCCTGTACGGCTGCTGAAGAGGCCAATACTTGCTTTTGTTGCATGCGGTGAATGATTCTGCGAGAAAACCACTAAAATAACTCCTTCAGACTGTTTGCCATATTTCGAGAGCCTCCATGCAGTGTGTGTCTGAAGTAGCCATTTCTAGCCATGTAATGAGACTTCTCCAAGACTTGGGTGCTCCATATACTTGGATTCCTATACTTTTGGATGAAGTATGACAAATGATTAAAAATAATGCGCTGCAAAACAAGAAATTTATTTAGAAATTTAAACACAAACTTAATACTAAGACTATCAGAGGTGCTTTGAATTTACCATGTAATGAGTTATTTGAGTGTCCGTCCATGCTGTGTTGAAAGATTTTTTCAATAGCTGAAGGTTCTATTTAAACTTGCTGGATTATCCTTCGACCGATCATCATTCTAACATATTTGAAATAACGTGTCAATGGAACGCCACACATCACCCTTTGCATTGCGAGTTGTTGTGTAACATTTAATGGCCTAAAAACTTGTGTGTAGCGGAAATTAGCATGAACATAGTGGGCATTTCATTAGAATAGATTCCTAATGAGAATTACAAGAGTGCTTGGGTGGAGAGAGCAACAAAAAGCATAACACCTAGTTAGATAGCATGAACAATACTTTCAAAAGAGAGAGAAATTAAGCTATTGACAACAGTTGAGGACCGGATTTACATGGAGCCGGTCAACCCTCCAAAAGGCTTTGTATTATGGTTCTCCCATCAAGAGAGACATTGTACAATACAATTCTTTGTGTTCTTTCAAGACTAGCTAGTGCAATGAAGATGAAAGCTTCATGCACTAAGAAAAACACTTAGCAAACACAACATCAATTATCCCCGGTCTCAGACCCAAGACCTCACACACCTTCGAAGATGGTGAGAGCTAGCAGGGTATGAGAGTAGATTGAGAGGAAGAAGGAGTAGTCTTACGAGAAATATGTACATCTCCTCACATAATCACTCATATTAGCATAGCTTAGCTTGGTAGAGGAGATGTGCATGCATTGGATCTTGGATCTTGGTTGGATTTGCATCCACATGCCAAGAGTGTGTCGATGTAGGCTTCTATCTCACAAGCTTGGAGTAGGTGATGAGCTCTCCATTAAAGCTTGGGAAGAGATAGTCTTTTTCTTGCTTCTCCATAGACTGTGTGAGAGTGTGTGTGTGTGATAATTCCTTGCAAAAATCAGCCCCCTCTATCAGCCCCCCTCTAGCCCTCTTGCTATTTGCTCTTGCTGTCCTCTCATTGGACCTCCCTAGGGCTAGCCAATTACAATTAAGAAGCATAAGTGATAGCCTTCTGACATGTGTCCCCCTTTCTCCTTTTGTGAGAGCTTTAGGTAATTAAATAATTCAACTAAACTCTCATTGGACCCCTTTGCCTCCTGGCCAATAGGAATCAGGAAACCCTTGGGCTGTTGAATGCTCATTGGACCCCTTGGGAGACTGTCCAATAGTCTTCTAGAGGACTTAATTCTCATTGGTTCTTTTATTAAATGTTTTTAAACTAATTAAACTAGATTTACTCTAGCCTAATTCTCATTGGTCCACCTCCAAGGCCATCCAATAGGAATTGGGTACACCTTGTTGGCATCTGGCCTATGGAGCTGACATGTGTCCCTCATTCCCTTTGTGTAAAGGGAACTTGTGTGTGTGTGTGGATTTCTCTCTCATCCCCTAAAAGCTAGGCTTGCCCCCTCCTTAGTAGGGATTTGAAAAGACTTTTTTGACACACACAAAGCATCCAATTCCCCCATGGTTGACCTTTGGACACAACCTTTGAATTTTAGAACCTTAGCATTTTGGAAGTCTTAATGTGTTGAACCTTAGGGTCTTTTTAGCCCATTGTTGTACATGGCTCTTTTGCAGATGGCACCCCCTTTGGATCCCTATTTTCTCTCCTTTGGATCCCTACTGTGACCGGCCTGCTAGCTTAACCAATATTCTAGCTTTTTCTCCCCTGGCACTTCCCCATATTAAATGATCAGTTTAACATGAGAAAATCATTTAGGAGAATTAGATATTGATTATTATGACCTTACCTCTTTCTTGAAATCATAGTCGTCCTCGACTATGGTGTAGAGAAGATAAAGCATATTCATGAGTCCTTTTCTTAGCGGGTAGAGGATCCCTATGTTACCCTACGACATCATTCCACAATGGATGACTAGTCCATTTGGCACTTGAGAGCGTTAGGTTGCCGCAAGCATGTGTGCAGATTAGTCCTATCAATCTTCCCTAGTAGAGTGACAAGCTCTACTTGGTGTTTGGGAGACGTAGTCTCCGCAAACTTGATCTAAGCATGGATACTACTTCATTTTTGTGCACATTAAAGAAAAAGAGAGTCTTATAAGACAAAAACTTTGTTCATTTTTAACATTTTGTCCATTTGCTTACTCTTGGGAAGCATTGTAAGCATTGACAAGGTTTAGGTTATCCTTTAATTGTATGCCTTGCATCCATCTAGCATCTTCAAAAGGATAATTCTTAAATTTAATAAGATATCCTTGGTCGGATAGTCTTACCGCCTCTTAGTACCTTGTCTTCATGTCGGAGAATGGACTCGGGCTGCAGCACCTCCTCTTGGTCCTCGATCTCCGGTGGGTCTTCAGTAGTTGGTTCTTGAGGTGGCTCTCCTTTGTAAGGCTTTAATAGGCTCACATGGAAAGCATTGTGTATGAGCCAATGATTGGGCAACTTGAGTTGATAGGCCATCTCATTGATTGCCGTAAGAATCTAGAAGGGGCCATAGTACTTTTTTGCTAGTTTAGCATAGTACTTTTGGTGTTCCGTAGGATTCTTGCCCGTTGTGTGCCTTAATCGAGCCTTGGGAAACTTTAATAAGACCCAATCATTTTCTTTAAAGGCTTGGGCTCTTACGTGCTTGTCAGCAACAGCCTTTTGCCTTTGCTGTGAGATAGAGATAGCATCCTTAATCTTTTGAAAATATTCTTGCAGGTCCCGGCTATACTCATCTGCAGATCAGCAAAGATCTTCTCATGTACCTTAAGTAGCAAGGGACTTTTTGATCTTACCTCAATTACCTCGAAAGGTGTTTTTCCCGTGGAAGTATGTACAGTGTTATTGTAAGCATACTCCACTAAGAGTAAGTACTTCTCCCATTGGGATCTTTGATCTACTTCCGTTACATAGCCTTTTAGTAGATCGAGAATTGTTAGGTTAGCTATTTCACTTTGGCCATCCGTTTGTGGATGATAGGCCGAAGAGAAGTTTAGCCTTGTCCCTAAATTCTCAAAGAGACCCTTCCGGAAATTACTGGTCATTCTAGGATCTCTATCCGACACTATGGACATTGGCAAGCCATGGTACTTGAAAATTTGTGAAATGAAGAGGGTTGCCATTTGATGGCCTTTGATAGTCTTTGACATGTATAAAATGAGCTTATTTATTGAACCTGTCTACTATCATCCATATTCCCGTATTCCCATGGATAGACATAGGAAATCCAAAGATAAAATCCATGGATATGCTCTCCCATGGTGAATTAGGGATTGGCAAGGGTTGAAGAAATCCAAGTTGCTTCCCTCTATCAAATTTTGTCTTTTGGCATACCACACATTTAGAAACATACTCTTGTATGTTCACTTTCATGGTAGGCCAATAGAAATATGTTTCAATTCCCTTTAAGGTAGACTGAATCCCTCTATGCCCCGAACAACGTGGAGCATGAGATTCATACATTACTTTCTCACGTAGTGAGTTACTAACACATAGTCTATTGCCATAGAGAAGATAAACATCTTGTAAAGTAAATGGTTCTACTCTCTCGCCTAATGCAAGGGCTAAAATCACATCTCTAAAATCGGGATCAATAGCATACTCATCTATCATTGAAGATAGATCATTGTGAGTTGCTATGGAAACCACATTCACTCTCAGTCGTCTTGAGAGTGCATCGGCCTACTTGATTATGCTTGCCAGCAATGTGAGCAATATGAAAATGAAATATGTTTCAATTCCCTTTAAGGTAGACTGAATCTCTCTATGCCCCGAATAAGGTGGAGCATGAGATTCATACATTACTTTCTCACGTAGTGAGTTAGAAACACATAGTCTATTGCCGTAATGAAGATAACCATCTTGTAAAGTAAATGGTTCTTCTTTCTTCCCTAATGCAAGGGCTGAAATCACATCTCTAAAATTGGGATCAATAGCATACTCATCTATATTTGAAGATAGATCATTGTGAGTTGCTATGGAAACCGCATTCTCTCAGCCGTCTTGAGAGTGCATCAGCTACTTGATTATGCTTGCTAGCAACGTGAGCAATGTGAGAGAGGGTGCTGATTTTTGCAAGGCAGTATCACACACACACTCTCACATAGTCTATGGAGAAGCAAGAAAAAGACTATCCCTTCCCAAGCTTTAATGGAGAGCTCATACCTACTCCAAGCTTGTGAGATAGAAGCCTACATCGACACACTCTTTGCATGTGGATGCAAATCCAACCAAGAGCCAAGATCCAATGCATGCTCATCTCCTCTACCAAGCTAAGTTATGCTTTTATGAGTGATTATGTGAGGAGATGTACATATTTCTCGTAGGACTACTCCTTCTTCCTCTCAATCTACTCTCATACCCTGCTAGCTCTCACCGTCTTCGAAGGTGTGTGAGGTCTTGGGTTTGAGACCGGGGATAATTGATGTTGTGTTTGCTAAGTGTTTTTCTTAGTGCATGAAGCTTTCATCTTCATTGCACTAGCTAGTCTTGAAGGAACACAAAGAATTGTATTGTACAATGTCTCTCTTGATGGGAGAAACCATAATACAAATCCTTTTGGTGGGGGGACCGGCTCCATGTAAATCCGGTCCTCAATTGTTGTCAATAGCGTAATTTCTCTCTCTTTTAAAAGTATTGTTCATGCTATCTAACTAGGTGTTATGCTTTTTGTTGCTCTCTCCACCCAAGCACTCTTGTAATTCTCATTAGGAATCTATTCTAATGAAATGCCCACTATGTTCATGCTAATTTCCGCTACGCATTCCCTTTGTGTAAAGGGAACTTGTGTGTGTGTGTGTGTGTGTGTGTGTGGCTTTCTCTCTCATCCCCTACAAGCTACGCTCGCCCCCTCCTTAGTAGAGATTTGAAAAGACTTTTTTGACACACACAAAGCATCCAATGCCCCCATGGTTTACCTTTGGACACAACCTTTGAATTTTGCAACCTTAGCATTTTGGAAGTCTTAATGGAATGAACCTTAGGGTCTTTTTAGCCCATTGTTGCACATGGCTCTTTTGCAGATGGCCCCCCTTTTGGATCCCTATTTTCCCTCCTTTGGATCCCTACTGTGGCCGGTCTGCTAGATTAACCAATATTCTAGCTTTTTCTCCCCTGGCACTTCCCCATATTAAATGATCAGTTTAACATGAGAAAATCATTTAGGAGAATTAGATATTGATTATTATGACATTACCTCTCTCTTGAAATCATAGTCGTCCTTGACTATGGTGTAGAGAAGATAAAGCATATTCATGAGTCCTTTTCTTAGCGGGTAGAGGATCCCTATGTTACCCTACGACATCATTCCACAATGGATGACTAGTCCATTTGGCACTTGAGAGCGTTAGGTTGCCGCAAGCATGTGTGCAGATTAGTCCTATCAATCTTCCCTAGTAGAGTGACAAGCTCTACTTGGTGTTTGGGAGACGTAGTCTCCGCAAACTTGATCTAAGCATGGATACTACTTCATTTTTGTGCACAATAACAAAAAAGAGAGTCTTATAAGACAAAAACTTTGTTCATTTTGTACATTTGCTTACTCTTGGGAAGCATTGTAAGCATTGACAAGGTTTAGGTTATCCTTTAATTGTATGCCTTGCATCCATCTAGCATCTTCAAAAGGATAATTCTTAAACTTAATAAGATATCGTCGGATAATCTTACCGCCTCTTAGTACCTTGTCTTCATGTCGGAGAATGGACTCGGGCTGCAGCACCTCCTCTTGGTCCTCGATCTCCGGTGGGTCTTCAATAGTTGGTTCTTGAGGTGGCTCTCCTTTGTAAGGCTTTAATAGGCTCACATGGAAAGCATTTCGTATGAGCCAATGATTGGGCAACTTGAGTTGATAGGCCATCTCATTGATTGCCCTAATAATGTGGAAGGGGCCATAGTACCTTTTTGCTAGTTTAGCATAGTGCTTTTGGTGTCCCGTAGGATTCTTGCCCGTTGTGTGCCTTAATCAAGCCTTGGGAAACTTTAATAAGACCCAATCATTTTCTTTAAAGGCTTGGGCTCTTAGGTGCTTGTCAGAAGCAGTCTTTTGCCTTTGCTTTGAGATAGAGATAGCATCCTTAATCTTTTGAAAAGATTCTTGTAGGTCCCGGCTATACTCATCTGCAGCGAAGATCTTCCCACGTACCTTAAGTAGCAAGGGACTTTTTGATCTTCCCTCAATTACCTCAAAAGGTGCTTTTGCTGTGGAAGTATGTACAGTGTTATTGTAAACATACTCCACTAAGGCTAACTACTTCTCCCATTGGGATCTTTAATCTACTTCCGTTACATAGGCTTTTAGTAGATCGAGAATTGTTAGGTTAGCTATTTCACTTTGGCCATCCGTTTGTGGATGATAGGCTGAAGATAAGTTTAGCCTCGTCCCTAAATTCTCAAAGAGACCCTTCCAAAAATTAGTGGTCATTCTAGGATCTCTATCCGAAACTACGGACATTGGCAAGCCATGGTACTTGAAATTTGTGAAATAAGAGGGTTGCCATTTGATGGGCTTTGATAGTCTTTTTTGATAGGTATAAAATGAGCTTATTTACTGAATCTGTCTACTATCGCCCATATTCCCGTATTCCCATGGATAGACTTAGGTAATCCAAAGATAAAATCCATGAATATGCTCTCCCATGGTGAATTAGGGATTGGAAAGGGTTGAAGCAATCCAAGTTGCTTCCCTCTATCAAATTTTGTCTTTTGGCATACCACACATTTAGAAACATACTCTTGTATGTTCACTTTCATGATAGGCCAATAGAAATATGTTTCAATTCCCTTTAAGGTAGACTGAATCCCTCTATGCCCCGAATAAGGTGGAGCATGAGATTCATACATTACTTTCTCACGTAGTGAGTTAGTAACACATAGTCTATTTCCATAGAGAAGATAACCATCTTGTAAAGTAAATGGTTCTTCTTTCTTCCCTAATGCAATGGCTGAAATCACATCTCTAAAATCGGGATCAATAGCATACTCATCTATCATTGAAGATAGATCATTGTGAGTTGCTATGGAAACCGCATTCTCTCTCGGCCGTCTTGAGAGTGCATCAGCTACTTGATTATGCTTGCCAGCAATGTGAGCAATATGAAAATGAAATTGCGAAAGGAAATTTTCCCACCTCATTTGTTTGTCGGAGAGCTTGGTCTGTGTCATGAAGTACTTAACTTTGGTGATCCGTTCGCAGAATGAAAGGAGTCCCCAATAAATAGTGCTTCCATGAGTCTAAGGCATGTAGAGTTGCAAGGAGTTCCTTTTCATATATGCCTAGAGCTTGCTCAACAGGGTCGAGCCTTCGACTTTCATAGCCTATGGCGTGCCCTTCTTGGAGCAAAACAGCTCCAAGGCAATTACCACAAGCATCACATTGGACCTCAAATGGTTTTGAGAGATCCGGTGGTGTAAGCACAGGTTGAGAGAGAATCTTTTCGAAAGCATTGTTCTCCCTAGCAGACCATGTATACCTAACGCTTTTCTTTGTAAGGTCATGTAATGATCCCGCAATTTGTGGGAGTTTTTCTATGAAGCGTCTATAGTATGCACACATACCTATAAAGCTTCTTAGTTCATGAAGATTCTTTGGTTTAGGCCATCCTTTTATTACTTCTAACTTTGATGGATCCATCCAAAAATATGTAGAAATGTTTTGGGACCTACAAAAAAAGCAATAATTTTGTGCGGGCTTAACTGAAGAAATGACGGAGTATGTCAACTCCCTAGGCCAGATGCCCACAAGGTGTACCCAATTCCTATTGGATGTCCTTGGAGGTGGACCAATGAGAATTAGGCTAGAGTAAATCTAGTTTAATTAATTTCAAAAAACTTAATAAAAGAGCCAATGAGAATTAAGTCCTCTAGAAGACTATTGGACAGTCTCCCAAGGGGTCCAATGAGCATTCAGCAGCCCAATGGCTTGCCTGATTCCTATTGGCCAGGAGGCAAAGGGGTCCAATGAGAGTTTAGTTGAATTATAAATAACCTAAAGCTCTCACAAAAGGGGAAAGGGGGACACATGTCAGAAGGCTATCACTTATGCTGCTTAATTGTCATTGGCTAGCCCTAGGGAGGTCCAATGAGAGGACACAAAGAGCAAATAGCAAGAGGGCTCGCCCAAGCGAGAGAGGGGACTGATTTTTTCAAGGCATTATCACACACACACTCTCACACAGTCTATGGAGAAGCAAGAAAAAGACTATCCCTTCCCAAGATTTAATGGATAGCTCATCACCTACAACAAGCTTGTGAGATAGAAGCCTACATCGACACACTCTTGGCATGTGGATGCAAATCCAACCAAGACCCAAGCTCCAATGCATGCTCATCTCCTCTACCAAGCTAATTACTAGCTAAGCTATGCTAATATGAGTAATTATGTGAGGAGATGTACATCTTTCTCGTAAGACTACTCCTTCTTCCTCTCAATCTACTCTCATACCCTGCTAGCTCTCACCATCTTCGAAGGTGTGTGAGGTCTTGGGTCTGAGACCCGGGATAATTGATGTTGTGTTTGCTAAGTGTTTTGCTTAGTGCATGAAGCTTTCATCTTCATTGCACTAGCTAGTCTTGAAGGAACACAAAGAATTGTATTGTACAATGTCTCTCTTGATGGGAGAAACCATAATACAAAGCCGTTTGGAGGATGGACCGGCTCCATGTAAATCCGGTCCTCAACTGTTGTCAATAGCTTAATTTCTCTCTCTTTTGAAAGTATTGTTCATTCTATCTAACTAGGTGTTATGATTTTTGTTTCTCTCTCCACCCAAGCACTCTTGTTATTCTCATTATGAATCTATTCTAATGAAATGCTCACTATCTTCATGCTAATTTCCGCTACGCATTCCCTTTGTGTAAAGGGAACTTGTGTGTGTGTGTGTGTGTGTGTGTGTGTGTGTGTGTGTGTGTGTGTGTGTGGCTTTCTCTCTCATCCCCTACAAGCTAGGCTCGCCCCCTCCTTAGCAGGGATTTGAAAAGGCTTTTTTGACACACACACACACACACAAAGCATCCAATTCCCCCATGGTTGACCTTTGGACACAATCTTTGAATTTTAGAACCTTAGCATTTTGGAAGTCTTAATGGGCTGAACCTTAGGGTATTTTTAGCCCATTGTTGCACATGGCTCTTTTGCAGATGGCCCCCCCTTTGGATCCCTATTTTCCCTCCTTTGGATCCCTACAGTGGCCGGTCTGCTAGATTAACCAATATTCTAGATTTTTCTCCCCTGGCACTTCCCCATATTAAATGATCAGTTTAACATGAGAAAATCATTTAGGAGAATTAGATATTGATTATTATGACATTACCTCTCGCTTGAAATCATAGTCGTCCTTGACTATGGTGTAGAGAAGATAAAGCATATTCATGAGTCCTTTTCTTAGCGGGTAGAGGATCCCTATGTTACCCTACGACATCATTCCACAATGGATGACTAGTCCATTTGGCGCTTGAGAGCGTGAGGTTGACGCAAGCATGTGTGCAGATTAGTCCTATCAATCTTCCCTAGTAGAGTGACAAGCTCTACTTGGTGTTTGGGAGACGTAGTCTCCGCAAACTTGATCTAAGCATGGATACTACTTCATTTTTGTGCACATTAAAGAAAAAGAGAGTCTTATAAGACAAAAACTTTGTTCATTTTTAACATTTTGTACATTTGCTTACTCTTGGGAAGCATTGTAAGCATTGACAAGGTTTAGGTTATCCTTTAATTGTATGCCTTGCATCCATCTAGCATCTTCAAAAGGATAATTCTTAAATTTAATAAGATATCCTCGGTCGGATAGTCTTACCGCCTCTTAGCACCTTGTCTTCATGTCGGAGAATGGACTCGGGCTGCAGCACCTCCTCTTGGTCCTCGATCTCCGGTGGGTCTTCAGTAGTTTGTTCTTGAGGTGGCTCTCCTTTGTAAGGCTTTAATAGGCTCACATGGAAAGGATTGTGTATGAGCCAATGATTGGGCAACTTGAGTTGATAGGCCATCTCATTGGTTGCCCTAAGAATCTAGAAGGGTCCATAGTACTTTTTTGCTAGTTTAGCATAGTACTTTTGGTATCCCGTAGGATTTTTGCCCGTTGTGTGCCTTAATCGAGCCTTGGGAAACTTTAATAAGACCCAATCATTTTCTTTAAAGGCTTGGGCTCTTACGTGCTTGCTAGCAGCAGCCTTTTGCCTTTGCTGTGAGATAGAGATAGCATTCTTAATCTTTTGAAAAGATTCTTGTAGGTCCCGGCTATACTCATCTGCAGCGAAGATCTTCATACGTACCTTAAGTAGCAAGGGACTTTTTGATCTTCCCTCAATTACCTCGAAAGATGCTTTTGCTGTGGAAGTATGTACAGTGTTATTGTAAGCATAATCCACTAAGGCTAACTACTTCTCCCATTGGGATCTTTGATCTACTTCCGTTACATAGGCTTTTAGTAGATCGAGAATTGTTAGGTTAGCTATTTCACTTTGGCCATCCGTTTGTGGATGATAGGCCGAAGATAAGTTTAGCCTTGTCCCTAAATTCTCAAAGAGACCCTTCCAGAAATTACTGGTCATTCTAGGATCTCTATCTGACACTATGGACATTGACAAGCCATGGTACTTGAAATTTGTGAAATGAAGAGGGTTGCCATTTGATGGGCTTTGATAGTCTTTTTTGACAGGTATAAAATGAGCTTATTTACTCAACATGTCTACTATCGCACATATTCCCGTATTCCCATGGATAGACTTAGGTAATCCAAAGATAAAATCCATGGATATGCTCTCCCATGGTGAATTAGGGATTGGAAAGGGTTGAAGCAATCCAAGTTGCTTCCCTCTATCAAATTTTGTCTTTTGGCATACCACACATTTAGAAACATACTCTTGTATGTTCACTTTCATGATAGGCCAATAGAAATATGTTTCAATTCCCTTTAAGGTAGACTGAATCCCTCTATGCCCCGAATAAGGTGGAGCATGAGATTCATACATTACTTTCTCACGTAGTGAGTTAGTAACACATAGTCTATTGCCATAGAGAAGATAACCATCTTGTAAAGTAAATGGTTCTTCTTTCTTCCCTAATGCAAGGGCTGAAATCACATCTCTAAAATCGGGATCAATAGCATACTCATCTATCATTGAAGATAGATCATTGTGAGTTGCTATGGAAACCGCATTCTCTCTCGGCCGTCTTGAGAGTGCATCAGCTACTTGATTATGCTTGCCAGCAATGTGAGCAATATGAAAATGAAATTGCGAAAGGAAATTTTCCCACCTCATTTGTTTGTCGGAGAGCTTGGTCTGTGTCATGAAGTACTTAACTTTGGTGATCCGTTCACAGAATGAAAGGAGTCCCCAATAAATAGTGCTTCCATGAGTCTAAGGCATGTAGAGTTGCAAGGAGTTCCTTTTCATATATGCCTAGAGCTTGCTCAACAGGGTCGAGCCTTCGACTTTCATAGCCTATGGCGTGCCCTTCTTGGAGCAAAACAGCTCCAAGGCAATTACCACAAGCATCACATTGGACCTCAAATGGTTTTGAGAGATCCGGTGGTGTAAGCACAGGTTGAGAGAGAATCTTTTCGAAAGCATTGTTCTCCCTAGCAGACCATGTATACCTAACGCTTTTCTTTGTAAGGTCATGTAATGATCCCGCAATTTGTGGGAGTTTTTCTATGAAGCGTCTATAGTATGCACACATACCTATAAAGCTTCTTAGTTCATGAAGATTCTTTGGTTTAGGCCATCCTTTTATTACTTCTAACTTTGATGGATCCATCCAAAAATATGTAGAAATGTTTTGGGACCTACAAAAAAAGCAATAATTTTGTGCGGGCTTAACCGAAGAAATGACGGAGTATGTCAACTCCCTAGGCCAGATGCCCACAAGGTGTACCCAATTCCTATTGGATGGCCTTGGAGGTGGACCAATGAGAATTAGGCTAGAGTAAATCTAGTTTAATTAATTTCAAAAAACTTAATAAAAGAGCCAATGAGAATTAAGTCCTCTAGAAGACTATTGGACAGTCTCCCAAGGGGTCCAATGAGCATTCAGCAGCCCAATGGCTTGCCTGATTCCTATTGGCCAGGAGGCAAAGGGGTCCAATGAGAGTTTAGTTGAATTATAAATAACCTAAAGCTCTCACAAAAGGGGAAAGGGGGACACATGTCAGAAGGCTATCACTTATGCTGCTTAATTGTCATTGGCTAGCCCTAGGGAGGTCCAATGAGAGGACACAAAGAGCAAATAGCAAGAGGGCTCGCCCAAGCGAGAGAGGGGACTGATTTTTTCAAGGCATTATCACACACACACTCTCACACAGTCTATGGAGAAGCAAGAAAAAGACTATCCCTTCCCAAGATTTAATGGATAGCTCATCACCTACAACAAGCTTGTGAGATAGAAGCCTACATCGACACACTCTTGGCATGTGGATGCAAATCCAACCAAGACCCAAGCTCCAATGCATGCTCATCTCCTCTACCAAGCTAATTACTAGCTAAGCTATGCTAATATGAGTAATTATGTGAGGAGATGTACATCTTTCTCGTAAGACTACTCCTTCTTCCTCTCAATCTACTCTCATACCCTGCTAGCTCTCACCATCTTCGAAGGTGTGTGAGGTCTTGGGTCTGAGACCCGGGATAATTGATGTTGTGTTTGCTAAGTGTTTTGCTTAGTGCATGAAGCTTTCATCTTCATTGCACTAGCTAGTCTTGAAGGAACACAAAGAATTGTATTGTACAATGTCTCTCTTGATGGGAGAAACCATAATACAAAGCCGTTTGGAGGATGGACCGGCTCCATGTAAATCCGGTCCTCAACTGTTGTCAATAGCTTAATTTCTCTCTCTTTTGAAAGTATTGTTCATTCTATCTAACTAGGTGTTATGATTTTTGTTTCTCTCTCCACCCAAGCACTCTTGTTATTCTCATTATGAATCTATTCTAATGAAATGCTCACTATCTTCATGCTAATTTCCGCTACGCATTCCCTTTGTGTAAAGGGAACTTGTGTGTGTGTGTGTGTGTGTGTGTGTGTGTGTGTGTGTGTGTGTGTGGCTTTCTCTCTCATCCCCTACAAGCTAGGCTCGCCCCCTCCTTAGCAGGGATTTGAAAAGGCTTTTTTGACACACACACACACACACAAAGCATCCAATTCCCCCATGGTTGACCTTTGGACACAATCTTTGAATTTTAGAACCTTAGCATTTTGGAAGTCTTAATGGGCTGAAACTTAGGGTATTTTTAGCCCATTGTTGCACATGGCTCTTTTGCAGATGGCCCCCCCTTTGGATCCCTATTTTCCCTCCTTTGGATCCCTACTGTGGCCGGTCTGCTAGATTAACCAATATTCTAGATTTTTCTCCCCTGGCACTTCCCCATATTAAATGATCAGTTTAACATGAGAAAATCATTTAGGAGAATTAGATATTGATTATTATGACATTACCTCTCGCTTGAAATCATAGTCGTCCTTGACTATGGTGTAGAGAAGATAAAGCATATTCATGAGTCCTTTTCTTAGCGGGTAGAGGATCCCTATGTTACCCTACGACATCATTCCACAATGGATGACTAGTCCATTTGGCGCTTGAGAGCGTGAGGTTGACGCAAGCATGTGTGCAGATTAGTCCTATCAATCTTCCCTAGTAGAGTGACAAGCTCTACTTGGTGTTTGGGAGACGTAGTCTCCGCAAACTTGATCTAAGCATGGATACTACTTCATTTTTGTGCACATTAAAGAAAAAGAGAGTCTTATAAGACAAAAACTTTGTTCATTTTTAACATTTTGTACATTTGCTTACTCTTGGGAAGCATTGTAAGCATTGACAAGGTTTAGGTTATCCTTTAATTGTATGCCTTGCATCCATCTAGCATCTTCAAAAGGATAATTCTTAAATTTAATAAGATATCCTCGGTCGGATAGTCTTACCGCCTCTTAGCACCTTGTCTTCATGTCGGAGAATGGACTCGGGCTGCAGCACCTCCTCTTGGTCCTCGATCTCCGGTGGGTCTTCAGTAGTTTGTTCTTGAGGTGGCTCTCCTTTGTAAGGCTTTAATAGGCTCACATGGAAAGGATTGTGTATGAGCCAATGATTGGGCAACTTGAGTTGATAGGCCATCTCATTGGTTGCCCTAAGAATCTAGAAGGGTCCATAGTACTTTTTTGCTAGTTTAGCATAGTACTTTTGGTATCCCGTAGGATTTTTGCCCGTTGTGTGCCTTAATCGAGCCTTGGGAAACTTTAATAAGACCCAATCATTTTCTTTAAAGGCTTGGGCTCTTACGTGCTTGCTAGCAGCAGCCTTTTGCCTTTGCTGTGAGATAGAGATAGCATTCTTAATCTTTTGAAAAGATTCTTGTAGGTCCCGGCTATACTCATCTGCAGCGAAGATCTTCATACGTACCTTAAGTAGCAAGGGACTTTTTGATCTTCCCTCAATTACCTCGAAAGATGCTTTTGCTGTGGAAGTATGTACAGTGTTATTGTAAGCATAATCCACTAAGGCTAACTACTTCTCCCATTGGGATCTTTGATCTACTTCCGTTACATAGGCTTTTAGTAGATCGAGAATTGTTAGGTTAGCTATTTCACTTTGGCCATCCGTTTGTGGATGATAGGCCGAAGATAAGTTTAGCCTGGTCCCTAAATTCTCAAAGAGACCCTTCCAAAAATTACTGGTCATTCTAGGATCTCTATCTGACACTATGGACATTGACAAGCCATGGTACTTGAAATTTGTGAAATGAAGAGGGTTGCCATTTGATGGGCTTTGATAGTCTTTTTTGACAGGTATAAAATGAGCTTATTTACTCAACATGTCTACTATCGCACATATTCCCGTATTCCCATGGATAGACTTAGGTAATCCAAAGATAAAATCCATGGATATGCTCTCCCATGGTGAATTAGGGATTGGAAAGGGTTGAAGCAATCCAAGTTGCTTCCCTCTATCAAATTTTGTCTTTTGGCATACCACACATTTAGAAACATACTCTTGTATGTTCACTTTCATGATAGGCCAATAGAAATATGTTTCAATTCCCTTTAAGGTAGACTGAATCCCTCTATGCCCCGAATAAGGTGGAGCATGAGATTCATACATTACTTTCTCACGTAGTGAGTTAGTAACACATAGTCTATTGCCATAGAGAAGATAACCATCTTGTAAAGTAAATGGTTCTTCTTTCTTCCCTAATGCAAGGGCTGAAATCACATCTCTAAAATCGGGATCAATAGCATACTCATCTATCATTGAAGATAGATCATTGTGAGTTGCTATGGAAACCGCATTCTCTCTCGGCCGTCTTGAGAGTGCATCAGCTACTTGATTATGCTTGCCAGCAATGTGAGCAATATGAAAATGAAATTGCGAAAGGAAATTTTCCCACCTCATTTGTTTGTCGGAGAGCTTGGTCTGTGTCATGAAGTACTTAACTTTGGTGATCCGTTCGCAGAATGAAAGGAGTCCCCAATAAATAGTGCTTCCATGAGTCTAAGGCATGTAGAGTTGCAAGGAGTTCCTTTTCATATATGCCTAGAGCTTGCTCAACAGGGTCGAGCCTTCGACTTTCATAGCCTATGGCGTGCCCTTCTTGGAGCAAAACAGCTCCAAGGCAATTACCACAAGCATCACATTGGACCTCAAATGGTTTTGAGAGATCCGGTGGTGTAAGCACAGGTTGAGAGAGAAGCTTTTCGAAAGCATTGTTCTCCCTAGCAGACCATGTATACCTAACGCTTTTCTTTGTAAGGTCATGTAATGATCCCGCAATTTGTGGGAGTTTTTCTATGAAGCGTCTATAGTATGCACACATACCTATAAAGCTTCTTAGTTCATGAAGATTCTTTGGTTTAGGCCATCCTTTTATTACTTCTAACTTTAATGGATCCATCCAAAAATATGTAGAAATGTTTTGGGACCTACAACAAAAGCAATAATTTTGTGCGGGCTTAACCGAAGAAATGACGGAGTATGTCAACTCCCTAGGCCAGATGCCCACAAGGTGTACCCAATTCCTATTGGATGGCCTTGGAGGTGGACCAATGAGAATTAGGCTAGAGTAAATCTAGTTTAATTAATTTTAAAAAACTTAATAAAAGAGCCAATGAGAATTAAGTCCTCTAGAAGACTATTGGACAGTCTCCCAAGGGGTCCAATGAGCATTCAGCAGCCCAATGGCTTGCCTGATTCCTATTGGCCAGGAGGCAAAGGGGTCCGATGAGAGTTTAGTTGAATTATTAATAACCTAAATCTCTCACAAAAGGGGAAAGGGGAACACATGTCAGAAGGCTATCACTTATGCTGCTTAATTGTCATTGGCTAGCCCTAGGGAGGTCCAATGAGAGGACAGAAAGAGCAAATAGCAAGAGGGCTCGCCCAAGCGAGAGAGGGGACTGATTTTTTCAAGGCATTATCACACACACACTCTCACACGGTCTATGGAGAAGTAAGAAAAAGACTATCCCTTCCCAAGATTTAATGGAGAACTCATCACCTACAACAAGCTTGTGAGATAGAAGCCTACATCGACACACTCTTGGCATGTGGATGCAAATCCAACCAAGATCCAAGCTCCAATGCATGCTCATCTCCTCTACCAAGCTAATTACTAGCTAAGCTATGCTAATATGAGTAATTATGTGAGGAGATGTACATCTTTCTCGTAAGACTACTCCTTCTTCCTCTCAATCTACTCTCATACCCTGCTAGCTCTCACCATCTTCGAAGGTGTGTGAGGTCTTGGGTCTGAGACCGGGGATAATTGATGTTGTGTTTGCTAAGTGTTTTGCTTAGTGCATGAAGCTTTCATCTTCATTGCACTAGCTAGTCTTGAAGGAAAACAAAGAATTGTATTATACAATGTCTCTCTTGATGGGAGAAACCATAATACAAAGCCTTTTGGAGCGGGGACCGGCTCCATGTAAATCTGGTCCTCAACTGTTATCAATAGCTTAATTTCTCTCTCTTTTGAAAGTAACACATAGTCTATTGCCATAGAGAAGATAACCATCTTGTAAAGTAAATGGTTCTTCTTTCTTCCCTAATGCAGGGGCTGAAATCACATCTCTAAAATCGGGATCAATAGCATACTCATTTATCATTGAAGATAGATCATTGTGAGTTGCTATGGAAACCGCATTCACTCTCAGCCGTCTTGAGAGTGCATCGGCTACTTGATTATGCTTGCCAGCAATGTGCGCAATATGAAAATGAAATTGCGAAAGGAAATTTTCCCACCTTATTTGTTTGTCAGCAGTGATCCTGGTGTGCGTCATGAAGTACCTAAGACTTTGGTCATCCGTTCGCAGAATGAAAGGAGTCCCCAATAAATAGTGCTTCCATGAGTCTAAGGCATGTAGAACTGCAGGGAGTTCCTTTTCATATATGCCTAGAGCTTGCTCAACAGGGTCGAGCCTTCGACTTTCATAGCCTATGGCATGCCCTTTTTGGAAAGCATTGTTCTCCTTAGCAGACCATGTATACCTAACGCTTTTCTTTGTTAGGTCATGTAATGGTTGCAATTTGTGAGAACTTTTCTATGAAGCGTCTATAGTATGCACACATACCTATAAAGCTTCTTAGTTCATGAAGATTCTTTGGTTTAGGCCATCCTTTTATTACCTCTAACTTTGATGGATCCATTTGGATGCCATCTTGAGAGATAATGTGACCTAAATACTGAATCTCTTACAAGAAAAATTCACTTTTCTTTGGATTAACATAAAGTTTATTCTCTCTTAAAACTTGAAATATTACCTAGAGGTGTTGCTTGTGTTCATCTAATGAATTAGAGTAGATGATAATATCATGAAAGAACACTCCAGTGAAGGTTTGATGAGGCCTGAACAGCTTCTCCATCAAGTGGTTGAATGTGGTTGGTGCATTGGTCAAGCCAAAAGGCATGACAATGTATTCGTAAAGACCAAATGTGGTGCGAATCGCGGTCTTTACAATGTCTTGATCAACTATCCTTATTTGATAATAGCCACTTTTTAGGTCAATCCTACTGAAGTAGGTCGACCCTTGTAGCTTATCAAATAGGTCTTCTACCCGTGGAACGGGAAACCTATTCTTGACAGTGATCCTATTTAGTTCTCTATAGTCGACACACATACGATATGTGCCATCTTTCTTTTGCACTAATAGCACAGGTGAGCAAAATGGAGATGAGCTAGGCCTAACCATGCCCTTTTCAAAAAACTAACTCATGCACTTTCCGCATAATCTCCTCTTGTTGAGCTTGAGAAACTCTATAAGGAGGTTTGTTAGGCGGTGAACTTCCTGGAAGAAGTTCAATTGCATGGTCATCATTACCTCGTTTAGGAGGTAGCTCACAAGGGATGTCGTCAATAAAAACATCTTGAAACCCCTTGAGAAAATTGGATAACTCTAATTCCTTTTGGTTGCTTTTATTTTCTTTTGCTAAAGCATTAGGTTCATTTTGAGAATCTTTAACAAAAATCATGTACACGGAAATAGAGCTCTTTATTGACTTGTTGAAAGCTGGTGTATGTACGATGGGGATAGTGTTACCCATTTCCTTAGCATCTATATACATGTCTTTTTCCGTGAACTTAAAGGAGATTCTCCTTTCAGGGAATTTAACATCGGCAGCCAGGCGATCAAACCATGTTGCCCCTAGGATTACATCCTCATGCTTGAGAGGAGAGATAAACAAGTCCTCTTTGTCCACATAGCTTTGGACATGAAGCCTCAATTTCTGGATTAAGGGAGTGACTGAAGCTTCTTGCCCCTTGAAAGCACTGTCTGCGGGCGGGTAGGACATCTCCCATCTCGTAGGCTTGTATGCCTAGCTTGGTGGCCAACTCTATAGATATAAAATTGTGAGTAGAACCAGGGTCAAAGAGAATAAAAGCATCATGTTCTCTTACCTTTCCCCAAGCATGGCATAGAGGAGATCCTTTGTGGTGAATTTGGTGAGTCTCCTCCTCTTGGATTTCAACCAAGGTAGCTCTAGGAGGATCTTGGGGACAAGCGCGATACGCATGCCCTTGTTCGCCGCACTTGAAACACCAGTTATACTTGCAATAATGCTCAAGCTCTTCAAGAGAGATTTTGTTTTTACCTTTGTAAACTCCCTTCTCTTTAGCTTTATTGGAGTTGCCCTTAGGAGACTTTTGAACATTGTCCTTCCCCTTAGGCTCGTTGGAACCCTTGTTTTCCGTGGGCTTATTATTTCTTTTAGCCCCCGTTTGGAAATTGATTCGAGAGGCCACCATAGTATGGTGTATTACCGCCGATATGGTACGTGGCCTTTGGGAGTTGACATACTCCGCCATTTCTTTGGTTAAGCCCACACAAAATTGTTTCTTTTTTTGCTCTCCAAAATCCAACTTTTTGAAGACAATGGCTTTGAGTTGTAGGTCCCAAAACTTGTCTACATATTTGTGGATGGATTCATAGGGAGAAAGCTTTAAGCTTCGCCATTCGGTGAGTACATTTTCTTTGGCATCAGTGGCCAAAAACTGCTTCATAATGGAATCTCTTAAAGCTTTCCATGTTCGTGGAGCTTCACCGTTGGCTCGTAGGCTAGACCACCATTTCCTGGCGGAATTTTGAAAGTGCATAGCTACATGGCGTAGCTTAGAGGACTCTGTGAAGCCCTCATCTCCAAACGCCGCATCAAACTGTTGGATAAAGGCCAAAACTTTGTCCGTAGCACCAAAGGTGCCATCATAGGTAAGGAGAGAGATGCTCTTCCCTCCCTCTTTAAACTTCTTCAGCTTGGACGACCTCTTCCATGCGGCATAGGATTTCCTATGGCCTCTTCTTTTTTATGGTTCAAAGGTTGCACCATCACTTTCTTCAGAAGGTGAAGAATTTGAAGAAGGTGGAGAAGAGGTCTTTCTTGCCTTTTTCTTGTCTTGATCTTCGTCATCTTCACCATCACTTTCATAAGAGGAAGAGGATGAAGAAGATGGAGAAGAGCGTGTCCTCTTTCTCGCCTTTTTCTTCTCTTGCTTTTTATCATCCCTCTTTGAATTATGGTGTGGAGAAGGGTGCAATGGTATTCTCTACTTTGGTGGTGATGGAGAGCGTTTAGCCCGCCGTCTTCGTGGATCCATCTCCGCCGAGGTGGCAAGAGACTCACTTCTTTCTCGTTCCTTCGGTGGAAGATCTTGAGTTCTCCTTTGGGAATGAGATGCATCATCAAGAAGTAAATTCTTGAGCCCTTCGTATGGATTCTCTTCTTCTTTCCGAATCGGAGAGAGACCTCTTTTGGAAGTCTCACAAGGAGGCTTTCTAGGTGTTCTCTCGTCATGGTGGTGAGCTTGGAGAATCCCATGAGCACGGAGCTGCCGTTGCACTTCACTTTGGAGAGATAGATTGCCCATGGCTTGTTGAAGCCTAGAAACAAGATAGTTAACAAGCATCGGAGCATCATTAGTAGCTTGCTCATTAGCAAAATCAAAGTTATCAACATTAATTTCACTCTCTTTACTATTGTCATCCATTCTAACAACTTTTAGGTGTAAACTTTTTAGGTGTACTTTGGCACTTCAAGCCCTAGTTGCAACTCCTCTTTACCCCTTTAGAAAAAGCACTCAAACTACTATACCCATGGCTCGAATACCATTAATTGCAAGGAATAGAAGAGAGGGTTGTTCAACACCAAAACAGCACCAGCTCTTGTCAAGCTTCTAATAGTTCAATAGTGGTTAAGCCGTAGGTAAGCCCCGTAG
Source organism: Adiantum capillus-veneris (assembly GCF_014529385.1). Classification (NCBI taxonomy): domain Eukaryota; kingdom Viridiplantae; phylum Streptophyta; class Polypodiopsida; order Polypodiales; family Pteridaceae; genus Adiantum; species Adiantum capillus-veneris. The sequence continues at coordinate 115,006,938 of NC_140948.1, read as the reverse complement.
GACTCCACTATTAAGACCATAGCTCTCGACGGTGATGCCTCGTTAACACGAAGGCAGGCGCACTGCAAGGCTGAAAAATCCCTATTCTACTTACTCACAGGCAATTAATACCAACCATTTATAGCTAGCTTGAGGACCTCCCTTCTTGAGCAAGAAAAGAGAAACCTTGTGCTCTGATACCAATGTAACATTTAATGGCCTAAAAACTTGTGTGTAGCGGAAATTAGCATGAACATACTGGGCATTTCATTAGAATAGATTCTTAATGAGAATTACAAGAGTGCTTGGGTAGAGAGAGCAACAAAAATCATAACACCTAGTTAGATAGCATGAACAATACTTTCAAAAGAGAGAGAAATTAAGCTATTGACAACATTTGAGGACCGGATTTACATGGATCCGGTCCCCCCTCCAAAAGGCTTTGTATTATGGTTTCTCCCATCCAGAGAGACATTGTACAATACAATTCTTTGTCTTCTTTCAAGACTAGCTAGTGCAATGAAGATGAAAGCTTCATGCACTAAGCAAAACACTTAGCAAACACAACATAAATTATCCCCAGTCTCAGACCCAAGACCTCACACACCTTCGAAGATGGTGAGAGCTAGCAGGGTATGAGAGTAGATTGAGAGGAAGAAGGAGTAGTCTTACGAGAAAGATGTACATCTCCTCACATAATCACTCATATTAGCATAGCTTAGCTTAGTAATTATCTTGGTAGAGGAGATGAGCATGCATTGGAGCTTGGCTCTTGGTTGGATTTGCATCCACATGCCAAGAGTGTGTCGATGTAGGCTTCTATCTCACAAGCTTGGAGTAGAAGATGAGCTCTCCATTAAAGCTTGGGAAGAGATAGTCTTTTTCTTGCTTCTCCATAGACTGTGTGAGAGAGTGTGTGTGTGATAATTCCTTGAAAAAATCAGCCCCCTCTCTCTCTTGGGCGAGCCCTCTTGCTATTTGCTCTTGTTGTCCTCTCATTGGACCTCCCTAGGGCTAGCCAATGACACTTAAGCAGCATAAGTGATAGCCTTCTGACATGTGTCCTCCTTTCCCCTTTTGTGAGAGCTTTAGGTTATTAATAATTCAACTAAACTCTCATTGGACCCCTTTGCCTCCTAGCCAATAGGAATAAGGCAAGCCATTGGGCTGCTGAATGCTCATTGGACCCCTTGGGAGACTGTCCAATAGTCTTCTAGAGGACTTAATTCTCATTGGTTCTTTTATTAAGTGTTTTTAAATTAATTAAACTAGATTTACTCTAGCCTAATTCTCATTGGTCCACCTCCAAGGCCATCCAATAGGAATTGGGTACACCTTGTGGGCATCTGGCCTAGGGAGCTGACATGTGTCCCTCATTCCCTTTGTGTAAAGGGAACTTGTGTGTGTTTGTGTGTCTTTCTCTCTCATCCCCTACAAGCTAGGCTCGCCCCCTCCTTAGTAGGGATTTGAGAAGACTTTTTTGACACACACAAAGCATCCAATTCCTCCATGGTTGACCTTTGGACACAACCTTTGAATTTTGAAACCTTAGTATTTTGGAAGTCTTAATGGGCGGAACCTTAGGGTCCTTTTAGCCCATTGTTTCACATGGCTCTTTTGCAAATGGCCCCCCCTTTGGATCCCTATTTTCCCTCCTTTGGATCCCTACTGTGGCCGGTTTGCTAGCTTAACCAATATTCTAGCTTTTTCTCCCCTTGCACTTCCCCATATTAAATGATCATTTTAACATGAGAAAATCATTTAGGAGAATAATATATTGATTATTATGGCATGTTGGCTCTTGGTATTTCACTGCTAAATGAAGTTTTCCATTGCATATACTCAACTTTGCTAATGTAGGTACAGTGATATACTCTCCCTCATTTTGTTAGCTTCACATATTTCATACCTTGAGGTTTAGATAAAAAAACAGTGTGCCTTGACCCCACCTATGGATGGTTTATAGGGTACATCTTTCTCATTGGTTGACCTTTTTTCGTCCCGCTAGATTTTCACATTGCCCCCATGTAGACCAATATCTAACAAAACTAGTTCCAAAGCCTCTAGAGCGACCTGTCATTCAGCTGACTTTTTGATTTTCCAAGCAAACCCAATGTACAGATATACCAACTTCTCTGCAATTCGACAGAGACCATGCATTGTACAAATATCGACATTAGCAAGTGGTATATCCAGAACTCGTCGGAAATTAGAGTCTTGATTGTGATGAGTAGGAGTCTTTCTCCACCACTTTGGGTCCATCACCTTTGCAGGCTCCATGCAATACAAGCATGGAGACTTTGCCATGGTACCCTTTCCACAATCATACATACACTTCAGTGTTTTGAGGTCACCTGCAAGATGCCATTGAACTTGAAAGTCTCCTCTCCCATCTACAGCCAGTACCTCTCCTCGATTTATTTGCCTATCAATGATATCTAGATTAGGGGTTTTATGGAACACCCAAAATAAATGTCATGGTCTTCTGAGATACGAAAAATAAATCTAAAATTTAGGTACAATAGAAGGCTTGCTAGAGCTGCAAAATTGGAAATAACTGGATTACCTAAAATGCACCAAGCCACCATATGTTTGTTTCTGATTGAACACTGAAGCATGAAGGGTCATCAGTGGGCCCTTTGGAAAGGTCCCTATTCATTAATGTGATTGTAACTCGCTCTAGCTTCTTCTCTTTAATAATCTCACACTCATCTAGCTTCAAAACAAAATGTAGAACGCCACTTGTCTCTTCAAATGTGATATTGTAGAACTCTACCATTCTAGTTTGCAACAAAGTAAGGTCCATGAATATATTGTTGTACTCATCATAAGTGACAGTAGTTCCCTGTGAGCTATAAATATCTTGAATATGAAATGGACATCCAATGAATTTGGTCTATTCATTATTGAGCTGGAGTCTTTCCTTCCAAACACTTGCGCTATTGGTAAAAGCTTAGACTTTATTCCCTTCTTCACAAACATGGAAGAGATAGACTGTTGAATAGCTGACTAACCTCTTTTACTAACGCCAAGGGAGTCCAATGTACCATGTATTTGCTTGGCAGGCAGTGCATTCTTTGAAATGAATATGTCAACGACATCCCATTGCAAAACCTTAAACTTTCTGTCATGCATTATATCTTTTACAAGACCACTAGTTATCAATGGCTTTAACTGCTTTCCTAATTGGGCTTCGGGTCTTTGTCTGGAAAGATAGAATCTCTATAAAGAAATAATAACTAACATAAGCAAAAACTTAGATCAGTTTAAATTAATTAGACAATTTACAATGCTCACCTCAATGCTTGGATCTTTTCTTAAGGCCGCCAGAGCCTACCTTCAACGTTTCAAGATTCCGTAGTTTCTTCTTTTGCACACAAGTGCTTAACATTGTCTCTTTGTTTTGTAATGTCCGTACCTTTGTTCGCAAGACCTGTGATTCTTGTGTGCACTGCAGTAAAATATTTTGGTCCTCATAATGCAAGTTAGAAAGTCCCTGAATCTCATCTGCTTGGTGCTTCACCATGTATTTATAAGTTTTTGATTTGCTATTTAGAGCTTTACAGTAGTCAAGCAATCCATTCTTTCCATTACCTGCAAAGATCAAGAAGTTAGTGGGATTTGAAAATGCAAGGAAAGTATTGTTCATGGGATTCAATGGATAGAGTGAGCCTTTTGTCCAAATATCTAAGTGTTTGCTCCCTTTGCTATGAGTCTCTCTCTCATGATCGGTGTCACTTTGATGTTAGTTTTGCCTCGCTTACACATTGGCGTATATTGGGGATCAAGGTCAATGTGTAGATGATAAAAGGGTCTTTTAAGGAGGACATTTGTGGGGGTGGAAGAAGAAGCCATGTATGCAGCAGTGCAAGAAAGGGAGGATTTCTTTGAGTTCAGCGCACAAACAGTGAGAGAGTAGGGAGAGAGCATGTTTGGAAGGATACGTCTTTTTTCCTTTAGTCATACATTCCACATACAGGAAACTCCCTCCAATTCTACGACGTTCATTAAATGCAACTGAAAACGATTTATTCTTCAATCATCATGGCCGTTATGACGTTGTGGCAAGAATCTACTTGTAAGTGCACCTTTTGAATGGTTATTCCAAGTTTACAATTGCTTTTACCACACCTATTTTCTAGAGAGAAAAAGTCAAAATTCTATTTTTCTTAGAAGGCCCTCCAAATGACCTCCGAAATTTCCTAATGAATATAACATTTAGTATTTACTAATTGAGATATTAATGGTTATAATGGTGTTGTTTTGTGAAAATTTTAAAAACCCACACACACACACACACACACACACAAGATGGTGCAAGATTGTAGAATTGAGCAAGGTAAGCCTACCTTCCTCCTTCGTTGCCCCTTCTCTCCACATGCCCTCTTTGTTTTCTCTCTCCCTCCGCCAAACACACATGCACACATGTGTGCATGCTCACACTTACACACATACATTGACACAAGTGCATAGATCTATACATTGCCACACGAAAAAATGCACGAGGAAATCACATACACACACACATGCAAAAATTTATGCAAATATTTTTCTAGATTAGTTTGTTGACTAGATTATGATTAGATTTGTTAATTGAATAAAGATCTTTAGCACATTCATTAATCATGTTTTGTTAAATTTATCTTCTTATTTAGCTTGTTTTATCAATAATTTGTTAAACAAACAAAAAAATTTAAAAAAAAAGAAATTTTGGAACAAAGATTGAAAAATAGAGTTAGAATTAATTACATAATATTAGAAATAGGTATAGATATATATGTATCACTATATACATATTTATATTCATATATCTAAATGTAGATAGCGGTAGAGTAGCAATAGAGAGGTAGGAGGGATAGACATATAGTAGGTAGAGAGGTGAATTCACAGAGAGATAGATGGAGAGATAAAAAGAGAGGTAGATAGATTAAAAGATAGAAGTAGAGAGATGAAGAGGACAAGCTAAGAGAAATAGGCATGTAGAGAGATAATGATAGACTAGAGATCATGATGTAATCTTAGAGTTGCATCCACACACAGAGTCCACTCTTCCTTTCTAAGAGAAGCTAGCTAGAGTCCCCTCTTTAATTCTTAGACAAGATAGCCCCCCTTTTGTCTTTGCTTTCTTTGAGTCTTGTCATTGAGGACTTCTTTGAATGAATGAAATTAGAGAATTCAACACAAAAAACATCAAGAAGCTCACACTCTTTTCTTGAACACCGCACACATTTCACACAAGCAACTCCATCCTTGAATTCAACTTTTTTTATATGATGTGATCTACTGTCAAAGTTTCTCAATTGATGCTACCACATGCAATATAAATACGTTTTCTTATTGATGTTTTTGTGATTATCCATGCTCAATAAAGTTGATCTTGCTATTCTATGATACAATGTCAAAGGTGTAGGTTCTAAATGCAGATTTGGCATGTGCAAACTTGAATAATGAAAATCAACAACAAAGTGGGCACATCCGATCGAGACTCATAGCTCTGGGCTAGTGTGTCATGTTCTTGTAATCAATGAAAACGGGATATGCACCGAAGTCAATGCATTTCAATGAAACATGTTAAATACTATGATGAATTTGATCCAGCTATTATAGATTGGGTTGTGGTTGAGCACAATTCATTGGTAAGTTTGGAAAACAACATGAGGCTATTGTATACAAAAATTGTTTGGGACGGAGGTCGATGACATGTCTGTCACAATTATGAACACCTAGGAGCTCATGTACAATGACATGAAAAGAGAGACCTCTTCCCCACTCTATTGGGGAGTGATGATGTCCAAATTGAATACAATCTTGCCCCACTCTATTAGGAAGTGATGATGTCCAAATTGAATGCAATCGTGACCCTTGACACTCTCCAACATGCAAATAAAAGGTTATATCAAAAAAGTTTCCCACCTCAATTGCTTCCATAATTCCTCATAAGATACAAGTGTACATAAGTACATTTATATAGATTTGTGCTCATTTGGTCTTTGTTTCCACTAGTGCCAACATTGTGTGAGAAAGTATATCCTTTTGTGAATGTAATTATGCTTAACTCTTCCAGCTTGAGCAGTACCTAGAATAGCTAAGACGCTTAGACCACAGAGAATATAAATTGAAGTTTTGGGACTAACACCTCGCTCCTTTATTGGCTTAGTTGCCTGACTCTGACTTTTATGCCATGTATTTTTAATGGCGACTTGGACGTATCTGTTCAAGGCCAAAAACCCAATTCCATAAGTTCTTGGAGATTTAGGCCTCTTCCATTGTGTTGGTCTATGGATGCCACCATTTTGTCAAGTAGGTTGGCATATTTTGGCTCTTCTTGACATGCTTGTTGTATGTTGACACTGCTTTGTGAAACATGTTCCATGATAGCTGATGGAGCCTTTGCTTTATCTCCCATAAGAAGTGGTTGTCAATGTGTGTGGGTTCTTTCTGATTGAGTTCCCACTAACAATTTTGGAACCCACCTTCTTGTTGGTCATTGTGTGATCTTCTTTGCATTTGCTCTTCTGCTTTAGCTTGATGGAGACTAGGCTTTGTATCCATATCTGATTGTTTCCATTGTAGAAGCCTTGATTTTGTAGTTGGAAAATGAGTTATCCATCTAGAGGTTACATCACCCTCAATTGTGATTGTCTTTTGTTGGCTCTTGGTTGCGGCTGCTTGTTTTTTGGGTCGAGCCATGTGCTACATGACTAATCTTGGTTGTTCCAGTACGAGCTACTACTTTTGGTAACCATATTCAAGTGTTACCTTCACAAAATCCTTGTGCTTCAAGTAGCTTGATCAAAATCATCCATTGGTTCACTTGTCTTAATTCGGTATCTTGACTGAGATCTGACTTAGTACCCAAACTTGTCGCATTGCTTGTTTCTTTGGAGGTCCTTTTGTTTGTCTTTTGCTGTTTTTTCCTCTCATGTGTGAGTTGTTTGTTTTCCATGGATGGCTCAGCTTGGTCTTTGTAGAACTTATTACTTGAGATGATTAGACCCATGTTGTTAATTTAGGCTTTTTGGCCCAAACACCGGTGTTTCCTTGGAAGTAGCCATGAACAGTGATTGACTCATATGATGCAACCCACCCGATGAAATTTGGTTGTTGAAGTTGAACCCGTTCTTGATGTATCCAAATTAGATCTTTGACTTGGATGTGCTCTTTGGATACCAACACTTGGATAACATTCTTCGGCTTCTTCCATACGCTTTTTGTGATGGAAACTTTGGTTGTTGATAGATTTTTGCTTTGGTTTCCATTGCATTGTCGATGGGGGCTCTTGATGTAGAGGCTACGCGAGAAGTTGTTTGATGGAGGCTTGTTGAAGGTAAAGTTGTCTTGCGAGGCTGATCGACTTTAGTGGTTGCTTTAGCTTTACCTTTCTCGATGGTGGTTGGTTGTTTCTTGTTTCCATGTACTTGAGGTTTCTCTAGGACTTTTGGTGTTTTTGTTGAATCTTTTTTTTCTGGTTGAAAGAAGATGTTCCTCTAGCTTTTTGTTAAGACAAGACTCTCTTTGATATGATGGGAGTTGAGTAGGTAGAAAGTATCTTTGTACTCCCTAGTACTCAACTTGAGTACGACTTCTACATTAGGAGAAACTTGGACTCAATTTTGGGCCCTGTAAGAAATGCCAGCTCAGCATAGAGAGAGGTAATTCTAAAAAAATACAAAAGTATTTTCTTGGAATTCTATTTCTCATAGTACATACGTAAAAATTTCTCGATTACTTAAATGCATGCTCGTACAAATTCTTTTTGAGAGCCCAACTTAAGTGTACACAAAAATCCATTTCTGTGAATCTTAATGAGTGATGTGATGTGCGATGAGAGAAAATACATAAGACATGTTTTCAAAATACAAAAAGAATACCACGGATACATCTGGAATTTCCAAAAACCTTAGGGTAGCACTTTAAAACGCTGAAATCTAATGTCTCTAGCTCAAGATATAGCATTTTTGAGCGTAGGGCCTCATGAGATCAGTACCAAGCGAATAGAGGTCCTTGAGACCCCTCAAGGGCGTCAAGGTCAGCACCAAGCGGAATAGAGACCCCTCAAGGGCCTCTATTCACTTGGTACTGACCTCATGAGGCCCTAGGCTTAAAAATGCTATATCTTGAGCTAGAGATGTCAAATTTTAGCGTTTTAAAGTGCTATCCTAAGGTTTTTGGACGTTCTGGATGCATTTGTGGGCGTAAAAATGCTATGTCTTAATCATAGGGCCTAATGAGGTCAAAACTAAGCAAATAGAGGTCCCAAAGACCCCTCAAGTGCCTCTATTCGCTTGGTTTTGACTCCTTTATAGTCTTAAATAGTACCTATCAATCGCTATTAAGTACGATCCGTCCGAATTTGAATTACAAGTACTTCATAAAAAGGTGATGCTTGTAAGAGATGTACAGGTACAAGCACTTCACTTCATAGGATAGCAGCAGCGGGTGATAAAAAGGTGTTCCGACGTTTGTGCAAGATGTCACTGTCAAGCGCCTTACTTTTCTAATGATAGTGACAATATTACCAAAATGGTTTTCATGGACATTTTCAAAATGAGAAAAAAGGCTTTTTCTACGTAACGTTAGCCTTCTTCCTATTGGCTAAGGAGCATTCTCTCACTAGAGCTAAAAGGTCCAAAAATGAGTCCATTTCTTTCATAATGCCATGTCAAAGCTAAGAATTGGCATTTTTGAACTTGTGTACAATGTTTCATCTAGCTCTTTGATAGATGGCTTTTCTACCATCATCCATGTTCCATAAGACATTAGATTCTTTGTGGCATTTGGATCTATCATAGCTGAACATGTGATTTTTTGTCATGTTTCTTCGCATATGCCGAGTTTGATCTTTGTAGGTGACACTCGATCTTTTGTCATATCCTTGTCCTTTCCTTGATCTTGCGTTTGATGTTGAAGTTGGAAAATTTTCTCTGTCATCTGCTTTTATTTGCGCTTTCTCTAGAGTTGGCTTCTTTGAATCAGATTCTATTGATCCTTTGGGTATGTCAATGATGACATATTCTTGTGTTTGCTCTGCTTCCTTTGTTTGCATTGTGGAACCATGCTCCATGATGTAGCTATATGTCTCACCTTTTCTGTTTTCATGCTCACAAACCTCATTTGCTTCCTTCAACACCTTTATGGTAAACAAGGGAGTTAAGTCGTAGCCCCTTGGAAGTTCATTTTCATCATCGTTCCCTAAATCATCTCTCCTCAAATTATGGTATTCATCCTCATCAACCTGTGGAAGATCTCATACATATTTAAATGAATATTGATAGTATAAAGGACCATGAGGCACAACATTGATGAGCTTGGAAGGCTCTACCTACACATGAGGTGACAAGGTCTCTCCTATAAGGACACCCCAAAAACGGCACTATCATGGGGTACTTTGAGGTCATATATTGCTAAAAAAACATGTAGTAGATGTTCAATGCATAAATATGGACTACTCTTTATAGAAGCCAAGCTAGATATAGAGGTAGAGCTATTGTGTGAAACCTATAAGCTCGTGAATATAAAGCATCCTTTGAAGTAGACTTATGCACTTTGATATTGCAATGATCAATATTGAATCAGTGATGACTATGAACAAAATCTTTTGAGAGAGAGAGAGAGAGAGAGAGAGTGTGTGTGTGTGTGTGTGTGTGTGTGTGTGTGTGTGTGTGTGTGTGTGTGTGTGTGTGTGTGTGTGTGTGTGTGTGTGTGTGTGTGTGTGTGTGTGTGTGAGAGAGTGAGAGAGAGAGAGAGAGAGAGAGAGAGAGATCTCAAATGGCAATGTTCTCATGCCATTTCTGCAATTGCTTGTTTGTTCAACCTCAGATGTTTCAAAAAAGTTTTCGATTTCATGGACAACGTGTATTATCAAAAAGGGTCTTCCTTTTCTTGACACTTTGATATTGCTCCTCTTTATTTTTGAGCTCTTTGATCTAGCCTTGAAGATTCTCAATGATGTTCATCATGTTCATCATTGAAGATTCTCAATGATGTTCATCATCGCCTTGGAGAGCATCAATTACTTGTTCCAACTCTCGAGCTTTATCACTGTGGCTGAGAGTTGTTGTTCACATCTCCTCCGTCATCATCTGCATCTGCTTTGCATATTTATTAACATGGATGATAGTTTCATCAGTTGTTCCTATTCTTTAAATTCTACTTCAGGTTGCTTAGAAGGTCCAGCAGATTCGGCTTGCATCTCTTTAGACGGTTCAGCTGATTCTGCTTGAGGTTATGTAGATGCTTTAGTTGATTCTTCTTTCTTTGTGTTGTAGAAGGTCTAGCTTCATCTTTGTCTATTTCCTTGGGCTGTTCATAACTGGCTTCCTCCTCTTGTTTCTCTTTCCCTTTTGTTTCCTCGCCTTCATTGGATTTGTCAGTTGGTGAAGGACTTGGATTAGGAATTGGTTGGTCTTCTTGTTCAGTAGTGGGTGAAGGTGGTCCTGGAGACATCTCTCCTTGTTCATGTTTTGGTTCAATCTGTTGTACAGATTTTGATTCACACTCGACTCTTCTCTTGCCTTTCTTTGTGCTTCTAAAGCCTCCTGTATCTTTAGGGCTTCGGCTTTCGCATACATTCTCTTGAGCAGATTCTTCGGATCTTCTTGAATCTTCTTGTTGGGGTTCTTTTGGTTCTAGGACCCTTGATTAACCTGGGGCTCCATGACTCTGGGTTTTCTCATGCAGCTTGACGACTTCTTTCATAATATTATTTCTCTCTTTCGAACCTTGCTTTTTCCTACTGAGGTTCTTCTTGATGGGCTGCCACTGCTTTTCTCTTCATTTCTTCTCTACTTGCCCTCTTTTCTTCAGTGTCAGAGCTCTCCTCACTGCTATGGGCTTTAGGTGAGTTTTCTATTGATTCTTCATCTGATTTATAGATTCTTTTCTTCTTTGATCTAGTGGCTCATGGAGAGGGTTGAGCTATAACTATCCATATATTCAGATATGGGGCTGGCGGCAAGTTATCGGGGCCATCCTAATGGCATGGTATGCAATCCAAGTTAGAACTTTTGGAGCTCCCAGATATTCTACTCTTCCTTACTTCTTCGTGCTCGTGAGTGTTGTAAGCACATATTGAGCATGATCTATTGTTTTTCTTGTTTTTTGACTTCAATACCTGCATAAAGGTGGTTGCAACCGCATGATTTGGAGTAGTGTATCTTGGTGGTTTCTTTGCGAGGAAGTGGAAGTGTTGATGATAGAGACGGGCGGGATCCTCCACTTGCTTGCGAATAAGGTCGGAGAAGGCGGCGGCAGCTGTATCCTTTGCGAATGCGCCAGCTATCTTCCTATCTTTGGCCCTCATTGTCATGCCTTTAGTTGGTAGCTTTAATGCCTCATCCACTATGTCTTTGTTAATAACCACTTCAACTTTTTGTCCCTGTTGATCCATGATCTGAGCAAATCCATCCTCTTTGATTGTGGACAACAGTTCATAACCTTGCTGGAAATCTACTCCACATGGCTCTTAATCATAGAATTCTTGAAGTCCTAACCTTATGTTGGCTTCTTTTGTGACTGGCTTTGTGGCTACATTATAAACTTCTTTGGGTAGCATTTGCAACTCTACCTGATTTCCATATTCACACTTGAACCTGCCGATGAAGACTCCTGTTCTTTTGATAGGTAGGTTACCTTGGCCATTTTCACTGAACTCGGATCCACTTGATATGGTGGCAATTCTAGCAGCTTTTCTTTCTGATTCATCCTCTTCTTTGCTTTCTCAACCGCTTGCATTGCACCTATTAGGAAACTATAGTTGGAAGTTAGAAAATTCCACAATTTTTGCTTTGAAATGTCAGGTGTCTGAATTGTTGGCAAATGATGTCCATTATGCTTCAAATCAACTATGGACCATGCATAGATGTATAAAAGCATGTAAAGATCAAAACCACTCAATCCAAGCAAAATTTGCAACCAAAGTAAATAATCGCGATTATTTATAGTAGGAAATTTTTTTAATATTTTTACACTTTTGACATCATAGGCTTGAAAAATATGTGATTTAGAGTGAGAGAGTAATGTGGACTCATTTGAGTGCACAGAGTGGAAATGGTGCCAGATTTAGTCTTTAGAGTCTGAAACAGTAGATATGAAGGGATTTTTGGTTTTTGTGATCCAAATGTGATCAAACTTGATTGGTGGGCTTGTCACATCTGTACTTTGGTCCCAAAGGTCAAAGTTGAAATTTGAACTCATTCTGGTGAAAAAGTAAATAATCGTGATTATTAATATTTTCATCAAATCGGACATTTTTTGTTGCAAGCTGGTTCTAGACATGCTATAGAGCCTTTGTGTGAGATATAGGACGATTTGGATTAAAAAAATGTGACAAATTAACTCAAAATTTGAACAGAAGAGCCTTTAGTGCATTTCTTGACAGAATCTGAGATTTTCTTGATCTTTGGGCTGTGAAGCAAAATGTTGATTTTCAAGCCAATTATGCACAAAAGTAAATAATCGCGATTATTAAATACAGTCGCATCTTTTGCTTGAAAAGATAATTTTATGATCTACACATCTTCATTACACCTAAACAAGTCCTAAAATGAGTTTGGTAAGATTGGTTATGTCGGCATCACTTCGTGCTCTTGTTGACTCTAAAATCACCGGTTTTTGTTACAACTTGGTGTGTAGATTGGTTATTTTGAAGCCATGGGCTTGTCCGCTACATAGTCTTGATACTGCTTATCCGGTTTGGGCTCATTCAGAGTCAGTTAACTTCATATGTCAAATTTGACACTTTGTAGTCTTCGAGTTGTTTCCTGCTGTTAGAGAGCTTTCCTTGACTGTTTTCTTAAAACCATCTAGGTACATTGTGTATAGAGCTTGTCTATAGGCTTCCCGTGGAGTCAGAATTCAATTTTGGCATGTGGCCGAATCCTAGATTATCTACTTGGGGATCCCTTGGACCCCTGCCAAATGGTCATCTAATGATATGGAAGTGTTCTATTATCTAGAGGCATGCTACAGTTCAAGTCTCATCCAATTCGGTTGAGCTGACAAGCCGCTATGGTCGTTTTTGTGTCGTAGGAATTCGTACATAACTAAGATTCTAGGGTTTTTTCCTGGGCCTAGACTTGCTACCCAGCTGTATAAAAACATTCTTTGATGAGTTGAGAACTTACCTCTCATGTCTCGTGTGAAACGGTGCTGAAAATGGAAGACTGTGGACTCCAAAAATCACGTGCGAAGAAGGTAGAAAGCTCTCTTCTCCAAGAGTGACTAGTGAAAATGAGGTGATTTTGGGCTACCTTGGATATCTATACTCGGACTTCCTAAAATATTTTTCCCCAGATTTCCTTGTTAGTCCTAATAGGCCGTTAAATGTATGTGAGACTGGTTCCTCAATCACACTACGTTAGCTCATTCTGCAAGAATTTGCAAAAACTGGCTCTAGTGGCCTAATTTAGGCCTCTTGCTTCCATTTGTCGTTATGATTGAAATTTTTTGTGCCTATCCGTCTTGTTCTTATGATCATAAACGTATCTTCAGCTTCTCCATCTGAGCTCATTTTCTATTTATTATTAATTTTTGACATGTTTATTAAAAAATCAAAGAAAATAATAGAATGCACTAAAAAAGAAAATTAAAAAATCAATAATTAAGAAAATGCATTGAAGAACACTATTTTATTACTTTTTGGTGGATTTCTCCATTTTTAAGCTCCAATATCAAGAAAATTTGATGAAAATAAACAAAAAGTCTCTTTTTTTATGTAATCTCTGATAGTATATACACTATTTACGCTCATCGGGAAGATGTTATCAGCTAAAATTCCCCTGTTGATGATTTTTAAGGGCATTATTAGGTAATTTTGCAAAAAATCACACGTTAACATCTAACTTTTCCTCCCTCTTCAAACATTGCCCTTGATTAATGAAGTCCTTTCGCCCCTCCTAGATGGAGCACTCCGGGACGACTGTGTGCATAGGTTGAACAATTGTGTCTATGCAAAGCTGTGATTGGTTCTATCATGCTTTGAAGGTCAATGCATTTCAAACCGATATGCGGTGCAAGAGTTGGGTCTTAAGTAGTTAACTCAAGGGCTTCTGTGGTCGAGGTTTCTTGTTGCTATTTTCTATAGCAGATTTTGTAATTTGTGTTCTCTTTGTCTGATTGCACCATCTGGATTCTTTGGCACACTAATTTCCTGAGCTATAGGTATCAATGATGACGGTTGATGAGATTTAAGTCTCCATTGGTATATTGGTTTTCCGTTGATGAACTATTGGGGTTGAGTGTTTTGAGATTCAACTTTCACTGATTCATCGACTTTACAATTTGTGGAGAAGCTAAAGTCTCCTTTGGTTTCCAAACCCATCTAGTGCTGGTTTCTCTTTTTGAAAGATGTTTTTCTCTGAGTTGTTAGATGTGAAACTGTCTTCAGTATAGTAGATGAGTTTTTGGGCACCCAAATTTGAGACCGATTGTACTTGATTTGTGCTTTTGGTACCCAAATCTGTCTAACTTCTTGCATGCTACTTGTAGCATTTGCTTGTCTAGAGGTTGATGTAGATTGATTATTCTTTGATTTCTTTTGTAGGCAACCTCTTTTCCATTTCTCTTTGCTTGGTGCAATTGAAACTAAGAGTTGTCCTCCTTTAAGTGATAGCTTGAGTTGATTGGTGTCCCAATCAGGTACTGCCTTGTATGTCCGCATCCATGAGATTCCAAGAACCATCATTTCATTCATATGTTCATCTGGTATGCATACAAAGACTCTGAGGAAGAAGAATTTGAGTTAAATCTTGGTGCAAATGTGGGAACAAATCATTCAAGGCTGAGTGGTACCCTAGATAACAATCTATCCCGGAGAAGAGAAGACATGAGTAGCGATTCATCTTGTGACCCTTCACTAGAGATCGGATGTAATAAAAAATTAGATAATAAGTGTAAGAGATATAAGAAGCGACGATATCGAGAAAATTTGTGTGCTAGAATAAATGAAAAGAAATCTACCATAGAATGGCTTAATTATAAAGGGGCATGTGATGCTCATCGAAAGCTGGTAGATAATTGGGGAGAATATCTTCAAAATGTCATGTGGTGCAGTCCACAACCGATTGACATCGCACAGCTAGAAGCTACAGAGAAACTGTTAGCAGCAAGCTTACTCGAATACCATTTTTTGGAGCTCTCATTCTAAAAACATTTATTATTTTGATGAATCAAGAATATTATAACCCCTATTTTCCAGATAAATATTGTAATTGATGAGCCGGGGCTACAAGCTTCCAGATTGTATCAACCTGTCTTTAGTTAGAGCTCCCAGATTATTAGTTTTGACCACCAAAAACCTTGGCTAAGGTAGCAAAGTTTTTGTAAGTTTTTTATAAGTTTTGGATAAATGAAATACAACCTGAGCTAACGGTGCTCACTTCTCTCCTTCTCTCACTTCCTACTCCCTCCCTGATTGTCACATTGCAGTCGCGTCTATTGCATTGCAACCACAGGTAAGAGCTCTACGCATTGACGTAAGCATTTCATAGTATTTTGTAGCTTTTGGCGTCGCCGAGACCCGCGTGTTGAGATAGGCATGGGACATCCCTCTACACCTCATTTCAGTTGATGTTGACACCTTAGTATATTTACTGTAAACACAAGAATAAGCCATGTATAGGCATTTGTGCCAGCCGTGTAATATCAAGGCCCTATATAAAGCCTTGTGTTGTACATATAGTATATGCTATGCAATATGATATCCTACTTTTGTGTGTACATCAATTTGTCCCTTTAGTGATTGTGTACCTTTTATTATTTGTGTGTAGCTCGCTGTGTAACAATGGTGTCTTTCACCTTTGAGCCTCCTTGAGCTCTTTTCCCCTCTCGATCCTTACAACTAGTATCAAAGCCAGTGAGCACCATAATTAGCTTAGCAACCTTCTCCTCATTGCATAGACACCCCACTTGCCCACTTTCTACTAATCACATAGTCGATTAGAAGCCAATTAACATCCTTAATCACCCTCTTAAATTGTGCAAAATTAGCCTCTTCACTTGGAATTACGCCGATCGGAGTACACGGATGCGAATATCATAGAGCGGCATTTTGTCTTGCAACTTTCGATCAAGAAAAGGAGCAATTTAAGCCAAGGCAAGGAGACGATACTGAGCAAATTAGAGCCATGACACTATTCACGCATTGCATCAAAGTCTAAAGCCGGGCACCACTAAAATTAGGTAGCGAGCAGAGCGCTATAAGGTGTATTCGATAGAAATCGTGCTGCAGGAGGGAACTTGACAGTGCTACAGGAGACTGATCTTGTGAGCTCTATTACTTCACACACACACACACACACACACACACTTGCGGCCGCTCAAGGCTCTCCACTGGCAGTCCCTATCCATATGGAACCTCGTGGATGAAAGCACAACAGTAGGGCGACCTCAGCTGCAGCTTCAAATCCCTCAAAGCTTGAAAACGCCATCAACCTCCTTTGGAGGGTATCTGCTTGTTCTCGACAGTTTCTACTCTTATAATTCACCAAAATCGTTTTCCTCTTATAAAACTTTTTTTAAGTCTTTTGTTTTCATTCCACCGCCCATCTCTTGGCCTCTTTTAAACCCGTTTAAGCAGCATGTCCCACATGCACTGCGTATTGCAAAGTTATAAATCATTTACAAGCGTACACATAGCACCATAGGATCCTCATCTCGTGGTAGCTCGACAACATAGACAACACTTTCCACAACACATAGCAACAAGCAACAAGTTTTTTTTGTACAAAGTTTTTTTTTAAAGCTTTTGTAAATTCTCTACAAGTGCAAAGCAGATATTCAAAGCTCTCCCTCGACTTCAAGGCTAAACCTTCTTTTTTGTGAAGAGGAACTTTGCAAATCCTACTTGCAAAGAGTGACTTCGCAAGTTAAGCATAATCCGGCATTCATATTACCTCCTGTAAAGGGCAA
This sequence comes from Adiantum capillus-veneris, assembly GCF_014529385.1. Lineage (NCBI taxonomy): Eukaryota > Viridiplantae > Streptophyta > Polypodiopsida > Polypodiales > Pteridaceae > Adiantum > Adiantum capillus-veneris. Next base: position 114,990,051 of record NC_140948.1, on the reverse strand, counting down.
GACACTGCCATAGAGATAGTATCTCTATTGGTAAGACCGAGACCCTCTGCGTTTGGAACCACTCTACATCATGGGAGAGAAAGGGATTGAAAAATTCAATGGAGACGGTTTCCACACTTGGCAAACCAAGCTGCGAGGATATCTTATGGAAAACCAACTATTATCTGTTGTAAAACCAAGAATAAGCGAACCATCCACTTCTGCTGAAGGCACTCTCACTAGAGCCCAAATCTCACAGACATAAGCTAAAGATGAACAGGCACTCGACATAATTATCACATCACTGCATGATAATTATGTGCATTTTACAAATAGATGTACCACTACAATTCAAGCATGGGATATTCTGGAACATAACTCCGGTGCTAAACAAAAGCAAAGTAAGATTAGCTTAAAGAAAAATCTTTACAAACTTACTATGCTTCAAGAGGAGGATGTTGCAAGCCTCGTTAATAGACTAATGAGCAAAATCACGCAACTCACTTACATTCAGTGCCAAGTCCCGGAAGAAGATCAAGTTGATGTGCTACTAAGTGCTCTACCTGAAAGTTTTGACAACATAGTAACAGTCTTAGAACAAAAGGAACCCATACCTTCTCTGCAATATGTTACAGGGGCAATCCATGAAGAAGAAAAGAAAAATAAGAAGAAATCGGAATCAATGGGAGGAGCTTATTTTACATCATCATCACCATCATCATCTAGGGCGTCATCATCATTACCCAGATTAAATAACAAGAAGTGTTATGAGTGTGGCAAGCCTGGACACTTCTCCAAGGACTGCTACAAGAACAAATATTGTAGCAATTGCGGCATCAAAGGTCATCCGCCATCAAAGTGCCAAGGAAGCAACAAAAATAGAGTCAATCTTACAGAAGAAAAGGACGGAGATACAGCTGAACAAGAAGAGAATTGTCTCCATGTGTGTGCCGCCCCCAACTATTTTTGCGAATATACTGATGTACTGTAAAATGGATAGTCTTCCACCTTCTTTGTTTAAGGGGAGGACTTCTTAGTCTGTGTGACACCATGTAATGAGACCACTCATTCCGTGTGAATATAGTATGTGCGACTACCTCGGTCTGTGTGACCATTAGCCTGTGTGGCTTTAGGTCTCGATTCAGCTTCATTCAGTATAGTCCATGCCTAAGGGGAGGATTGTTGAGATAGGCATGGGACATCCCTCTACACCTCATTTCAGCTGATGTTGACACCTTAGTATATTTGTTGTAAACACAAGAATAAGCCATGTATAGGCATTTGTGCCAGCCGTGTAATATCAAGGCCCTATATAAAGCCTTGTGTTGTACATATAGTATATGCTATGCAATATGATATCCTACTTTTGTGTGTACATCAATTTGTCCCTTTAGTGATTGTGTACCTTTTATTATTTGTGTGTAGCTCACTGTGTAACAATGGAGTCTTTCACCTTTGAGCCACCTTGAGCTCTTTTCCCCTCCCGATCCTTACACTGCGGTCTAGGCTGGGTATAGGGGTATCATTGCTAAGCATTTAGATACATTCTGGGTTGAAAACGACTAGGTCAAAAATCCACTGCTGTTAATAATCGTGATTTTTGCACTTGATCTCAAGTGGGATTTGAGACCATAAGCATGTGTTTAGGTCTTATAAACATTTCCTAGAAGTTTTGTTACGTTTAGATGTCATTTGATGTTGTAACAGATGTGATTTGTTTACCGATGAGAGCGATTGGCTTTTGGTGATTTCCGTCATTTAAGTGTAGCTTGAGTTAGATGTGAATTTTTTGTTGTTTTCCAAGAGATTGACAACCTCTTGTAGCCTCTATGCACTAGTCGAGTCAGCTTCGTCCCATGGATTGACAATTTATTCGTGGTTCTCGATATGTCTGCAATAAGATAGGAGTGAGGTTAGACACCCATCCCACATTTGGCACCGCTATTGGGGACAAATAGACCTAAACTAGGGAAAACACGAGTGTCTTGTGTAGTTGTCCATTAAATTCCTCTAGGATCTTCTAGAGTAAAAACTTTCTTTTTAAAACCGCATAGCTTAAGAGTGTCGTCGTTGCTGTGTAGAGGTAGCTTGGAAGTAACCGTACTTGCTCAGTGCCTTTAGGATTGTAGTATTGTAGAACTAGATCAGGGTTTGAGAATGATTGATGGACGAGACAAATCTTAAGATCAAAGCTCAAAAACCATAAAAAACAAGAAAACGAGTATTTGTGGACACTTTCCACAACCCCATTGCAGTAGAATCTAGGAGTAGGGTAAGTAGAATCCGAGGTGGATTTCAGAACATTGCTCTCTCTGAAAGAATCAATTGTGAGTTGTTATGTGAAGTTACAGAATTTCAAGTTTACGGCTAGAAATAGCACCACAAGACTGTCAACCACTCAATCTGACTGGAGAGTATGCTTTTAAAGTTGTATGGACAAGTGGGTAAGCTCAAGGGCGCATTGAGGTAAAAATTCCAAGATTTTGCAAAAACTCAAATTATTTACTTTTTCTTGACATTTTAGGCCAAACTAAGTTTTGACTTGACTCAGAGGCTTAAAATAGCTCATGAAAAGACTATGTAGTGAAAAAGTTCAAAAAAGTGTTCATTTTGAGCATAAAGTAAATAATCACGATTATTTACTTTCAGCTCAAAACTTACCAAGGTTGATACCACAGACTCTATGCATGTGTACAAACAACTTTTGTAAAGCCCATAGAATTTGGATCTCCAAACTGACCAAAAACTGGGTAAAAACTAAATATTGTACTGACTTTCGAAACTTGAGTGTAAATTGGGAAAATTTTGTTCAAACTCAATGAAACTTGACCCATAGGCTTATATTGATGTGATAAACATGTGTACATGCTCAATTGACCAAAAAGATGTAAAAATTTACCAGAAGTAAATAAACGTGATTATTTACATCTGTCCCATTTTTCAACTTTTTTTACCAAGTCAGCATACCACTAGCTTTAGCATGTTATAATAAGCCCACAAATCAAATTTGGTAAGATTTGGATCATTGAATTGAAAGTTGTGGCCAAATTTGCAAAGTCCGTTTGCGGATACAAACTTATGACCGACTGAACAAAAATTATCCAAACTTGATGAAACTTGGGTAGGGAGCTTAAGTTGAGATAGTTAACAGATCTGTGTCAAGATTGGGACAAAAACTTGCAAAAAAAAAAATTGGAGTAAATAATCGTGATTATTTACATCTGCTACAAAAATTGATAATCTTGCACATTTGAGTATACCACAAGGTCAACCATATCATGTAGAGCCCACAAATCAATTTTGGTAAAGGTTGGATCACAAAAGTCAGACTTAAGCCAGATTCTTGAAAACTGAGTCTGCGGACACGAAACAGTTGAGAACTTGGACAAATTTTTTTCAAACTTAGTGAAACTTGTCCAGAGATCTTAACAAGTTGTATACTTGGAAAATCAAGCCAAAAAGTATAAAAAGCTAAGAAAAATAAATAATCTCGATTATTTACTATTGCTACACAGAGACACCATTTTTTCCTTTTGAACTTGTACTGTGATAGACCAACATAATACAAGGTCACTAACAAAATTTTTGGGTTCAATCTGATTCAAATTAGTACATGTTCACTCAGTTTCTAGGTTACAGATTAGTCCTTTGACTTTTTGCAAAAGTAGAATCTGAAAGTCTCAAGGAGACTGACTCAGTCAGCTCAATTTGAAGAGATACACATAGACCAGTCACAATAGTTCGCAAGAATTGTACAATCTTCGTGAAAGAATAGATAGCTTGATCAAAACTGATACAGGAATCAGGTTGTAGACAAGGAATTAAAAGCTTGACAAAACCTGCAATCAAGTCAAGTGGAAGAAGTTGACAACAAGTTGATTTGACGGTAAGTACTCTATCCAGGGCTTCACAAGTCTATATGAACCTTAGATATGGTCGTATACTAGCTAATCAAGGCATATTTGGGGAGACCGCTAGTAGAGTATCCACCAAAGAAAGTGTGAATCAAGGCAATCCCTTGCACACTATCCTTGAAGAAGTCTTAGACACTTTTTCAGATTCAGCATCTGAAATGTCTTCCTATTCAACTCATTCAGATTCTGGAACGACAGTGCGATATAAGCACATACTCTCTTTTTATAAGACTAATCGCCATGGAGTTTAGGTTTACCTGGATCCTAATGAAGAGTATGCTATTCGCATTGATGACCATGGTATTGAGTTTGAAGAGGAAATCACGGCAAACAAACAAAGAAAAATGTACATGGATAGAAATGAAACTTAGTATTTACAAGTTGAAAACCTTACGTGATAGACAAATGGGGGTTAGAAGTAAATACCATAATTCTAGATATGGCAGCAAAAGAAGGACCGCTGATTTTAGAATTCAAGGGATGCAATCAAGCTGACTTGAAGCCTTTGAAACGGCTTAGTACGGATAATCCTAGGATCGGAGTCTATTGTTGGGAGGATAGAAAGTAACACATCTTCTATGGACTTCTCATGCCAAATCAGGACAGCTAACGCCCATGAAGATCATTTATATCTACAAAATTAAAGATAAAGGATTAGCAGATCTACCAACCTACCTGTTTAGGGATTGTTATAACAATAACTTTGTTATGATGACTCCTGAGGAGGTGGAACAAACCAAATACCAAGGGTACTCCATAAGGGATTGGATATTGGGCCAAGGACCAGAAACTATTCCAAGAGATAAACACCGTGAGAGATCCTTTGAGAGTAATGTTAAGAAACCAGAAACCACTTCATCATGAAGAAAATCGGGTGACACTAAAGCCAGTCCAGGGTTACATGAGTCACTATTTCCAACAGACTATTTTTGAAGGACTCGGAATAGAACCAATTGCCAGGAGATCGGGAGTTGAAACAAATAGACATGTCAGACCTGCTGATTTTTAGAAATGGGTCAAAAAATACAGTGGATCTAGGGATCCATACGACCACTTAGCAAGCTTTAAACAAGTGCTAAGAGCATAATGTATATTTGATTTCCATACTCAATTGGAGGGGTTTGGAATGACATTAGAAGGAAAAGCATTGACATGGTTCCAAAACATTCTACCAAGGTCAATCATGGACTTAAATACATTAGCTCAAGGATTTGTAGCTGCTTGTTCCAAAATGGGGATCAAACATAATACGGTAGCTCAAATCTATAGTTTCAAATAGAAACAAGGTGAGTCTGTTAGGGATTGTGCAACTAGAATAAAGCAATACATTACAAAATGCCCAGAGCTTGAGATACCTGCAGAAGAAAGACTAGTATCATTGTTTCTAGAGGGACTGCTAAACAAAGAACTTCATGCTATAATGTATAGCAAGAAGCATACAACCCTAGAAGAGTGTGTGTCAGATGCTATTGACTTAGGGAACAATTGTGATATTTTCAACCAAGAAGATGTCCCTAAGGATAATCAAAGTGAGAAAACAACATCCACCAAACCAGCACAAGTGGGAATGGCTACTGCAGCACCGCTTTCAGCCATAGAAGACATGCTCAAAAGGATGAATGACATGATGAATAAAATGAAAAAAGCACCAATAAGGGGAACAGGGCAAGGAACTCCTCCACAGGGACAACCAATTAGGCCGCAGAAATGGTGTGCAATCGAGGGAAAATGGACCAACCATGAGACCAATGAGTGCTATTACCAACCAAAGTATGATGGAAATGTTCAATACGTGCCTATGAGACCACAAGGGCAACTTATGTACAGATATCATCCTAATATGGCCCCACCTCAAAGACCACCAATGGGTATGGAAAGACCTCACCCTGTGTTGGGTCAACAACCTCCATATCCGGGACATAATACAGTGCCTGTAAAGTACATGCATCTAGAGGGAGTCTTAAATGAACAAGCACTAGTGTCTGTTACACCCTATGCTGAGCCTAGTCCATCTACAATAATGGTAGAAGGAGACTAGTATAAGTCACATTCACCACCAATGGAATTATCTGTGACTTATACTACACCAGAGCTTGCATCGATGTACTATGTAGCTAATCAAGGTGCTAGACCTCCTATGGTAAGACCCATGATTAAGCCAAGAACTGGAAACTGTCATAACTGCGGAAAAATGAATGCCCAGATCCTGACAAGAACCTCAAGCCAGTTGAAGCTTACAATGTTGCAAAAAGGGAGGACCCTTCCCTGAAGATTATCCTAAAAATCCTTTGAAAAAGAAAAAAACAGTAGTGAACGTAGTCCAAGTGATACCTAGTAGCTCATCTGAGAGTGAACTGATTGTTCCAATCAAGGTAATCACTAGAGCCCAGGCTAAGAAAAAGAAACAGAACCCCTCTGATGATTCGGAGAATACAAAAATTTCCTCTCAAAAGACCAAGAGAAGCAGAAACAAAAGGTATGAGATGAGAAAACAGAAACAAAGGGCTGAAATCAAGGAGAAAGCAAAGAAACTATTCGAGAAAAAGGTGGAAGAAACTGAGAAAGCAAAATCAAGGAAACCACCGTGAAATCTGGAGGATCAATTTTGGTAGACAAAATTTTTGAGCCAATTAATGCAGCTTTGGAAGCTTACACAGTAGGACTTAAATCATGCCAAAACATGGAAAACAAATGGAAAAACTATCCTTCTCCAGATATGGAAGCAGCTAAGCTTGAAGCTTATCAAACTTTGGGTAAAAATTACTCAAGAGATGCTAGAAAAACAAAAACCCAAGTTTGAGAGTATGGAAAAACCTGAGGAGCTTGTGGTAGGAACCAGTAAAGAAAAATCCAAAGTGGTGGTGGAACCCCACCTTGAAACAAAAGAGCCAAAACTTATAGTGCCGCCGGATAGCAAAGATGCCTTAGACAAAATTCCATTTGTAGAAGAAGACTGGCCAGGAAACTTATGGGAAAAAGTGAGAGAAATTAATGATGGGAGCCTAACGTTGAAGTCAGCCCCTATAGAGGAAGTTTGGTTGGACAATCTACCTCCTGATATGGACATGGATGTACAATCCTTGTATGGGGATTGCAAATCTGAAGCTTTAGGAATGTCTAAGCCATTGACCTTTAAAACATTACCCTCTTACTTGGGTGATAATGAAGATGAATCCATAGTGTGTAAAATCACTCAGGAAAAAAGAGTTGAACAGACTCTAGAGTTAGACAACATCCATTCAATCATGTCTACACCCATCCAATTCACTCTCACTTTAGGCGAACTGTTAAAAACCCGACCATATCTATGGAATGATCTATATAAAACTATAGAAAGGTGGAGATAACAGGGTTGCAAAAAATTGAAACACAAATTGGATAACAAAGAGATTCAATCTGTTCCAATGAACAAAGTCAGAAGGGGAAGAAGGAAACACAACTCTTCCAATGAAATATAATGACATAGAAACCGTGGAAATACTAGATAGTGGAGCAGGCATAGCCATAGCAGTCGCAAAACATAGTATCATTGATGACAAAGCTCAAGTGGATTCACAAATACCACTTCCTATTACAGTCAGATTAATTGACCAATCGGGTATGTATCAGTTATCAGCTGGCAAGTTATACAAAAGAAATCGAGATGGAATATTGCTTTTATGCATTAATTCCGAGGAGAAAACCCAATACCTAAGTCAAGCACATATTACCATAGTAGGACTTCACTTTACGGAAGACCAAACTATGCAAAGGATCTTGAGACTTGGAGTATTTTGGCCAACTATGAGGAGGGATGTTCATTATTTTGTGAAATATTGTCTTCAATGTCAAAAACAAGCACCCATATCTCATGTAACATTGTTCAAAATGTCGCTTATTCCTAAGTGGAGTAACTATCTAGTTACTTACTTATCAAGCCGAACATTTCTTGAGTATATGAGTAAACGCCATCAGAGAGCAATTGAGACGGGAGCAAGAGACTATGCTCTTATTGGAAACCAACTGTATTGGAGAGGTAAGGATACACACTTGCGTCATTGTGCAAATGAAAATGAATACATTCCTATTACGGAACAAGCACATGCTGGATTAGTTGGAGGTCACTTTCAAGAGAAACCACCACAAGAGAAATCTTAATGGAATGCATATGGTAGCCAACACTTTTTGCAGATGCCAAGGAATATGTTTGAAGGTGTGATGCGTGTCAATGAGCTAAAATGTCAAAGCATGCCCTTAAGACCAATGATGGGGGCTAGAGCTTTTGCAAAATGGGGTATAGACTTTGTTGGGCCAATATAGCCACATGCTTATAGAACCCAAGCTCAATATATCATTGTAGCTACAGACTATTTGACCAAGTGAGTCAAGGCTAAAGCAACTAAAATAATGATGCCATAACCACAATGCTTTAATATATGAGTATGTGTTCACAAGATATGGACTACCAATAGAAATTGTCAGTGATAAGGGAACTCATTTCCTCAATGAGGTAATTGAGTATTTGCTTAATGAATTTATGGTCATCCATAACAAATCAGCTCCCTATCACCCACAAGCAAATGGACAAGCTGAGCATACGAATAAAATTCTTAGCTCGATATTGACTAAAATGGTTAGTTCAGGACGGACAGATTGGGAAATGAATCTCCATGCCACTCTATGGGCTTATAGAGTATCATTCAAGACAGCTTTAAATGCTACACCCTTAAACCTTGTTTATGGTCTTGATGCCATACTGCCGACAGAATTTCTACTACCGACACTAAGGGTAGCTAAGAATCTCGAATGGACTGGACATGAATTATCAGAGAGACTTGAAGATTTAGAAAAGCTGGATGAGCAAAGGCTAATTGCTGTAGCTCACATCTACGCACAAAAGCGAAAACAAAAATAGTTTTCTGATTCCCATGTAATTACAAAAATCTTCAATAAAGGAGACTTAGTTTTAGTCTTTTCCCTTAAGCAACGTATTCCCAAGTTTAAGAAAAAGGAAAACGGACAGTTCATCATTGAAGATGTATCTCCAAGTGGAGCTGTTAAGTTATCCACTCTAGATGGTGAACCAATGGTTGCCACTAACCAATGAATTGCTAGAAAGAATGCATGCAGCCAAACAACGAAAGATAAAACGAAAGCAGGTTATTGATGAAGCCCAAGAAGAAGCTCGGCTTCGAGTAATCAAACAAAAGGCTGCTCTCAAGAACCAACAAATACCTATTCCCATCAACACTCTGAAACTAGATGACTAACAATGGGAATTGCAGAAAGATACAGTGTCAACAGATGATGAATGGTTAGATGGAATGGATCTTTGCATCAAAGTACAGCTAAACAATCATAGCACAAATGCATTGGTCGTGATACAGGAGCTTGAGTAAATTCAGCTAGTTATTCCCCGAGGTTATTCCACATACAAGAAAGCAACAAGTCAACCTTTGACAGCAAGAATAATGACTATTAAAGGATGCAATAAGAAGCCAACACCACCATGCGGAGTAGTCAACTTAAATGTGATATTACATGGATGTTCATGCCCTCATCAGTTTGTATGCTTGCCAGATGAACACATGAATGATACAATGATTCTTGGAATCCCATGAATGTGGACATACAAGGCAGTACCAGATTGGGATACCAATAAACTCAAGCTATCACCTAAAGGAAGACAACTCATTGTTCCAATTGCACCAAGCAAGGAGGAATGGAGAGGAGGTTACCAACAAAGCAAATCGTTAAGCAATCAATCTTCTCCATCCTATCGACAAGAAAATGCTACAAGGAACATGCAAGGAGTCATGCAAATTTGGGTACCAAAGGCATAGCTTAAGGACAAGCTCATTCAAATCTAGGTGCCCAAAACACCATCTACAATATTAAAGACGGTTCCAAGGTTCAGCACACAAAGAAGAGCATCTCTGAGTAGGGAACCTAACACGAAATGGATTTGGAAGAAAAAGGAGCACTTATCTTCTCGCAAACTGTAAAACCAGTCAAGCAATGGAGAGTTAAGTCTCAGAAGTCTCAACCACATCATTTTGACCAAGACAAACCAATATACTAATGGTGGGTAAAAACTCAACAACAATCACTATTGATACCGACAACTCAGAAAATCAATATACGAAAGCATCCTAAGCACACAAGCTACAAGATTTGCTCTTTGGAAGACAACAAAAGAAAACCTCGACATCAGAAACCCTTGAGTTAATTACTCAAGATCCAACTCTTGCACAGCATAATGGTTTTAACTGCATTGATCTTCAAAGCATGGTAGAGCCAACCAAGGCTATGCATAGACACGATTGCTCAACCCATGCTCACAGTCGTCTCGGAGTATGCCATCTAGGAGGGGTGGAAGGAAACTAAGCAATTAAGGGCAATGTTTGAAGAGGGACGAAAAAAGTTTGATATGAACGTGTGATTTTTTACAAAATTACCTAATAATGCCCTTAACAAGTCATTACACGGAAAATATAACTGATAACATCCCTATGAGTGTAAATAGTGTATATACTATGAGAAAATATAAAAAATAGTCTTTTTGGTTACTTTTCATCATTTTTCTTGATATTGGGACTTAGTAATGGAGAAATACAACAAAAAATAATAAAGATGTGTTTTTCAATGGATTTTCTTAATTATTTGATTTTCACTTTGCTTTTTTAGTGTATTTTGTTATTTTCTTTGATTTTTTTAATAATCAGATCAAAAATTAATAATAAATAGAAAATGAGCTCAGATGGAAAAACTGAAGACATACTGATGATCAGAAGGATAAGACAGATAGGCACAAAAAATTTCAATCAAATCGGCACAAGAAAGCGAGAAGCCTAAATTAGGGGGCGTAGGCCACTTTGGCAAACTTCTTGCAGAATGAGCTACAGGAACCCGATTGAAAAAAATATATAAGTCTAACATAGATTTCATAGCCTAGTAGGACTAACAAGGGAATTTGGGGAAAAATGTTTCGGGAAGTCCAAGTATAGATATCCAGGGTAGTCTAAATTCACCTCATTTCCACTTGTCACCTTTGGAGAGAGAGCTTTCGCGCATATTTTTCGGAGTCCACAGTCGCCCGTTTACAGTGCCGTCTCACACAAGACATGAGGGCTAAGTTCTATACTTATCAATGATCCATTCTGTACTGTCGGTAGCTAGTCTAAACCCCAGGAAAAAACCCTAGAATCCGAGCAGTGCACGAAGTCCTACGACCAAAAATTGACCATAGCGGCCTGTCAGCTCAACCAAATTGGACGAAATGTGAACTGTAGCATGCCCCCATATAATACAACACTTCGATATCACAAGATGACCATTTGGCAGGGGCCGAGGGAGGTCCCAAATAGAAGAGCTAGGTTTTTGGCAGATGCCAGAATTGGATTTTGACTTCACAGACAGCTTGTAGATTGGGCCTACACACAATGTATATGGTTGGTTTCATAAAAACAATCAAGGCAAGCTCTCAAAAAGTAGAAAACAGCTCGAAGGCGACAAAGCGTCAAATTTGACATACGACACCAAACCGACTCCAAATGGGCCAAAAATGGATGAGTTGCTTTAGGAAAATGTAGCGGACAAGTCCATAGCTTCAAAAGTGACTAACCAACTCCATAGGCTATGTAGTCAAAAAAATCGGTGAATTCAGAGTCGACAAAGCACGAAGTGATGTTGACAAGACAAAACTTTACCAAATTCAATTTAGGACTTTTTTTAGGTATATTGAATATGTTTAGGTCAAAATTTATCAAGTTTTGCAAAAAACGTTGACTGCTGTAAATAATCACGATTATTTACTTTTGTAATTTTTTGGCTATTACATGCCACGTTTCAAGTATGAGCCAAATTAATCAATGATAACTTGGAAAATTGCCAAAAAACGCAAAGAAGTCCTTCCAAACCAAATTTTGAGTTGTCTATCACAATTTTTTGATCCAAACCTCAAATCTCATACACAGAGTTTACATCATGCTTAGAACCAAGTTGCTTCAAAAAATGTTCATTTTGATGAAAAAGTTAATAATCACGATTATTTACTTTTTGACCCAAGATGGGGGCAGATTGCAACTTTGACTTCATGGGACCAAAGCACATGATGTCTCAAGCCCACTAACCAAGTTTGACCAAATTTGGAGCTCAAAATCTCAAAATTCCTTTATATCTACTGTTTCAAACACTAAAAGCCTAAATCGGGCACCATTTTCACCCTGTGCACTCAAATGAGCCCATAATTCACTCAGCGTATCTATTTGATATATATATCAAGCCTATGATGCCAAAATTACAAAAAGTTGAAAATTTTCATCAGTTGTAAATAATCACGATTATTTACTTTTATTGCAAAATTTTGCTTGGACTTTATGAATTTGATCTTTACATGTTTTTATCTCAATTTGTCAGCAATTCAGACTGAAGGGCATTTCAGAGCGCAAATTGCAGAAATTTTCTAACTTTAGTACTCTATTCACTAAAGAGGAGCAATGCAAGCTGCGAAGAAGGCCAAGAAGAGGGTCTCTCAAAAAGAGAAGTTGCAAGAGCTACCACCATAATTGGAACCCAATTCAATAAAGACGGCCAAAGTAACATATCTATCCATAGAACAGCTTGAAGAGAACAACACCACAATTTTCATAGGCAAGTTTAAAAGTGAAGAAGGACATCAAGAGAGCTACAACTGCTACCTAAATAAATCTATGATGTCACGGCAAATCCAAACACAAAGGAGGCCAATAGAAAGCTTTGCCTCAGAGAATTCTATGACTAAGAACCATGTGGTGTAGACTTCCAGAAAGCCTATGAGCTCTTGTCTACAATCAAGGAAGACGGATCAGCCCAAATTACTGACCAGCAAGGGCAAAAAGTCAAAGTAGGCATCACAAAAGAGATTGTGGCCGAGGCTTTGAAGTTGCCAACAGAGGGGATGACGATGAGGGCTTGAGACAGAAAGACAGCAGGTACCTTCACCAAAGAAACTACTGCGGAAACCTTTGTTGATCTCATCCAGAAGAAAGTGGAAGAACCAGCACGGTTATATCATTAACTTCCATTTTCTAGCAAAGAGACCGCCAAGGTACACAACACCTAATCATGTAGTTGCAACTACATTCACACAAGTGTTAGAGTCAACGACCAAACAACCCATTGATCACGCACACTATGTGCTATCCACGTTGAAGGGTACCAAGAAAGAGGGTAAGATCACGTATATGGGTGCACTTGACGTACTAACAAGAATAGCATACCATGCTATTGGCATGGCAGACAATTTACCACCTGCCCTAGATCAAAACACATGGATTGTGTCGGCACACCCATCTCCAAGAACCACCCACTCGTCAAAGAGAGTTTACAAATCTGATGAAGAGTCTGCAGGAAGCTCTCATGAAGCACATAGCTGTTAAGTATGGAGCCTGATTTACCCTTGTAATTTTCTGTGGTAAAAGCGCGCATTTGTAAGGCCCCCATTATGAGGAGAAGCCATCGTGCGTGAAGGAAAATCACTCACCGGAAACCAAAATTTTCACGGACAAGAATCAGGGGCAACTTTAAAGGCCTCGGGGGTGGAGGCCACCAAGACTTTTTTTTTCGCCGGAATATTATGGCCGGACGGCGGCCGGAAAGTGGTCGGAAAACAACCGGTTGGTTGGCCGGTGGCCGGTGGTCGGAAGTCAATGGCCGGTGGCCGAATTCAAAAGCCGACTTGTCTTCTCAAGGGCGGCCACACATGGGCGGATTGGAGGGTCCGATTTGGAATTATTCGCACAAGGGCGGCTACACATGGCTGTCTCTCATAAGAGAGGGCAGCCCTTTTGGCCTATAAAAGGAGGCCATTTCTACACACATTTCATAGTGTGAAGTTGATGCAACAAGGTGAGTGTGAGGTGGTGAGAGTGAAGCAAGGCGGGAGCTCCATTAAGGGTATAATCCCTTTGTAAACTACTTCTTGTTTTGAAGTACTAAAGCCATTGAGTGGTTGCTTTCCCGTGGACGTAGCCCACATTGGGTGAACCACGTATATCGTGTGTACTCTCTCTCTCTCTCTCTCTCTCTCTCTCTCTCTCTCTCTCTCTCTCTCTCTCTCTCTCTCTCTCTCTCTCTCTCTCTCTACTCTATAATCTCGTGTATATAAATCTGTCTCTCTCCATTAAGTAATCTACTCAATTATCTATTTAGCTACGTCTTATTTCCTAACAATAGCAGCAAAATCTCAGACAATGAAGAGAAAAGAGCCAGAAGAAAGGAGATGAAGAAGAAGGTAGTGGTTGCACATCAAGAACAACCTCAGGAAAAGAAGGCGAGGTTTGAAAGGGAAAAAGAAACCTACGAAAGAAGCCGTCAAGCTACAAATAAGGACACGGCACGGTGGGTCCCAAGAGATATAAAAGGCCCCCGAACCAAGAATCCTGTCAGGAGAGAACCAGAAGATCCCAAGGATTCTCTTGAACGCATGTACCAGGAAGCAAAAGTCTTAAAGCAAAAAGAAGCTCAAGAAGTAGAAAGAAAAGAAAGGGAAGATGCGGCGGAGCAACAGAGACAAGCTGAAGCGGCCCAACAAAGTGAAGCCCAACACAAACAGGGTGAGATGTCTCCCAGACCATCATCACCATATACAAAACAGGAAGACCAACCTATGCCAAGCCCTCCACCTTCGCTGACAGTTAGACCCATAGAGGGCGAGCAAGCCAAAGAAAAGGAACCTGAACCTGAACCAGAGGAGGCACCAATTGTTGAGCAAACCAAAGCAACAAAAATAGAAACCACACCCTCTACAACCACCCAACAGGAAACGGCTGAGGCATCCACGAAGCCTCACAAAGACAAAATAGTCGAGGCAACCACACAGCCACAAAGAGAGGTACAACCCTTACCGCTACCACAAACAACTGCCACAGCCCCACCCAAGGAGCCACCCACGGAGACTACTGAAACATCTAGGCAGCTCACTGAGCAAGAAGACTGGCAGACGAATGACGAAGTCATCATGCAAGTTAATGAATATGCAAAACAAATGCAAGAGATGACTAAAAAAATGCGAACAGCAGCACTTAGCCACAGTGCTAAGGCTAGAGAGATGGAGATGGTCATTGACGCTCTCTAAGGAGAGCTAGAGGGCAGAATGAATGTCATCTCCGATATGCAGAGACAAATCCAAGAGCTGAGAGCTCAAGCTGAACAACACCAGCTAGCAAAAGAGAATCAACAAAAAGAAATGGAAGAGCTAGGTGAACTTCTCATGAAGTTATCAAATGCCTGCAAGACCAAAGACGAACAATTGACAGAGGTTACCAATGAACTCATAACTACAACTCTATTAGTGCAAAAGATCCAAGTGCAGGTCGATGTAGTGAATGCTTCACTGCAATATTCACAGCAAAGAATCAATGATCAGGCAGCTTTCTTGAGACAGATAAGGGAAACTCCCAGAGTTGCCTCCATCAAAGGTACAAATGAAGTATACAAATCTCTAGAAAAGAAGAACAAAGATCTTGAACTCGAGAAAAGGGAACACCGATAGAGGAATACATGGTGAAAACCCTAACGAGCACCATGACATTCTTCAAAAGTCTCCTTGATCTCTCATGTGCTATGCTCTACAAAATTTGTTGAACGCTGTTCACATGCATTGAAGCTTTTCACGAGCTAGAGCAAGCAGGAGCACCGTGGATGTCATTCTTTGAGGGCAATAAGAGTCTTTGCTACGACCTAAGCGGCCAACCTTTCGAAGAATTCCTTTATGTCTTCTACGCCCGGTGCATGTTTTTACCATCTCACAATATGTTGGCGTTTGAGGAAGCGTTCTATACATATAACTTGGCGAACGAAGATTTTTGGGCCAGAGATCAGCAACCTAACCTCCATATTCGTAGGCTACTCAGCCATTGAGCTAAAAAACAGGGTCACCATGCAATTTTTGCAGGTTCTAGACAAAGAAAGAAAGATCATGTATGAGAAGGCTCTCCATGCACTTAAAGACCGCCTCGCCATCCGTCAACCCGAAGATTACTTCAGCCCATAAAGCTATGTCAAGGGATGACACAGGCGAGGAGGGGGGGAATGTTAGCAGCAAGCTAACTTGGATACCATTTTTTGAAGCTCTCATTGTAAAAACATCTACTATTTTGATGATTCGAGAATATTGTAACTCCTATTTTCCATATAAATATTGTAATTGATGAGCCGGAGCTACAAGCTTCCAAATTGTATCAACTTGTCTTTAGTTAGAGCTCCCAGATTATTAGTTTTGACCACCAAAAACCTTGGCTAAGGTATAAAAGACAATTTTTGTAACTTTTGGATAAATGAAATACAACGTGAGCTAATGGCGCTCACTTCTCTGCTTCTTGTGCTTCCTACTCCCTCCCTGGTTATCACATTGCAGTCACGTCTATTGCATTGCAACCGCAGGTAAGAGCTCTATGCATTGACGTAAGCATTTCACAGTATTTCGTAGCTTTTGGCATCGCCAACCCGCGGCCCAACCCGCGGCCTTATCTCATCATAAGTAGGAATTTAAGCTTCAAAATCAAAAGCTAAGTTTATACGGGATATTGAGGCATCATTGCTAAGCATTTAGATGCATTCTGGGTCGAAAACGATTAGGTCAAAAATCCATTGTTGTTAATAATTATTATTTTTGCACTTAACCTAAAGTGGGATTGGAGACCATAAACGACCTAAAGTGGGATTGGAGACCATAAACATGTGTGCTTAGGTCTTACAAACATGTCCTAGAAGTTTCGTTACGTTTGGATGTCATTTGATACTGTGACGGATGTGATTTTTTTGCCGATGAGCGATTGGCTTTTGGTGATTTCTGTCATTTGAGTGTAGCTTGAGTTAGATGCGAGTTGTTTGTTGTTTTCCAAGAGATTGACAACCTATTGTAGCCTCTTTTCACTAGTCGAGTTAGCTTCATCCCATGGATTGACAATTTATCCATGGTTCTTGCTATGTTTGCAAATAAGATAGAAGTGAGGTTAGACACCCGTCCCACAGAAACCAAAGTTGAGTTGTACTGTAAGGAGACGACAAAATTGAGAGCTAGCTCAACAACAAAAGGAAGTGGAGGAGAAATCACAGTCCAAAGAACAGCAAGATCCTACGGACTTACTCCCTGCACGTGAGCATTTCAAATCTTACACCACGAAGGAGCGTAAGGTTGTGTATACAAAGGCCCAGAGAACACCTATTGATGGCATTAATGGAGTCTATGATGGTCTAGCAATAGTTAAGGAAATAGAGTTAGCAGACCCGGGTGAGGAGTCCAAACCTGTCTTCATTGCCCAAGATTTGACAGAGACTCGAGAGTATGTACTTAAAGAACTCCTCAAGGAATTCAAGGATATATGTGCTTGGACACATTATGATATGAAAGGTGTTCACCTTCCGTGGTGCAACACACAATCCCCATGAATAGCATGGCTAAACCGGTCCAGCAACGACCCTACCCAATGAATCGTAAGTATGTGAAGATTGTTCAAGAAGAGATTGAAAAGCTTGTCAAATGCGAATTCATATACCCTATTGAGCACTCAAAATGGGTGTCTCCAATAGTTATTGTGCCAAAAAATAATGGGAAACTTAGAGTGTGTGTGGATCTCAAGGAGATCAATGCCGCCACAGGGAGGGACCGTTACCCCTTGCCATATTCAGAACATGTGCTTGAAAGAGTTGCAGAGAAGGAAGTTTATAGCTTTTTAGATGGGTACTCTAGCTACAATCAAATCACAATTGAGCTAGAGGACCAAGCTAAAACGGCTTTTATAACTGAATTTGGAGTGTTTTCATTTTTTGTTATGGCTTTTGGCTTAACCAATGCCCCGCTACCTTCCAAAGATTGATAAACATTGCTTTTAGAGAATATTTGAGGGAGTTTTGTTGAGCTTTCTTAGATGACCTTTTTGTTTATTCCTCTTGGAAAGAACAGTTATTATCATGTTTACAAAAAGTGTTTAAAAAGTGCAGGTTGTATTGCATCTCATTAAACCCTTTCAAATGCCAATTTTGGGTTAAACATGGAGTCATTTTAGGACATATAGTGTCCAAAAATGGGATTTTCACATATGAGAGAAAAATTAAATCCATTTCCAATTTGCCACCACCTAGAAACTATAAAGGAGCTCAAAGGTTCATGGGCCATGTTGGTTATTACAAGCGGTTTATTTTAAACTCTCTCAGGGTAGCTCCCCCTTTGTACAAGCTTCTTATTGAGTTCCACTGAACTGCAGTGTGTGACCATACTTATGAGTCATTGAAAAAGACCTTGACAAGAGCTCCCATTCTATGAGTGCCCGATTGGAATGTAATTTTCCATGTGCATATTGATGCATCAAACTTTTCTATTGGGTTTGTCCTAGCTCAACCAGGAGAACATAAATTGGACTACCCCATTAGCTTCGCAAGTCGTCAATTAAATGATGCTAAAAGAAACTACACTACAACAGAGCAGGAAGGTTTAGCTATGATTTATGCAGTAAAGAAATTTCGCTACTACCTTCTTGCCAACAAGTTTGTTTTCTATGTTGATCATCAAGCATTGTTGTATCTAGTAAATAAATCTTCTTCCACGGGAAGAATTACACGATGATTGTTAATTCTTCTTGCTTTTGATTAAATACCGTTGTGATGAGACCCGGTAAAAGACATGTCATATCGGATCACCTATCTGGCATACCCATTGGTGAAGTCCCTACAAGAATCAATGATGAATTTCCTGATACTTCCCTGTTCCTAGTCGAGACCATGTGTGAATGGAGTGAGAACATTGTGAACTTTTTAGTTAATCATTTTCCAGCCAAAGAGCTTCATAAAGATATAGCTCAAAAACTGTTAAAGGATGTGAACTTTATTCTCTAATTTCAAGAAAACTCTACAAGCTAAATAAGGACAATATTCTTAGAAGTTGAACCCGTGAGGATGAGTATTTATACATACTACAAGTAGCCCACATGGGTATAGCCGGAGGACAGTTTTTAGGGGAATAACTGTTAGAAAGGTGTTGCAAGCATGCTATTGGTGTCCTACCTTATTCAAAGGTGCATCACTTTTTGCAAAAGGGTGTGATAAATGCCAACATGACAAGATCACACAACAAAAGGATAAGATGCCCTTACATCCTATTAAAGTGACTCAACCGTTTGAAAAGTGGGGTTTAGACTTTGTAGGCCCAATTAGTCCAGCATCTCGTAACACTCAATCTCAATATATTATTGTTTCCACTGACTAGGTAGCAAAGTGGACAGAAGCCAAGGCAACACGCAAGGCTGATGCAAGGTCGACTGCCAAGTTTCTCTTTGAGAACATTATTACACGATTTGGTTGTCCCTTTGAAATTGTGAGTGACAATGGTACTCATTTTATAAATGGAGCGATAAAGGAACTCACTATCAACTTCATGATAGCCCACCATAAGTCCACGCCTTATTATCCACAAACAAATGGCCAAGCTGAGAGCACTAACAAGACCTTAATTTCTATCTTGATCAAAATAGTGGAAGCTCATCGCACAGATTGGGATTTGAAGCTGACATTAGCTCTATGGGTTTATCATACTTCTGACGAAGTGGCTATGTACACCATTCAAAATGGCATATGGCCAAGAAGCAGTTATGCCATGGGAATTTGTAATTCCTAGTCTACGGATAGCTTCACAAGAAGGTTGGGATGGTAACCCTCTTGTTGAGCGTTTATATATCCTTGAAAGCTTAGATGAAGAAAGGCAATTGGTTGTGCAAAGTGCACTTGTGAAAAAAGATAGGAGGAAGAAATGGTTTGACCGTCAAAGATATCAATGTTGGTGATAAAGTCCTTATGTATGGAGTGTGTAACAAAAAGAAAAAGTTGAAATATGCGGTAAAAGGACCATATTATAGAGTATGTGAAATCACTCCACAAGGTACCATTCATGTGGAAACTCCTGATGATAAAGTTGAAACCATTGGATTCCTCAATGGGAGAAAATTTAAAAGATATTATGATCCTTTAAGCCAAGAGGAGCTACATGCCATCCATTAAAAAAAAGGTAGCCAAGGCACAAGCAGAATTGAAGAAAATGCAAGCTCAAGCTGAGGCTAAGGAGCAACAACAATGTATAAGACGCCAACGAGAGGCCAACCTTGGAGTTACACATGCATTTCACATTGAAACAAGGATGATTGGTTGGACTCTGACATACCTCTACGATACCCTATTGAGCTAAATACCACATATGGAAAAGCGCTATATAATGCCTTATTGGACACGGGTGCTAGATATAATCTATTGTCATATGGAGTATGGTGTCAGTTTGGAAAGCCATCTCTACCTCAGAGTACTATCCAAGTCAAGGGTGTCAACAAGAAAAAACCTACGATTTTTGGAATCTGACACACTTCTGTCAGTTATAACAATGGGGTTGTAGCTCAAGACTTTTTGGTCATGCTTGCTAGAACTATGGAAGGAAATATAAACCTAGGACGCACGTGGATGATAGAGACCAAATGCACTATTGATTGGGGGACTGGGAGTGTCACAACACAGAAACCAAATCTTAGCCCTACCACTCAAGCCATAGTCCATAAGATATTACTTCCTAAAGAAATAAAACCCAAAACATTGCATGTCCAAGAGGTTGAACCATATGTCCCTATAGCCCAACTGTCTATGGGGACAACCAGCCATTACACAAACTTGAATAAAATTGCAATTGGTTGATGGACATATCAAAAGACCCTTAGGACTGCTTGAAAAAGTGATAGTTAATTCCTGTGGGATTGAATATCAACACACTTTTGTCATAGTAGACTTTGTAAAGAAACTCAATTACGAAATCATATTGGACAGACCTTTCATGCGACAAGTACAGCTCATCGAAGATTGGGAAAACAATTATCTGTACTTGAAGCAATTGGGATCAATAACAAGGGTTAATCTAAAAGATCACACTTACAGAGATGTCATAAAAACACCCATACAAGAATTCGATTCTGTCTCTTCGGCTGAAACTAAGCTTCCATCTTGGTTGAACAAGGACACACCTATTTGGATGTGCAGAGATTCAAAAAATGGGAGCTTAAAAGGAGAAGAATGTATCTTAGAAAGGGATTGCACAGACGAAGCCTACGTACATGAATCCTTTCCAGAGCATTTGTTTGAGCCATTTGAGTGGACTCAAATCTTAGCAACAATGGATGTATGTGTAAATATGTCTATGCCTACTCAATTTTGCAATGAGGATGGCTATGACATAATTCCCATACAAATGATTTCAACCCTTCACGTTGAAGACAAAATTCAAGAATCCAAGGACTTAATGAAAGCTCAACAAGTCGTTTCATACCGCTACTATGATACAATAGATGAGTTAGAAGAACATTCTGCTACCTTAGATGATTCGGGGTCAGAAAAAGAACATATGAGAGCTAAGCTACTCATGAGAAGAGGGGAAGAAAAGTTTTTTGACTTTTCAAACCAAAAACCGAGAAGATAGAAATAGTATAGACAAAAAAGAGACACAAAAAACTTGAAGCTAGACCTATGCCATCAGTCTCCAGTAGAACACAGTTCCTAATGCAGATAGATGCACATGATTGTGTCAAGGACAAAATCATTGGTAGGTATCCTTTAAAAAAAACCAGGAAATACCAAAAACATTGAGAAAAATGAGAAAGGAAACTCAAGCAAAACCGAAACACCATGACAAAAATTCAACAATGACACGAGTTAAGCGGAAAAAGAAGTATCAAGAGTTGAAAAAAGCTCTAAAGGAGATATATACAATTTAAATGGAAACCACTAAGGAGGATGGCAACGATGTAATGAGTGTTCCATCCCATTACAAGAAATATACTCTCCAAGACCGGAAAATCATAGTCAAACAACCTGTCAGGGAACTTCAAAACAGAGCGAGTCCTACGAAGGACCTGAAAACACAAAAAAGATAGGTCTGACCAAACCAAGAGAAGAGCCTAGACCTGCCTACATTGCAAATGACCTAACAGAAGAAGAAGAAGAGCTTTTGTTAAGCTTATTGAAAGAATATCGAGATATCTTTGCATGGTCTTATAAGAATCTCAAGGGTGTTGATCCAGAAATCTGCCAACATACCATACCTATGAAATCTGTCAACATACAGTACCTATGAGAGATGATGCAAAACCAAGTAGACAGAGGCCATACACATATAATGAAACATTTGCTAGAAAGATTAAAGAAGAGATAAAAAAGCTAAAGAAGCCGAATTCATTCATGAAATTGAACACACAGATTGGGTGTCTCCAATAGTGGTAGTACCCAAGAAAAATGAAAAATTAAGAGTGTGTGTCAATCTCAAGAAAGTGAATGCAGCTACCATTAAAGACAACTTTCCTCTTCCAATCACTGAGCATGTTTTAGAACAAGTTGCAGGAAAATAAGCTTACAGCTTTTTAGATGGATTTTCGGGATACAATCAACTTTTGGTTGACCCCAAGGATCAACATAAAACTGCCTTTGCAACTGAATGGGGTCTTTTTGTCTATCGATTTATGCCTTTTGGTTTAACTAATGCTCCTGCCACCTTTCAAAGATTGATGAGCCATGCTTTTAAAGAATATCTTCGGAATTTCTTGGAAGTATATATGGATGATCTATGTGTACATTCATCAACTGAGCTGATCATTTTGAACACCTCAAAAAGGTATTTGAAAAATGTAGACTTTATAGGATTTGCTTAAATCTTGAAAAGCACACATTTATGGGTAGACAAGGAAAAATTCTTGGACACATAGTGTCTGAAAAAAGCATAGCTACTGATATGGATAAAATTCATGTTATTGTTGATTTGCCTAGACCAACCACAGTCAAGGGGATTCAAGCCTTCATGGGACATTGTGGATATTGCAGACGATTCGTATACATGTATGCTATAATTGCAAAATCCATGTACAGCTTGATTACACACTTTGAATGGATTGATGAGTGTGAAGAATCCTTCATGAAGCTTAAGCAAGCTCTCACTTCAGCTCCAATATTGAAAGCACCAGATTGGAATAAGATATTCCATGTCATAATAATCAATATCTAATTCTCCTAAATGATTTTCTCATGTTAAACTGATCATTTAAAATGGGGAAGTGCCAGGGGAGAAAAAGCTAGAATATTGGTTAAGCTAGTAGACCGGCCACAGTAGGGAACCAAAGGAGGGAAAATATGGATCCAAAGGGGGGGCCATCTACAAAAGAGCCATGTGCAACAATGGGCTAAAAAGACCCTAAGGTTCAGCCCATTAAGACTTCCAAAATGCTAAGGTTCCAAAATTCAAAGGTTGTGTCCAAAGGTCAACCATGGGGGGAATTGGATGCTTTGTGTGTGTCCCAAAAGTCCTTTCAAATCCCTACATAGGAGGGGGCGAGCCTAGCTTGTAGGGGATGAGACAGAAAGTCACACACACACACACACACACACACAAGCTCCCTTTACACAAAGGGAATGGGGGACACATGTCAGCTCCCTAGGCCAGATGCCCACAAGGTGTACCCAATTCCTATTGGATGGCCTTGGAGGTGGACCAATGAGAATTAGGCTAGATTAAATCTAGTTTAATTAATTTAAAAACACTTAATAAAAGAACCAATGAGAATTAAGTCCTCTAGAAGACTATTGGACAGTCTCCCAAGGGGTCCAATGAGCATTCAGCAGACCAATGGCTTGCCTGATTCCTATTGGCCAAGAGGCAAAGGGGTCCAATGAGAGTTCATTTGAATTATTAAATTACCTAAATCTCTCACAAAAGGGGAAAGGGGGACACATGTCAAAAGGCTATCACTTATGCTGCTTAATTGTCATTGGCTAGCCCTAGGGAGGTGCAATGAGAGGATAGCAAGAGCAAATAGCAAGAGGGGTCACCCAAGAGAGAGAGGGGGATGATTTTTGCAAGGCATTATCACAGACACACTCACACAATCTCATGTGTGAAGTAAAGAAGACTCTCTCTCCTTCTCAAGCTTTAATGGAAAGCTTACCACCTACTCCAAGCTTGTGAGAAGGGAGGCCTACACCAACAACTCTTGGCTTTGTGATGCGAATCCAACCAAGAGCCAAGCTTCAATGCATGCTCATCTCCTCTATCATGCTAATTACTAAGCTAAGCTATGCTAATATGAGTGATTATGTGAGGAGATGTACATCTTTCTCGTAAGACTACTCCTTCCTCTCAATCTACTCTCATACCCTGCTAGCTCTCACCATCTTCGAAGGTGTGTGAGGTCTTGGGTCTGAGACCGGGGATAATTGATGTTGTGTTTGATAAGTGTTTTGCTTAGTGCATGAAGCTTTCATCTTCATTTCACTAGCTAGTCTTGAAGGAACACAAATAATTGTATTGTACAATGTCTCTCTTGATGGGAGAAACCATAATACAAAGCCTTTTGGAGGGAACCGGCTCCATGTAAATCCGGTCCTCAACTGTTGTCAATAGCTTAATTTCTCTCTCTTTTGAAAGTATTGTTCATGCTATCTAACTAGGTGTTATGATTTTTGTTGCTCTCTCCACCCAAGGACTCCTATAATTCTCATTAGGAATCTATTCTAATGAAATGCCCACTATGCTCATGCTAATTTCCGCTACACACAATTTTTTAGGCCATTAAATGTTACATTCCACATACATGTAGATGCTTCCAATTTTGCCATCGGGTGCATACTAGCTCAACCAGGAGACGGGATAATTGATTTTCCTATTTTTTATGCTAGCAGACAGTTGAATATAGCAGCGGAAAAACTATACCACCACCGGAAGGGAAGGATTAGGAATTATCTATGCCGTAAAAAAGTATAGACATTACCTATTAGCAAACAAATTTGTGTTCTTTCTGGACCACCAAGACTTAATGTACTTGGTCAACAAGCCATGCAACACAGGAAGAATAGTGAGATGGTTCATCATTCTTTTGGAATTTGATTTCATTGTAGTTGTGAAAAAGGAGACCACTCATCAAAGAGCAGATTATTTGTCAAGGATTGTTTCAAGAGAACCACCCAAGGGAGTAGACGATGATTTACCAGATGCATATCTTTTCTCCATGGAAATGATACCTCGATGGTTGGGAGCGGAGCTAGGATGGATGGTGTCAGAGAGCTGCCATTGATTGGAGGGAGAGCAGAGAAAAGAGAGAGAGAGAGAGAGAGAGAGAGAGAGAGAGAGCAGAAGCACAATATACCAAGCAACGCTATGTTTGATTTAAAATCCTTGTTACATATAAAGCCTCATGGCCATGAAAAATTAACTAAAAAGAGCTTGAATTCATATGCATGCTCTAGGAGATGTTCCCACGGGCTTGGAAACCCAACAATCCCCCCCTCAAGCCCGAACTAGACAAATGACTCTCATGATACCTCGAGTTTTTGGTGTACTCAACAACCGTGAGTTTTAGGTACTCTCACAACAAAGGATTTTGGTGTATCCATAACCTGGTGCTATGATAGTAAACACCCCCCTGAACAAATAGGGTGTAGGTTGAAAAATTAGCTACCAACAAATGGAGTTTTTGGTTCACTACCAAACCTTGGGTTTAAGGTGTACCCAGTAACCTCATGAGAAGCCGGACAAAAGAGGACTTGAACAAAAACTGATAATTTGGGAGGTCTTACCACTCATGTGTGGCAGTGTCTATAGCCCGTACAATGTATGTCATGGCATGACCGACAACAGATACAACAAAAGAGGCTAAGACTGAAAAAAAGTGTGTGGTTGCTTTGACAATAGATAAAAAGAGTACAAATCTATGACACTGAACAAAGAAAAATAGTTTTCTGTACTTTGCATGTGTCACTTGTTGCTGCAAACCTTCAATTTGGGTGATTTTCATTTATCAAATCACCTTTTGTGAGGACAACTTGTCTCATGGATCAGTCTCTATTGTTATCTCCTCTTTGCACACCCGTTTGAATCCATAAAGCATAAGAAAAACCGCCATGAGATGACTTTTGAAAAACTGGGAGTCCATTGGGGATGCTCACTTTGTGATTGATGAAGTTCAAGTTTGCAGATTTATGAAATGCTTTGTTGACAGACCCTTTGTGGCTTTTCAATCCCGAGCCAAGGCTTGCCGATTTTTTGCAAATCTGAAATTCATTGTTTGTTGAGCTTAAAAGTAAGCCTCCAGAATCACTTGCTAATCTACTATGAGCACCGAGCATCGAGCACCGAGAGTGTGAATAGGCACTTGATTAAAGCCAAAAGGGTCAAATAAGGTGGACAATTGGTAAAACAATGTAAAAATAAAATAATGCCTATGTAGCTTAGTCGAGGAGAGAAGAACGAACAACGCTGATGTCATTTTGCTTAAGGGCGTCTAGTAGAGATGAAATTAGGAGACGATGTAGTGTCGAAAACTCACTAGCTTGCCAAGGCGACATGTTTGATGCCGAGTATGAGCCGTTTGATGTAGGTCAACCCACAAGCTTTCCCCTCTGCAAGCGACAGTTCCTGCGAGCTGCGCTGAGTTGAGCCGAGGCCATGCAGGGCTCTGATACCAGTGTTGGGAGCGGAGCTAGGGTGGATGGCATCGGAGAGCTGTCGTGGCTTGGAGGAAGAGTAGAGAATAGAGAGAGAGAGAGAGAGAGAGAGAGAGAGAGAGAGAGAGAGAGAGAGAGAGAGAGAGAGAGAGAGAGAGAATAACGAGAGCAGCAAAATAAACCAAGAAACGCTATGTTCAATTTAAAATCCTTGTTACATATAAATCCTCATAGCCATGCAAACTTAACTAAAAAGAGCTCGAGTTCAATTGCATGCTCTAGGAAATGTTCCCACGGGCTTGGAAACCTAACACTCTAGAGCTTCAACTTCTGTACTTAAAACAAAAATGAGACACACAAGACCCATCGCAATATAACCAAGAAAACATAGGAATGGGTCCCTAAAGCTTCTTTAGCAACAACTTATGATGCTAAAAAACAGAAGCCTTGTAAGAAACGCCCCACTCGCTCCAAGAAATGTAAGAAAACGTTGCGTTGGATTCCTAAACGACTATTGGAATCCCAAGGCTACTATGAAGGAAATGATCAAATTGAGGTGCCAAAACGTAAACTGTGTTCTTACCTGTCACCTGACCCATGTCAATCAAAACCTGTAATGATAAAGCCGATTGAAGATCGTGGGAAGGGAAAGATCACAAAACACTACACACCTCATCAGGAGCTAGTTTGGACATCCAAGTGAGAACGACTTGTTTCGCTTGGCTCAATTATAGAAAAAAAGCTTCTTGCTCTTCATGTAGTTCATATACGGAAATACAAGCTTCGACACTACCTTCACCTATCATTGTAAATATCCATAGAAATAAGAAAGAATTTGCACCTCCTGTTGTAAGTTCACAACCTACAACAACGTTGCAAATTAAATCATGGAAGAGTACACCCTTGAAACTAGATGAAATGCCTAGGGCGGTCAACAACTATTGGTCAAAGTCTTCACCCATGACAACTTGGAGCAACTGGTTTCAAAAGATGACGACATCATTCCAAAAGGTATGATCTATCCAAGGAAGGGGGGAGTGTTTGTTGACATCCATCATTCACTTGGTCCCCTCTTAACCTTTCTCCCTGACAGCTCAATCTCGCAATCTTAGAGAATGTATATATATAGCCCTATACTCAAAAAACAAAAATAAAGAAGTAAAAGAGCAAGAGCCACCAAACAAAAATCGAGAAACCTACAAATTCATAATAACTCATTATGCACAAGGACACGACCTTTTGACATGACCCTTATAGTATTTGTACTCTAACCAAAATCTATCTGTGTGTATAGATATGGCTAGTACGCTAGAGTCATCGACTCCTACCCTCGGTGAGAGGTATCCTCTACCCGGTGCTTGCCTGCAAATTGGATTTGGTAGATACGCTAGCTGTGAGAAGAATTTCAAGGAATTAGAGTGGCAAATACGTCTCTTGACCACAACTGATCCCTACTTAGTAGAGAGTGTCTCTTCGATTGCACAAGCTTACCCATTTGACCAAGATGACCATAGACATCTAGTGATGTTCTTAGTGAACATTTGTGCCTCTAATGATGAGGAAGAGCTATATGATTACACGGATGGCACGTATGGTCTCACGGATGATGACTTTGTTTTTCTCGATGATGACGAGGATAGGGGTTTAGACATAGGTTTACCCGCCCGTCTATTCAATATCATGTTCCCTTGACTCTCTAGGGGGTTGAAAATAATTAGGTTAGGGTTCCTTATGTTGTGTGATTGTGTTCAATAAATGTTGGTGCCTCTTCCCACTGATGTGCCTCCTAGAGGTATTCCTTGTGTTTTCTAGTGTGTACAGGAACGCGTTGCCATTGTTAGGATTTTGAACTTCATGGAATATTTCTCTTGTTCACTCTTCAAATCAAGCATGATCATCAACACGAACAGGTGTTTCTTGTCCATTAGCATTGCCCCTTCTCTTTTTTTTTGCAGCCATGTTTGTCTGCTTTAAATGTGATTGGTAGCACAATATTCATCACATTTGATTAGATTAAACATTATATTCTATATAATTTTTTGTCATAATCCCTTGTCTACGTTTAAGAATCAAGTAGTATGACTAAGCTCGTTTGACCAAGTTAGGCGTTAGAGATCTTCTCTTAATACCATGGGGAATGCCTTCCTAATAATCAATGGTTACTTCATGTTCTTAATCCGATTTAGGCAGCATTGTGTGCAATGTACTAGGGCTTTCTAGTAGGCTTAGTCCCTGTTGACCTTTAGCTTAAGTATTATAAAGGGAGTTTACTAGTGTGATGAGCTTGGGGAGGGTAACAGTGTCAATATGACCCCCTAAAGTTACAAAATTGAAAGGCAATGAAAAAACAAACAAAAACAAAAGTGTCAAAAATATAATATCTTAATTTGGTACTTCACTTACATGTATTGCCTATGGTACTAGAGCCCTAGAGGTTCCCAGTGTGGGCACTTTTCCTTTAAAAGCAAAAAGCCCAAGGCATTCAAAATAAGCATCCCTATCAAAAATTGAATCAATGTGAAAAAACTTTGGGGAGTCAAAGAAAAGGGAATAATTGAGGCGGTGATCTCATGAGCAATTCCTTTTATCGTAGCTTAACTACAAGGTCTTCTAGGTTAAGCCTCTGGTCAGCCCTTGAACATGAAATACTTTGTTATCGTAATTAAACAGCTTAATTGACCAGAGAGAATTGAGAAGCTTGCCACGGTATTAATAGTTGACCTCTAGTGCCTCTCGATCGTTAAATTAGCGACCCCGGACTTGTTTATTTTTTTACCTTTACAACTACTTATACGTTTGATTATATTATAGTTTAATGTTTTACTGCTAACAAATTGTTTAATATTCTGTTTCCAATCAATTTGTGTGCCTACAACTTTATATACTTTTTAATTGTATATTAGAATGTAATTATTGTGTCCATTTGGGTTGATTTTGCAGTGAAATTGAAGAAGGCTAAGGACATTCAATTTCGGATTCTCTTCCACCTCGACGAACGGGCTTCATCTCAATAGCTTCCTAGGACGGAATCTACATCAAGAAGGGGGGCATGTTAACCCTCACGGACACCCTATCACCTTCGACGGACGCCTTATTATTTATTTGGTTGAGTCATGGACCGGGCTTGTCAGTTTAGTAGGTATGTAGGTGATCGCCAATGAAAGGCGCACCACTTATCTTATTTTTACAGTAGTTTTACAACGACCGGCCACTGTGGGCGTCCATGTGTGAATGGGTCAAACTCTTATAAAAGGTCCATTTGACCTAAAAATCCTCATTCTTGGATTTGCAAGCTAAGAAGTGCTCTTGCTCCATCTCTCTCTCCTTCTCCTTCGTGTGCTCACGGATGTGTGTGTGTGTGTGTGTGTGTGTGTGTGTGTGTGTGTGTGTGTGTGTGTGTGTGTGTGTGTGTGCGCGTGTGCTTGAGAGAGAGAGAGAGAGAGAGAGAGAGAGAGAGAGAGTGTGTGTGTGTGTGTGTGTGTGTGTGTGATCAAGCATTGGGACGACATCGGCGACGGCGAGGCGGTTAAGCGCGGCATTAGCGGTGACTCCTTCTTCGGCATCGGCAGCACAGGATTCTCCATGAAGGAAGCATTGAGCGTTGAGTGACACACCATTGTTTCTTTAAGCTTGCTAGGACTGTTTAGTTGTGTGCTTGTAGCCTTTTGAGGCTCACACACAGTGCACAAGCAAGTTTTCAGCCCCCGACACGTACGGCAAAGCGCACAGGATACCAAAAAACCAAAACTATACTGAGAAATCTTGGGAGAAAACTGGTAGTGTCCCATGTAAACTGAAAAAAACCTCAAGTAAAATCTCAACCATAGACTATGTCGAAATGGCAACAAAGTGGCAGATCACTCGACCACTACATACTTATGAAAACCATCATCAATTACATCATATCGGATGCTCACTTATGCATAAAAACAACTCCAAAATCTGCTATCTATAGACATATAATATGGTTTAAACAACTCAACTGATCATAAACCGCATAATCATATATGCAAGTAGTGAGCAAACTAGCTCAAAACGCATCCTACAAGAGCATATGATTGGTAAAATCTGTAGCCACACAAGCATATGCAACTTTCACTCTCACAAGAGTGAATCCAAGAACGCTAAGTTGTGTCCAAGCTGACAAAAACTGTCAAAAGTAGGAGTCAAACTCAACCATTAAACCATCAGAGAGTAAAACTGCAGATACGGATAAAACATGGCGAGAATCTGAAAAAAAAACCTACAGAGTTTCCCTTGAAAACTGAGTAAAAACTCAAAAAATATCAGTTTTAAACAATTGACAACACAAACAATGCATTAAATGCATCAATGAAGCCATTTCAACAATGCACAATGTAGTGCGGATAATGTGTCGTGCTCTCTACAGTGGGTGGTCCTCAGTGCAATGTGCATGACAATCTCACTCAAACAGACTGAATCTCCTCAAACAGACTGAGCAAAAAGGAAACAATAGACGTCAACAGAGCTCACAAAGACACAACAGCAGACCAGAACATATGACTCGACTATCTCAAAGATTGATACAGACTCTGGCGTGGTAGCACACTCAGCTCCATCCCAGGACTCACAGGTACAATGGGGTTGTCGAGGCTCAGATGTGCAGGGATGGTGAAGACGTGCTCTGTGTAAAGACTCACTCTCGACAACCGCGTCGCTGGACCAGAGGTGAAGATGATAATCCCGATGACCAACCGCTACTACTCATATGTACCACCATAAAGGGCCACCAACGGCTCATAAATGTCAGAAGCGAGGGTGAAGGAGGGGGTGAGTAGGGGCGAGAGTGGGGAGGGTAGGGGCGAGAGTGGGGAGGGGGAGGGTAGGGGCGAGAGTGGGGAGGGGGAGGGTAGCGGCGAGGGTAAGAGAGGGGGTGGGTAGGGCGAGGGGGGCTAGGGCAGTAGATGAAATCCATGGTCCCCTGGTTGAAAGAGGAGATGCTACAGAGCGCAACCACCATGAGCAGGACAACTATAAAGAGAATGGAATTCATCAGGCAGGACAATCTCTGTGAAGGGAGCTTTGTTCTTGGAGAAGAAGACACCAATGGGGCTGATTTTTTATGTTGGGTGAACTTCTGTCGAGGAGATTTCTTCCCACTTCTATTTTCCTCCATAGGCTCACCAAATTCAAAGACTTCCTCCGAGGGCGCATCCAGAGTAACTTCTATGGCCTTCAACCTTTGAGCTCGCTCAGGTGGCTCATTGGGGTTAGTTACTGTGGAAACAATGGAAGAGGGTGTACCTCTAGGCAAGGAGTGAATACAGACTCCATAGCACGGCATAGATTTGGTAGCTTCTAACCACTCCAACAGATCTTCATCTGACCCTTCAGGTGTAGTAGGTTGTTCTTGTTCAGGGTTGGTTTCCATTGACAAAGAAACTTGCTCCACCACGGGATCCATACCTCCTTCTAAAAGAATCGATTGCATCGGGGAGCCAGAAGTATGTATCCACATTGCATCGTTTCCCCAATCATGGAGTGCTTTAGTGTGTCGCAGCCATGGCCTTCCAATGAGCAAAGGAAATCCACCCTTACCCTGGGAAAGACGAACCACAACAAAATCCAAGTTAAAAGTAAAGTCTTGTACCTGCAGAGGCACATTGTCCACTATGCCTACTGGGTAGACTGTCCGCGCTGGTCAGCCAACGTAACTGTGAAGGGAGCAGGGCGAGTAGGCTGTAGACCTAGAGCTAACATAGTGAACTCGGGCATCAGGTTGATGCTAGATCCACCATCCACTATCACTCCTGAGAATTGCCGACCTAAAACGGACACTGTCATGCGAGGGCTTCTATAATCAGTGAGTGGAGCAGCGGGATTAGATATCATATAGGACTATGATGGTCGCACTGGGAGGTGCCCGCCACTAGGACATGCTCCAAGATAAAGTGACTGAATAACAGCAAGGGTGTCACTTCTAAAATTTGCATCTAGCCGCAACATGTCATAAAGGGATACTTGTTGGAAAGTGTTCTTCAAGACTGTCTCTGCTGTAAGCTTCTCTTTTTCTACCTGTTGTTCTTCTGGTATCTTGATTTTCTGCAGATCGGAAACTGCTTCCAAGAAAGCTTCATCAATATCGGAGAGCAAAGATTTGGATTCTTTCATGGCACGAGGGGATTGCTTGTTAACAGCTGCAGGCAAGGTATTCACTGGTGTGAGAATGTGTGGGGGAGTTGAACTTGATGGAATGCTAAGACCAAGAGCGGCTATTTGGGCCCGTGTGAGAACGCCCGATGGCTCCTCTGCCAATTGCAACGGCTTATTTTGAGGGGTAACCATGTGGGTAGAAGGGGGTGGCTGAGAAACAGTGCTAACTACTATCAAATTGAGCTTGGGAAAGACAAACTCATTATGGATTTGACTTGGGTTTGAAGCCATGGATGCACGAATTTTATGGCAATCCTCACTGTAGTGATCCTTCGTTTCGGGGCAATAACGGCAGGGAGGGGACCCTTCTGGCAGGGGGCATTTGCTTTGGTAATGCCCATATTCCCCGCATCTGTAGCACAAAATGGGCCGATTCAAAGGACGAGTCGAAGTGCGAGGTGGTCCTTGCTCCTGGTGCATTGAGTTTGAGGTGGAGGCATAGAAGCTTTGAGGAGATGAGGGAGCATGGGTATTATACAAGCTCTAAGAGGAAAAAGTACTCTGCATACCTTGCATAGGAGGGGCTGTCAGCAAAGGTGGCATATGGTGTGGATGGCCACAGGTAGAAACCATGTTGGACGCAGGTGCTGGCCCTTGCTGAAGAGAAGGACCAAGACTTTTCTGTATTTGTCGCAATCCCTTGAGGGAGTAACAATCCTTATCCTCATGTCCAGATTTTTCACAGAAGTGGCAGTAAACCCGAAGGGGGCATTCCTGTGGAGGGTGCCCTGGAGAGCGGCATGAGCTACACCAAACCGTAGCCTTAGTCTCTTGTTGAGACTTGAGCTCTTCTAGCTCGTGCTTAATCTGTTCCAATGCCTCGTGATTCGGACGCTTCTCTTGTCTTAGAGAGAAGGACCTCTCCTCTTGAAGAGCTCGCTATAACTTTAGGGCTTCCAATTCCCTGCGTAAAGAAGTTAAAGGATTAGAAGGACTTTCCAAAAACACAGAGGGCGTCTCTATGTGAGGGGGGTTGGTGAACAGCTTCCTAGCCCCCTCTATCCTCGTAGCAGCTGCGATGAACTCCTCCAGAGTGGCATCGGGTCGGAGACTCTCTCGTAGTTTTTGCTGAGAACTTTTGGGAAGCGCCTTCTCTACCCACTTCTTAACCATAAATTCACCTGGTTTCTGGGGAAGCTTGGCAACCAGAGACTTGGTTTTCGTCATAATTTCTGCAAAGCTATCCTCTGGCTGGAGCACCATGTTGGCTAACTCATCCAACACCTTCTCTTGGTAGTCACCGGGCCTGAAAGCTGCACAGAATTGTTGCCTTAAGACTGCCCAGGTTGCAAAATGGTTTTGTTGTACCATTTGTCTGCTAAGCCATCCAAGGTGGATGGAAAGAGTACCAAATAAGCATCTTCCCTGTTAAGACCACGACCCCTACAAAGAGATACAAACCTCCTTGCATGGTCGTCAGCATCTTCTGAAGAGAGACCTTTGAATGTAGGGAACTTGATGTTTACCTTAGCCAAAACGCTAGCCAATGGCTCCATGGCCCCTTGCTGAGCCTGTTGCTCAGTAGGCTGCTGTAGAAAAATAGGAGAGAGCTTCACTGGAGAAGGTGATCTGGAAGATGTGGAACCGGAGGGAGGAATGGGTGATGCCGTATGTGGAGGTATGGGTGATGAGGTTGATGCACTTCTAATAGGTTCCAAGGTTCGTCTTCTGTTGTAGTACTTCAGAGGACTCAGGAGTGCGCTTTGACGCTCGACTGACCGCCTTGTATGGGTCATGCAGCGACCACCAAACCAACCAAGCTTTGGGCAAGAAAACCTTGAACTGGCTGAAGACTGGTCTAGCCTCTACTAGATCAGGGACGAGGAGGACTAGACCAGGGTCGAGGAGGTCTAGACCAGAGACGAGGGCAGGTTGGACCCAGGCGAGAGAGGACTAGACCAGTTGGACCAGTCGAGAGGAGAACAATGCAAGCCAAGGTCGGCGAAGCTAGGCAAGGTAGGCAAAGCTGGATAGACCCAACTAGCTTCAAGATTTGCACCTCACAGAGTGAGATTTCAGTTGAGGTCCCACCGTGATCGCCAAAATGAGAGCACCTGTAGCGTGGATAATGTATCATGCTCTCTACAGTGGGTGGTCCTCAGTGCAATGTGCGTGACAATCTCACTCAAACAGACTGAGCAGAAAGGAAACAATAGACGTCAACAGAGCTCACAAAGACACAACAATAGACCAGAACATATGACTCGACTATCTTAAATATTGATACAGACTCTGGTGTGGCAGCACACTCAGCTCCAGCCCAAGACTCACAGGTACAATGGGGTTGTCGAGGCTCAGATGTGCAGGGATGGTGAAGACGTGCGTTGTGTAAAGACTCACTCTCGACAACCGCGTCGCTCGACCAGAGGTGAAGATGATAATCCCGATGACCAACCGCTACTACTCATATGTACCACCATAAAGGGCCACCAACGGCTCATAAATGTCAACCATGTGGTGACCTGGCCACGATGTCCACTAGACCACCGTCGGTACCCTGCCCCACTACCACGTGTCACTCCCAGCCTAGAGGGTCCGTCCAGTGTGAAACAGCCTAGACCAATTGTACTAACTGTCCAACTGTCTGCCTGTCCTGTGAAGTGACACTGTAGCCCTGCTACACACAAAAATAGACTCGGTCTCTCATGTACAAATGTCATACACCAAGTAAAAAGTGACTAAACGCTCTCCAATCACGATGGAGAGAAACAACACAAAACCTGTAGATCGTAATCAAAAACACATAAACCTTTTCGAGACCATCCGTCTCAATCACAAATCCACATATGGCATACATGTACCATAAGCATGACAATCGAGCTCATTCCTACAAGTAGCTCTATGCACGACTATATTTGTCCGAAACACATGTATACCTATATATCTGTCATCCTATGAGCTATATTTAGCTCAAGTTGTATCCGTAAATGCATACATAACAAATCCGCACAAAGTCAAGTGCATAAAACCACTCTCTGAAACGCCCCACACAATCATACAATGCGTACAAAACCGCATCTGGATGTGTAACAATCCGAAATTCACATCACAAAGAATCACTTGCGTATGCAAAAGACGGTAAATTCTCTCT
Organism: Adiantum capillus-veneris; assembly: GCF_014529385.1. Classification (NCBI taxonomy): domain Eukaryota; kingdom Viridiplantae; phylum Streptophyta; class Polypodiopsida; order Polypodiales; family Pteridaceae; genus Adiantum; species Adiantum capillus-veneris. The sequence goes on along the minus strand of NC_140948.1, from coordinate 114,954,423 downwards.
CAAATAGCACCACAGTGTCACATACATAGCGAGAGATGCAAACCGCATAACTCTCTGCAACGTAAGAACCAAACTACCAAAGCTTTTACATGTCAAGATTGTTGGAGACTACTGTAAACAATTAAGTAGTCAAAATTTTGAAATTCTGGTATGACCAGCACATCTAGAACATGTCAAAACCCTAGGATAGACTACTTGACCACATAAACTCAAGTCTCGGTGTGAGATATATCAAATACACAATGTTTCAACTCAAAAACATAGCACAAACTTGCTGCTATTGCACCTGTTGTAGCTCTGATCAGAATTTTAAAAAAAGGACATCACCATCGCATCCAAAATATGTCAAAACCCTAACGTAAACTCTTGAATCGTATCTATCTAACTCCGTATGGTGGAGATATGCAAAAAACGTTGTTTCGAGAGCCAAAAACAACAAAAACGAGCTGCAACATGTTTTCTTCTGCTTTTCTCTACAAAAATTCATAAATGGCTTGCTACACAAGCTCTATACAAGCTGAATATGCATGCCTAAACTCATATTTGGAATCTAGACTTCTCTTGCACTGCAATCTACATGCATACAATGCCGACTTAGAAGCTTCTATGTACATGAGCAAAATCATTTGCAAACATGTCAGATGTCCAAGCTACTCCCTTCTCTTGAATCTGCTACCGTCCATGCGCTTGTCATTGCGAAGCCGTCGACTCACTCGTTGCACTACACCCGCGGAAAATCAAAGCTCTGATACCACTCATGAGTACGCGAATGCCGTGCGTGTAGGAAGAGAGAGAGAGAGAGAGAGAGAGGGAGAGAGGGTGGAGCAATTTAACACAATGTATATGAGAAAGCCCTTTATTCCTCTATGTAATAAAAAATAAGATGTGTACAAGTAATGGACGGTTGGACGTCTCTGACATGTTGACTGAAGAAAGAGACACACTGCCTTTATCCCAACATGAATGGCGATTTTACAATGCTCCAAAAAAAAATCTTCATGAGTGCCCCTTTCACTTTGTTGTGTTAGTGTGAAACCCAACACCATTGAATTTGTCAATGTTTTTGGAAGATAATGTGTATATAGGATGATCTTACCAAATAATTTGGTAATATCTTGAGTCTTTACAAAATTTAGCGTGCAATATGTTAGAGAATACTAGCTTAAGTACGGCATGCACATTAGTTTTGTTTGAACCAAAGAGATAAGTTAATGATCAATACAAACTTAAGGACTGAAGCTTTTAAGGTATTTCACCCTTTGAATTGGAGTTGAGATGCTCTGAAATTTCAATGACTTGTGGTGATTTTGATGTCCTTGGGCATGCCATTCTATTGTTGCGTTGTTGTGGGAGTAAAGCCAAGTGCCTAGTGGCACATATAAGTACATGTTACGGCTATGAGGCCAAGTGGAAACTTGGCCTTAACTAATTGGTGTGGAGCCTTGGAAGAATGCCATGGGAACAAAGCCTTGCTTGAGGAGGACCCAAAAAAGCACCCTTAAATGGGAGTGGAGTAGTGTGATTTGCATCCTAGCGCTGAAGAACCATGTGTTGAAGGCATGGAACAAGGACCCCGAGAGCCAAAAAAATGTTTTATAATGTAAATTTGAGACCTATTATTGGATTCTCCTAGACGGCGAAAACCTGTATGCAAATAGGTCTCTAATCCACAAAAAAGGACTTTGTTTGGACAACAACGGATTGGTTATTTGCAGACGAGATTCTAATCGACGAGTCACCTTCGAGCCTAGTGGAATGAGGATTCCACCGGCAACAACTTTTGCAAAATAAGCATTGAAGGGCTTCTTTTGTCCTCAAGGCCACACACACACACACTCATTCAAAGGACACACACACTTAATTCAAGTGCACATGTAATTGCAAAAATTGATGACATTATCAAGCACAAAACACGGGTACTTAATCAAGGGATTATTGCTTAATGCTTGGGCTAAAAGTGACAATTACTGTCTTTGAAACCTCATGAAAGCCTCTATACACATACATATCAGTTTTCAATTTTTGCTCTCAAAAAAGTAAACTTTGCTTCCAAAAAGTAGGAAAAGTGAAAGGCAATACAAATACAAGCAAACAAATGCAAAATGCAATGAGAATACGATTACAACCACAAGAAAAAGAAGAAATCCAATGGTCTAATGATTAATCGATGCTCTTAATACTCAATTTCCTTGAATACCTTGGTAATGGCTCAAAGGTCTTGAGCCTCTATATATATTCAATGACACACAACTCAAATGTGCCCTACAAATGCAATTCGATACTAATACTAATCTACTAAGATCTTGTGAAGGTGATTAGAAAGTACTAATCACACTCGCAGCTCTGATACCACATGTAGCGACTATGGTGGATAAACCCATGTGGCATTCATCATTGTGTAAGCACCATAGCAATAAAAAATAAGTAGATTATAGAGTATACCTAGTATAAAGGGATAAAACTAGGTTAATTAATTAAAGAATTAGAAGAGATGCAAATTCTACATAGTAATCTTATGTAAGCTCAAGATAGAAGGTGAAAAAAATGTGCATCACACAAACGACAAATAACAACATATGAGCTAAAACATGTGACGTGATTTAAAGTGTGTAATGTGTACAAAACATCAGTAGCATGTGTCAGCAAAATCTATGTAAGAGGTTGTATCCATGGACGTAAGGATGCTTGGCTTTATTTAAGGATTGGTCACAATAGAGTATCACATAAAGGCTTACCCCAATACTAGAAAGTCCTCGGATAAAACACACTGTACAATGTCGCGTACACCTCAAAACAATGGCATTGTTGAGAGGAAAATGGATCACTTATGAGGTAGCACAATGTATGGTGAAAAGTAAACCTTCGCCACTTGCATTTTGTCTTTAAGTTGTTATACGTGTTGTGTATGTGCTAAGCAGACGTCCCACTAAAGCATTATAATCTATCACTACATAGGAGTCTTGACAAGAGAACCATATTATTGCTTAGCTTCCGCTTTTTTGCATGAGCAACAACTCCAAAAGTTGTTGGTTACAATTTAGAAAAACAAACATTACATTGGTTGTATTAACCACAAATGAAGCATATCTTAATTAGTCATTATGTCTTTTTGGTGGAAAATGCATCTTGGCCCTTATGAACCAAAAAGACATATGAGGTCACAAAATGTATATGATATGTGTTTGCCTTTGTTTAATGTTTAACGTTTAATGGCTAATGATCAGCATTGATTTAGCACTAAAGAAACCAACAAGCATTTTAAAGGATCACCACTTCAAACCATCATTATCTATCTTCAAACATAAGCAAACAGTAAGGCCTTTGGCATGGGCAAGCCAAACGAGAGAGAGAGAGAGAGAGAGAGAGAGAGAGAGTGAGAGAGAGTCGCATACCACTGCTACACCAGATTACACTTATGGGACATTCAACTTCCCCACTTTGAATACAATACAAGAAGACGACCTGAGCACGACGGATCATACATTTACACCATTAAGCCATGATGGTGACTTGAGAACGCAACTTATCTTCAATTTTAGTCTCTCCGTTATTTTGTACAGAGTTTCTAACAATGTTTTTGAAAGATTGGAGCAACCCTAGAGGAGACTCCCCACCGGAATGTTCCGCCAATCCTGTTCAAAAACAAATACCAACAACAGCAATTCACATTAAGAAAAAAAAGCTGATTACGAAGCATGCTTAGAAAGCAAGAAATAACCCATTATCATATGGAATGCTTGCATTATGGCTAGCAATCAATTCATATTTTCAATGGTCAGAAACTCGATAAAAGACAATAGCTCAGCTATCACAACTCATTACCAGGCTTTTGGACAGCAGCCTCCTGAAAGATGAACCCATGCACTTCACGCAACTCCTTTTCGACTATATCTCCATTTTGAGGCTCTTCTCGGTTGTTCAAATTGCTGTCAGTCGAGTCTGGGAGCTGTAATTGAAGGTGAGAGCCAAACTTTAAACCATTACAAACCTCCACAAGAAAATATCGAACAACGGAAATCTTTTGTACACAAGTAGCAACAGCAGCAGAAGCTAAAATCTTTTGGCATACCCCAAGATGACCACGAGAGTTAACAGAGTGAATTGAAGGTCGGAATGTGCATTCAGCCAACTCTTGCTTCTGCTTTTCTTTCCTCAAGGATTCAACTTTGGCTTGCCATTTTGCTCGGTCAAGCAAAAGCATCTTGTACCATTGATGCCTTGAGCTGCACATGCAAAGAAAAGTACAAATGAGAACAAGAAGAAGTGCTTACTTTTTGAGCAGTTGTACCATTAAACACCAGTCTCACGCATACAGAAAGCATCTGCCCCTATCATCATATTTTCTCAATCATGCGCTCGTGCTCTGGTTCTTGAACGATGCTCCATCTAGGTATCCTTGTCTGCCTAAAATGTCTGTGTCTGCTTCTCGTCTGCTCTTTCTCCACCTCCGATATGTACCCTCCTCGGGGCTCCTCATGTGTCTCAATGTCCATATTTTGTTCCCCTTCAGCGTCACCACGAATCGTTTCAGTCTGATGTTAAGAGCACACTGAAACCGAAACGTGCATATATGGATTTTGATAGGCCCTAAAACCTAGCTTGTTAGTGAAACGGCATGTGTTTCACTTAGTCAACAAAACGTTTCAAGGCCTGAAACATTTCACCTGTTCGGACCCCCCAAAACGCGTTTCATGGTGACCATGTTCCCCTTGCATGGCTGCCTAATTTTTGCTCTTCACATAATCCATGCCCAGGAAAGAAAGATAACTAGGGGGATCCTACACCAAATGGCAAAGCCTGATGTGGAATCACCCTCAAACTGATGGTGTGGTCCTCCCAACCCGCCCCTTTAGGAGCATCCCCGGAAACCTAACTATAATTGCAAGAGTCTCTCTAAAGCTCTAAAGCTGGAGAGTTCCATACCCAAGACTTATGTTGTCAAAATTGCCTTTTGCATGCTGAAAAGCTACAAGGCTCCATGCAAGAATTGGCCTACCTTTATCTATTCATCCCAATACTCACCACAAAATCTTTATATATACCTTCATAAGTTCATGATAGTCTGAACTCACGAATTATAAGAGGGAATAAAGCACTCATAAAACTATAAAAGCAAGGGATGCACGAAAAGAAAAGAAAAACAAAAACAAACAAACAAACAAACAAACTAACTAAATCACGTTGTTTGCTTCGAAACAAAACTAGATAAAACAAAACATTATTAACTTAAAAATGTTTTTAGAAAAGGCATGTGTAAAATAAGTTGACGCAACTTACTTGGCTTAAAACAAGTACTCAACTTTAAGCAAAAAAAGGATAAGACATCTTAAAAACTTAATCCTAGAAATCAAACTTCACACAACAACTTATAACGGAACTCGTTCTTAAGTCCTCAGGTAAGCTAAATATGAAATCGAAAAATGAATACTACTACAAACCTACGAAGAGCAAAGAACCAAACTTGACAATATGTGATCTCAACTTCACTGCTTGTCCAAACAGGAAGAATAAGATTATCACCTTTATCATGCATAGCTTGGACAACAGCTATGACATCCCTACTCACGTCGTCAGTGCCCAAGAGTAGGTGCATGTTTATATAGAGGTCATTCATGCTTTGAACGTACTCTACAAAACCAACGAGCTGAGTTTCTATCACACTCCGGAGGTGATAGGCATACTCAGCCATGATAAAGGCTAGCAATTGTCAAGCTATAGTGAAAATACTAGAAGCGCTAAAGATCAAAACAACAACATAAGGTGTTATTAAGTCAAACAATAAGTGGGCTTTTTAGCTCCCCACTTCTATTGAATTTACTACTGATTATCTTGAACATTCCAAAGGAAGAAACTAAAAATAAACTTACTACGATGCAAAAATGAACGAACTTTTTTCATGATTCTTTTGAATGAGTATCCTTTTTCAACTAGTAAAGAAATAAGATGGCAAGATTGAACAACAAAAGTAGATTTACTAGAACAAAGACGAGAAAATCTAAATAGTTGAGAGCAAATGACACCGTACTTAGCTAAAAGAGAAATGTTCGAAGAAATGTGAGGCATGCGGATGATTTTTAGATTGGCATATTCTGGTTCAAGGCGCTTATCATAGATATCTACTTCTAATCCCAAGGGAGTCTGAAAAATCTTAAGTTCTAAAAAGGCACAACAATCACTATTTGTGGTACACTTAAGTTCACAAAACTCCTTGGGATAAATTCCTCCGCCTACCGAACTCGAATTCAAGTACATAAAATCTTGAAAAGAAGGAACGTCAGGGACAAAAAGATCATCTACAAAGCGTCTTACATTGCATAACTTGTGCAAAAATATTGGGCACAAGTTTCAATGAATTGTTGAATATTTTGAAGTTGTATCTCTCGAGACCACCAACGTTGTGGTAGCTGTAGATAGTTTTCATGCTCCAGGCCAGGGTTAACTTCTTATTTTCTGGAGTTTCACATACGACTTTTATTTCATGCAAAGACACCCCAAAACTCTAAATTGTATACTAAAATCCTTTTTCATTTGTCAGCCATACTATCAGAGTAAGTGTGCCTCTGTATTAAAGTGAGAATTATATTTTTAACTTTTCACAAAACATTATCTAAGCAGACGATTGACACCTTAAAGTATTGGTAGGCACAGGTGCACACCTAAGCTATCTGACTAAGCCTCCTGAGAAGTTGTGGGAGAGAGCTTCACTCAAAAGGCACCATAGGATAGAACTTATTTGATATGTCTTTTTTGTTTCTTGATTTCTTAAAAAATATGTTGCAAGTTGAATTGGAAAACCTGAATCTCCTCTTTCTATTGGCCAAACTGCGGGAATTTTGATCCATTTTGAATTGAAAACTGAATTTCTCACTGTCAAGATGAGATTTTTTGGTGCATCGGAGATCAAAAAAAGGGGTTGGACTTGCTTTCTTCTGCAACTTTTATAAAACAATTAAACATTAAAAATGCGATTAGATCCCTACTTGTCTATGAAGATTGTGCTAAAAAGCATTTCCAACCTGAACATGACTTAACAAGTCCAGAAACTCGGAAAAGGTGACATGCTTTTTATTTTGGGTTCCCAAATGCTTGACTTCAGAGGCACCTGCTATCACCTCCTTTGGCAGCTGTGTCAGCTCTGCTGGATCAATGTCCACAAAACCATCCTGAGCGTGATCATGAATGCTTAGTCAGTTGAAAGCCTACAAAGCAACACGTCTATTGTGTAACTGTTGATTGCCCAAAAAACTTAGTTTATTCATCAAAATTATCAAAATGTTGTGGCAGAACATAATAAAGCAAGTAGAGATTGGGGAGCCTTCCATATTGCCTCAGTGAAATAAGAAAGGGTTTCACTATAGAATGCATTGCAAGGCGACTCAAGTTGTAAGACTTGACGGTGGACTAGCAACACACGTCCTGATACAGGTGGTTCCGCAGGAAGACTTAAACAGAAAAACGGTGCTTCTGGATACCTGGTCTTTATCAAGATATTGGAATATTTTATGAAGCCTGCGTTCTTTGGCACGGTTCAGTAATTGTTGAGATCTTTGTCCCACATAATGCCCATTTGCAAGTTCTTTCAACTCTTTCAAGTCTCTAGCAGCCAGTGTCTTTTTCTTGTTTTCAAGTTCGAACTTTTGCTGATAAAGAAAGTCACCAATCGGCAAAGCAGCTGCATTTCTCTGCATCATAAGAAACATCAAATCTCAAATGGAAACAGATGCTGCAGTACAGGCACATTCACCTGAACTGTTTCTGAACTCTTTTGTGTAACCTTCCACTTACCACACTCCCAGTTATTAACCCTCATCCTCTGAATATAGCTCACCACATGCCACCCTGATCCTACTCCATATGGCAACCCCCACAGAGCCTCGTTACTCAACTTTATGACCGCCCAGCTTGCTACATTTTTATGCTGATTATTGGCTTGTTTCCTCTGCAACAATAATTTCACAAGCACTTTTACTAGTCTTACTGGATGCCCAGTTGCATCTTGTCAGAATTCTTCTGCTCATTAGCAGATCCATGGTAAAACCTACTCATTAGCAGATCCATGGTAAAACCTGCTCATTAGCAGATCCATGGTAAAACCTGGTGCCAGATCATCCATACAACGAAAAAAGGAGAGCAATCTTCCAACCCTTCCTTTGAGCTCAAGAGGGATTCTTAGATACTCCTACCAGGCAGCCCATCTTTTGTTAGATTACATACAGTTCAATGGGAATAGGCCCCTCCATTGTTGCTCCTACCCACAATTCTTCCCGTGTATTAAACATTTACATTGATGCATTCAAAGCGCTTTCGCTATCTTTTGCAGAATAATCACACATCTCTTCCTTCGAAAAAAGGATGACGGAATAGAAGTTAGAACTGGACCTCCATATACGTAAATGACAAACATAAGCTATTGCCAAAGCCTTACATCAGAAAGTCTCAGCACTGAATCATGTTACATTCACAATCTACAAGGTCTAAGTAGTCATTACATACAACCAAGAGTGCATCTGTGTCTTAAATATCCCTATGCGTATTTTGTAAACCATGTCCTGTTGTTTAGCATCGAATCATAAGTTTTAGATATAATGCAGAAAACAAATTCAGGGCCATCGCAGTAGGGTGCATTAGACATTCATGTAACGAAAACAAAGTTTTTAAGATAAACTGCCATAACTTACCACCGCTGATTAGCATTAAGACCGCAGACATATGGGGGCAATAGATGGGACAATGCAGGCCATCACCCTCAATCTTTCAACCATCAAGGTCACTTTAGCAGTGTTATATTTCCTGAGCAACCTGGCAAGGGAATGGGCACAATTCATAAGGTAGCCTTCAGGAAGAGTTTTGAATGAGAAGGGGATCGGACAAAGTTTCACCGCAATCTACACCTTCCATTTTCTTTCCGGGCCATCAGACCAGCACCTTAATTCTACCCTAGTGGTCGTCCCATATATATCTGTTTGCTTGCTTTTCAATGCTCACATAGAAAAGAGGAAATATTAACATACTAGTCATTGATGGCTTTAATCTGGCCCAAAAAAATCCTGATTGATTGATTATATTTTTCACAAGCGTAGTAAAGCAGCCTGATAAAATTGAAACAGTGCGATCTCTTCATCAACCAAAAGAATCAGCCTCATAACATTGACTTGTGTCACATAGGTGACATCTATAAGTGTTAACATTAAATTTGAGTTCTTAAGTCAAGACTCTTGCCTCACAAAGAGGTTTTCGCCCTGTTTGTGGTTTGAATAGCACCTGACCCGTAGACAAGTCCACTGGCTTTGAGCAGCTTTCTTGATTACTCTGAATTCTTTTCTTTTTCTCTGTTAACTTTACCGCATACTGCATAAGTCTTTCAAAAACATTTCCCTCGTGATAATGTCCATGGTCATCAACCATCCCTGAACCCTTATGGTGTCTATTTATACTAGGACGAAAGGTAACTCTGCAAACAATTACATGAGAATGGCTTCAACGAGGGAAACAGCCTCAGACCAGGGTGTCCTCCTACCTAATAGTACATGCATGCCACTAGAACTAACAGAATAAAAGTTCAATAAGAGCACAGACATTATCGAGGCAGAAGCTTACCCTTCAGGATACCATTGACCATATTTAGCTTGACGTCTTCTGCGATTTTCAGCATCCCAGAAAAGCTGATCAAAACGACTATGCAATAAATCTTCTTCTTCTGGAGGCCGCTGATTAACTCGTGGTCTGAAAGTGCACTCCATAAATTTTGCTTCCCAAACCTGACCCAGAACAAATTGCCAACCAACAAGTAAGGCTCTGAAATGTACCAAGCACAGCAATTAAATATACTACCTCCTGACGCAATCCTTGAAGATCATGCCGTGGTTTCTCATATAAAAGCCTATCCCAAACTGGAATATCCTCTCGTTTGATTTGCTTAGCCAATTTACTAACCAGGAATGTGATATGAAAGAATAAAAAGACTGAAATCAGGAATACATCCAAGCAATCAAGAGCTTTTGTTCCACAAACAACTGAATTGATGACTAAGTTCAAGAAACAGCTACCTGATTTCTGGTTTTAACGTTAAAAGTCTCAGTTCTTTGTCTTCGTCTTCTTGCATTTTTTTATCAATCAGCCTTTGCCTCTCTTCTTCCTTGTTGAGGCCCTCTCTATAAAGCAATTCACCATAGTTACGGAATTGTTTGGCTGCCCTGCCGCGAAGTCGCATAATTCTTCTTGTTTTCTGTTGAAAATTGATGCTTTCCAAATCAAAAATCTATTCAGCGGTCTACAGATAATCAGAACATACAGAAAACTTATCAAAAACAAACTGTCAAATGTAACAATGGTTACAACTCTCGCTTGGAGGTGGTAGCGAAAAAGATACCACGGTGCAAGAATCATCCTGCAGAAGTTACAACACACATTCCCACACGCCAGCCCACCACCAAGTTCCAACTGCAGTTCCTTTACATGCAAGCAGCCATAAATGATAAACTATTGTCACCCTCCTGTTGACACCTACTATCCCACAGTAGTTGAGAAGTCTCAAAAGAACTCCTCAATAAGGCTCGTGCAGTACCAGTGCTGCCAGAAATACTTCCTTGAAACCCGCAAATCTGTGCCGGTACTCTTCTCAAGCAGACATTGCCCTTTTTAAGTGAGTTTTCGGGGTTAGGACAACCTCCAACACAAACACATATACCTTCATAAGTTCAGAATAGTCTGAACTCACGAATTATAAGAGGGAATAAAGCACTCATAAAACTTATAAAGCAAAGGACACAAGAAAATTTTTAAAAAAAAACTAAATCACTTTAATTGATAAGAAACAAAACTAGATAAACAAAACAATATTAGCTTAAAAATGTTTATAGAAAAGGCATGCGCAAAATAAGTTGGTGCAGCTTACTTGGCTAAAACTTCAAAGAAGTACTCAACTTTAAACAAAAAAGGATAAGACATCTTAAAAACTTAATCGTAGAAATCAAACTTCACACAACAACTTCTAAAGGAACAATTCTTAAGTCCTAACGTAAGCTAATTACGAAATCCAAAAATGAATACTACTACAAACCTACTAAGAAGAGGCTGCAAATAACAAAAGAAGTACAAAGATCCAAACTTGACAATATGTGACCTCAACTTCGTTGCTTGTCCAAACAAGAAGAATAAGATTAACCGTTGTCATGCATAGCTTGGACAACAACTAAGACATTCCTACTCATGTCGTCAATGCCCGAGAAAGGGTGTAGGTACTCTACAAAACCTACGAGCTGATTTTCTATCACCCTCCGCAGGTGTTGGGTATACTCAGCCATGATAAAGGCTAGCATTTGTCAAGCATACTAGAAGCACTAGAGATCAAAACAACAAAATGGTGTGTTACTAAGTCAAACAATAAGTGGGCTTTTAAGCTCCCCATGTTTATTGAATTTACTACTGATTATCTTGAACATTCCAAAGACGTAGCCATTACACCTGTCATTGGCAAACTTCGGTTGCATTGTCAGGGGTATTTGGGGCATGAGGACTTCTATATAATGCCTTTGGAAGGTTGTGATGTTCTCTTGGGAATTCCCTGGTACCACAAGAACAACGCCGTGATCGACTATCGAGCGAGGAAAGCAACTTTGACCACAGAGAAGGGCAGAACCATTGTACTCGATGCAAAACTTAAGGGTGAGTCCGTCCCTATTGTATCGGCTTCGGCCATTTCAAAATTAATAAAATCCAGTCTGTATGTTTACTCGATCTTTTTGAAAGAGTTGAATGATGAGGATAGGACAAACATGTATGAACTTGATAAAGAACGCCAAGGTTTTCTCCACACTCATGGCAATTGCTTCTTAGAGGGCTTGCCAGGCGAGTTACCAGCCGCTCGTCCTGAAGATCATACCATTGATTTGATACCTGGAAGCACACCACCAAACCAGCCACCTTACCGTGTGAGCCGAGCCCAGAACGAAGAAATTATGAACCAAGTGAAAGACCTCTTGGAAAAGGGTCTTGTCCAGCCTAAGTACTTCACCGTACTGCTCTCCTGTGTTGTTGGTTTTGAAGAAAGACGGATCTTGGAGAATGTGCATCAATCATAGAGCTCTCAACAAAATCACCATCAAGAACAGATTTCCGATTCCTAGAATCGATGATACACTTGACCGACTTCAGGGATCCTCGTGCTTTGGCAGGATCGACTTGAAAAGTGGATATTATCAGATCCGAATCGCGCCGGGAGATGTCTACAAAACAGCCTTTCGGATGACTTTTGGGTTATTTGAGTTTTTGGTGATGCCTTTTGGCTTAACCAATGCTCCTGTGACATTTAACCGGATGATGGACAAGATTTTTTGAGAGTATAGACTATTTGTTGGCACTTTCTTTGATGACATCATTGTTTTCTCCAAGAATGAGGCAGAACATAGAGAACATCTGCTTCAAGTCTTTTAGGCATTACGAGATCACAAGTTGGTGATTAATGCAGAGAAAAGTAAATTTTTCCTACTAGAGATACACTTTTCAAGACACATTGTATCAGCAGCAGGAGTGCAGATGGATCCGGCCAAGATAGAGTTTGCGCTACTTCTTGTCACAGAAGCAACTATCGAAAAAGCAGATGCGTTGGGCAAACATCTTGTCACAGTTTCACTTCCAGATTGTCCATGTGCAGGGACAGAAGAATTTGGTGGTAGATGCTTTGTCTCGGAAGCCGTTGGTTCTGGCTATTTCCGCGATACATCATAGGAGCTTCGAGGATATGGTCGATCAGTATGCCATAGATACAGATTTTGCACACATTTACACACGGATACGGTATGGGGAGACAGTAGCGGGATATTCCATTTGGGATGGCTACTTGATGAAGAAGACCATGTTGTGCGTTACACAGCCATTGAGGGAGAAGGTTATGATTAAATGCCACTGTCCGCCTATTACGGGTCGGCAATTTGGGAGAACATTGGCACGCAGTTGCAGTTTTCGTCATCTTTCCACCCGCCATAGACTGACGGGCAATCTGAGATTGCCAATTCAGTGGTTTTAGATTTATTGAAGTCTTATATCTCGGATCAGAAGACTCAATGGGAAAAGTACTTACCTTTGGTGGAATTTGCCTACAGCAACACGATACACTCTTCGACGGGGAAGGCGCCATTTGAGATCATTGAAGGTGTTGCTAGGTTCCACCCTTCCTAAGCACGATTTTTGAAGCTGATGAGTACACGCACGACTTGGACACAGCTTTTGCCAAGGTCCGCGAGGCTTTGCAGAAATCTCAGGAAAGACAAAAAAAGGCAACAGATCACCATCATCGCGATTTGCAATTGAAGGAGAATGATTAGGTGCTCTTACGTTTTGAGAAGGCACGCCTGAGAAAGAAAAAGGGAAAGGAGAGGCTTTTTTCCAAATCTTTGGGTCTCCTCAGGGCGCCTTGCCTTGGATATGGGCGCCTTGAGGAGACCCAAAGATGCTGCCTATAGGACTGTGCATGGCCACAGCAGAAATGACTCTGATCTGCTGATGACCTCCATTCTCTCAAACATGATGTTCACGTAGGGAGGCTGCAGCATGGTCAGCTAGCCTAGGGCGAGCACTGGGCTATGAGAGAGACTACAGAAACCTGGGGATCAGGGTTTAAGCAGCACATCTGCAGTAGTATCTGGTGCCTGAGTTCTCGGCTACAGTTTGGACACAGGAGAGAGACTGCAGATGGGAGCTCTCAGTAAGCTTGGTTTATGGTTTGCATGGTGGGCCCGAGTATCCGAAGGTAGACCGGAGCCTCCCGCAATGACACTGCACGCTTTCTGGCTGAAGCTGATTCACATTCAAAGGACTGTATGATAGCATACATGGCAGCTTCGACAGGGCTGAGAGAGAACGTCAGCCATTTATTTAGATGTGGCCACTTGGACCCTGCTTCACAGTGGACCATGATAGCCACTAGCATTACAGCCCACCTATGTGGGTCTTCCTCCCTCCCACTCTTTGATCTAGCCTTTGTACATATACTGTGGATCATGGGAGGGTCTCCCTTTTCTTTTGCATAATGTACCCTCTTGATAGGGAAATCTAGTTTGCTGGGCATGTAAGTATGTACATGTGTATGTGTGTAGCGTTATATGCAAGGAGAAACACCCCGCATGGTGACAAGCTGCAACCAACAGCAAGGAACCTACATACTTTTATGCAGCTACCAGCCTACCACCTAATGATCAGCAGGAAAACTGGATAAAATAATAGATAGAGTCCAATTTATTATACATCAAAAACTTCATTCTACGCCATTCAAAGTAACAGATGATTCTTAACTGAGTACCTTTGAGAACATAGGCTTGTCCCTCTCAATCCTCTGCTTGTACTGCTCCTGACACCAGCGCTTTTCTTCCTCAATTCGCTGTTTTTGCCGCAGAAACTCTCCATAAAGCCTCATATAAACTGCCTTCTGCCCTTCAAAATATGCAACACAATAACTACCAAATCCAAATCTCAAACATAAGTGTAACCTTTAGAAATTGGCTTTACCGCTCGTTCAGATAGTTGCTTGGCTCTCCGGGATTCCTTAGGATTTTCGATCTGCTGATTTGCCTGACTTTTGGCTAGGCTGGTGAATGTCGGTGATAGTAAACTCTCTGAAAGAGACTTTACAATTTTTCTTTCATGAGCACCTCTGTTAGGATTCCTGCTTGACTTTTCCTCCTTATCTGACTCAAAACCCCGATCAAGATCCTCATGAGAGTCCCATGGTTTATCCATACTTTGCAAATTCCTGTCTTCCAGTGTTTGTTGACTTGAAGCCGCTTCATCTGTGTAAACCATTCCATCCTGAGATGCAAATCTGATACTCTTGTCCACCTTACTGTCAAAGAATTTTTTAAATAATTGTAAATTTTATGTAGCATCACGTCAACAAAAGCAATCATTATAAAAATTTGCTATACATGTCAAAAATAGTATCAGCAAGCACTCTGATTACTGTTGACACAAAATTCCTTACAACCCTATTCTTTCTTCCCCTTAACTATATTAGAACATTTATTTGGTGAATGCAAGTGGCACATGGAGCAACATAAAAGAAAGCCTATCCTTCCCACATAGCTTACAAATAGATTAGATTGTCTGAGGCTGAAAGATTTAAAAACTTGCCAAAAAAGGTTGGTGCCTGAATAATGTAATGATGTAGCTTTAGAGACTCCATGAATACATAAGAGAAGTTCAGAACGTATCCCAGCATGATGTGGTCACATTCGACTGTTACTTCGACCATGTAGCCAAATGATCTCTGTAACAAACTTGGACACCCCAAGTCAAGATTCTACCGCGACACAGCAGAGATTTACTTCAAAACAGTTCACAAGAGACGACACGGCCCGGCGTAGTTCTGTGCCAAGAGGTATTGGTCCCAAAGACTAGCGCCCCTTTCGGTATTTATTTTTTATATTAATCTGTGTGGAAAGTACAAAGAGCCCGCGGGTGCTCACTCTCAGTCTCTGCGTCCAGATGCTCTCAGAAGTGAGCCCCTAAGGCCACTTATAAAGATTACATGGGATGCCAAAAGCAGAGCCCCAAAAACTCAAACTCAAAATCTTCTAAATTTTAAAAGCAACTCGTCTTCAAAACTGCCAAAAGCAGTCATCTCCAAAAGCTGGCACAGCAAAACGCGGAGAGTTCATACTATTGTCCGTACGGCCTGCCACGTCAGCATGTCAACGCATTTCACGGGATTCCGTACAATCAGCCATGTATGTGTGTCCGGGGGTCTCCCACATCACCAGTTTGTGACATGCCCCCCTCTTGAAAGAATTGTAATCATCCTCGATTACGCCTACGAAACAGACAGAGGCCATAAACTGTCTTAGTAGACACTGACTGTTAGTACCGACGCACTAGACACGACACATCTAGCACTTGCACAAAACGACAATCACAACACAAGACATCACAGGACATCACTTGACATCACACGACAACACATGACAAATCACTGACAATTCATTCTAAATCTTAGATCATGACCATCGGCAACGTATTTAGTAACCGATCTAGATCCATTCCGGACCTCACTGATGCCCGATTAACTAATCCTTATTGCAATCATGTCTATAGAGATTTATGAGACCGAAATGCTACAGTGATTTCGTCTTTCAGTTCCTGCACTCAAACAAGTCAAGTACAAATCAATCATATTCATTTTCGGGAATTCCTATCATAGAGTCATACAACAGAATACTACTCGGCCCATTAGTATCCCTGAAACCCAAAGGGGACATCAGTGACTCTATTCAAAATCGGGGTAATCTGTTGACAAAGGAGCGGAGTGACTCCCCTCTTGTGCAAACCCGCTGCATTAGATTCACCCTCGCTGAATTCAGGGTTCTATTGGAGTAGACTATGCTAAACCGAATGCTTCAAGGTAAAGTTCCAAAATCTGAGGAGTATCTACTAGGTCCTCCACCATCCACTTCGCATCCAATGCAAGGTAGTTGATGAATTTAACCAAGAACTGCCTAATCACTTTACCTTTTATCTTTCTATCCTTGTGTGCCAAAATTTGTTCAAAATTCAGGAAAGAGTATTTCCTCGCTTTCCTCCACTTCAGGTTGCTCATCAGGCTCCCCATCATCAGGCACATCGCCTTTAAAAGGCTTCAATAGACTCACATGAAATGCATTGTGAATCTTCCAAGTATCGGGCACCTCGAGTCTAAAGGAGACATCATTTATCTTTTCTTTTATCTGGAAAGGACCATAATACCGCATGCTAAGCTTTGGAAAAAGCCGCTCCTTTCCCTTTTACTTTCTTAGGCGTGCCTTCTCAAAACGTAAGAGCACCCAATCATCTTCCTTTAATTTCAAATCTCGTCGATGTCAATTTGCTGCCTTTTTATGATGTTCTTGAGGTTTCGCTAAAGCCTCCCGGACCTTGGCAAATGCAGTGTCCAAGTCCCTCATGTATTGGTCGGCTTCAAAAATCTTATCTTTAGTGTTAAGGAAGGGTGGAACCTTCGGAGCACCTTCAATGATCTCAAATGGCGCCTTCCCCGTCGAAGAGTGGATCGTGTTATTGTAGGCAATTCCACCAAGGGCAAAAAAAATTCCCATTGAGTCTTCTGATCGGAGATGTACTCAGATTCCCATCTGTCTGCGGGTGGAATGATGATGAGAACTGCAACCGTGTGCCAATGTTCTCCCAAATAGCCCTCCAAAACAAACTCGTGAATCAAGGATCTCTATCGGAGACTATTGTCTCACGCATGCCATGTAGTCTGAAAATCTATGCAATGAACAGTCTCGCTAAATGATCCGGCTTGACTGTTTCTTCACTGGAATGAAGTGAGCTTGCTTGCTAAATTTGTCGAAGACAATCCAAATGCCATCATGCCCACTCTGTGTCTTCGGGAGATCAAAAATGAAATCCATTGCAATACTTTCCCAAGGGCGGGTGGGAATGGGTAAAGGCTCTAACAATCCATGTGCCTTATGCCTATCAAACTTGACCTTCTGGCATACTAAACAACTGCGTACGAAGTCGTCCACATCTTTCTTGAGTCTAGGCCCAAAAGAAGTAACGCTCCATGTAGCCGCCCTGTTAACTTCTAAAAGGGCGGTAGACTTTACTTCAAACCTTGATTTAGCTTTCACCCATTATTAGTCGTCTATTCTATCTATGCTATAATGACACAAGAGAGGGGAATGGGATACAAATGCTAGAATGCATCTGTATGCGAGTCAGACACCAGGTTGGCCCCTAAATAGGCGCCCCTTTCGGTATTTCTTTATTCTTTAAAAGAGGGAATAAAAGCTGTGGTTCCCTACAGGATGCCCCGCACAATCTGGGCTGAATTTCTTCTATTCTGGCCCGATTTCGGCAACATAACTGTACTAGGACCCTTCACAGTCAGTATCCCCACGCATTAGATGACTTTCCCGACGCATACGGACACTTTGCAAAACCTGGCGAGAATCTGCAGCACACTGAATTCTCTGTTTTCTGCCCCGAAAATGCGCCAGATCACCTGTACAGCGGTCCCCTCGCGTCCCCGAACCTCCTGGGGATATTAGGGTCCGTTTAGGGCCAAAACCCTAAACCTGCAAAAATACACAGCAGGCTATAATTCACTGTTTCGGGCTCCGTTTCGTGTGCCGGTCGCATCCGTAGCAAGCCCTCGAGCTCCCGCACCTGTAGGGCTACTTGCCCTTTGAATCGGACGAGATTTCTGACGTGAAACCTCTCTGAATTCACCTGTACCTGCGGGGGATTAGCCGCTAGCTAATCCAATACCTGTGCAAGAGGCTCTTGCCTCGGCAATCGCGCATGAACCCACATAGCTGTACATTGATCAAATGAAAAGCCCACTAGAGGGGCATAACCATAAAGAATAGGGGAGAGAGAGAGAGCAGTGAGAGGTGTGCAGGTCATGACATCTTGCACCTCACTGTACATAGAGGGTAAGCCAGCGCTCCATTGAAGCTCTCCCACCTGTGACAGCACTCAAAAACAAGCTCACAGTTGAAAATCACGTTTTTGCCTTCTCTTTAAGTAGTAAACTGGCCTCAGAGTGCCAAGTGTCACTCATTTCTGCATTTTTCCGCTTTAGACCCTCGGGTCTAAAAATATCTCACCTGCAGCCTCTGTTGACTTAGCCACAGAGTAACAAAATGATCCCCATGTCAAACTGCACGTAATGACGCGAAGACATTTTGCCATCCAAAAATAGCAGTCCCTAAAATTTAGGAGTTTCTGCCATTACATTCTTCTAGGTCATCTGACCCTCTTTGTACACTGCAGCCACACCCACAACTGAAATGTAGCCTATGTGGCAAAGGATTCCGCTTTGGCTAGCCAATGACCCCACTTTGGCTAACCATAGTCCTTGTCCAACCTTAGTGCTCTTTAGCCCTCAGGCCTGGACTCTCTCTGAACAGTTCCACACTGGCTATGCAATGCAGGGCAGTTAGATTTCTAGAGGGGTGTTTCCAAAAGGTAAAAAAAACGAAATTCCCCAAAGAAAGAGAAAATAAACAAAAATGGAATTGCCATTGACTGGTGACATACCCCCCTCTTGAAATCTCAAACGTCCTCGTTTGCACCTATGTTGTACATGCTTACAGTCAGCACTCGGGTGTCCGGACACCGTGCCGACACATGTACGACACATACATGCTCACAGTCAACACCTCGTTGACACATGTATTGCCTGGGTGTGAACCCTGTCCCAATGACATAGTGGAAACGTCACACTCTGCCATTGCTTTGAGTCCATAACTTTCCAATGACAAAATGGTAGCGACACATTTTGCCACTGTCTTTTAGTACACGTTGGATCCAGTAACACTTTCGAGCATACCCAAACCGACAGTTTAAGAATGCAGTTACACATGTACCCTTTAATAGAAGCAATTACTGTATCCTTGACAAACTGACAAGAAATACTCACTTCTATAGCACTAACCAAACTTTTGGACATTCCATAAGAGCAATTGCCAAACTCACAATCTGTACAGCTTTAACATTCATGTAACATGCACTTCATTTGAGCTCACTGTAAGTAACATGTACATCATTTCTTTCAGAAGCCATTGTCACACTGACAATCCTTGTAGCTCTGAATCTCAAGGGGTCAAGGTAGGTTGCAAACCAAGGTTTTAAGTTCCCATACTTTTAGTGACTCTGCAAGTTCACTTTTTTCCATCCACTTGACATCCAGAGGTGAATAGCTTTTGAACTTTCCCAAACAGCACCTTGCAACCTTGCCTTTTCTTTTCTTTCTTTATTTGCCAAAATCTGTTCCGGGACCAAGATCTCGTCAAGTTCCTCGACTTCTGGCTGTGATCTTCAGCTGGCATATCTTCTGACACATCACCCACATAGGGTCTGAGAAGACTCACGTGAAACGCATTGTGAATCTTCCAACTCTCAGGCAATTTCAACCTTTATGCAATATCACTAATTTGCATACTGAGCATCGAAAACAATCTTTCTCTGCTCTTCATCTTAATCTTTGGAGATTAACCTGTGATCTACCCTTATGCTGTCACTTTTATTGGGCTGAGAATTCTCTTTTTGACCCAATTTTGGCAACATAACTGTAGTAGATACCTTCACAACCAAAAATCCACATATCCAAGTGATTATCCACGCATAATAGAGCACTTTTGCAAACCTATCCTGGAAATTCAGCACGCTGAATTCTCTGTTTTTAGCTCCTAAAATGCTCCAGATCACTTGTATTACTGTCCTCTAGCTTCCCCGAAGCTCTTGGGACAAAAAGGCATCAAATAGGGTCAAAACCCTAAATCTGCAGAAAAATACAGCAAGCTGTATTTTCTTCTTTCGGGCTCTGTTTTGCGTGCCAATCGCACCAATTCGTAGCCTTTGATCTTCTGCATCAATAGGACTACTTGCCCTTTGATTTACACGAGATTTCTCGCAAGAAATCTTGTTAAATCATCATGTACCTGTTTTGAATTAGCCTTTAGCTAATTCGATACCTGTATGAAATCATTCCAAGTGGAAGGAGTCTGTCCTTGTAACAACAGTGTATTCCACCACTAACTTGCATTTTCTTTTTCAGAAAAGTGGCAGCTTTCCTGACTTTAAATGCTCCTTCCAACAAATGCTTTGTCAAACTGTTCTAGGAAAGAGAAAACCTTTGTCCTCTCATCAAAGCCATTGAATGTGTCAATGGACTCACTGATCATCTTCTTTGTATTGCTTTAGCTTATCCATTGACTCCAAACTGTCAAAAGTGACAGTTTGCATAATGGGTACACCTGTGGGAGCCATCTGTACTCCCTGGCCAGTAACATGTTGATGTCCAGGTGTCATATTCATTGATGGGATTGAAAAACCAGCCATACCCAAGTTGCCTTGTGACACCCCAAACTGACCTTGTGTGCCCTGAAATCTTGGGTGCAAACCAATGTTTGCATACATGGGGTTAGGCACCATGCCTTGCATACCACTAAACATTGTTCCTGGCATGCCAAAACTGCCTTGAACTTGATGTGCTATTGATGAAGATTGTATAAACTCCATAAATCTTGGATTCTCCATCAATTGCTTGAACATGGTCACAGCAGTAACAACCTGCAAAGCTTTCTCTGCTTGGCCTCAACTCTCGCCAATTTCATGTGCAGTTGGAATAGGCTGTCTATCCTCTAAAGAGGAACCCTCTTCCTTGTTGCCATCCATCCTATATCCAAAGAAAGACTCGTAGCCTTTCTCACCTATATCCAAAGAAAGACTCTCGTAGCCTTTCTCACCTGTAAATCCAAAGAAAGACTCGTAGCCTTTCTCACCTGTAAATCCACTCGATCTACTTTCAAACTCTGTGTTTTCAAGGTCATCCCAAACTCTCTCTGTGTCATTAACCCAAACTGACCAATGCTCACTTTTTGAGGAAAAAGTGATTTAATCCCGTCGATGGAACCATTTAACCGGCCTGTTAACTTCTAAAAGGGCGATAGTCTTTACTTCAAACCTTGATTTAGCTTTCACCCATTATTAGTCGTCTATTCTATTTGTGCTATAATGACACAAGAGAGGGGAATGGGATACAGATGCTAGAATGCATCTGTATGCGAGTCAGACACCAGATTGGCCTCTAAATAGGCGCCCCTTTCGGTATTTCTTTATTCTTTAAAAGAGGGAATAAAAGTTGTGGTTCCCTACAAGCTGCCCCGCACAATCTGGGCTGAATTTCTTCTGTTCTGGCCCGATTTCAGCAGCATAACTGTACTAGGACCCTTCACAGTCAGTATCCCCACGCATTAGATGACTTTCCCGACCCATACGGACACTTTGCAAAACCTGGCGAGAATCTACAGCACGCTGAATTCTCTGTTTTCTGCCCCGAAAATGCGCCAGATCACCTGTACAACGGTCCCCTCGCGTCCCCGAACCTCCTGGGGGTATTAGGGTCCGTTTAGGGCCAAAACCCTAAACCTGCAAAAATACACAGCAGGCTGTAATTCACTGTTTCGGGCTCCGTTTCGCGTGCCGGTCGCATCCGTAGCAAGCCCTCGAGCTCCCGCACCTGTAGGGCTACTTGCCCTTTGAATCGGACGAGATTTCTGACGTGAAACCTCTCCGAATTCACCTGTACCTGCGGGGGATTAGCCGCTAGCTAATCCAATACCTGTGCAAGAGGCTCTTGCCTCGGCAATCGCACATGAACCCACATAGCTGTACATTGGTCAAATGAAAAGCCCACTAGAGGGGCATAACCATAAAGAATAGGGGAGAGAGAGAGCAGTGAGAGGTGTGCAGGTCATGACATCCTGCACCTCACTGTACATAGAGGGTAAGCCAGCACTCCATTGAAGCTCTCCCACCTGTGACAGCACTCAAAAACAAGCTCACAGTTGAAAATCACGTTTCTGCCTTCTCTTTAAGTAGTAAACTGGCCTCAGAGTGCCAAGTGTCACTCATTTGTGCATTTTCCCGCTTTAGACCCTCAGGTCTAAAAATATCTCACCGGCAGCCTCTGTTGACTTGGCCACAAAGTAACAAAATGATCCCCATGTCAAACTGCACGTAATGACGCGAAGACATTTTGCCATCCAAAAATAGCAGTCCCTAAAATTTAGGAGTTTCTGCCATTACATTCTTCTAGGTCATCTAACCCTCTTTGTACACTGCAGCCACACCCAGAACTGAAATGTAGCCTATGTAGAAAAGGATTCCGCTTTGGCTAGCCAATGACCCCGCTTTGGCTAGCCAATGTCCTTGTCCAACCTTAGTGCTCTTTAGCCCTCAGGCCTGGACTCTCTCTGAACAGTTCCACACTGGCTATGCAATGCAGGGCAGTTAGATTTCCAGAGGGGTGTTTCCAAAAGGTAAAACAAACGAAATTCCCCAAAGAAAGAGAAAATAAACAAAAATGGAATTGCCACTGGTTGGTGACACTCCACACCTTTCAAGGTGGTGTCAATGCCGCCATGACCCGTAAAAGGTGGACAATAGGACTCAGTCAAAACCTTTTCCCTCAACAGCTGTGTAACACACAACATCGTTTTCTTCATCAAGTAGCCATCCCGTATGGAATATCCCGCTACTACCTTTCCATTCTATATTCGAGTGAATACATCAGAAAAATCCGGATTTGTGGCTGACTAATCAACCATGTCCTCGAAGCTTCTATGAATAATCGCGGAAATAGCCAAGACTAGGGGCTTCCAAGACAAAGCATCTGCCACCAAGTTTTTATGTCCTTGAACATGGACAATCTGGAAGTGAAACTGTGACAAGATGTTAGCCCATCGCATCTGCTTTTTCGAAAGCTGCTTCTATGACAAGTAGCGTAAACTTTGATGATTAGTGAAGACCGTAAAATCGGCTCCGAGTAGGTAATGTCGCCACTAAGTAAGAGCATAGATCATTGCCAAAAGCTCTTTCTCATAAATCTGTGTTGTCAACTCTGGCCTTGAAAACAATCGCCTTTCATAGGCAATGACATGGCCTTCTTGCATTAAGACTGATCCCAGACTACGACCACAAGCATCACAATATACTTCAAATGACTTTTGCAAGTCTGACAAAGTCAACACTGGTCCGGTAGTCAATTTCTCTTTGAGTGTCTGAAAGGCAGTCACCTCTGTCCATCCCACGAGAAAGGGACTCCTTTTTGTGTCAGAATGTGCAAAGGGGAAGCTACCTCTGCAAACTTTCGAATGAGCCGCCAGTAGTAAGAACACAAGCCCAAGAAGCTTCTAGCTTCATGAACATTCTTCAAATCTAGCCAATCATGTATACTTTCAATCTTGGCCAGATCCATCTGTACTCCTGCAACTGAGACGATGTGTCCCAAAAAGTGTATCTCGGGCAAGAAAAATTCACTCTTTTTGGCATTGATTACTAATTTGTGATCTCGCAATGCCTGAAAGACCTATAGCAGATGGTGTCGATGTTCTGCTTCATCCTTGGAGAAGACTATAATGTCATCAAAGAAAGTCTCAACAAATGATCTATATTCTCAGAAAATCCTATCCATCATTTGATTGAAAGTCTCTGGAGCATTGGTAAGGCCAAAAGGCATCACCAAAAATTCATATAGACCAAAGCTTGTCCGAAAGGTTGTCTTCCAGACATCTCCCGGAGCGATTCGGATCTAATGGTATCTGCTTTTCAAATCAATCCTGCTGAAACAAGAGGATCCTTGAAGTCTGTCAAGAATATCATCGATCCTTGGAATTGGATGTTCTTGATATTGATTTTATTGAGAGCCCTGTAATCAATGCACATTCTCCAAGATCAGTCTTTCTTTAATACCAACAACAGCGAAGAGCAGTAGGGTGAAGTACTCGACTGGATAAGAACCTTTCCTAGGTCTTTCACTTGGTTCATGATCTCTTCATTCTAGGCTCGGCTAACACGGTAAGGTGGCCGGTTCGGTGGTGTGCTTCCAGGAATCAAATCGATGGTATGATCCTCAGGACGAGATGGGGACAACTCGCCTGGCAAGCCCTCAGAGAAACAATCAGCATGTGTGTAAAGAAACTCTTGGCGTTCTTTGTCAAGCTCAGACATGGTCGTTCTGTGTTCATCATTTAACTCTTTCAAGTAGATCGAGTAAACAAAGAGACAGGATTTTATTAATTTGGAAATGGCCAAAGCTGATACAATACGGACGGGCTCGCCCTTCAGTTTTACATCAAGTACAATTTTTCGGCCCTTTTCATTTGTCAAGGTTGCTTTCTTTGCCCGATTGTCGACCACAACGTTGTTCTTATGGTACCAAGGGACTCCTAGGAGGACGTCACAGCATTCCAAAGGCATGATGTAGAAGTCCTCATGCCCTAAATACCCCTGACAATGCAACCGAAGTTTGCCAATGACAGGTGTAATGGCTATGTCCCGTCCGGGTGCCGCTAGAACTGCCTCTGCTGGTGGTCCAATCCTGTCGGGTGTAATCTCGAGCCGCCCCGCCAATTCAGGTGAAATGAAGTTGGCCTTGCCTCCTCCAACGAAGAAAATCAGGGCTTCTTGATCTTTCACTTTGCCCCAAGCTCAAAGTTCTGTACTTTCATCAATCGGGCTTGGGTCAGTACCCATGCAATCTGGTACCAGTCCTGCTTTCATCTTGCCTTTTCTACCACGTTCCTCTGCTGCTCTAGAGCTTTGTGGCCTGTCTTCAATCTGTTCTTGTTGTGCATTTTTGGGGCACTTTGCGGAGATGTGCCCATGTTCCCCGCAACCAAAACACTTCCCCTCTTTGATATAGTTAGCTCTTTCTCAAAGAGTCGGTCGGGGTCGGGCATCCTTATCCTTCTTTTCTTGGGAACTCTTTCTCTTTCTACTTTCATTGTTAAAGGTCTGTCTTGTTCTCTGAGTCAAGATCTCATCAGTGGGGTAAGTCAAATTTCCTGAATGTATCGAGAAACCCCTTTTCGCATGACCCATTAATTCTTGAATAGAATTTGACTTTTGTTCCAGGCAGTAGTCTCGGATCTCTGTAGGGAGTCCGTAGCAAAACCGCTCAATCTGTTCCTTAAAAGAAACCTTCTTAAATGTAGAGGTTGATAGAAAAGAGTCCCAAAACCCCTCGCAATAAGCGTCCAGAGAAATCCCTTGGTCATCCGAAGATGGTTCCAAGCGATTCATATATCCCGTTCGTACTTCCGAGTCAGCCAAGAAGAAATAAAGAGCCTTTTAAATTTTAACCACTTAACTGGAGCTTCTTTCCTCACAAGAAGGGTGGACCACCATGTTCGAGCATTTCCTTTAAGAGAAGATGCAACCCTCCTAATCTTGAAGTGCTCTGAGTAATGCCCTCCAGAAAAGGCTATGTCAAACTGCTAGATGAACGCCAAAGCCCTCGGAGCATCTCGGAACCCAAAAAAGGATTCAAATTTTATCGACTGTCCACCTTCTTTAAATTCTTTTGCTTTCTTCCTCTTGTCTTCAAGGAAGTCATATTGGTTAGCTCTGTAGAAGTGCTTCTTTTTTGCTTAAAACATATGGTCATCGAAGTCCGAGCTGTCAGAGGATGACTCCTCCATAGAGCTATCAAAAACTCGACGAAATCTGAATTTCTTTGCCTTTTTCTTGCCCTTTCCGAAGCTTTGCTTTTTGCTTCGCTTTTTGCTCTTTCTGTCCTCCTCGCTCGAGTCAGAAGAGCTAGAAGGACTGTCAGAAGAAGAGGAAGAAGAAAAATTGGGTAGTCCTTCAAAGCATACACGTTTCTTCTGCTTTCTTGTGGATGCAAAAGAAGATTGTAGCAGGCTACAGTGTCACTTTCACATGACACAGTTAGTACAGTTGGTCTAGGCTGTTTCACACTGGACGGACCCTCTGAGCTGGGAGTGACACGTGGCAGTGGCAGGGTACTGACAGTGGTCTAGTGGACATCGTGGCCAGGTCACCACATGGCTGACATTTATGAGCCGTTGGTGGCCCTTTATGGTGGTACATATGAGTAGTCGTTTTGGGCCAGTTGCATTATCTTGTACGTAGTCGTCTAGAGTGAGTCTATGCACAGAGTACTTCTTCACCATCCCTGCACATCTGAGCCTCGACACCCCCATTGTACCTGTGAGTCCTGGGCTGGAGCTGAGTGTGCTGCCACGCCTGAGTCTGTATCAGTCTTGGAGATAGTCGAGTCATATGTTCCGGTTTGCTGTTGTGCCTTTGTGAGCTCTGTTGATGTCTATTGTTTCCTTTCTGTTCAGTTTGTTTGAGTGAGATTGTCACGCACATTGCACTGAGGACCACCCACTGTAGAGAGCACGACACATTATTCGCGCTACAGGTGCTCTCATTTTGGCGACCACGATGGGATCTCAACAGAAATCTCACTCTGGGAGGTGCAAATCTTGAAGCTAGTTAGGTTTATCTAGCTTCGCCTAGCTTCGCCGACCTTGCCTTGCACTGTTCTCCTATAGCCTGGTCCAACTGTTCCCCTCTCGCATGGTCCAACTGGTCTAGTCCTCTTTGCCCCGGGTCCAACCGGTCCTCGTCCCTGTCTAGACCTCCTCGACCCTAGTCTAGTCCTCCTCGTCCTTGGTCAGCCTGGTCTAGTCACTTGCCTGGTCTAGTAGAGTCTAGACCAATCTTCAGCCAGTTCAAGGTTTTCTTGCCCGAAGGTTGGTTGGATTGGTTGTCACTGCATGACACATACAAGGCGATAAGTCGAGCGTCAAAGCGCACTACTGAGCCCTCTGAAGTACTATAACAGAAGACGACCTTTGGTACCGAGTAGAAGTCCACCAACCTCATCACCTATCCCTCCACATACATCAACCATTCCTTCATCCGCTTCCACATCTTCCAGATCTCCTTCTCGAGTAAAGCTCCCTCCTATTCTGCTACAGGCTCAGCAAGGGGCCATGGAGCTGTTGGCTAGCGTTTTGGCTAAGGTAAACATCAAGTTCCCTACATTCAAAGGACTCTGTTCAGAAGATGCTGACGACCATGCAAGGAGGTTTGTATCTCTCTGTAGGAGTCGTGGTCTTAACAGGGAAGATGCTTACTTGGTACTCTTTCCATCCACCTTGGATGGCTTAGCAGACAACTGGTACAGCCAGTTTGTAGAGAACCATTTTGCAACTTGGGCAGCCTTAAGGCAACAGTTATGTGCAGCTTTTAGGCCCGGTGACTACCAGGAGAAGGTGTTGGATGAGTTAGCCAACATGGTGCTCCAGCCAGAGGAGACTTTTGCAGAGCTTATGACTAAGACCAAGTCTCTTGTTGCCAAGCTTCCTCAGCAACCCGGTGAATTCATGGTGAAGAAGTGGGTAGAGAAGGCGCTTCCCAAAACTTCTCAACAAAAACTCCGAGAGAGTCCTCCGACCCGACGCCACTCTGGAGGAGTTCATCGCAGCTGCTACGCGGATAGAGGGGGCTAGGAAGCTGTTCACCAACCCCCCTCACATAGAGACCCCCTCTGTGTTTTTGGACAGTCCTTCTGATCCTTTATCTTCTTTACGCAGGGAACTGGAAGCCCTAAAGTTACAGCGAGCTCTTCAAGAGGAGAGATCCTTCTCTCTTAGACAAGAGAAGCCTCCACATCACGAGGCATTGGAACAGATTAAGCGCGAGCTAGAAGAGCTCGAGTGTCAACAAGAGACTAAGGCTACGGTTTGGTGTAGCTCATGCCGCTCTCCAGGGCACCCTCCACAGGAATGCCCCCTTCGGGTTTACTGCCACTTCTGTGAAAAATCTGGACATGAGGATAAGGTATGTTACTACCTCAAAGGATTGCAAATACAACAAAGTCTTGGTCCTTCTCTTCAGCAAGGGCCAGCACCTGCATCCAACATGGTTTCTCCCTGTGGCCATCCACACCATATGCCACCCTTGCTGACAGCCCCTCCTATGCAAGGCATGCAAAGCACTTTTCCCTCTCAGAGCTTTTATAATACCCATGCTCCCTCATCTCCTCAAAGCTTCTATGCCTCCACCTCCAACTCAATGCACCAGGAGCAAGGACCACCTCGTACTTCGACTCACCCTTTGAATCGGCCCATTTTGTGCTACAAATGTAGGGAATATGGGCATTACCAAAGCAAATGCCCCCTGCCAGAAGGGTCCCCTCCCTGCTGTCATTGCCCCGAAACGAAGGATCACTACAGTAAGGATTGCCATAAAATTCGTGCATCCACGGCTTCGAACCCAAGTCACAGCCAGAATGAGTTTGCCTTTCCCAAGCTCAACTTGATAGCAGTGAGCACCGTTTCTCAACCGCCCCCTTCTACCCACGTGGTTACCCCTCAAAATAAGCCGCCGCAGTTGGCAGAGGAGCCATCGGGCGTCCTAACCCGAGCCCAGAGAGCCGCTCTCGGTCTTAGCATTCCATCAAGTTCAACTCCCCCACACATTCTCACACCAGTGGATACCCTGCCTGCAGCTGTTAACAAGCCATCCCCTAGTGCCATGAAAGAATCCAAATCTTTGCTCTCCGATATTGATGAAGCTTTCTTGGAAGCAGTTTCCGATCTGCAGAAGATCAAGATACCAGAAGAACAACAGGTAGAAAAAGAGAAGCTTACAGCAGAGACAGTCTTGAAGAGCACTTTCCAACAAGTGTCCCTTTATGACATGTTGCGGCTAGATGCAAATTTTAGAAGTGACACCCTTGCTGTTATTCAATCACTTTATCCTGGAGCAGGTCCTAGTGGCGGGCACCTCCCAGTGCGACCATCAGAGTCCTATATGATATCCAATCCCGCTGCTCCACTCACTGATTATAAAAGCCCTCGCCTGACGGTGTCCGTTTTGGGTCGAAAATTCTCAGGAGTGATAGTGGATGGTGGATCTGGCATCAACCTTATGCCCGAGTTCACTATGTTGGCTCTAGGTCTACAGTCTACTCGCCCTGCTCCCTTCACGATTACGTTGGCCGACCAACGGACAGTCTACCCAATGGGCATAGTGAACAATGTGCCTCTGCAGGTACAAGACTTTACTTTTAACTTGGATTTTGTTGTGGTTCGTCTTCCCCAGGTTGAGGGCGGATTTCCTTTGCTCATTGGAAGACCATGGCTGCGACACACTAAAGCACTTCATGATTGGGGAAACGACGCAATGTGGATACAAACTTTTGGCTCCCCGATGCAACCCATCCTCTTAGAAGGAGGTATGGATCCAGTGGTGCAGCAAGTTTCTTTGTCAATGGAAACCAACCCTGAACAGGAACAGCCTACTACACCTGAAGGGTCAGACGAAGATCTGCTGGAGTGGTTGGAGGCTACCAAATCTATGCTTTGTTATGGAGTCTCTATTCACTCTGTGCCTGAAGGAACACCCTCTTCAAATGATTCCACAGTAGCTAAATCTAATGTGCCACATGAGCCTATGAAGAAGCATAGAAGCGGTAAGAAATCTCCTCTACAGGAGTTCACCCCCCCTCAAACATCAACCCCTTTGGTGTCTGCTTCTCCGACCAGAACAAAGCTCTCCTCTGTGTCTACCAAACTCCCTTTACAGAGCCAGTCCTACAAGATGAATTCCAAGATCATGATAGCTATCTTGCTCATGATAGATGTGTGCTCCTTATTTGCACCTATCTACCCCTATCCCCTCGATCCTATACACAATCAGAATGCCCACATCCTTAGAGTTCCCAGTTGTGGCAAAGAGATCATCAAGAGCGCCGAACACTGTTGTTCCCATAATCTACAAGAGAGTCACCAAAACAAAAGAGAGCAGGCACTAATGTTGTCCCCTACTGTTGCAGGCTCCTGGCAGCAGGGCCTCCTCCATCGGTGCTGGCTCCTACATTCAGTTGTTCAGCGGCGGCTGGTGGAGGTGGAGCTAGGCCGGGAGCAGCTTCTGCACGTGAGCTCCATCATCCCCGCCACTCCTAGTCCCCCTACTCACCCTCGCCCCCTACCCAGCTCTCGACACTCTTCCCCCCTAGCCCCTGCCTACTCGCCCTACTCTCCCCCCTCACCCCCTCGCCCTAGTCCCTCCCTCCCCCTCGCCCCCTACCCCTAGCCCTACCCTCCCTCTCTCCTCCTCCCCCTCCCCCTCCCCCTCGCCCTAGTCCCCCTCGCCCTTGCCCTAGCCCTAGTCCCTCGCCCTTGCCCTTGTCCCTCCACCTCTCCCCTCGCCCTCGCCCTACCCTCCCCCTCACCCTCTCGCCCCTACCCTCCCCCTCACCTTGCCCTCGCCCCTACCCACCCCCTCTCGCCCCTAACCAGTCCCCCACTCACCCTCGTCCCTACCCACCCCCTCGCCCCTACCCTCTCTCAACCTCGCCCCTACCCACCCTCGCCCCTACCCTCCCCCTCACCTTGCCCTCGTCCCTACCCACCCCTCGCCCCTACCCACCCCACCCCACCCCCTCTCGCCCCTACCCTCCCTCGCCCCTACCCACCCTCTCCTTCCCCTCGTCCCTACCCACCCCGTCACCCCTCGCCCCTACCCACCCCCACCCCTCTCGCCCCTACCCTCCCCTCCCCCCTCGCCCCTACCCACCCTCTCCTTCCCCTCGTCCCTAGCCAACCCCCCTCGCCCCACCCCTACCCTCCCCCTCCCCCCTCGCCCCTACCCACCCCCTTCCACCACTCGCCCTTATCTAGCCCTCCCTACCCCCTCAACCTCAGTAATTTTTTCGGGCTTATGGTCATCCCTCCTTGCGGTGTTACTCGGGCTTATGGTCATCCCTCCGTTCAAGAAGAGTGTTGTTGCAAAAAGTGTGGCAAGGTTATCTGCAAGCATGGACGAGGTCATTTTCCTCTCACTATGGTTATCAATAATAAAGATGCGCTGGATCCAAACCGAGCATATCTCTTTGCTGTGGAGCTTTATTCTGTTTAGCCAATTGGGATTCTTGGATTATGCAATCATACTGAGTCTCGCCTATCCAAAGGCATAAAACGTTTGCAAGCAGTGCAATGTGTCTAAACTCCACTTTTGGGCCTAGAACCTGCTTCAAGAAAGATGTGCAGATGCAGTACCTAATGGTTTTCTTTCACAGTTTTTTCAGTATTTCCTCTCACCGAGACGGTGAGCGGTCTTGTGGCGGGCAACCTGTAGCAGGCTACAGTGTCACTTTCACAGGACACAGTTAGTACAGTTGGTCTAGGCTGTTTCACACTGGACGGACCCTCTGGGCTGGGAGTGACACGTGGCAGTGGCAGGGTACCGACGGTGGTCTAGTGGACATCGTGGCCAAGTCACCACATGGCTGACATTTATGAGCCGTTGGTGGCCCTTTATGGTGGTACATATGAGTAGTCGTTTTGGGCCAGTTGCATTATCTTGTACGTAGTCGTCTAGAGTGAGTCTATGCACAGAGCAGTTCTTCACCATCCCTACACATCTGAGCCTCGACACCCCCATTGTACCTGTGCGTCCTGGGCTGGAGCTGAGTGTGCTGCCATGCCTGAGTCTGTATCAGTCTTGGAGATAGTCGAGTCATATGTTCTGGTTTGCTGTTGTGACTTTGTGAGCTCTATTGATGTCTATTGTTTCCTTTCTGTTCAGTTTGTTTGAGTGAGTTTGTCACGCACATTGCACTGAGGACCACCCACTGTAGAGAGCACGACACATTATCCGCGCTACAAAGATTGACGGCCCAAATAACCAGGGTAGTCAGTCCCCTTCTTGCGCTTTTTCAACTGCTTTTTGGATTGATTTTTCGCGTCCAAAAGCTGATTGATCTGAGTCTGAACCACCTCTCGCATTTCTTGTTCTATAAACATCCTCGGAGGAGGAGGTTTCTTGATTTTCGATTTGATGGTGCTTTCTCCCACTGAGTGTGCACTTCAATGATGGATTGCTGAGACAAAAAAATTTGCAAAGTGAGGATCTTTCGCAAATTTAATCATCTGCTTTGTGCACTCGTCAACCTGCTGTCGACGTTCCATCTCTTGAAGTTCGTACTGAGTAGGCCAAGGTGGCCCGTACTCTTCCTCTGTTAAATCATTAAAATCTTTTGCATGATCTCCTCCTGCATCAGCAGATGCGGAAGAAGTCGACTGATTCTTGTTGGAATACATAAGTGTCGCGAGATAAGGGATCGAATTTCCCGGTAGAAGAAAAATCGACTGTGCTTTGATACCACCGTAACAAACTTGGACACCCCAAGTCAAGGTTCTACAGGGACACAGCAGAGATTTACTTCGAAACACTTCACAAGAGACGACACGGCCCGGCGTAGTTCCGTGCCAAGAGGTGCTGGCCCCAAAGATTAGCGCCCCTTTCAGTATTTATTTTTTATATTAATATGTGTGCAAAGTACAAAGAACCCGCAGGTGCTCACTCTCAGTCTCTGCGTCCGGATGCTCTCAGAAGTGAACCCCTAAGGCCACTTATAAAGATTACATGGGATGCCAAAAGTAGAGCCCCAAAAACTCAAACTCAAAAGCTTCTAAATTTTAAAAGCAATTGGCCTTCAAAATTGCCAAAAGCTGGCAGCGCAAAACGCGAAGCGCCCGTACTGTTGCACGTACGGTCTGCCACGTCAGCATGTCAGTTCATTTCACCAGTTTGTGACAATCTCTATCTACCCAAAATAAACCACAAACTAGCCGACAAGTTGTTGCATGGTCACGACTCACACTTAAACTACACCTAGGTCCTATAGTATCAAGCCAAATGAACTAAGGCCCGCCGCCCAAGGCCTAAAGGTGCTAGGAGTGAGAGGGGATGCACCTCTTTCTCATTGTCTTTAACACAGCTACTTAACATAATCTCCCACTAGATTATAATGTGTAGTCCACCATGACTGACTGGCTAGGCGTCAGAAAAGATGCAACTCTTTGTCATTGTCTTTAGCACGGCTATTTTTAACATAATCTCTCACTAGCTTGTAATGTGTAGTCCACCATGACCGAGCTTTTGCTTAAGCGCATGGTCAAGCTGTTCTTGTTAGTACAGCTTTTGCTTTTCTACAAATGGCTTTGCTTTTGTCTTCAAGGCTGACCTGAGAGGCGGGTAGACGACTTCTCTCCATTGGAGTGAACCTCGTCAAGTGGATGATTCTCCTGATACTTCACATATTTCAGGTCCTTGGAGTACTCGATCATTCTTTTTACACACGTACAACCAGAAATTGATGTCGATACTCCGTCTTGTCGAGATCTCCCACTAGAAACTTGCCATGATCTCCCAAATCCTCAAAAGGAGGCTTGTTCCCGTTGGAATCTCCCTTGGTTTCCTTTGTTTCCCTGCTGGGATTGTGGTTTTCTTCATCTCGCCGCAGACGGGCAGTCGGTGGGGTGTTCTCTCTGTCAGATTCACTGCTAGAATCCATGTGTGCTACAGAAAAGGATGGCTCCTCCATAAAGAAGAATCGTCTGAGCTTTGATACCACTTAACAAGCTTGGACACTTCAAGCGAGAAATCAATAGCAACACACGAACAAAAACTGCAACAACTGAATTCAACTTGAATAGAGAGAGAGAGAGAGAGAGAGAGAGAGAGAGAGAGAGAGAGAGAGAAAGAAAGAAAGAAAGAAAGAAAGATTTTTAACGTCTATGTCAGGCCGAAATCGGCCTATGAGACAAATCAAATGTACATGGTGTGTATGTCATCCGTCTATCGGAAAGACAAATGAAACAAAACTGATACAAAACTGAACTGAATGTAGGTAGTGGGGTATCTGAGGAGGGATGGAGCTCTATCTCTAGGGGTATATGCATGTCTATATGCTCAAGGTAGTACAATCATGAGAATGCATCAAGCTATCTAGCTCCATCCTGTACTAATGGGGGGATGTAAGATGTGGTACATGGGCGGGTCTGGTGCCAAGGCTGCCCGGATGAAAGCTGTCGGGTCGGCCCTCATCTGGGCCACTCGCTCCTCAGTGGCACGGCGCTCCCGGGCTCGGATCTCCTCGATCTGTCGGTGGTGGGAGCGCGCGCCCCTGTAGCCTGTGACTCGTGGTCGTCGTCTAGCTCGGCTCACCTCCGCCTGTGGGAGTGTCACTCCCCTCTGAGTGTCTGGTGGGGGAGGGGCGGTAATCCTCTGAAAGAAGTCTGTGAGCTGCGACTGTCTCCCCTCTGTCTGTGTAGCTGTGTGTGGCTGTAGTAGTGTGTCCCGATGGCTCTGTATCTCTAGTAAGAACCGTCCGAGCTGTCTCTGATCCCGAGAGTCCATGATCTCTCGGAGAGTGGGTTGTCCTCTGAATAGGGCCTCATACCTGCCTCTGATCTCAGTGTATGCTCTGCATCTACATACAAAGTGCTCCTCACTCTCCACCTCCTCTGTGCAGGCTCTGCAGACGCGCTCCTCCCTAGGGACACCAGTATGTCTCCCGATCTCAATCTCTAACCTGTGTGAAGCCACTCTCAGCTGACCAATCGCCACCCGTGAGCTATGTGGCATATATGTGTCCATGTAGCGTGGTCTCTGTATGAACCCCCCAGACAATATGGTGAGAAACTGGTCTCTGTAATCTGACATCCTCGTCCCCAAGCCAGGTGACTCCCAGACTCTCCTAGTGTATAGCTGCCACAGATCCTGTCTCAGTACCAAGTTCCTCTCACTGCGAGAGAGGTGAACATATGGTGAGTGGGGGTCGTACTGGAAAGGTGGTAGGCTCTCCATGTCAAGACCGTGTCCCTCAAACCATGCTCTGACCTGTGAGTACCATGCTCTCTCATGCCCACTCTCTGATAGCTGTATAGCTGCCTCAAATGCTCTACGAGTAAGTCTGTCAGGAGGTAGCTCTCTCATCCTCTGGATGAAGCGGACTGTCTGGAATAGTGCCTCTACCACCATGGGTGGTGTGGCGAGCTCGGCTCTAATAATGTCATGTGGCACTGTCTTCTTGCTGCGGAGCAAGCGTGAGATCATACATATCTGTGGCCTCTCAAGCTGTGTCCACTGGTCAGCTGTCAATCCTGGTGCCCATACTGCCACCGAGTACATCAAGGCCGGGGTGACTAAGGTGTCGAAAAGCCACCCCTTCGTGCGGGGTTCCTGAAAGTGTGCCTGGTGGCATCTCCGCTCTAGCATGGCCAGAGCTGCATATCCTCGGGTGAGCCTGTCAGCAGCAGCCTGCCTCATAGTGAAGGGTCCTGGTAGGCTGGTGAATGTGATGCCAAGGTAGACATAGGAGGTGACTACATCAACCTGTCCTCCTGCTGCTGTGAAGGTGGCAGCGCTCCTCACTGCACTGGATGTGTGAAAGATCATAACCTTGGTTTGCCAAGGTTCACAGTCAACCCCCTGTGTGTGCTGAATTCGTCCAAGGCCTCAAGATGGCGTTGCAAGCCCTCGGGTGACTCTGAAATCAACACAATATCATCAGCATATAACATGATGTGGACCGGAGTACCTGCCAAGTCGCTCCCCTCTCCCCCTGCTCGCAGAGAGAGAGAGAGAGAGAGAGAGAGAAGAAGAAGAAGAGAAGAAAAGAGTCGACACAAAGCGGTGGAGTTCCGCTTCCATATGCACTAGCCCCAAACACTGGCACCCCTTTCGGTATATCTTTCTTGATTGCCGATCACAAAGGTACAACTTCCAAGGGTGCAACTCTACGTTCAAATGCTCTGCCAGGGAGTGGCCCCAAGGGCTCCTTGTAAACTACATGGGATGCCTAGAAGGAGAGCCCCAAAAGAATCACATTCAAAAGCACTCGTCCCAAAAGCTGTTGGGCCCAAAAGCTTGTGCAAAGTTGCATGTCTGTACACTGCTGCCACATCAGTACAGTTCCTCCTTTTCGGCTAAAGTGCCACATCAGCACGCAGCCGCAAATTGCGCTGTCCTACCCAGCCATCCACGTCAGTAATTTTTTGCCTTGCTTTATTAGGGTTTAGGCCCCTAGACCGGTATATCCAAGTTAGTGGGGGTTAGGGATTTACAAACCCTAAACCCCTATCCCTCAAGAGTGCCATGTCACTAACTTGTGACATGCATGCCATCTTGATCTAGATCTTGATGGAACGTATGAGAATCCTCTCCTTTGTTGTATCTGAAGAGCAAAAGATTTTTACTTTATGAATCTCACTCAATCTGAGGGAATGGCAGCCCTTTGAGATCTTTAATTCCATTGCGGAATCCCTAAAGCAAAGGCCAAAGCCTTCTACTGCTACTGCTGTCACACCAGAGGAAACCTGCAAGACACAACAAGGGGTGAACAGATATCTGCTGTTACA
This sequence comes from Adiantum capillus-veneris, assembly GCF_014529385.1. Lineage (NCBI taxonomy): Eukaryota > Viridiplantae > Streptophyta > Polypodiopsida > Polypodiales > Pteridaceae > Adiantum > Adiantum capillus-veneris. The sequence goes on along the minus strand of NC_140948.1, from coordinate 114,917,896 downwards.
TCAATACATCATCACTTTGATGAGATGCGGGAGCAGAATGCTATAGACCAGATTGGGGTGGTAGAATCTGTGACGGAGCAGCAGAGAAAGTGGTGCCAAATATTATATCGCTGATGAAAGAGCCTTGCATACCCAGCAATGGTGAATCTGATGGAAGTCTGCTTTTAGTTACCAGTGGTAGGCGGAGGCTGAGTTCCTTCTTCCTTTGAGGAAATACCAACCAAAGAAGACATGATGATGCACCAAGGGTGCCGAGAGGTGAGCCGCAACAAGAGATAAGCTGACAACCAAACACAATTTTATTGGCAGAAATTGTGACCTCAATGAGAGAGCAGCTGAGAGAGTTTGATGAGATCTACAGCAGATCGTAGAAACCACCTGTAAAGGTCGCTTTTGATGGGAAGAACATTCAATGCGAATCTAGGGGTGATTTGGTTCAGCTGTCAAGTAACCTGCAAAAAAGCAAGGGATATGCACCAGAGAGGGTCGTTTTTAACAGTAAAAGCAAATCTAAGGCAGGTCCCTGAAAACGCAAACGGAGGACGGCAAAAACACAAAGGAAGCTTGCAGGTGGGGAGTCGCTTTGGACAGCCAGATCAAGAATCCAATGCTGAAATTTACAGAAAAACACAAGGGCTGCAAAAAAATTTGAAGCACCTCCCATATCCGGACCAAATTCCCAACAATGCGGGGTCGATTGGGTAAAGAAGGGATGGGATGAAGAGAGGAGAGCGAACGGAGGAGACAAACACTGTGTGTGTGTGTGTGTGTGTGTGTGTGTGTGTGTGTGTGTGCACACAGAGAGAGAGAGAGAGAGAGAGAGAGAGAGAGAGAGAGAGAGAGAGAGAGAGAGAGAGAGAGAGAGATGAAATGAAATGTAATATTAACGTCTTCAAAAGGCCAAAATGACCTATGAGAGCATAAGGTTACATGTGGTGAATCTAATACCAGGTCTGGGTACAAAAAGTACAAAGAACTGAAAAGAAAATAGTGGGTAGGGGTGGGGTAAAAGCTGATACAAAGAGGGATACAGAGGGGGGGGGGGGGGGGGGGGGGGGGGGGGGGGGGGGGGATGATACAATGGAGCTCTCTAACAGTAGAAACATCAGTATCCAAAAGGCTGTAGAGGTTCAATGTCCTCCAAGGTAAGCACTCTATCGGGACTGCTCCCATGTCGTGCCAGTATGGTATGGATCCTCTGCCGCAAATTGCAATCTGCGTAGAGAGAGAGAGAGAGAGAGAGAGAGAGAGAGAGAGAGAGAGAGAGAGAGAGAGAGAGAGAGAGAGAGAGAGAGAGAGAGAAATGAAATGAAATGAAATGTTATATTAACGTCTTCAAAAGGCCAAAGTGACCTATGAGACCAGAAAGTTACAATGTGGTGTATCTGATACAAAGTCAGATTAACAAAATAAATTAAACTAGGATAACAAAATATAAATACTGCGGGATCCTAAACTAAGCAGTACAAGAGAGAGAGAGAGAGAGAGAGAGAGAGAGAGAGGAATGGAATGAAATGAAATGATATATTAATATCTTCAAAAGGCCAAAATTACCTATGAGACCAGGTATTTCAACATAGTGAATCTGATACCATGTCTAGAATCAAAAAGAACTGAAACAAAATACAACTACTACAAACTGGGATTGTATGGATGTGCCAGCTAATACAAGGTGCCTAGTACATTGTGTAGTCCAATGAGAGAAGGGGGGGGGGGGGGGGGGGGGGGGGGGGGGGGAAGATAGATATGGTAGAGATCCATCCTCATCCACACTATGGCCATCGAGAAAGTATGGCTCGAATCCTCTGTTGTAGTCTCCGTCTATACTGCGTAGCTCCTCTCCTCAATCGCGGTCTTCTAGATCTCCCTAGCTCCGATGTTCGGTCTATGAGAATGCCAGTAGTGGTAGTATGAGTGCGGGCAAAGCTCTGCAATGGTGGTTGCTCCTCTGGTTGCCCAATATCTAGTGTAAAGAAATCTGTACTCTGTCTCTGGGACTCTCTCTCTCCGGCTCTCCTCAGTAAAGTGTCTCTATGCCTGTGTAACTCAAGTAGATACAATCCAAGACATCTCTGATCCTCATAACTCACGACCCTAGATAGAGGGTCGTGCCCAAAACCCTCTCTGAATAGACAATGGAAACGGCCTCGTATCTCATAGTACACTGTGCAATGACATATGTAATGTAACTCTGTCTCTGGCTCTAGATGACATAAGCGGCATATCCTGCTATCTGCTGGTATCCCTCTGAATCTGTCAGTCTCAATCTCGAACTGATGTGAGGATGTACGTATCTGGCCAATGGCACAACGCAAACCATGAGAAAGATGTGTGTCCATATAGCTAGGTCGAATCACAAACCCGTCCTCTGTGAGAGCACTCTTTGGTGAGAGCTCTTGAGGTGTGTGGCTATGGAGTCCTTGAGCTTCTCCTTGCTCATGAGACTTGATTAACACTAATCAATGATTCATTCTCTTTCACTATGCCTCTCTCATTCTTATGATTGCCTATGATGCTTAGATTAGCTAGATCTTAACTAATTAGTGGTTAATCCTTCTCTAATCTTGTGTGATTGCCCTCTTTTGCTTGTGTGTGCATGTAGGTTTGATTGGAGTGTGGTGCTCGATAGATCTATGTGTGTGTGCTTGCGATTAGTGTGTTGCATGATAGGATTAGTGTTGTGTGCATCTTGCGATCGTAGTGTGTGTGATTGGGTTGATTAGAGGTAAAGAGAAGTGGATGTGGAGATTGCCCTTCTTTGCGGCTTAGCTCCTCCATAGGCCGAGAAGCTCACCTCATAGAGTTAACCATTTGTGTTGCCATGATTAGCTCACTAATCATGTGAGTGTTTCCATGCCCTAGCCGGGTAGCTCATCCCTCCGTATTGACAATTTTGTTTGTCATTGGAGCTATTGCAACGATGGGACCCCCAATGAGAGAGAGAGAGAGAGAGAGAGAGAGAGAGAGCTGAAATAAAATGTTATAGTAGTGTCTTCTAAAGGCCAGAAAGAGAGAGTCAGATTAACGTCTTGTAGAAGCCAAACTTGCCTATAGGACCAATCAGATACTTGCAGTCCACTTCGGGTATCCTATAGAATGAGGGGTAATTTCAGAGGCTCTTATGACTCATAAGCGATCTGTTTACAAAACATAGTGATCCATTTTACTTGGGTACTATGAGAGATAGCATTTGTTTATGGAGTTCTTAAAACTTACGGATGATGCCTTTTCCTTCTCTGTCGAGAGAGAGAGAGAGAGAGAGAGAGAGAGAGAGAGAGATGAAATGAAATGGAATGTTATATTAACGCCTTCAAAAGGCCAAAATGACCTATGAGACCAAAAAGTTACAACGCAGTGAATCTGATACAATGTCAGAGTACCAAAAAAAAAAAGATATTGAAAAAGGAGGTACTTAGAACTTTAAACTGCTAGATGTGAACTAATAGGGATATAATAGGTAAGAGCAAATACAAAGGCTGATACAAAGAAGAAGAGCAGGGTGTACAATCTTCAAAAGAGCTAAATCAAAGGAGATCCAACATCGATCGTTGGCGGATCTCATCCATCTCCCCCATGGTCAGTAGTCTAACCGGGCGTCGTGCATGTCGGGCCAAAGCGATCCGAATTCTCTAGCTCGTTCGCTCAATCGATCAGCGTGCCTCTGATGTGTGTGTGTGTGTGTGTGTGTGTGTGTGTGTGTGTGTGTGTGTGTGTGTGTGTGTGTGTGTGTGTGTGTGTGTGTGTGTGAGAGAGAGAGAGAGAGAGAGAGAGAGAGAGAGATGAGATGAAATGAAATATTAACGTCTTCAAGAGGCCAAAATGACCTATAAGATCAAATTACAAACTGTGAACCTAATACCATGTCTGGGAACAAAAAAGAGATGCTAAAATTAAATTAGGAGTGCTGCTAGCTGGAACAGTGGTGGGTATGTGTGATCACTAATACAATGGGTCCCCACTACAAGAGGGTGATATAATGGGTCCTCATCTGTACTCTGGATGTCGATATAGTATGGCTCAAATCCTCTGCCGCAGTCTCTGTCGATGCTATAAAGCTCCTCTCCTTGGTCGCGGGTGTCTCGATCTCCCTGGTTCCAATGCTCGGTCAAAGAGAGTACTGCGGGTGTGAGTATGAGCTGAGCTTTGCAGTTGTGGCTGCTCCTTTAGTTGTCCAGCGTCTGGTGTGAAGAAATCGGTAATCTGTCTTTGGGGTTGTCTCCCTCCATATTGCCTCAGTAAACTGACTCTGTGTCTGTGTAACTCAAGTAGATACAGTCCAAGGCATCTCAGGTCCTGATAGCTCATGACTCTGGAGAAGGGTCCGAAGCCGTCTCTAAATAGACAGTGGTAGCAACCCCGTATCTCGTTATATAATGCATCTTCGTCTCTGGCTCTGTATGGCATAGGTGGCATATCCTGCTGGCTGCTGGTATCCTTTTGAATCTATCAGTTTCAATCTCAAGCTGGTGGGAACATGTCCGTGTCTGACCAATGGCACACCGTAGCTCTTTATAGAAAGCCATCTTTGTCCCTAACTCCTGTGTCGGCTCTATCCATGTCCTCCTGGTGTCCAACTGGGTCAGGTCCTAGCGAATGAGAGAGAGAAATGAAATGTAATATTAACGTCTTCAAAAGGCCAAAATGACCTATGAGACCAAAAGGTGAGAGAGAGAGAAAGAGAGAGAGAGAGAGAGAGAGAGAGAGAGAGAGAGAGAGAGAGAGAGAGAGAGAGAGAGAGAGAGAGAGAGAGAGAGAGAAATGAAATGAAATGTTATATTAACGTCTTCAAAAGGCTAAAATGACCTATGAGACCAAACTGTTACAAAATTGTGAATCTGACACCATGTCTGGGTACAAAAAGATTAGAACAAAAAATACTACTACTACTAGAATCCATCCTCATCTGCACTCTAGATGTAGAGAGAGAGAGAGAGAGAGAGAGAGAGAGAGAGAGAGAGAGAGAGCAATAACTCACTAACTTAAGCAAGTGTTCAGACAACTGGATATGAGAATGAGGGGGCAAAGCACCACCTATGCCAAATAAGTGACCCACAGCTCTAGAAACAGAGGATGCCTTGGTCTAATAAACTGCCACATCATCAAAATAATGGCACGTGGCATGAGAAGCTAATAAATGAACCACCTAAATTTAAAAACTAATAAGTACGCAAAATTGGCTGAAAACGCATATGCAAGGCCATTACAGCCATAAAATCACGATATACAACCTACGATGCCACCATCTGATGCTAACATATCTCCAACATGATCTTGGCCTAGACCAGCACTTATAGACCAGACAAGCTAGGAGACCAGCTTGGATTTGCTTGTACCAATTGAACAGCTTGGACTAGTCCACTCGTGCTCAGACTAGCATAGTCGACCAGCTTGAGTTAGCTTGTAGTGGTCATAGTCGACCGGCTTAACTACCGATCAACCTGCTTGCCTAGTTGACAAGCATGAACTAGTCCAGTCGGCCAGCTCAAGCAAGACCAGTCGACGCACGCTAGCTAGCCATGGCAAACACAAGTGACACGATCGTTGGGGTCCCACTAGGCGTGCCAAAATTGAGAGCTCTTGTAGAAGGAAAACAGTGACACCGTGCACTCTGCTCTCTTGGTGGGTGCCTCTCAGTTCAGTGTGCAAGAAGCCGCACTCACAACTAATTACGATGTCAACGAGTAAACAACTGCATAACAAGTGAAGTGAAAGACAAAACACGGTGGTGCTCAATGTCCAGCTGAACCCATCAACTAACAAAGTAGCATCTCATCAATTGGCTGGCAGCACGCTCAGCTCCAAACCAAGACCAGCAGGATACATTGACTAGCTGAAATCACACTCAGCTCCATACCAAGACCAACAGGATGCGAGAGTGTCGAGGCTCAACGGGGCATGGAGTGTGCTGTGTGCCAGTCACTCAAAACTCTAGACACTCAATTGATGACTGATGACATCCATCTTATATACTAGCGCGAAATATCTCCATGAAATAGCTGATCTGAGAGAAAATATCTCTCGGGATGAGGGTCAGTGAACTGAGGTGGGTGGTAAGCCTAGTAGGCCAGAAGCCATGCTGATGACCTGCTGGCTACGACTCGTCGTCTCCCGCCAAAGCCCTGGTCCAGTAGTCAGCAAAAATCCAATGCAGCTCAAGTCCTCTAGTCAGTGGGTTGGCTCGCTGTCCACGTTCATTAGCCTTCTAGGCTACTGCTCTCGCTAGTTGAGGGCCTAAACCAACCGCACAGTCCAATATCCGTCTCTCACTAAATACTGATAGCTCTATAGTGCCTTGGATAGACGCGTCAAAAAAGGCCTTTTACTTAAACAGTTCAATACAAATTGCAAAGGTTTTGCAAATTTAGTGAGTTCTTGACAGCTATGGGCCAAATATAGGATTCTTGGCCATCTTGTCACACTTGCTGAGGAGGTGAGAAGGATGCGACTGTGTGACCTAACAGAAAAAAAGGTTCCAAATGCTCCAACCTCTACCAGTTTGGTACCAACTATAATTAATCCACATTTGACTCAACATAGAAATCAAAATCGTTATAGACATCAGCACTTTGTATTAAAATATTCTGGACAGAACAAACATCAGTAGGAAGTGGGAGAAAGTAACCCACCTGATCCTGCGCACTTCTTCGACAATATGCTCGGTCAAGGGAGCAACATACTTCTCTGGAAGTAGATGAGTTTGACAAAATTTAGTTGCTGCAGCCTCAGCTGAGTCTCCATCTCTTATCTCAATATACTCAAGATGCCCATCCTCAACCTCAACAGTAATGGCCAAAAGTATTCTCCTTTCCTCCTCCGCATCCATGACTGTTCAATGAACAAACTCACTCACTGCCAAGTTCTTGCAAGATAGACCTTAAAATGTCAATATTGTTCCCTAATTTCGTACATTAAAGAAGAACACTTAAAAGTCTCAACAAGAAGAAAGCAGAGGAGCCAACTGAAGACTAATAAAGGAAATATAGAGTTATGAGTATCCCAACCTAGGCAAAGGTCCCAGGTTTCTACATTCTATCCACTCTCCAGTAAGCAATTCATTCATACATATCTACGCAACAAGGTAAAATTCCCAAAATTTCGATTGAATTTCGCTCCTTTGAAGTTTGAAGAAACAAAAATGACTTCAAATATTACAAATAAATGATACCATTTAGAATCTACAAAATCCAAAAGCATAGTTGAATAAATCCATCATGAATTCACCTATCACCAAAAGTGTGCCTTTCAGCAAGAAACATAAACGAACAGAATGTGAAACCGGCCCATAGAATCGCTAAAGGGTGGTGGACTTTAGCTTTCACCCGACCTTTACACTGTTAAACTTTATGACACAGGAACAACACAAATAAACCAGTGAATTACACTTCAAATAAAACACGGCCTAGAAGCTAGAGTGCTTCCAAGCAGACAGTGACACCGTGTTGGCCCCAAAGGTGGGCGCCCCTTTTGGTATTTCTTTATTCAATTAAAACTTTGGAGAAAATCCTATAAGTTCCTACGAGCTGTCCCACTTTTATTGGGCTGAAAATGACCTTCTCTAGCCCAATTTTGGTAGCATAACATCAGAAGATCACCAGGACCTAGTATCCGCAAGGGGCAGCCAGCAGCGTTTTCATCGCCAAGCACCAACAAATCAGCCAAAGTGTTTTTCATCAGCATCCTTAGATCAACGATTTCAGCACTAGTGTCTTTTGCAAACCCGTACCCCAGCACCATGCCTGTGTGGAAAGCATGTGAAACCGGCCACTCTAGGAAAACACTGTAGGAAATTAAGTATGGCCAAACCATGTGTAGTTGCCATCTCCGTGAGATGTCTCCCATACTCTAGCTGCTCTTTGTCCTATGAATGTATGTCAAGCCCAAATCTCCTACATCCAGCTCTCTAAGCATATCTTCTAAAGTGTCATGGAAGACTGTCTGAGCATTTCCCGTCCAAGCATTGAAGTCCCCTAGGAGGAGATGTCACCATCCCTGAAAAACTCCCATATGTAGTCATCTAGGACAAAGAGAGGTGACTGTCCTCTAGGCCCAGCAAAGAAGGGCAATCGAAGAAGAGCAAAGAAGGCCGGTATGTGCCTTATATGTGAGGGTCACCGGCCTCAAGGATGTCAACAATGTTGAAAAAGAGGTCACAAGCCTCATGTCCATCATGGGGATGCAGAAGCCTTTACACACAAAGGCATGGTGGGTGGGCAAGAGGAGTGAAGGCCCAAGAGAGTCCTCTAAGGACAGAGCACTCCTACTACGTTTCCCCTCCTTACAGGAGGAGTAGTTCTTGAGGAAGAGTCCAACCCTCAAGAAGACGGGTATTTTTCTCGGTGATAATCTCACCCTCTCGTTGCTGGCTCACATGAGAGAGGTGATGCCAGAGATTAGAGCAGCAAGGGAGAAGGGAAAAATGGCCTTCGACACAAATGGTCAGGTGGTGATTGTAGAGTGACGCTCTACAGGACGGTGTGAGACCTATGGGACCAAACTGAAGATGGGAGCCTAGAATTGTAATGGATCTTAGAGGCTCGATGTGGGCGCCTTTGAAGACAGCTTTTGGGACAAGGACATTATATTCTCCTGAGAGACTCATCAAGCCCGTGGACAGATGATGCCACATGTGACGGGATATAGATGGGAGACAGCTTGCCGGACTAACACGAGATCTGAGCATGGGAACAAAGGATCGAGGGTGTCACAAGGCGCGCACCACGTGCCAATAGAAAAGAACAGACTGAACAGACTTTTAGCACTTCAATAACAACTGAACTAAAAGAGAGAAACGACACGCAACACGGAGTGGCGAAATTCCACCCCAGAGAGTATTGGCCCCAAACCTTGGCGCCCCTTTCGGTATTTCTTTGTATTGCATCAACACAGTTCAAGCCGGTACTCTAGACTCTCCACCTAGCATGCCAAAGAATGATCCCTAGCTTCATATTTAAAGGCCCTTGGCCTAAAAAGCAGTTTACAGTAAAAAGCCTTCAAACTTAAAAGCTTCTGGTCCAAAAGCAAAGCCAAAAGCTGCCAACGTAAATCACGAAAATCCGTACAGCTTGCCACGTCATCAACCAGCGTAAATTTCGGAAATCAGCCTACTGCCCTTAGGGTTAGGGTTGGGGTTTCTGCAGTTTTAGGGTTAGGGTTTCAGCAATTAGAGTTTCCAAAATTAGGGTTTTAGCAGTTAGGGTTTTTGGAATTAGGGTTTCAAAAGTTAGGATTTCTAGAATTAGGGTTTCAATAGTTAGGGTTTCTAGAATTAGGGTTTCAATAGTTAGGGTTTCTGGCAAAAATTAGGGTTAGGGTATTCTGCTCTCGGGCAACCACGTCATCACTTTGTGACACTTCTTCTGTTACTTGTTCTTCTTAGGGTTTTAGGCTCCTCGGCCACATCTGTAAGTTGGCTCTATTCATGCGGGCTTTGACACGTCAGCAGTTTGTTACATATCCCCTTCTTGAAAGAGAGTAATCGTCCTCGATTACAGCATATCTGCAAAACAACTCAAGTTAGCTCAAAAATTTCCGAGGGTCATTCCGAGGGACATTCCGAGGGACAATCAGTTTGCTCTTTTTATTAAGGAGTTAGCTTCTCCTTTCTGCTCTTTTGATCAAGGAGTTAGCTTCTCCTTTCGTCCAAATAGGAACTCTTGATATTCCGGCGTAGTAAAACTAGCCATCACACCCAGACCGTACTAATCTTCCACGGGTGTCTTGATGCACTAAAATTACATACCCAGGTAATCTCATCCAATTAGGAATATTCAGTAATTGGCACATCACAATGCAACACAAATGCTTACATATGCATGTTACAAGACATAGAAACATAAAGCCGCCGATGAACACTCCTCCCGCATAACCTAACAAGGTCCGGGCCGGGAGATATTCAACGACTCCCTCATCACTCCTCCCGCATAACCTAAAAAGGTCCGGGCAGGGAGATATAGAGGCCTTTTACAACCAAACGCCCCCCCAGACCGCAGTCTGCGTCGTTTGGAGATGCTAAGAGTAACCACTGCTCAGACTTCTTAATACTCCTCCCGCATAACCATCCAATCCGAGCCGGGAGTCACAACAACAATTATTTTACAAGCATACAACCAAACGCTCCCCAGGCATCGGCCTGCGTCGTTCCGAGGTTCAAACAATACCAAAACGGTATTTCTCACTTCTCCACCCGGGAGTAAAATCACTAATCATTGAAACCAGTATCAAACCAGAGTCAAACAATTCAAATCGGCACGAAAACAGGTTCAAAACAGATACCATCCATTTCAAACAAATTCCAAACAGGCTCACCAAGCAAGATCAAACAAAACTCAAACCTAAAAAGCAATCTCGACATCAGTCGAGCTCGAAAAGTCGACTGACTTTCCATCTTGAAACCTGCACCAAAAATTAGGGTTAGGTTCCTTCCATGAGGTCGTAGCTGAGCACAACATGGTCCGTCAACTCTTGGACAAACAGTGTTGCTTTGGCGGCGATGGTAGTCCCAAGATAGCAATCGCACTAAACCTCCAAGGTCATCTGCTCGTGCAGAGACATCTACTGAGAGATGTCGAGAAATTTCAAGATATAATTTGCTAGGGTTTCCATGGCAAGCATTTCAGAATAACCCACTCTGCCAGAAGTTGCACTCCGAAGGAAGATGTCAGAAACCATATAACTTCGGGCCAAAATTTTCTTGAAAGCTTGCCAAGTACTTGGAGTATGTTGCTTGGTTGCTGTAGACATCAACATCTGCATGGCACTGCTTCTGAGAAACAAAACACTGACTTGAAACAAAGTTGGATCCTTCTCTTGCAAGTGATCTTAATTGGCTTATGCCTGTAAGACATGAGCGATGAAGATGGAAGCGCATCCGATGGGCGAGAAGTAAGGGTGGGAGTGGCTAATAAGTCCGGGTTGGAGGGTGAAGATACCTCAAATAAAATTCCAAAAGCTCTGTCTGCTCTTTTATAGGACCGGTATGCTTTCAGAAAAGCACACGCCCGATGCTCTGATACCACTGTCACAAGGCGGGCACCACGTGCTAATAGAAAAGAACAGACTGAACAGACTTTTAGCACTTCAATAACAACTGAACTAAAAGAGAGACGACACGCAACACGGAGTGGCGGAATTCCACCCCAGAGAGTATTGGCCCCAAACCTTGGCGCCCCTTTCGGTATTTCTTTATATTGCATCAACACAGTACAAGCCGGTACTCTAGACTCTGCACCTTCTCCAGGAAGCATACCAGAGAATGAGCCCTAGCCTCATATTTAAAGGCCCTTGGCCTAAAAAGCAGTTTACAGTAAAAAGACTTCAAACTTAAAAGCTTCTGGTCCAAAAGCAAAGCCAAAAAGCTGCCAACGTAAATCACGGAAATCCGTACAGCTTGCCACGTCATCAACCAGCGTAAATTTCGAAAATCAGCTTACAGCCCTTAGGGTTAGGGTCAGGGTTTCTGCAGTTTTAGGGTTAGGGTTTTCAAAATTAGGGTTTGCAGGTTTTAGGGTTAGGGTTTCTAAAATTAGGGTTTCAACAATTAGGGTTTTCAGAATTAGGCTTTCAGCAGTTAGGGTTTCCAGAATTAAGGTTTCAACAATTAGGGTTTTTGGAATTAGGGTTTTTGGAATTAGGGTTTCAACAATTAGGGTTTCTAGAATTAGGGTTTCAACAATTAGGGTTTCTGGCAGAAATTAGGGTTAGGATTTTTTGCTCTCAGGCAACCACGTCATCACTTTGTGACACTTCTTCTGTTACTTATTCTTCTTAGAGTTTTAGGCTCCTCGGCCACATCTGTAAGTTGGCTCCATTCAGGCGGGCTTTGACACGTCAGCAGTTTGTTACAGAGGGAAGTAGCAGTGTTATTCAAAGAGGAGCTACAGTCACTTCTACATATTGTACGAAGGCATGATCATGCTAGATACATGTGGGTGAGACTGAGTGTAACAGGACAGCACCACGTGCCAACGGAAAAGAACAAACTGAACAAAACTTTAGACACTTCAAAACAACTAAGCTGAAAGAGAGACACCTTACACGAGACATGGATTGGCATAGTTCCACCCCTAGAGTGCACTGGCCCCAAATCAATCATTCAATACTCCTCCCGGGAAAGCCCGAGCCATGAGTATCCAAAAGTTTTCCAAGAGTATTGAAACCACCGTCAAAACCAGAATCAAGTAATCTCATATCTACACCAAAACAAGTTCAAAACAGATAAAATCCATTTCAAACATAATTCCAAACAATATTCTCAAACAAAGTTCAAAAAGTATCTAAATACAAAGCAATTGTAAAATTCATTAAGGGTTTCCTTTTGACAATCGAACTTTAAGGACAATTGGCTTGTCTTTCTGCATCATACTAATGGTACGGTTCTGGATCTAGATGGTGGCATCATTCTTGTCGTGCCAAGGCATGCCCAAGAGAGCGTCGCAATTGCCTAGCTTCATGATGTGGAAGTTTGCCTTTCCATGGTACCCTTGGATAGTGACGAGAAAGGAACCAATAAGGGACACAACCTATTGAGTTTGCCTTGTGGCTAACTCAACTTCATTTCTCCCGCGAACTGGTCATACTCGAAGTCCATCTACTTGAGAAAGTCTAGATGGAGAAAATTCTCGGTGGCTCTCAGGTCAAAGAAGATAAATGCTTTGAAGCCGTTGATTTTGCCATAGCCTCTGCACAATTCATTGGAACCTTCAAGATTAATTTCATAAATGTCAAGAACAAGTCCAATCGCAATTCAAACTCTTTAAGCCGGAGGTGGTTCTGGGGTTCTATCTATTGCTTGAGCTAGAGATGGCTCGGAGGGTCTATCTGCTCTTTGGAGACGATTCTAAAAATTATGTCTTGATTGAAAACATCCAAAATATCGGTCTTCGTGTAATAGAGTTTCTCCTTGTTGTATTGTCAAACAAGGCCTTTGTGTTGGACTTACACGAGAATCCCGGGAATTTGTTCGTTGTGGCCAAGAAATTTGATTGTTTGCGAAGGGATCTTTTGTAGTAAACTTCCCTTTCATAAGCTTGTATCCGACCGCAGCATGGTCCATAAGTTCTTGCATTGTTGATACTTGTTTAGAGAGACAATATTCCTGTAATGGTGATGTCAATCCAATTGTATAGTGCTCGAATTGGTCCTCCAAGGGAATCAACTTGAAGAAAGACACCAAAAGGTAAACATCAAGGAACCTTTAGTTGTAGTCTTCCATGGTTTCCGTGGCAAGCATTTTCAAGTTTCTCCATTCTAACAAAATTTCGAGTTCGAACAGGGAGGGCATGCCGCTTTGTGCAAAAATAGTCTTGAAAGCTTGCCAAGTCCTTAAAGCATGCGGCTGGGTAGCAATTGAACTCCACCACTGCATAGCATTATCTTTGAGAAATCCCGCAACTCGAGAGATCTTTGATTCTTTGGTATAGTTCCCCAAGGCATAGATGTTATCAAACTGTTGTAGGAACTGCAAGGCTTTCTTCCTATCTTTCACCTAAAAAAGTGAAAAATTTTATTCTAGTTCCACCGTCCTTAAAAATCTTTTGGTTGGTTTGGTGCAAAATCAAACCATTGTACCTAGGAGGTGGTTTTTTTTTTGTGTTTGGGGGGGAGGGGGCGCCACGGCGGTTGCACCGGATCAAGGTCAGACGGTTGTACCATGTTCTTGAAAACTCCCCCAATTGGAACAGAAGACCGAGTATGTTGTCACTTAGACGCCCTTGTACTTTTTGATGCCGGAGGAGGCGGTACTGCGAAAGGCATCAGAGGGGGCAACATGTAATTCGGGAACTGCTGAAAACTTTGCAAAACCGGGAGATTCTGTTGAGGATGCGACGAAAGTATGTCGCAGAGCTCGTTGAGGAGAAACTACAGGTACCTAGTAGAATCTAGAAGCGCCATCTTGCTTTGTCTGTTCTTAGAAGGATCAATATGCTTTTAGAAAAGCACATAACTGGAGCTCTAATACAACTGTAATGGGAAGGCACCATGTGCCAATGGTGGAAGAACATATTGAATAGACTTTAGATGCTTTAAAACAACCGAACTAAAAGAGAGACACGTCACACGAGACACGGAGTGATGTAGTTCCATCCCTAGAGTGCATTAGCCCCAAACTGTGGCGCCCCTTTCAGTATTTCTTTATATTGCTTCAACGAGGTACAACCCTGGCGGCTCTGCTCTACATCTCCTGCGTGTAGAATGCAAAAGAGTTAGCCTTGAGTACATATTCAAAGGCTCTTGGCCATCCAAAAGCAGTTTACATGAAAAGCATCAAGTCTAAAATCATTTTGTCCCAAAAGCTAGCACTAGAAGCTGCCAGCGGAAATCACAAAAATCCGCACAGCTGCCACGTCAGCATGTCAACGCAAAACGTGGGCGTATGTACAGTCTGCCACGTCATCAATCTTTACGCCATAGTTACCCGGAACGGGAAATCGGAACAGGGAACGGGGAACAGCAACATGCATCGAATGCCATTCCCTGTTTCGGATACTCACATTTGAAACACAGAACGGGAAATTGGGATGGGAACGGGGAACAGGGACCTGAAAATGGCCATTCCTTGTAACTATGCTTTATGCAAGTTGGAGAGTGCGTGCGCGCACGCGTGTGTGTGTGTGTGTGTAACTGCTTTGTTTTAGGCCCCCTCGGCCAGGGTTCCGTAAGTTGTTGGGCCACTTTAATCATTGGGCCACTCCACCAAAATCTCTAAGTTGGTAAATTCTAACCATTTTAATAATTGGGCCACTCAACCAGAATATGTAAGTTGGTAAATCCTTATGCGTCTTCTATTGCTGCTAGGGTTTAAGCCCCTTGGCTGGGATCCACAAGTCGGGTAGGGTTAGGGCTAAGGAGTCATAATCCTTTGGGTCTTCAGTGGCTTGACACGTCAGCAATTTGTGACACTAAGAGCCGACACAGACCGATTTTTATACATCGCCATATGCCACTTCCCCCAGTACATCAATCTATGCTGGGCCTAGAGGGCAGTCACCTTTCTCGTACGCACAGTTCCATCGCGACGGAATGCAAAAACGGAGAGTTTTCTCGCATGAAAACTTGTCCGATTTACAGGGGAACTGTCCTAATGCATGCACAACCTGAGACACACGTAGGCGTGCACCGTGCTCGCTCCGCTCAAAACAGCCCAAAACAGAGAATTACAACCTGCTGTGTTTTTCTGTAGGTTTAGAGTTTCGCACCTAAACTGTAGGGAATCACCAGGGGATGCGTAGTAGGCACCTAACAATGGCAAAACAGAAAATTACAGCATGCTGAAATTGACCTGCAGCTCACTAGAAAGCTTCCATACCGCAAGGAAAAGTGTCCTTGACGTGTTCTTTTGACCTGCAGGGATATTTGCGCCGTTATGTTGGCGAAATTGGCTTAAAAACCTGCAATTACTGAAACCGGCCCGTAGGGCGGGCCGCGGTAGACGTTAGCTTTCACCCGATTCTTCAACGCTTGACTTTACGACACAAAGCAAAGACTTAAAAGGAACCTGTACCTGGGACTGAATTACACTTCAAGACAAATAGCACGGCCAGGAAGCTAGAATGCTTCCAAGCAGACAGCGACACCTGTAGGCCCCAAAGGTTGGCGCCCCTTTCGGTATGTCTTTATTCTTTAACAGAGGGAATAAAAGCTGTGTTTCCCTACAAGCTGCCCCGCACAATCTGGGCTGAATTCCATCTGTTCTGGCCCGATTTCGGCAACAGAACTGTACTAGGACCCTTCAAAGTCAGTATCCCTACGCATTAGATGACTTTCCCAATGCATACGGACACTTTGCAAAACCTGGCGAGAATCTGCAGCATGCTGAATTCTCTGTTTTATGCCCCTAAAATGCGCCAGATCACCTGTACAGCGGTCCCCTCGCGTCCCCGAACCTCCTGGGGGTATTAGGGACCGTTTAGGGCCGAAACCCTAAACCTGCAAAAATACACAGCAGGCTGTAATTCCCTGTTTCGGGCTCCGTTTCGCGTGCCGGTCACATCCGTAGCAAGTCCTTGAGCTCCCGCACCTGTAGAGCCACTTGCCCTTTGAATCGGACAAGATTTCGCACGCAAAACCTCTCCAAATTCACCTGTACCTGCGGGTGCAAGAGGCTCTTGCCTCAGCAATAACCCACACAACTGTACATTGGTCAAATGAAAAGCCCACTAGAGGGGCATAACATACTGCTCATAGGGGAGAGAAAGAGCAGTGCGTAACGTGCAGGGCATCGCACTGTACATAAGAGGGAAAGGAAGCACTCCATAGCTCTTGCAACCTGTTGCAATCCGCCTACTGCTGAAAAATGCGCCCCCTTCCTCTTGTAGACTCCCCTCAAAGTGGCAAAAGTGCTCACAGAGTGACACCTCGCCCAGTTTCCGATTTTGGCCAACTTGGCTAAAAATATCTCAATTGGTGCATCAATTGACTTGGCAACAGAGCAATAAAACGTTCCCCTTGTCATACCGGAGGTAATGACACGAACACATTTTCAGGTCCAAAATAGCAGTTCCCTAGATTTTAGGAGATGCTTCCATGGCACTCACACTGGTCATCTGACCATCAATCACCACTGGAACCACATCGAAAAATGCAATGTCGGCCAGCTATCAGGTGATTTACACTCGTAGCCTCACCATGGCTAACCTTAGTCCATTTGTCCAACTTCAGTGCTCACTCGCCGTCCGGCCTAGACTCTCACTATCCGCCTCACACCATGCAACTCGGGCATTGGCATTTCAAGAGGGGTGCTTTAAAACAAGTCAAATAAAATTCCCCCAAAAAGAAATCAACAAGTAAAGTTGCCACAGACTCGTGACAATTACAGCCATGGACAGGTTTGGACAGCTCGATGAGGGTTAGGTGAAAGCGTTCAAATCGTTTATTCGCCACGGGAGCCTCGGGAAAGCATTGGGTGCTTGTATAAGACAATTTAGAGAGATTTCCCGCGAGGAATCTCGTCTAATTCAATGGGCAAGTGACCCTACATGTGCAAGAGCTCGAGGGCTATCCACAGAAGTGATCGGCACGCGAATCGGAGCACAAAACAGAGAATTCAACGAGCTACAATTTCTCGCCAGGTTTTGCAAAGAGCTCTAAAGTGCGTGGAAAGTCAATGTTTACTTGGGATTTTGTCCGTGGAGACTTCTACTATGGTTATGTTGCCAAAATTGAGTTAGAGGAGAGGAATTTCAGCCCGATAAAGTCGGACAGCTTGTAGAAGTTACAGGTTTTTCTCAAGTATAATAAGAATAAAGAAATACCGAAAGGGGCGCCAGTCTTTGGGGCCAACAGGGTGTCGATGTTTGTAGGTAGCGCTCTAGCTACCAAGTCGTGAAATGTCTTGAAGTGTTGAATTCCAGTCACAGGTTTATTCGTGAAGTTCCTTTGTGTCATAAAGTTAAAGTAAAGAATCGGGTGAGAGCCTACGTCTACCGCCCTCCAAGCCGGTTTCACATGTACGCACTCTAGAGGGGATATCTGATTTAGTTCGCTCCAATTGGAGTGAAACAAAGTTGTCCACTGTCACAAGCTGCTGACGTGTCAACTTTCAAGCCACTGAAGAACGGAGCCAACCTACAAATCCCGGCCGAGGGGCCTAAACCCTAAAGAAGAAGCAACAGAAGTAGCACAAGAAGTTTTTCCAACCTACAAAGTCTTGCCGAGTGGCCTAATTTTAAAAGAAATTCCCACTAACTTATGGGACCCCGTCCGATGGGGGCCCGAGTGACCTAAATAAAATAGGACACTTTCTTACGTAAAAATTGATGATGTGGCAACTATACGGACGACCCGCGTTTGCGCTGACTGATAACATGGCAACTGTATAGATTTTCGCAAATCGCTCTGGTAGCTTTTGGGCGCCAACTTTTGGACCAGATGTTTTTAGAACTTGATGCTTTTCATGTAAACTACTTTTAGAGACCAAGGGCCTTCAATAAGACCCATGGGCTCTCGCTCTGGCAATCTACCAATGGGAGATGCACTCCAGAGCCATGGGAGTTGTACCATGTTAAAGCAATATAAAGAAATACCGATAAGGGCGCTAGGGTTTGGGGCCAGTGCTCTCTTGGGATGGAACTCCGCCACTCCACATCTCGTGTATCGTGCATCTCTTTCAGTTAGTTGTTATTTGAAGTGCTTAAAGTTGTTCAATCTGTTCTTTTCCGTTGACACATGGTGCCCATCCCATTACAACCATTGTCTCCTACTCTATTTGGTATGTAAATAGATGAGGTTTTTGATTACATTGACAAAGAGGTTGAAACAAGTGCCCAATTGGCAGGGACATGGACTCCATTGTTGTTATATGGCGATGATATTGTGTTGATCTCTAACTCACTGGACGGCATGCAGCAGCATTTGGATGCATTACATAGCTTTGCGCAAGATAGTGGATTGTCTGTAAACCTTGGTAAAACTAAGGTTATGTTGATGATATTGTGTTGATATCTAACTCGCCGGAGGGTATGCAACGACATTTGGATGCATTACATAGCTTTGCGCAAGACAGTGCATTGTTTGTAAACCTTGGTAAAACCAAGTTCATGGTGTTTAACACCACACTGTAGTGGATCAGGATAGCACCTACATTCACTTATGGCCAAGACATTGTGGAGTACAGAGATGCACACACTTATCTTGGGGTAGTCTTCATTGGGCCAAGGTTTTCTTTGAAGAGAGCAATAGACTAGATTGACGACAATATATCTAACCTTGGAAGGATTGGTCAGGATGTGTTCGCAGGTTCAGTTCCAAGAACCCCGAATGCAGCTCTGGCTCTTTGATACCTTGGTATCAACATCTATCTCAAGGGTTATGGTGTGCCATCTTCACACCAGCTTGAGATTGAGACTGGTAGATTCAGAGGGATACCAGCAGCTAGCAAGATATGCCGTCTGTGCCATACAAAGCCAGAGACGGAGATGTATTATATATGTCACTGCACAATGTATTACGAGATAAGGGGTCGCTTCCATTGTCTATTTAGAGAGGGCTTCAGACCCTTCTCCAGAGTCATGAGTTATCAGGACCAGACATGTCTTGGACTATATCTACTTGAGTTACACACACAGAGAGATAGTTTACTAAGGAGATCTAGAGAGAGACAATCCCAGAGACGGATTACTGACTTTTTCACACCAAACAATGGACTGATGGAGGAGCATCCACCACTACAAAGCTCAGCTCATACTCACACCTACGATACTCTCATTGACGGAGCGCTAGAGCTAGGGAAATCGAGATGCCGACGATTGATGTAAGGTGCAACGGAAATGAATGTTGCACTTTCCTCAAGATGAGTGCTCCGAGCTGTGCTCAAGGTTCCTTTTTACTTAGGGAAGGGAGAGCCTTCCGTTCTTTAATGAGAGAGTGCAAGTGATCACAAACAAAGTGGATGAACATTGTGAATGAAGGTGCATGAGATTGAGAGATAGAGAGAAGAATACTACACCAGAAAGTTGTCAAACCCTCCTCCAAGGGCCCCTCTCTCGATGGCGAGAGAGGTCTATGCTATTGACTGCACAATCTGATACAAGGGGCTGATGCAATGAGTCTAAATGCTGCTATGACGAGGTCGACGGTGCAGACAACGATGACGAAGCTAAGGCTGAAAACTGAATGCTTTGAAATGCTTTGCTACTGTCTTACTGCTGAAGGAAAACGCTGTTATGCTGCTGGGAAAAAACGTTGTTCTACTGCCTTTAAAAAGGCTGAATAGCAGTCCATGAAAACGCTGAGATAGGTTGATAAATCTGCTGCAAGCCTGGTTGAAAAACGTTGCTTTGATGCTATCCAAAACGCTGGTCTTGCTGGTTGTAAAACGCTGCTGCTGCTGGCTTGAAAAACGATGAAATGCTGTCTATGAAATGTTGGACTTGCTGGTTCTGCAAAATGCTGCTGTGGGAGGGTAATTGCTGTTGAAAACTCTAAAATTGGGACCTTCAAACGCTGGGATTCCTGCTGAAAAACGTCAAGCTGTTAAGGCTGAAAACGCCAAGTCTTGTTGGGTTAAAGGCCCAAATGACCCCCTTTGTGTATATTTTAAAGGTTACTAACCTTTGGCCAAGTTCACATTGAACTTGGCCACTAACTTAAAAATGGTCCTATACTTTAAGAAAGGGAAAGAGAGCCCAATCTGCTCTCAACAATTTCTCCTCACAAAATTGTGCGCTCTCTCTCTCTCTCCTTCTTCGATTCCTAGCGCCCCACCTCCGCAGGCCATCGCCTTCTCTCTAAGCCTCTAGCCCTGCACATCTTCTCGTACTCCATCACTTGCACACATTGCTGCGCACTCATCAACTGGTATCAAAGCAAATTTAGGGTTTGCTTCCAAACCTGCAAACGCACATTTTCAGCCAAGGAGGTCAACTTTCACGCGAGATTTTGCAATTTTATCACCAAGGACTCATCCCCGGACACTAGAGAACTTCCGGCTAGTCAAATTGACCTAAAACAGACTGAAATTAAGCCAAAATCAGCAAATTACACGTTATGACAGCAAAATACAGGTTTTGCAAATTATGTATTAAGGTGTGGGTGTAACAAACTGCTGACGTGTCAAAGCCTAAAGAATGGAGCCAACTTACAGATGCCGGCCGAGGGGCCTAAACCCTAAGAAGCAGTAGAAGAAGTGTCACAGAGTGAGGACGTGGTAACCCTAATTGCTGAAACCCTAATTCTGGAAACCCTAACCCTAAAACCTGCAAACCCTAATTTCTGCCAGAAACCCTAACTGCTGAACCCTAATTCTGGAAACCCTAACCCTAAAACCTGAAAACCCTAATTCTGGAAACCCTAACCCTAAAACCTGCAAACCCTAATTCTAGAAACCCTAAGAAGAACAAGCAACAAAAGAAGTCCTACCAACTTATGGGGACCCCGTCCGATGGGGCCCCGAGTGACATAAAGGCATTAAAAATAAAGCAGAACACACTCAAAAGACTTTGCACATCAAAATATGATGATGTGGCACCTGTACGGACGTCCCGGAATTCGCGGCGGATTTTTAGGGAAATCCCGAAATTTTAGGAAAGTGATTTTTTGGAGTCAGCTTTTCATATTTGATGCTTTTAGGCTTTGGGCCTTTAAATATGAGCCTTGGGGGCCCTCTCTGGCACTCTTCAGCGCGCAGATTGCAGAGGAGGTGCTCCTCGGTTGTTGTACTTTGCGAATCAGCAGTAATATAAAGAAATACCGAAAGGGGCGCCAAGGTTTGGGGCCAATACTCTCTGGGGTGGAATTTCGCCACTCCGTGTCGCGTGTCGTCTCTCTCTCTCTCTCTCAGTTCAGTTGTTATTGAACAGTTGTTATTGAAGTGCTAAAAGTCTGTTCAGTCTGTTCTTTTCTATTGGCACGTGGTGCCCGCATTTGTGACAGTGGGAACATCTTTACTAGGTCCCCACTACCCGAAAACAAAGAAATTGCCAAAAAACAGGTCCCAAAACAGGTGTTTTCAGCAATTTCAGATTTACGCAGGTTTTTGCAAGTGTATGTTTGATGTATCTACATTGAGGAAAGTGCAAATTGATGCAATTTATGCACATTGGACAAGTTTTGGCTATGTATGACCATTTGTGACTCAATTTTCTGCAATTTGATGCTACAAATTGGGGCTTTTGCTCATACATGCTTCTAAAGGTTGTGCATTAACCTTATGTATGTCCAGTGAGGCTAAAAACAACTAAAATTGTTGTTTTTGAGCACAAATTCACTCGCTGAAATTTCGTGCGCATAAATTTCAGAAATTGTTTTTTGTGTCTAAATTGACCCATTTTGTCTCAAATTGCTCCTGTGACCATTTGGAGCTGTAGTGCACACTTCTGTGAGGTTATACTCCGGTTTTGGTGCATTTTGCCCAAAAATTCAACGTATTAGCCCTCTTATTCATGCAACTATGGCCTCATCTTCTTGGATGTGAAGAATCTCTTCGAGATTAGGAGGTTCAATGGAACAGGTTTCGACCTTTGGAAAGACAGGATCCAAGGAATCCTATATCTTAAGGATTGTGAAGGAGCACTTGAACAGGTAAAGCCACAGAATATGTCGGATGAAGCATGGGTTAGCCTGAACACGAAGGCAATTACATACATCAAAATGGCCATGACCAATGAGACAGTCATTGATTTGAAAGGTCTCACAAATGCTTTTGACGTGTGGGAGAAGTTAAAGGCGATGTATAAGAATACAACGCCTGTCAACCAAGTGCATTTGATGCGAAAACTTGTTGGCATGCAGCTACCAACATGCTGTGTCACCCTATAGTGCTAGCTGTTGGGATGACTCCAAGGCTAGCCGAGCATATCTCCTTGGAGGCCTCCTTGGGGGTGGGCAAGGAGGATGCAACAGTTCCTCTGTGGTGTAGCTGAGGTCTCTATCTGTGTCTCATGGATGTCTACTGGTGTGTGTCACAAGACGGGCACCACGTGCCGATAGAAAAGAATAGACTGAATAGACTTTTAGCAGTTCAATAACAACCGAACTGAAAGAGAGAGAGACGCCACGCGACACGGAGTGTCACTTGTGACACGTTATATACACCCTTCCCACAATTTGCTTCACATTATTTATGATTTCCATTCATTATGCTCACTACTATTTTCTTTTTGCTTTCCTGCAATCAGGCCACTTTCTATACACCAGGGATGGAGCCACCTCCATCAATGCCATTGGTGCCCACCACGACTAGCACAACAAAGTCGCTTTCCTAGCCCTATAATCAACCACGACGGTGTTCTTGTGGAACCAAGGGAATCGAGATTCCTAGGAGGACGTCACACCCTCCCAAAGGCATGATGTAAAAGTCCTGGTGCCCTAAATACCCCTAACAATGCAAACGCAATTTTCCAATGACAGGTGTAATGGCAACATCCCATCTGAGTGCCGCTAGAGCAGCCTCCGCCTCTAGCCCCATTTCCTCGAGCGTAATTCCAACTTTGCCCCATGTGCGGCAAAGTTCAGTGCTTTCATTGCCATATAGAATAAGGATTTGCTCGGATCTAGTACTCCGCACACAAACACAAGGGACACTTTACTTCACTTGAAAGAACTGAACTAAACTAAAAGAAAGAGAGAGACGAGAGAGAGCGACACAGGGATGTCGGGTCCCAACCCTCAAGGGCCCCCTTGCTCTGTTGCAAGAGCAAGTACTTTCTTTATTCTTGCACAATGCTGCTACAAAGACTAAATGCTGAGATGTTGATGCTAAGGATATTGATGCTACTGATGTTGGGTACTAAGGTACTGAAGGGGTACTGAGGTACTGCGGGTTCTATGTCGAAGACGGGGAGGTCGACGACGAGGTCTATGTCGAAGACAATGAAGTCCACGACGAGGTACTAAAGGTCTTTGTCGACGACTACGAAGTCGACAACGGTATTGTGTCGAAGACGGTGAAGTCGATGACGGTTCTGTGTCGAAGACGGTGATGTCGACGACGGGGTCTATGTCAAAGACGCTAATGTCGACGACGGGTACTGTTGGTCTATGTCGACGACAACGACGATGGTGACAGTGACGATGACGACGATGGTGTCGTCGTCAAGTTCGAGACTGCAATGATGATGACGAAGGTGTCGTCATCAAGATAGGGATCTGCGATGACAATGGCAATGATGGAATCGTCAAGGGCGCAAGTGAAGTGCGCACGTGACCTCCCCCACTGTTAAAAGTGAGGCACAACTGCCGAACTTCTATCTATATTTCTGATGCTGACTGATGAATGCTTCTGTCACAAAACGGGAGCGTACACGAGCACTTAGAAATCTGAAAAATAAAATACTTTGCAAAAGGGAGAGAAGGGAGAAGATCGACACAGTATTGGGGACCACAAGATGGGCTGGTCCCCCCCCCCGTTAAGAGTATTCTTTATTCAAAGAGAATTCTTATACAAGCACGAGAACCCGAGGAAACCCCTCCGTTCTGTAATCTTAGACCCGAAGGTCGTGCTTTCCCGTAAAGGGCTTGGGCACAAGGCCGTTCCTTCTCGTAAGGGACCTAGGCGCGAAGCCGTACTTTCCCGTAAGGGACTTAGGCGTGAAGCCGTACTTTCCCGTAAGGGACTTAGGCGTGAAGCCGTACTTCCCGTGAGGGGCTTTCCCGTAAGACGGGAGATTCCTGCAAAACAAACCACACAAAGCAATAATTCTCAATGCGTATCAACACCTTATACCTGTCGCTCCTTGCTCGGAAAAGCGACCTCCGTACTCAGTCGTCACACGAACACTTGCAATTTTCCATCGCCCGTCTCTGCTCCAGAATCCCAGCGCTAGCACTCTCTGCTGCTTCCGGCGTGTTGGAAACTGAACGCTTGCTGCCCTTTTATAGGCTCTGGTACCCGGCGGGAATAGCAGCCGAAAAAGCAGAGCCCTGGCGCCCTAGAGAGAGGAGAGAGAGAGATTGCTGGTGCTGGCGTTTTTTAGAGAGAGGAGAGAGAGAGATCGCGGATTTCAGCCTACGTAGCCTATTAGCGCTGGCTTTTTAGAGGGACTTGCTTTATTTTATTAATAAAGGGCTGGACACTTAAAAGTGACCGACCACCTAATAAAATAAAGTGTGAACCTGTTCAAACATTAAAAACTCACTCAGTTAGTGAAAACCATGCTACACGAACATATTCCAGGCGTCCCCGGGTGCAAAACACGGCACAAATGCAATGCAGACACAGACTCCTCGCGGAAAGCATCTGCCTTCCCGCGAATGTTCCTGCTTTTCGTAAAAAGCTTCATTGAACCCATCTTTATTCTTGTGCTTGCGTTCTTACGCGTATTTTCTTACTCAGTTCGGATTTCCTCCTTGGCCTACGAGATGCCCCCTTACTGATGTACCCGTCACCCATCATGTGACGCATCAGGGGCACTCGTAACCCGGCCCTTTCCACCGAACTTACGGAAACTCCTTCGCGATGTTTACCGTCACCCATCAAATGACACATCAGAGTTTGTCCGTTCTTGATGGCAGTTCCTGTAGCTACAATCTTTTAACAGTTCTTAGTGCACATAATAAGATATCCTAAAAAAAAGAGATTAATCATTAAAAATAAGAAAAATAGTCCAATTAGCAACAGCTTCTGATGCTATGGATGTATCACCGATGAAAATTCCTTCGAAACCAGGGACTGATGGTACTGCGGGTGTTGTTTCAACTTGTGGGTACTGTTGGCGATGCAAACACCGTGTAAGGGGCACTGTCCAACCTTACTACGATTGCCGAATATCAGCTTGGACTCTATACCAGATAGTGCTATCTCTGCCTCCTGTAGCAAGAGCTGTTCCCCGAACACTGACTGTGGTGAAAACAATACCGGTGCTCATGGACTGAGGTTTGGTTCTGGAGTCCTTTCCAAAGGTTCAATGACGATGGAAATGGATGCACGCTACATGCGAATGCAAATGCAAATGCAAAAGAGGTTAGGGATCCTGTCTCCAACTCCTTCCATATCCGAATACAAGGCTAGGAGATCTTGGTACTCAAGATCTGGGTTTTCGTGTATTCATTGTCAATCTTCCTTCAAAGGTATGGCAATGAAGATGGGATCTAGTAAGTCCATGGTCGGGACTCAAAGATTCTTCAGGAAAAAAAAACTGAGAGGTTCCTTGGGTTCTTGATGGTTCTTGGTTCTTGAGGTTCTTGGTTCTTGAGAGGTTCTTCTTCAGGTTCTTCCCTTGAATTCGTGAAAACCGAAGCACGCACAGAGCTCTGATACCAATGTCAGATGCAGCGGAAGAGAATAAGGATTTGCTCGGATCTAGTACTTCGCACACAAACACAAGGGACACTTTACTTCACTTGAAAGAACTGAACTAAACTGAAAGAAGAGAGAGACGAGAGAGAGAAAAGAGACGACACAGGGATATCGGGTCCCAACTCTCAAGGGCCCCCGTGCTCTGTTGCAAAAGCAAGTACTTTCTTTATTCTTGCACAATGCTGCTACAAAGACTAAATGCTGAGATGCTGATGCTAATGGATACTGATGCTACTGATGTTGGGTACTGAGGTACTAAAGGGGTATTGAGGTACTGCGGGTTCTATGTCGAAGCCGGGGAGGTCGACGACGACGGTCTATGTCAAAGACGATGAAGTCAACGACGAGGTACTAAGGTAGTCGACGACGGTACTGTGTCGAAGACGGTGAAGTCGATGACAATTCTGTGTCGAAGACGGTGATGTCGACGACGGGGTCTATGTCGAAGACATTGATGTCGACTGGCACTGTGGGTCTATGTCAACGACTACGACGATGGTGAATGTGACGATGACGACGATGGTTTCGTCGTCAAGTCCGGGACTGCGATGATGATGACGAAGGTGCCGTCGTCAAGATAGGGATCTACGATGACGATGGCGATGATGTCGTCGTCAAGATAGGGAGTTCGACGACGATTACGATGGCGACGACGACGATGGTGTCGACGACGACGGTGTCAAGGCTGAAAACTGAAAACGCTGGGCTGTCTGCTGAAATCTGAAACGCCAGGCTGATCTGGGTCTTCTTCTTGAGAAAACGCTAGGGCTCCTGCTGAGGTGCTACCTTCCTGCTGGGTGCCTGCCTCCTTGTGCCCTTGCTTCTTTTGCTTCTACTAACTGCCCAATGGGTTTCTTTTATAGATCTTTAGCAAATTTGCCCTACCTATTTTTCCAACAAACTTACAAAAAGAATTCCAAAAGTCATTTTTAATAAAATGACTTATAAGAGGTGGTTCACGTGGTAAAATGCCTCCATGATGAAATGATTGTTCTTGTGCAAGAGAGGGTATGCAAGTGTGGCTGGCCTGGACAAGCACGTCCCGCTAGAGGCTCACAAAGGTGCCAAGCTCAATCCTAAGCTAAGACTCATGCTAGACTATGGCAGAAGCGTGTCCACGTGGCGCAAGTGAAGTGCACACGTGACATTCATCCATTTGATCCAGGTCGGTCCCCACACAATCTGGTACCTGCTTTCGTCTTTCCTTCTACGTTCTTCGACTACTCTAGAACTCTCTGGCCTATCTTCTGATTGTCCTCTGGGTGCCTTTTTGGGGCACCGTGCGGATATATGTCCTTGTTCCCCACATTCAAAGCACTTCCCTGTTTTTAAGTACTCAGATTTTTGTTCCTTTGTCAGTCGAGGATGTGTATCCTTCTTTTTTTGAAACTTCCCTTTTCTTCTGCTACCATTATTCAAATTTTGTACGGTCCTAGTCGTCAAAGGTTGATCGATTGGATACATAAGTACCAGAATGCATAGAAAACCCTTGCTTAGCATGTCCCATCAGTTGTTGTATGGACTCGGACTTCTGTAGCAAGCAATAATCTCGTGTCTCTTTGGGTAGACCACAGCAAAATCGCTCGATTTGTTCCTTAAAAGTGATCTTTTTAAAAGAAGACGCCAGTAGGTATCCCAAAATCTCTGACAATAAGTATCCAAAGTATCTTCCTTGATCATCGAAAGATGATTCCAAGCGGTAATCACATCATGTTCGTACTCCTAAGTGAGCCAAGAGGAAGTGAAAAGTCATTTGAACTTCAGCCACTTTGTCGGTGCTTCCTTACGTAGCAAGAGAGTGGACCACCATGTCTGTGCATTTCCTTTCAAATAAGATGCTACCCTCTGAACCTTGAAGTGCTCTGAATAGCGCCCTCCAGAATAAGCTCTGTCGAGTTGTTGAATAAAAGCGAGAGCCTTGTGCGTATCTTGGAAGCTTGAAAAAGTATCAAACTTAACTGCGTGTCCACCCTCCTTGAAATCTTTGGTCTTCTTGCTCTTGTCCTCGAGAAAGTCATATTGGTTGGCTCTGTACAAATGCTTCCTCTTAGAATAAAACATCGAATCATCGGAGTCCGAACTCTCAAAGAGGATGAAGTCTCCTCCGAGCTATCTAGATATTTTCGAGATCTTCGATGGGATCTGCTTTTCTTGGCCACCTCCTTATTTTTTCCGTGTCTTTGGATCTTTCGTCGTTTCTTGCCCTTTTTGTCCTCATCATTGAAATCAGAAGAAGAAGAGCTATCGGAACTATCAGAAGAGGATGAGGACGAAGTGACACATCCTCGAAGCGTACACGCTTCTTTGGTTTTCGTGCATTTGCAAAAGTAGACTTGTGACCCAAGTAGCTAGGATAGTATGCAGATCGACTGTGTTTCTTTGAATGCTTCTTTGTCTTTAAAAGTTGGTTGACTCGTCTGTCGACAACGTCGTCGAGTTCATCTTCAGTGAACATCCGTGAAATAGGAGCTTTCTTCAAAGCTGACTTCAAAGGTGAATCTATGGCCGTCCGCCATCGAGAATGCATCTCATCAATCGAGTGCCGGGCCAAAAATTTCGCGTATTGGGGATCTTTGGAATACTGGAGAATCTGCTTAGCACAAGCATCAACCTACTGTTGACGCTGCATCTTCATTCATTCATATTTCGTGGGCCAGGGTGGCCGTACTCTTCTTCTGAATCTCCAGAAAGTGGTCGTCGTCCATTTGAATTTTCCGTGCTTTCACCAGACCCTGAGTTGTCACGTGAGTTGTTCTGATCCTTACGGGATTCGTCGACTGAATCCGTGTGTGTCGTGCTAAGAAGGATCGGATTCCCCATAGAAGGAAAATCGATCGAAGCTGTGATACCACTGTAACAGACTTGGATACCCCAAGTTGGAAATCTGGCACGACACACGAGAAATCACTTAAATTTACTTCACAAACTTTATCACGCTTCAATAGAGACGACACGGACTGGTGTAGTTCCGTGTCCAGAGTTATTGGCCCCAAAGTCTGGCACCCCTTTCAGTATTTATTTTTATATTAATGCTTGAGCAAAGTACAAAGTTCAAGGGTCCTCTCTCCTAAATGCTCTCTGGCAAAACTGAGAAACAAAGAGGCCCTTAATACTATTTTTATACGCCCCATGGCCTCCCACAAGCAATACATGAAAAGCTTCAATCTCAAAAGCATAAGGTCCCAAAAGCTAGCGCTCTCAATAGCCAACACAAATCGCGGATTTCCGTACAACCTACCACGTCAGCCAGCCAACGCGTTTTACGAGCCTCCGTACAGCTGTTCATGTCAACACTCCACGCGATTTGGGTGTCCCCAAGGGCCCCATCGGACAGGACCCCATAGGTTGAGAACAACTTTTAAAATCATTTTTCCTTGAGGTCATGCCATGTAATCATTTTGTGACAGTCTACCTGGGACAATCTGCGGGGGCCACCAAGAGATGCAACGTCCATAAACTACATCCTCCAAGGCACTCCCCAAACTCACCAGTGGATAACCCACAGGGGCACATATCCAAAAACAGGATAGGCTGAATCCACTATCCACGCCGATAGTGGTGCAGCTCATACTGGCGAATCTCATGTACTCCAGAGGACAAGGAATCCCTTGTATTGTGCCTGTAATATAACCTGCATCCAATCCTTTGAACTCCATGTGAGCCCCGAATAGGAAGGAGTTCACCTACAAAGCATACTGACAATGTGTCTCTCTCTTCTCAATTCTGATTTTTATGGCTGCCCTAAAAACACATTTCTCCCCCTTTTGGATGAGTAGACATAATGCTCTGGAGGAAATTCCCTCCCCTTTCTGAGGGTGGTCTAGAAGATTCTCTACTCCTTCCTGGGACTCCAGAGGAACCTTTGAAGAGACTTGTGTGAGTCTAGAGGGCTCTTTTTTATCTAAGTGAGCTTGCTACTTGGAGAGAGCTCTACCTGTCGAAAGGAGAAATTAAGTTGTAAGCTATGAACTGATCTTGCACGGTTGCTCACAGAACTAAATTGTTTTGCACTTCTTGCGATTGGCAAGAAGTCATGGATTAGAAGCACAACTGCTGAGATAACTAATTTGTTTTGCACTTTTGCGAATGGACAGGCAAAGTAGCGTATTGTAGGAGCTCGATCAATAGAAGTATCATCACCATTTAAGTCATGGAGTTTTCTTGGTTAACAGAGAGCCAAGGCTTTAATTTCTTTGAGGATTAAGGTTGATCCTTTAGATAACCACAATCAGGAAGGGAGCTCCAGCTATTAACAAGAGTAGAGGAGTAAGATATAATAGTCTTTAACAAAAACCATGAGCACAAAATTCACTGCTCTCTGAACCAACTCACTGATGGGATACAGCTAGAGTCGTAACATTTTGCCACGCCGACAAATGTGGTTAAATGCTTTCTAATGTATAATGCCATATATCTAGTAAAACATCCAAATAACTTTTTATGCATCTACCAGACCGTACCTTCAGTTGAGCAAGTCTCTTCTATATAAGGCAATAGAATTGTTGAAGTGGGAAGACTTTGATCCTGTGACATGATGACCTGGAATCAACACAAAATCTGCCTGTGAACTTCACTGGGTGAAGATGTAAAAGTCAGCCTCACTTCACGATCCTATTAAAGCTTACCTGACTTGTCTTGATGTCACCTTCAACATGACTGCTGAAATGATCTCCACTCTGCTGCAAAGTGTTGAGGAAACTTGACTGTTGAAGCCAATTGACAGTCTCTGGCAAGCTCGATGTCTCATCCATATCCACATACCTCGAAGAGTGTTTCTTCATAGTTCTTGATTTCAATGCTACGCCAACAGGCGTAGAAGCCTATTTTACCCAGCTGCACCAACCTGTAGAAGACTATCGATACTTAAGCTTCCAGCCAAGAGACACCTTTTCTGATAATTGCTACTCAGAAGAAGAGCAAAAAGTTCTGGTTAACATGAATAATGACAAAAATCTATAGAGTCAAAATATTCTTTTTTTAGTTGGTGAAAATGATCTTTATCATAACATTGAATCAAAAAGTGAGCAAAATCTTTAAGATCAAGGTCCCCTCATGTGCAACCCCAAAGAGGGCCATCTCGAATTGAAAGGCATATTGAGTCGAAAAATGACCAAAATCTTTAAGATCAAAGTCCCCTCCTGTACAACCCCCAAAAATGGTCGTCTAGAATTGAAAGGCCTACAAACTGCATTTAGGGCTCATATCACTTTATGGAAGCTGTCTATCTTGCAGAGGATATGAATTATGCAATGACAAAGAGATCCTCTTGTGATACTGCAAATCTGTTCTTTCTTTCGCAAAAGCCAGCATAGAGTGGGGTAAAATGGAAACTGCACAGATGGCAGAGAATGTTAATAGTTTCAAATTCATTGTATAGTAGGAGGATCACCATCCTGTGGGCAAATAGCCTTGATATTTGCATTCATATGAACACTTTTCCCAAAAGGTCGAATGTTGTGGCTTGTGCCAGGAAATATGATCAAGCAACCAATTATACAGTTATTTTTTCCTTGAGCATAGTTTTAGACCATCACTCTTTCTTGTAGGCAGCGGTGTACAGAGACTGTACAGACACTAACATACGATGGAATCAAGCTAGGTAATGTCTTCCAAGGAAAAAAAAAACCATGCAAAAGCATCATCTCGTGGTTGACTTGTAAGCTTCAGCACATGTCTCTGCGAGATGCCTCCTTCCGGCTGCTCAGCACGTTTTTTGAAGTACCCATTTTGTATTTAAGGCGACCGTGAACAATTCGCAGACATAATGCAAAACCATGCAAAAATATCATGTATTCTCTGTTACTGTTTTTCCTCTAATTTAAATTCCACCCTTGGCCATTTTTGCAGTCCACAACAGAGAGGAGAGAACCCAAGAAGGCAAAGGCCGAGAAAATGCTTACTTGGAGAGTGGACGCAGGAAGGGGATATCAATCATTTAACAGCTGGGCGGAGCTTTGGGGGTTGGGGTGGCCTGTCTGTTGAAGACGCAGAGAGTGGACGTGTGCGTCCCCAATCTTGTCAGCAGACCCTCCTTACCCGAAGGGCAGTTGTTTCTTTCTCATGTACTACGCTTTTAACGAATCAAATTTTTGAAATTAAAGACTCCATCATCCATGGACCATGAGAGAGACGTCGTGGATCTATCCTGCGAGTCTTGAACTCAAGACTTGTTCGTCGAGTGGAAAGTGAATAAATGTGTGTGTGTGTGTGTGTGTGTGTGTGTGTGAGTGAGAGAGAGAGAGAGAGAGAGAGAGAGAGAGAGAGAGAGAGAGAAGAAGAAGAAGAGATTTTAACATCATAGGAAACTATCCCAAGAGACCTTAAAGATCTATTCGACGAGGAGAGAGAGATCAAATAAAACGATATGCACCACACTCAGATGAGAGAGACGAGAGCAAAAAGTGAAGTGAATGAGATGTACTCTTGTTGTAAGTAAACTTTTTTCAAGCATTGTTTGGTTTTACGATCAATCCAGATAGTCTCAAAAATGCTTGCACCCTAATCCTTGATGAATATTTTCAAACATCTTGTGAATTGCACTGTTGATAAAAGAGGCCACAAGTCACAAGCATCTACACATGTGTCGCAAACGAACCTCAAACTAAAAAATGTGATGAACCACCTAAGGTCGAGGGGATGGATGTGTACATGAGAATCAAGAATATTGGACAACTTTTTCAAAAAATGTTTGTTTTATTGGGCTAAAGAAGTGAGTTGGTACATTGTGAAGGAGTTTAAGAAACTAAAGCAATCTTGACCATTTGTTGTTCCATTTAAGGGGTTGAAGGCTCGTTGAACAAACCTAGTCATGGCTCACTCTTGAGTACTCCATTCCATTAGAGCACTAGTACTTGGTTTATCTGTAGGTTTGTGATTCTTTTTTGACATGGTCGCCACACACATGATACGTTCTTGCTATAGCTACACAAATTCTATCAAGACACTAGGTTTTGTGGTACTATTGCACATGATAGAGTCTTTTCTATGGCTATAGATCCAAGCTAGTCGGTGAACTTGCTCTACCAAGCTATAAGAATGACAATGACCACTAAACCCATAGGACTAGAGCTTTGGACTCGCTTAATACTAGATAGGAGAGAATGTGTGAGCTCTTTCTCACTCCTTATATAGTAGCCCTACGTTATGAAACTACACGAGGATTGATGTTTTCAATCAATGCCACCAAGTAAATAGAAAAACTCAAAATACAGGCCCTATTAAAGTTCAAGTGTATATGACATCCTTCAATTTGTATCCTATAGTTGACTAAAAGTACTTTCACAAAAGAAAACAAGTGCTAAAATAACGAGGCCTGCCTAGTACTAGAATGGTGGAAGTTAAATGAATGCTTCATAATAATCTAATTGAAGCAATTTGTGTGTGTGTGTGTGTGTGTGTGTGTGTGTGTGTGTGTGTGTGTGTGTGTGTGTGTGTGTGTGTGTGTGTGTGTGTTGATGCAGTAAACTAGATACATGTATGCAAAAGAACGTAGCATTCAAAAGACACTGGCTTTAGATAACTGGACAAAGATTTATATAGAAATGACTCAGTTTTTTATTCATTTATGTACAACATAATAAGAATGAGACATCATTCTAATGATTTTATACAAAAGTAGTAGAGTTGTTGGGGTCATCTCGGTTGAATAATCAGGGGTCTTTAGAGTCGGACTGCAACACGCTAAACCGTTTTAAGTCAAGATAGAATTCTCACTTGCATCCATATAGTCAAGACAGTAGATTTGTTATACTTGGCTATGTATGGCAGGCTTCAAAGAACCTATCAGTTGTTATCCATGTTGAACTTAAAAATTATTAGACAAGCTACAATCCTACATGTGCCAAAAAATTTGATCCAATTCTTTAAGCTTATATAAACCCTTCCTTTGCTTACTTCAAGGTCTAACATAATTTGTCAAATATAATTTGTCAGTAAAAGATTTTGGAGTCTCAAGTTATACTCACGCAGTAGAGTCCATTTTCTCATCTCTATAATTTTACTGCTTCATGTAAATTACTTTTAAATTATCAATTTTGAAAACCAATGCATAGTCTACAGCTTAGGTTCTCCATGAGTTAAAGCCAATCAGGTAGTATTAAGTTAAAGCCAAAGTAGAGATAATGCTTAATGGTCAACAACTCAGGAGTGCCAAAGCCTTCATAAAGGCGATATTTTGTAAGTCATTTAATATGAGAGCGACCTACCCTAGCCAAGAAAGCTCAGATGAGAAACCTATTAAAAAGACCCTGTTAGATCAAGTACACAAGCCCTGGTAAAAGAATTTTATGCCAAAAAGTCATATGCCAGCACAATCAGTACTATAAACAGGTCATTATCCCAACCAGTGACAACCATCAAAAAGCAGTCCTATTTCATTAAGACTTGTAGTAAAAAAAGATCAAATAGATCAATATCCAATTAGTACATAGAAGCTAGTCCTTCTAGGGATTTAATCTCTGGTCAATCCAATCTGGGGATTAATCTTCCCAAGTTAAGTTCAACACATCAGATTGCTGCCAACCACCAAGTCAGTACTAAATCCAACCAGTTTCTAAGTTTTGTGTCAGTAGAGTATACTAGAACCACATCATTCACTATTTGTATGAAAATGACCAGTAAATCAACAGAACCAGTAACCCAAACCAAGAACAAGCATCCTCCTTTTCATATTTTCAGAACAAGCCACAGTCCGACGAATGTAACCTACCAGAAAGAGTAATACCATAAGTTATTAAACCATTGGGTTAATGAATGCCATACCTAATTTAAGGAAAACGCCAGTATATACTAGCTTATAAACCAATACAAATTAGCAAATATCAAGTTGCGACTACTACTCAAAATTTAATAAACACCAGTAAACCACCCCAGAGGGTGAACCATGCTAGTAGGTCTCAGCAAATCGTACCAAGGCTAGAGAACAACATTTAGGTCATGGTAAGCCCCCCAATATAAGTATTAGTATTAGAGAAGTTCTCCATAGATTTTCAACAAAAACACTACATCTCAATGCCAACAATAAGCAATGTCAGTAGAGCAAAACATCATCCAACACCCAAAAGGATTAAAAAAACCTCAGTTTAGTATCAGTGTCAAGGCAAGAACCATGCCCTAGCATACTCCAAGTCTCCATATAATGAGTGAGCCATAGTTAGTTTACCAAGACTCTCATTGTACAATATCCACCTTTTAATAATTTCCATTCTAATGTATGAATAAATGATTTGTATATCACCTAAAAACCAGAAAGCACATATGAGGAGAACTAGTGTGTTTAGACAATATGGAAAAGCCCTTTTTAGTTCAAGCCAGATAATCTATTAAGAAGTAACCCTCTTGCCCAAGGTAATGATCTTGAATCCACCCTTAACTCATTTCATCATTCTCAGGAGTATCAAGAAAAGACATTCATTCAAATCAATCAAGCCGTCCAGTTAAAGTACCAACCCAATCATATATCTTGAGCTAGACAAAATCCAAAAGCACCATAAAAACTCAGTAGTACATCAGTATAAACAACTAGGAACCGAGAACAAAACTCTTCTTTAATCTTGAATTAGGTGACAACAATAACCAAAAGGAATAGGCATCCGCCACACAATCTATGTTCATAGTAGAGTGGTAAAGTTGAATGTCTCCGAACATAATCACCATGCCTTGAAACTAGTCAAACCCTCTTTCTCTCTCTCTCTCTCTCTCTCTCTCTCTCTCTCTCTCTCTCTCTCTCTCTCTCTCTCTCTCTCTCTCTCTCTCTCTCTCAAGCAAGACAGAAAGCTTAAGTAACCAAAGTCTAAGTGAGGGGTTGAATCCATCACCTTAAAATAGAGAGGGGCAATGGGACAAGTCACCATCCTCCTCCTTCCATAGCTAGTGATTAGGTCATAGGAATAGACTCATTTGCTTGAATAAATGCACCTATAAGAATATTTTGAGTAGGATACCAGGCAATAAGTGCTACCAACCGAAGGATTTGCAAGGGAATGCATTTTTATGTAATTATAAATTATTCCAGCGCTATGTATGTCGTACAAGCAGTATTGAGCCAAGCACTAGGAACAAAGCAGATTTGTAAAATGCAAGAGGACAACACATAGAGGCTAAGATCAAGGGAGAGAAGGCTCTTTTAATTATAAAAATAGTCCAAAATGATGACAATAAAGCATCAGAGGTGATACAAATTTAACTTTCATATTGGTGTTAGTAGTCCATCTTAGGAGGGGAGGTGGGTATTACAACTATGATGCGCTCGTAGTGCAGAGGAACAAGGGTGACAAACAGGTTGCAGAGCCTAGCGAATGAGGATGGGGTGAATTAAACTAAGTGACGAGTCCAGTACAGATGCTCGGCTTTCATGAGAAATGAAGTAAAAAGGGAGCTTTATTAATGTAGTGAGATTTTTATTGAGGGGATAATCCCATAGGCTAAGCAACACTTAGGGGTTAGAGTGTGAAGCAAGACAACCCAATTAAGAGGTCAAAAAATCTTAAAGTATTAAAATCACGATCAAAGCATTTCAGGGCCACTCCATCTAGAGGTAGAAAGTGCTAGGTAGAGACTTATGGTAATCCCCGAACAATACATCCAAAGAGGAGATTACAAGGCAAGGGATTATAGTAAGCATCCCAAACATTATACCCATCAGCTTCTTCAAGCATATCATGAGCCAAAATCACCCATTGAGGAAGTGTAAAGTAACTAAAGTAATTATCCACCAAACAATAAAGCCATCAGCTACATCAGTTGTTAAAGTGTAAGTGTTGTGTAGCTAGATATATCAATCATAGGCAAATGAAGTGACCAAGAGTGTGTGTGTGTGTGTGTGTGTGTGTGTGCACGCCCACCCTTACCCGTGCACCGTACTCAATGTTAAGGCAGTAGGCCCATTGAGTATGGGCCTACTGCCTCATCAAGTCGATGAGAGCAAAATAGTCAAGTGTGAAGCTTAGTGGAGATGTACCATATCAAAGTTCCTCTAAAGAAAGTAAAGCCGATCTTAACACAATTTTTAATAATGTCTTCAAGGAAGACTCTACTCCATTAGAAGTTTTAAGGGTTTGATAGCCAATGGAAAAAAATGTGGTTGTCATTCATAGTCTTTAGATGTTTTTCATGATTTTTGCTTAGGATCACGAAAAAACCTCATACGTGCCGTCTGTTTAAAAGTAACATGTCACTGAAAAAATCACAATTAAGTTAATCAAACATGGGTGAGTAAATTTGGATTAACCTGCAACCTAAAATTGGTTGAGCAAAAAGACTACAATAGCCGTGAGCAGGAACCCAATATATAGTCAAGGAAAGACCACCTAACATCTGTCAACCTAACCAGGAATTATAGACGGTGGGTCACATAGTCAATGTTATGTGGCTATGAAATTGAGTTAATGGAAATATGAGTATTGAAGTTCTCTCTATTATAAAAATCATTTAAGAATTGGGCTACCGCGATATCCCACTATAGTGTGGAGGTGCTTGCACTCACTCAAGGAAAGCTTGGTTTAGTCTAATCTTGTCTCTTAATTTAAGCACTTCACATTGGTGGAGGAAAAAAGTAGGGTTTTTTATTTTGTGTATGCATTTCTTGCTTCACATGCCATGTCATTTGTATTATGGCATAGCTAGACTCAAGCCTTGCATGCCACCTTTGCACCCCATCAGCTATTGCCAACACTTGTCATGCACCTCTAAACCAACAAGGTGTGCACCTCTCAGTGTTTGTCATAACTTGAGAACAAAGGAGAAACATGGATCACCATCAGCCAACCTCAACCACAAGTAGCTCTTTTTGCCGACTATGTGCTCTGACCACACAATTCCATACTTAGCCTTCTCTCACTAATGCTCTATGCTCATCAAGCACCATCTTTTTTTGTTGCGGGCTCTTTAGGGTTTTAACTCTCTTTTTTTAATTCTTCAAAGTGCGCAAATTCACTCAAAAAGTAGCTCACTCGTGTCTTTGTGATCCTCTACTTGCACTACAATTATTGAAATAGAAACTAATTGTTGTTTTGGTTCTTGCTTCCAACTTTTTGACTTTCTTGTAGTTGGATGCCTTGAATGGATCGATTGTTGTGCATTTGGGTGCAACCATTTATAGGAATTAGCAGTTCATGAATTTACACAAAATTCCTTGGTATTTTCAACATCCAAGCTCTAAGCTTACTCTTCTTGGCTACTAATGTGTTCATATGGCATCATATGAGTGACATCATCTGTCTTATATATGCCTTCTATAAGTCAATATCCAATCAAGGCAATGACTTTCACTATTTCTCTTCTGAGGATTGTTTTTGGCCATGCTGTGATTGTGTTTTGCACTTTAAGAAGAAGAGACATCCAAGGATAATGATTCAAAGGTTACAAGTCTACAATTGGAAGTTTGAAGTTGAGTGTTTCTTTACATTTCTTCCTTGAGCACAATTCCCCTAGCATGAATAAAAGAGCTAACACACCAAGCCTCTTTGAGACGGAATGTATTCACAATTTAACAAAGTATGATCCTTGCCTCTATGGTCTAGCCCTACAGTTGTTCCTCATCTTGTCTTGTCCATTCACATTGGGATAGGGACCTAGTGTTTGATGCACACTCAAGATGTGCTCCATGTTTTGACATGATGTGCACACGGACCTAAAACCCCGCTTTTCTTCGTCTTGTTTGGCATGGGAAGATCATTTCTCAAGTTCCTTCAATGGAATGTTTAGCTCTTATGTCCTTTTAGTTGACTTCAAAAGTGTCCAATTCATTGAGCCATTGTGATGACCCTCCTATGGGAGGTATTGGAGTCAATCTTCATCATGTCCCATCAAAAAGAGTCATGGATCTTCTTTCCCCCAAAGGAGGAGATATGGTATATGTGGGCATCGGGCAAAGAAGTCCAGTGCGGAACCTCTATATAACTACCTCTAATGCAATATGAGGAGGTGCGTGCAAAAATGCAAGGCCCCTTGGCTCTCAATTTGAGCACATCATATTATTCACAAAATTTCTCTTTGGTGAAACTTATCATCTCATACAAATTAGCTTAAAAGAGCTCAAAGTTGCTCAAATGCATTTGTGCATATTGTTGATGGAGGTTGTGTCATCCTCGCACATGGAATGAGATATATATATATAGAGAGAGGATGCCTGTAAACATGGATGAGTGACTAGTATTTTAAAGGCCAAGTCAAGCATGCATATTGCGCTTGAAATAAAAATAATGAGAGACTAGTTGGTTGCAAATCATAAGTTTCCAAACTATCCATGAGGAGAAACAGAAAATCTACAAATACCCTTATTACATACCGTACATCTCTCTTTTATGCAACCATTCAAATTAATTTTATTGAGGCTCACATTAAAGGAAAAATGACATCAATGTGGATTTACTTGGAAAAAGCATTTATTAAAAGGGGACTATAAGTATAAGACATTTTCAAACTTAAAAGTTAAGGTTGGACCAAAGCACAATGAAATTTTTATCTTTCCAAGCAGTAATTCGATATAGACTAGGATGTGTGAGCCGAGTGTGAGCCATAAGAGCCGATTATCATGGAGTGCTCTCTCTCTCTCTCTCTCTCTCTCTCTCTCTCTCTCTCTCTCTCTCTCTCTCACACACACACACACACACACACACACACACACACACACACACACACACACGCGCGCGCGCGCACACACACATGTATACCTATACAACAATTTGATTATATATATAGAACAAAAAAACATATTTTTCCTTTCATACACAGATCCCTAATTACCTTGTTTAATATTCTCAAGTTGAAAACCTGAACTATCGAACTAGTCGGTGTGGTTAAAAAAATAATAATTGGGGGGTAACCCTCCTCCTTCTAAATATCTCATGGGTACCCACCCCTTAGTAGATTTTGCAAACATAGTGGCTTTCATTACCTTAAACTTCACGCCTGCTTGCTCTCTCTATCCCCCTTAACTACACTACAACTCGCAGTAGCTTATGCTAACCCCTATACTTGCTCTCTCTCCCTCTCAACTCCCCGTCTGCAAGCAGGAGTGGCCATAGAGACGGCTTGGGAGACAGTAGCTATTGAGTACTCGATTGTGGGCGTCTTTTCACCTTGAGCATGCCGGCTGCGCTAAATAAGGTGAGGGTGCTCTGGCCCCTCACTTACTCTGTGGGTATTTTTCCTCTTTGCGTGTGTATTTCAAAGAGAGGTGTGAGGGCTTTGATACTGTGCAGCTATGGAGGTTGTTGAACTACCATCTCAGGTCGGTACTCACCTTGATAATAGTACCTTTATGACATACAATAATGTAACGTCCTTCCTGTACTATGAGAAGGTTAGGTTATTTTCTGCCATTTGCGTAGTTACCTACTTGATGTACCTGGTTTTTTTGATATTATGCCGCGACTGCATAACTATGCAGGAATTAATTGTTTGTAGGATGGATGGTGAAAAAAATATGGCTTGCAGTACACATTTTTAGATGGTGATAGTTGGAATTAATCACGCTGATTACTGTTGGGTTTTTTGTTGTATTGTTTTTTTTGGTAGGCTGATTAGTTTCTTGTGAGAAAAGGTTTTGTGATAACTTGTACAGTGCCTTAAATTCATTATGGATGAGGATTTTTGGTAACCCATGCATAACCAGAGTAGTGGTGCTTGATATGGCAATATTCAGATAGTAAAAAATGGGGGATTTTGGTACTTGGTAATGTCATTTGTTTGGTCTGTCTTGATAAAATGCAGCCTAAAGTCGGGGCTGTTTAATCTTTATCTGAGGCATGGAAAACTCTGCACACTACTGCGTGGTGTAATGGGGTTTTTTCTTTCCTTATGCCAATTTTGGGATTGTTATACTTGCAAAGGATCTCGCTTATTATCTTATATAGCATGACACCGACAGAGTCGTTAACATATATGGGTTTTTCTCTTTTTAATAGACAAGCTATCAATAGATTCTTTTTACTAAACTTCTTGGCTTTGGCTCATTTAGTGTGTTTTTTCTCATTTAGCTTATGAACTTTGGTAAGATGAACTCCGTAAGCCCAAATGGGTATGAGAAATATGATTTGGCTTGTTAACATAAGCCGAGTTTTTTCAAAAAATTGGAGTATCTTAGCTTGTGGTGTGGATACTTTATGGCTTCATGGTACTTAATAAAGCTAGTGAAATTGGAGCGTGACAAAA
This sequence comes from Adiantum capillus-veneris, assembly GCF_014529385.1. Lineage (NCBI taxonomy): Eukaryota > Viridiplantae > Streptophyta > Polypodiopsida > Polypodiales > Pteridaceae > Adiantum > Adiantum capillus-veneris. Next base: position 114,877,014 of record NC_140948.1, on the reverse strand, counting down.
CTGGCAAAGTTATTATGGTATTGAAAAACTGATCTAAGAGATGATATGAGGATTAAGACACTTGGTTCAGGAGGGTTGGTGGCCTTTTTTATCAAAATAATATATATGCTAATATAAGGTCTAAATTTTATAAAAAATGAGGATATATAAATATCATTCTTATAAGTACTTCCTTTAAAAATCTTTGGGGTTGCAAAAAACAAAGGACTGAAATACATGAACACTTTAAACAATGGTTTTAAGTTTTTTTTTTATAAATTGTAAGTTGGACATGGATAACAACTGATATAGTCCATTAACACCTGTAAAACACATCCAAGACTAACGTATTTGTCGTCTTGTTTGGATGGATGCAGGTGAGAACTCTATCCTTGCTTGGAATTTTTTTTGGCTTAAAGCTATTGTATGCCAGATAGTACACTTGCTCCTACCACTTGGGAAGTAATTCTTTATTGGATCACTATCATTGTATACTAGAATGAGGCTTCATTCTCATATGCCGTGTACAAAGATAATTCTAAGACTGAGTTGTTTTTGTACTTATTTTTGCCTTTTGTATAAAGCTAGCTGTCTTTTGAATGTAAAAGTCCATTTATGTCTTATTATATAAGTTAAAACAACTACACACACACACACACACACACGCACACACACACACACATAAGTAGTGTTGAAATAAACTTTTCTATAAACTTGAAAAATTTATACATGGAATGTTTAGAGATAAATTAACTTTATTTGAAGGTTTTTACAAATAAACTTCTCTAAATCTTATAGGTTTTCTTACCTTCAAATTTGATAGAGGCAAATTTTGAAATATTTGGGTGGGATTGCACTAAATCTCTCTCTCTCTCTCTCTCTCTCTCTCTCTGTGTGATTATACAGCTGACACAAAAAGCATCCCGGTCTAAGCTGGATTTTACCAGCTCCCTTGCATCCGTGTTTGAGCAACCCCTCTAGTTTGAGCTAGTGCCTACCCTAGGTGACCACAATACAACTTTGCAATCAAGAGCAAAGTGAGCATCAATAGACCAGCTTAGGACCATGCCATACTTGAAGCTTAGTGCCCCCTCCATTAAAGGACTTGCATGGATTGTCTTTTTCCTCACGCTCAGCATCCTTTGCACGTACTCCACATTTAAGAGCATACATCTACTATAGAGTAGTAGCAAGAATTCACACGAATAATCACCACTTCTTCTTCTCTCTCTGTCTCTCTCTCTCTGATTGCTTAGCCTCATCACTCCTGGCATCCATCAACTATCTCTATGCATGGATTGCCATTGTAACTACTCGAGCCCATCAAGAGTCATTAAGGGTTCTGGATCTCATTGACGGGCGTAAGGTGCTTGCTTTCATTGTCTTGTTGCAACATTCAACATTGCGTTAAGGGATGTAAACATGCTATTATGCTCAATTTTGAGGTGGAAGGAACCGACCAATGATATGTTGATTGCCTTGCCTTCATATTTGAGAATATTGGACAATTTGATTACAAAAATGCAAAATTGATAAATCCTGGGACATTGCTTAGGGAGTAGGCACATGATATCTCCAACCCCACATGATGATCGTGGGGGTGCTACATGATCTCTGCTATGTTGTGGGATTTTCCTTGGGGTTGATTTACAAACGTAGCTGGAAGTCCTTACTACGGGCTTGGCATTAGGAGACAAGCATCTCCAACATGTTAATGCATCCCAGGGACCAAATGTCAGAGGCAATTTTGCAATGCTTGCAGTGAAACATGAAATCAACAATTATGTTGGCACCAAATTTTTAAAATGCCAGCTTAGAGTAGGCGTACCAATGATCATACTTAATGAGGGTTCCTACGTCGTGGCAGATAAAGCACGCATCACCTTCTCCAAGTGCCTTCAAAAGTCGATTGCATTACATTGCAAGCAGTCTGGAACGCATTGCAGACAAAGATCTAATCGTCTTGTGGATTATGACACATACACAAAAGCTCTCTCTCCCTTCATTTCATCTATAAACTCACCAATGCTTCTTGTAGCTGGCACAGTCCTTTGTCCAGCTTCCTGGGTGCTTTGTTAGTGCCCGTATTTGAAAGAAATGTAATAGAGATACTTTTATGTAATTTTATTGCGGGCTATAATAATTAAGAAACCTCTTGTTTCTTTCAAAGATTCCTTTGGAATCCGTAGGCTAGTTACACACTTGAGTGCTATATTTGTTGTTCACATGCGTGCGTTGATGTGGTCGACGAGTGGCCCTTTGAATCCGCAAAAGAAGGTCCAGCCTAAAGCTTGGGTGTCCCCCATCCAAAAGATTTGGGCATCGCCCATGTGCATCAAACTACATCCACGTGGACAACCTCACACAAGTGCTGAACGAAGTGTCTATTTCATGCTTAAATATGTCGATTAGTTAATATAAAAGATAAGCATGCACTAGGCATGCATAGTGTGTACCCTCTCCTCTGCCCATCTTTGAATATGACAGGCAGGCAGTGCATGATGTGTAAATGCCCTTAATTGACTCTTCCATGACCTTGCTGTTGTGCTTCTCTACATCACTCAATCTCTCTTGCTTACCCCCCCCCCCCTCCCTCCAATTGGGACTCTCTTGAGTCCCCATCTTGGAAGTTTGTCGCCCATACACTCCTGTGCACCTGCCCCCTCCTACCTCCCTTCCCCCTCTCTCGGCAACCTACTTCTTGCATTTGCCTAAGTGTTGTCCATCACATCAAGAGAGAGAGAGAGAGAGAGAGAGAGAGAGAGAGAGAGAGAGAGAGAGAGAGAGAGACACACACACACACACACACACACACACAAAGTGATTGAGCGAGGGAAGCTCTTGAACAAGTTGAAGCTGCATTAACAAACTAACTCCTATTAAGGAGTAACCTGAGGTTTCGAATGGCGATGCCATCGATAACTACACATGAAACAACAACCGCTCGCTCACAAGTTCTCAGCCCCCTACAATGCCACACCTTCGACAAAAATCCAAGACATGAAACTATCGCACAAGTATTGATTTTGTGGATGGTAGATAGGGTAGGAAACACAAGAAAATCTATGGTTGGCAATTTTGTGCATTGATGCCTTCTACCTAGAGCTTGTAAAGATGTGACCTATCATATCCGGTTCAAAGCAAATGTGGTGGGTGGCGATGGGAGGGTAGGGGAGGTGTCAAAGGTCATCATCTTAGTGTAGGGCCTTTAGTTCTGAAACGTGTCTTTGGAAAATGACAAGGGATGTCATTGCTAAACTTTAAACTACCCATATACATCCTCACCAAATAAGAAGGATGTGACTATAATAACAAGTTTGGCTACACAGTCATATGATATTGTCATTGAATGCTATATTCTAGGCGTATTTTTGGCCATTATGATCCTTTGATAGCAACATTCTATTGTCTCATCTTCATGGCTAGAATTTTTGCAAAATTCCTATTTGTTTAATATTGGAGGTTGATGAGTTGGGCATGGTTCAAACTTTGTGTCTATTTTTTGTTGTTTACAAAGAAATTTGGATAATGGAGTAGGCTTTCAACTTTTTGGGCATGCCCAAAAGGGGTGAGGCCTTAGGCTATGGTCACACAAGGCATAGTTATCCCCCTTTTAAATTATGTAATGTAAGATTTTTTTGTCTTTTGCTCTTATGGGTGACCACACACAAAATGCCAAAAGGCTTAGTTTTGTGCATAGTTTTGCAACTATCCCAAAAAAGCTTAGTTACAAAACAGAAAGCTTGGTTGTTTGACATTAGCAAATAACTAAGACTACCCCTAGAATGACCACAACCTTCATGATGCCTCCACTTTTTGCTAATGAAATAGGAGAGGTTACTTTTTGAAAAATGCACATTTTTTTATTGCTATTTTATTGGTCGATAGAGACAGTGGACATTTATTATGCCCTGAGGATATCTAAAGAATCATAAACTTGAGGGCTTATGGTATTCTTTAGCATATGCATCTACTGCAATGGAAATGGCCTATGAGCTTGAGAGTAGCAAAATTAGGAAAATTTGAGAAAGCATTTTTGTAAGATTACTTTGTGAGCATAGAGGGTGAATTTAATTGATGGTAGCAACATAAACATAGTACTTAGTTAACTTGGCATGAACAATAATTTTGCAAGAGAGAGAGTTTAGAGAACATGAAAACAGTTGAGGACCGGATTTATGTGGAGCCGGTGCCCCCTCCATTATGCATTTGTATTATAGATTCTCTCATTAAGAGAGATTTGATACAATACAATCTTTGTGTTCCTTGTGACCTAGGTGATGCAATAAAGATGGAAAGCTTCATGCATCATGAGAATAACATAAAATTTGTAAAAAGCATTAACTACCCCAAGCCTCAGTCCCAAGGCCTCAAACACCTTCGAAGCTGGAGAGAGCTAGTGGGGAATGAGAGTAGGGAAGAGGAAGAAGAAACATTTCATAGGAGAAAGAATTAGTTCCTCACTTATCATCACTCTTCTTGCTAGCATGCATAATAGCATAGTAATGAAGTTGGAGAAGATGGAAAGCTTAAGCATTAAGGCATGGCTCTTGGTTGGCTTTGCATTCCATAGCCAAAAGTGTTGGTGTAGGCTCTCAACTTCTCTACTAGCTTGGAGAAGGAGATGGAGCTCTTGGACTTTGCACTTCACACAATGAGAGTGTGTGTGGGAGAGTATAACCCCAAGCTAGCCCCCTTCTTGCTTTGGTCAATCCCCCCTTGTAGCTCAAGCTTGAAGCTCATTGGACCCTTGTAAGACTAGCCAATTACATGCAGGATGCATTACAAGCAACAAGGGTAGCCTTGGGACAAGTGTTCCCCCCTTTCCCCTTTGAGAGAGAGGACTTGATAAATACAAAAACAATTAATTAAATCTATTAAATTATCATTGGACCCCTTGGGAGGCTAACCAATAGGCTTTAGGCAAACCATGAGGGCAACATGAGAAGGAACTTGACAAGTGTCCTATATGCTTCCTTTGTACCAAGCTTGCCTTGTGTGAGGGTGTGTGTGTTCTCTCTCTAGCCCCCTCTTGTAGGGCTTGCCCCCTTCTTGTAGGGATAGTTGTTGACTTTGTGGAACACCTTACCCTCAATCACCTTAGTCAACAAGCATGACAAAGCACCTCAATCTTGGGTAATGTTCCCACAAGCATCTCAAGCTCCTTAATCGGCAAGCACAACAAGCACCTCAAGAATCTTAGTTAGAAAGTACGACAAGCACCTTAAGCACCTTAGTCAGAAGAACGACAAGCACCTCAAGCTTGGGCCGGGTTCCCTTGAGCTCATCCCTAGATTATTACCTAAGGTCAAAGGACTTTTAACACTGACCTTTGGAGGTATTCAATGAAGCTAACCCTAAGGTCTTGTAAGCTCCATTGTCTAGCCTTGCTCTTTGACAAACCATCTCTCATTTGGATCCCTTTACCATTGGCCTCGTGGTGAGATAGCTCTGTAAGCACATGTCTAAATTCTTACCCTTGTTCCCATTTATTCTTTCACATTAAATGATCATTTTAATATAAGAAAATCATTTGGGTTGGTTAGATATTAGATTTTATGACATTACCTCTCTCTTGAAATCATAGTCGTCCTTGACTATGAGGTAGAAGAGATAAAGCCTTAGTCATTAGTCAAAGTCATTAGTCAATGTTTCTTAGCGGGTAAAGGATCCCCTTTTACCCTACGACATATTTCCAAGATGGATGACTAATCTATTTTGTGCTTGGGAGACATGGCTGCTGCAAGCATGTCTGCTCTTTAGTCCATTTCATTCTTCTAAGTAGAGTGACAAATTCTACTTGGTGTTTGAGAGACGTTGTCATCACAAACATGATTCTAAGTATGCATACTACTTAAATTTGTGCACAATAAAAAGGGAGAACTACTCTTATAAGACAAAAACATTGGTCATTTAAAAGAAGTTTGTACATTTGCTTACTCTAATGTAGCATTGTAAGCATTGAAAAGGTTCATACTATCCTTAAGTTGTAATCCTTGCATCCATCTAGCATCTTCAAAAGGATAATTTTTGAACTTAATAAGATACCATCGGATAATCTTACCATGTTGTAGTACCTTGTCTTCATGCCGAAGGATAGCTCAGGTTGTAGCACCTCTTCTTGGTCTACAATTTTGGGAGAGTCTTCAATAATTGGTTCATTTGGTGGCTCTCCTTTGTAGGGCTTAAGTAGGCGGACATGAAAAGCATTGTGTATGAGCCAATGGTTGGGCAACTGGAGTTGATTTTGTAAGAAACTTTGAAAGGTGGCAAGTGCATTTGTTAACCCAAATGGCATGACGTGATATGCAAATATGCCCCATTCTATGGCAAATGCCGTTTTATATTGGTCCTCGAGTGAAATTTCTAGTTGATTATAGCCAGAGAACCCATCCAAGAAGGAATATGTGCACTTTCATGCCACTCGTTCAAGGACATGTTCTGTAATTGGCAAGGGATAGTTATCCTTTATTGTGGCTGCATTGACTTTTCTGAGGTTGACACATACTCGGAGTTTACCATTCTTTTTAAGTACAACAACGCTTGGGGATACCCAGCCAGTGTGTTCTATGTCATAGTTAAACTCCTCTTCCCTAAGTTTATCAATCTCTTCCTTGATACGCTTTGCAAAGGTATCATTGTACGTATAAGGCCGTTGTCTGCTTGGCTTTGCATCAGGTTTTAATGAGATAGTATGCTAACATATTGTCAGATCCACTCCCTTTAAGTCCTTGTAAGACCATGCAAACACATCCTTATATTCCTGAAGAACGCTGAGAAGTTCCTCCTTCTCCTCTTGGCTTAGGTCTGTTGCTATGTATATAGGTTGCTATGTATATAGGTTGAGGTGTTTCTCCAGGTTGTGCTAAGTCTACTTTCTTTGCATCTTTTGGCCCATCACCCGGGGAGGTCATCTAATAAAAATGTAACCTATCACATGAGTTCAACAGAAGGGTATTTAAAGTTCTTGAAACTTACAAAAATATATATACAAAAAGGCATTATTTGTTCAAATTTGAAAAAACTTACAGATTTTAAAAGAAAAGGCTACATTACATTCTTAACAAAATTCATAGATAAGGGGTTTTACAAACATGTCTTGAACGCACGTGATATAGTAGTTTTGCACATAGTGAACCCCCCGAGGCCCATCATAAGACTCTTTCTCTCGTCGCTCTCTTATGGACTGTGTCAACACTATTTTTTGATCTTGAATTGTGAACTTTCTATAATGGGATGGTACACTCCTATTGTTTCCGCTATTGTCTTTTTCATCCTCTCTATTGTTTGTGTCTGTTGTCCAGACTTTCTTTAGAGTTTTCTTGAGCTCTTGGTACCTTTTCTTACATTCAAGTTTAGTCAATTTTGGTTCTTCCATTTTTTATTATGTTTCCCCTTTTTTTAATTTAGTTTCTGTTTTTAGCCTTTCCTTTCTTTCTTTCGCATCCCTAGAACTGTCTTTTGTCCTTGGGTCTTGATCTTGAGAGAACTGAGCTGATATTTTGTTTTTAATGCAGTCTTTTGCCTTTACCAGAGATAAGAATTCTATTCTATTTTTTATGATTGGCATTGGGTTATCTCTGGCCTTGTGAATTTCTCTCCGTTTTTTGTATTGTGCTTGACGTCTCGGTTTTTGATTTGGAAAATCGTAAAACCTTACATCAGGTAGCCTTTCCTCTAGCTCATTAGGGTTGTCAGAACATTTGTTATCTGCATCGTCATCCCGTTCAAGATGGTCTGCAGAATCATGGAACAGCTCTCCATTCATTTCTTGCCTATTTTTTATTTTTTTTTATTGATCCAAGATTTTGTAATCATCCTCCTTGATTAGCGCAACCATGTAATATGAGACTACATCATACCCATCCTGGTCACAAAACTTAGTCGTCGGTCCCCCAATATAGCACACACATCTAGGGTTGCCAGAGTATGTGTCCACTCTAATGGTTCTAAGGACTCTTCTGGAAAAGGTTCTAGAATGTATTTCGTATCTTCGATTGCTCTGTCTAGAATACATTCTTCTTGTTTTAGGCTTCCACAATTGGATGCCCCACACATCCATAACTCCTTTGGCTTTCCTAACCACTCGGGAAGTTCTGACCCTACTATAGTGGCAGAGTCAAATTCTTCTACCGGGGTTATGTCGACATCTTTGTAGCTATGATCTTTAAAGTCTAATCGTGTGCTAGTTTTCATGTGTCTTATATGTGATTAGCTATGGTCTTTAAAGTCTAATCGTGTGGTAGTTTCCATGTGTCTGAGGTATATGTGATTGTAGCCCCAATCTTGAACCATCTTTAATTGTCTCATAAAGGGCCGTCCAAGTATTATGTCGTAGTTATTTTTCTTGCCAAAATCTACTATAGCAAAGGTATGCTCGTACTCGATTCCGCAAGACTTAACAACTATTTTCTCCAAAACTCCTATGGGTTTCTCCATATAACAGTCAGCCGGTTGTTGCAGTTTCATTCTAGCTGTTTTCAATGCCGGTTGTTCGCATTTCTTCCACACATCCTTTGTTGCAATGGCTACACTCGCTCCATTGTCAAGAATAGCCATGGTGGTAACACCTTCTAATTCCACTGGGAGCGTGGTATTTCCATCTTTCCCTTCGCAGTATTCTCCTACCTTGTTTAAAGGCACTGGTTGCATGTTTACCTGGGGTTTTTCTAATTCTTTATTTCCTTCCTGCATTCGTGAATTCGGATCCCTTACTCCAAATTTTTCGAGACATTTTCCTACCATATTCCACATATTAGATCTCAGAAGCTCTGTGAGAGTAATGGTACAAGTTACTGGAGTCGATAAGAGTGTTATCAACCCCTGGGAGTCCATGCCCTTCCTTGTAGTGAGTTGTTGGGATGGTACAACTTTCACATCTGTCTTTGCTTCATACTCTCCCATGAAGGATGGTAACGTTTTCAAAGATCCAGGTTGGCTATCCGAAGATTTCACTGATCCCTTATCTCCCCTATAAGAGTGCATCTCTAGATCTGCTTGAGGTCCTGCCTCAAATTCTTCAATAGGAGGAAGAAAGTCATCTTCACCCATACTGGTTTTTTTAACCCGTTGGCTGAGTTCGTTAGCTTCATCTAAATCTACACTACAAAAGTAAAGGCTAAGATTTATAATACAAAACAGAATGGTAAGTTTGTACGAGTGTTTGGGAAAAACCATTTTTCCAAACATACAAAATTCCTTTCCTTGAATTTGCCAAGAGGAAAATTTTTAAACATTAGGTGATTTTTTTGATATTTAACACTATTTTTCTCTGTTTTGGGGCGGAATTTCTCCTTTACCCTTTGTCCTCATCCGGCATTTTTGAAATTGAAAGCGGCACAATATTAAGCTCAGACACGTTTTTCCCAAACACCAGTTTGTAGGGAATGAAATGATTTTTGACATTGTAAAGTCGATACTTTTTACTCTACATAGATAAAATAAATGAGGGCATCCTTGTGTCATCCTTAAAAGAAAGCCTTGTAAAACTTCTAAGCTAAAATGCAAAAGTGAGGATAAAAAGATTTGAAATGTAAAAGTGAACGGTAACATTCCGACAACGTAGCATCACAATGGTTTTCAGGCGGCCTTCCCTAACCAAGGAAGTGGGGAAAATATGTAAGTGGATTCAAAGGACATGCAAATTAAGTTCTTTAAGATTGATCTGTTTTTTGGTAGTAATAGGTTGGGAAGTCCTGCTCTTCTTGTATGCACTCAAATAATCAGATACTACTTCTTTCACCATATTTGGCAAGAAAGGAACCGCCGCGTGTTTGAGGGGGATCTGGTTGTGGCAAGCTTTTGTGAAATCATACAAGAGAGCAGAGTGACGATCCACAGGATCGGAGGAAAACAAGCCCCAGAGGATTGGTCTGGAACAATACATGTCTTGATGACATCTTGTAATAAGTAAAGCCTAGGAGTAGTTGTGGTTTCTCTGTCAGCAGAAAACTTGTAATCCTTCGGCCCTCAAGGCTCGGTCTGAGCTTGAGGTTGGTGTATATTTCTGATTACTATCCACCCACAATTGTGAGTTTTGCAAAACAAAAAGTGAACGTTGCAAGACTTTTGCCAATGGAAAGTCAAAAGACTTTTTTTTTCCGTCTCGCTTGTGCAAGCTAGTTTTACAAGATTGGGCCCATTCAACCACACGTCAAGTCAAGTTCGCAGGGGTTGAATCATAGTAGGAGTGCTTAAAGGCCCTCACCTTTACCACTAAGACAACACCATTTGGACAAGTCTAAAGACTTTCTACTTTTCATAAAATAAATCTATCAAAAAAATTCCACATAACCAAAAAAGGAACAATTTTGGTGAAGATTTTGTCATTTAATGAAAATATGATTTTTGAAGATATATTTGGCTTTTTTTTTTCAAGAGGCTTTTTTTGAGACCAATATTGATATATATTCTAAAAAATGTGCAAGTTTATATTTCAAAATTCGAAAAAATAACAATAGAGAGACACTTCTATACCCTTTTGTAAAGTGCTTGAAAATTTGTTGAACACTAGGCACTTATGTTGTTGTCCCCCTTCCCCCAATTTATCGGTTTTTACAGTGAGTGCATGTATGTATATACACACTAAAAAAAAATGAACATTGAGTATGGTTCTATCAAGAGAGGGGGGACTTGTCTACTTACGAAAAAGTTTGGACATCCATGCTCTAGCTCTAGATGCAACATCTCAAGTATGTCAGGGGGGGAGAGAGTGTGAGTGATAGAGTTAGCAAAGAGAGGAGGTTCGTGTGCGGTACACTGTGAGATTTGGTAGGAGCACTCCCCCTGCGTGAATCACCTGGTAGATAGGGCAATGTCATTGCCGGTGTGTGTGTGTGTGTGTGTGTGTGAGAGAGAGAGAGAGAGAGAGAGAGAGAGAGAGGAAGAAGAAGAAGAAGACAAGCTCTACCGTCAGTAAATCTTGGATGTTAGAACCTTGCTTTAAAAGAGAATTTTGATCACCATTCTACTACATTTGGACAATGAAGGGATTTCTCTCTCTCTCTCTCTCTCTCTCTCTCTCTCATACTTGAAAAAAAATTCTTAAATGATGATGACTCTAAAAGCACTAAAGAAACAACATGGAACTATGAGAGCTGAGTACAACTAGCCACATGGAAAAATTAAAAGTGAAAAAACCAAAAACCAAATATAAAGCCTCTCTTAAAGGATTGAAATTTACCCATGGCAAGCTAAATAAAGAGAGGATGATTACATCCTCAAAAAGATAGGGACTTCCACCTAAAGCGCTCTCTCTCTCTCTCTCTCTCTCTCTCTCTCTCTCTCTCTCTCTCTCTCTCCCCTATACACACACACACTATCATAATAATCAATATCTAATTCTCCTAAATGATTTTCTCATATTAAACTGATCATTTAATGTGGGGAAGTGCCAGGGGAGAAAAAGCTAGAATATTGGTTAAGCTAGCAGACCGGCCACAGTAGGGATCCAAAGGAGGGAAAATAGGGATCCAAAAGGGGGGGGGGGGGCATCTGCAAAAGAGCCATGTGCAACAATGGGCTAAAAAGACCCTAAGGTTCAGCCCATTAAGACTTCCAAAATGCTAAGGTTCCAAAATTCAAAGGTTGTGTCCAAAGGTCAACCCTAGGGAAAATTGGATGCTTTGTGTGTGCCCTAAAAGTCTTTGCACATCCCTACATGGGAGGGGGCGAGCCCCAAAGGTAGGGGATGAGAGAGAAAGCCACACACACACACACACACACACACACACACAGGCTCCCTTTACACAAAGGGAATGAGGGACACATGTCAGCTCCCTAGCCCAGATGCCCACAAGGTGTGCCCAATTCCTATTGGAAGACCCTTGAAGTGGACCAATGAGAATTAAGCTAGAGTAAATGTAGTTTAATTAATTTAAAAACATTTAATAAAAGAAACCAATGAGAATTAAGTCTCCTAGAAGACTATTGGGCAGTCTCCCAAAGGGTCCAATGAGCATTCAGAAGCCCCATGGCTTGCCTGATTCCTATTGGCCAGGAGGCAAAGGGGTCCAATGAGAGTTTAGTTTAATTATTTAATTACCTAAAGCTCTCACAAAAGGGGAAAGGGGGACACATGTCAGAAGGCTATCACTTATGCTGCTTAATACCCATTGGCTTGACTTGGGGAGGTCCAATGAGGCAAAAGCCAGACCAAATTAGCAACAAGGGCTCGCCCAAGAGAGAGAGGGGGCTGATTTTTGCTTGGTATTGACACACACACACACTCACACTTGACCACGTGTGAAGAAAGAATACTCTATCTCCTCCCAAGCTTTAATGGAGAGCTCATCACCTACTCCAAGCTTGTGAGATAGAAGCCTACATCAACACTCTCTTGGCATGTGGATGCAAATCCAACCAAGAGCCAAGCTTCAATGCATGCTCATCTTCTCTACCAAGCTAATTATTAAGCTAAGCTATGCTAATATGAGTGATTATGTGAGGAGATGTACATCTTTCTCGTAAGATACTCCTTCTTCCTCTCAATCTACTCTCATACCCTGCTAGCTCTCACCATCTTTGAAGGTGTGTGAGGTCTTGGGTCTGAGAACGGGGATAATTCAAGTTGTGTTTGATTAAGTGTTTTGCTTAGTGCATGAAGCTTCCATCTTCATTGCACTAGCTAGTCTTGAAGGAACACAAAGAATTGTATTGTACAATGTCTCTCTTGATGGGAGAAACCATAATACAAAGCCTTTTGGAGGGGGGACCGGCTCCATACAAATCCGGTCCTCAACTGTTGTCAATAGCTTAATTTCTCTCTCTTTTGAAAGTATTGTTGATGCTATCTAACTAGGTGTTATGTTTTTTGTTGCTCTCTCTCCACCCAAGCACTCTTGTAATTCTCATTAGGAATCTATTCTAATGAAATGCCCACTATGTTCATGCTAATTTCCGCTACACATAAGTTATTAGGCCATTACATGTTACATTAGTATCAGAGCTCAAGGTTTCTCTTTTCTTGCTCAAGAAGGGAGGTCCTCAAGCTAGCTACAAATGGTTGGTATTATTAATTGCCTGTGAGTAAGTAGAATAGGGAATTTTCAGCCTTGCAGTGCGCCTGCCTTCGTGCAGTTAACGGGGCATCACCGTCGAGAGCTATGGTCTTAATAGTGGAGTCCTACGGGGCTTGCCTACGGCTTTGCCTACGGCTTAACCACTATTGAACTATTAGAAGCTTGACAGGAGCCGGTGCTGTTGTGGTGTCGAAAGACCCTCTCTTCTATTCCTTGCAATTAATGGTATTCGAGCCGCGGGCACAGTAGCTTGAGTGCTTTTTCTAAAGGGGTAAAGAGGAGTAGCAACTAGGGCTTGAAGTGCCAAAGTACACCTAAAAAGTTTACACCTAAAAGTTGTTAGAATGGCTGACAATAGTAAAGAGAGTGAAATTAATGTTGATAACTTTGATTTTGCTCATGAGCAAGCTACTAATGATGCTTCAATGCTTGTTAACTATCTTGTTTCTAGGCTTCAACAAGCCATGGGCAATCCATCTCTCCAAAGTGAAGTGCAACGGCAGCTCCGTGCTCACGGGATTCTCCAAGCTCATCACCATGACGAGAGAACACCTAGGAAGCCTCCTTGTGAGACTACCAAAAGAGGTCTCTCTCCGATTCGTGAAGAAGAAGAGAATCCATATGAAGGGATCAAGAATTTACTTCTTGATGATGCATCTCCTTCCCAAAGGAGAACTCAAGAGCCTCCACCGAAGGAACGAGAAAGAAGCGAGTCTCCCGCCACCTCGGCGGAGATGGCTCCACGAAGACGGCGGGCTAAACGCTCTCCATCACCACCAAAGCGGAGAAGACCATCACACTCTTCTCCACGCCATAATTCAAAGAGGGATGATAAACAGCAAGAGAAGAAAAAGGCGAGAAAGAGGACACCCTCTTCTCCATCTTCTTCATCCTCTTCCTCTTATGAAAACTATGGTGAAGATGACAAAGATCAAGACAAGAAAAAGGCGAGAAAGAGGTCACCCTCTTCTCCACCTTCTTCAAATTCTTCACCTTCTGAAGAAAGTGATGGTGCAACCTTTGAACCATCAAAAAGAAGAGGTCATAGGAAATCCTATGCCGCATGGAAGAGGTCGTCCAAGTTGAGGAAATTCAAAGAGGGAGGGAAGAGCATCTCTTTCCTTACCTATGATGGTACCTTTGGTGCTACGAACAAAGTCTTGGCCTTTATCCAACAATTCGATGCGGCGTTTGGAGATGAGGGCTTCACGGAGTCCTCTAAGCTATGCCATGTAGCTATGCACTTTCAAAAATCCGCCAGACAATGGTGGTCTAGCCTACGAGCCAATGGTGAAGCTCCACGAACATGGAAAGCTTTAAGAGCTTCCATTATAAAGCAGTTTTTGGCCACCGATGCCAAAGACAAAGTACTCACCGAATGGCGAAGCTTAAAGCTCTCTCCCAACGAATCCATCCACAAATATGTAGACAAGTTTTGGGACCTACAACTCAAAGCCACTGTCTTCAAAAAGTTGGATTTTGGAGAGAAAAAGCAACAATTTTGTGCGGGCTTAACCGAAGAAATGGCGGAGTATGTCAACTCCCAAAGACCACGTAACATATCGACGGTAATACACCACACTATGGTCGCCTCTCGAATCAATTTCCAAACGGGGGCAAAAAGAAATAATAAGCCCCCGGAAAACAAGGGTTCCAATGAGCCTAAGGGGAAGGACAATGTCCAAAAGTCTCCTAAGGGCAACTCCAACAAAGCTAAAGAGAAGGGAGTTTACAAAGGTAAGAATAAACTCTCTCCTGAAGAGCTTGAGCGTTATCGTAAGGATAACCGGTGTTTCAAGTGCGGCGAACAAGGGCATGCGTACCGCGCTTGTCCCCAAAAGAACAACCGCCAAGATCCTCCTAGAGCTTCCTTGGTTGAAATCCAAGAGGAGGAGACTCACCAAACTCACCACAAAGGATCTCCTCTATGCCATGCTTGGGGAAAGGTAAGAGAACATGATGCTTTTATTCTCTTTGACCGTGGTTCTACTCACAATTTTATATCTATAGAGTTGGCCACCAAGCTAGGAATACCTTCCTACGAGATGGGAGATGTACTACCCGCAGACAGTGCCTTCAAGGGGCAAGAAGCTTCAGTCACTCCCTTAATCGGGAAATTGAGGCTTCATGTCCAAGGCTATGTGGACAAAGAGGAATTCTTTATCTCTCCTCTCAAGCATGAGGATGTAATCCTAGGGGCACCATGGTTTGACCGCCTGGCTGCCGATGTTAAATTTCCTGAAAGGAGAATCTCCTTTAAGTTCAGGGAAAAAGACATGTATATAGATGCTAAGGAAATGGGTAACACCATCCCCATTGTACATACACCAGCTTTCAACAAGTCAATAAAGAGCTCTATTTCCGTGTACATGATTTTTGTTAAAGACTCTCAAAATGAACCTAATGCTTTAGCAAAAGAAAATAAAAGCAACCAAAAGGAATTAGAGTTATCCAATTTTCTCAAGGGGTTTCAAGATGTTTTTATTGACGACATCCCTTGTGAGCTACCTCCTAAACGAGGTAATGATGACCATGCAATTGAACTTCTTCCAGGAAGTTCACCGCCTAATAAACCTCCTTATAGAGTTTCTCAAGCTCAACAAGAGGAGATTATGCGGCAAGTGCATGAGTTAGTTGAGAAGGGTATGGTTAGGCCAAGCTCATCTCCATTTTGCTCACCTGTGCTATTAGTGCAAAAGAAAGATGACACATATCGTATGTGTGTCGACTATAGAGCACTAAATAGGATCACTATCAAGAATAGGTTTCCCGTTCCACGGGTAGAAGACCTATTTGATAAGCTATAAGGATCGACCTACTTCAGTAGGGTTGACCTAAAAAGTGGCTATCATCAAATAAGGATAGTTGATCAAGACATTGTAAAGACCACATTTCGTACTACATTTGGTCTTTACGAATACATTGTCATGCCTTTTGGCTTGACCAATGCACCAGCCACATTCAACCGCTTGATGGAGAGGCTGTTCAGGCCTCATCGAACCTTCACTGGAGTGTTCTTTGATGATATTATCATCTACTCTAATTCATTGGAAGAACACAAGCAACACCTCCAGGTAATATTTCAAGTTTTAAGAGAGAATAAACTTTATGTTAATCGAAAGAAAAGTGAATTTTTCTTGCAAGAGATTCAGTATTTAGGTCACATTATCTCTCAAGATGGCATCCAAATGGATCCATCCAAGTTAGAGGTAATAAAAGGATGGCCTAAACCAAGGAATCTGCATGAACTAAGAAGCTTCATAGGTATGTGTGCATACTATAGACGCTTCATAGAAAAGTTCTCACAAATTGCGGGACCATTACATGACCTAACAAAGAAAAGCGTTAGGTATACATGGTCTGCTAAGGAGAACAATGCTTTTGAAAAGCTTAGGGAAAAGCTTATCTCTCAACCTGTGCTTACACTACCGGATCTCTCAAAACCATTTGAGGTCCAATGTGATGCTTGTGGTGATTGCCTTGGAGCTGTTTTTCTCCAAGAAGGGCACGCCATAGGCTATGAGAGTCGAAGGCTCGACCCTGTTGAACAAGCTCTAGGCATATACGAAAAGGAACTCCTTGCAGTTCTACATGCCTTAGACTCATGGAAGCACTATTTATTGGGGACTCCTTTCATTCTGCGAACGAATCACCAAAGTCTTAAGTACTTCATGACACAGAACAAGCTCTCCGACAAACAAATGAGGTGGGCAAATTTCCTTTCGCAATTTCATTTTCATATTGCTCACATTGCTGGCAAGCATAATCAACTAGCTGATGCACTCTCAAGACGGCCGAGAGTGAATGCGGTTTCCATAGAAACTCACAATGATCTATCTTCAATGATAGATGAATATGCTATTGATCTCGATTTTAGAGATGTGATTTCAGCCCTTGCATTAGGGAAGAAAGAAGAACCATTTACTTTACAAGATGGTTATCTTCTCTATGGCAATAGACTATGCGTTACTAACTCCCTGCGTGAGAAAGTAATGTATGAATCTCATGCTCCCCCGTATGCGGGGCATAGAGGGATTCAGTCTACCTTAAAGGAAATTGAAACATATTTCTATTGGCCTACCATGAAAGTGAACATACAAGAGTATGTTTCCAAATGTGTGGTATGTCAAAAGACAAAATTTGATAGAGGGAAGCAACCTGGATTGCTTCAACCCTTGCCAATCCCTAATTCACCATGGGAGAGCATATCCATGGATTTTATCTTTGGATTGCGTAAGTCTATCCATGGGAATACGGGAATATGGACGATAGTAGACAGGTTCAGTAAACAAGCTCATTTTATACCTGTCAAAAAGACTATCAAAGCCCATCAAATGGCAACCCTCTTTATTTCACAAATTTTCAAATACCATGGCTTGCCAATGTCCATAGTGTCGGATAGAGATCCTAGAATGACCAGTAATTTCTGGAAGGGTCTCTTTGAGAATTTAGGGACAAGGCTAAATTTCTCTTCGGCCTATCATCCACAAACGGATGGCCAAAGTGAAATAGCTAACCTAACAATTCTCGATCTACTAAAAGCCTATGTAACGGAAGTAGATCAAAGATCCCAATGGGAGAAGTACTTACCTTTAGTGGAGTATGCTTACAATAACACTGTACATACTTCCACGGGAAAAGCACCTTTCGAGGTAATTGAGGGAAGATCAAAAAGTCCCTTGCTACTTAAGGTACATGGGAAGATCTTTGCTGCAGATGAGTATAGCCGAGACCTACAAGAATATTTTCAAACGATTAAAGATGCTATCTCTATCTCACAGCAAAGGCAAAAGGCTGCTACTGACAAGCACAGAAGAGCCCAAGCCTTTAAAGAAAACGATTGGGTCTTGTTAAAGTTTCCCAAGGCTCGATTAAGGCACACGACGGGCAAGAATCCTACTGGCCACCAAAAGTACTATGCTAAACTAGCAAAAAGGTACTATGGTCCCTTCCAGATTCTTAGGCCAATCAATGACATGGCCTATCAACTTAAGTTGCCCAATCATTGGCTTATACACAATGCTTTTCATGTGAGCCTATTAAAGCCTTACAAAGGAGAGCCACACTATTGAAGACCCACCGGAGATTGAGGACCAAGAGGAGGTGCTGCAGCCCGAGTCCATTCTCCGACATGAAGACAAGGTATTAAGAGGCGGTAAGACTATCCGACGATATCTTATTAAATTTAAGAATTATCCTTTTGAAGATGCTAGATGGATGCAAGGCATACAATTAAAGGATAACCTAAACCTTGTCAATGCTTACAATGCTTCCCAAGAGTAAGTAAATGTACAAAATGTTAAAAATGAACAAAATTTTTCTCTTATAAGACTCTCTTTTTCTTTATTTGTGCACAAAAATGAAGTAGTATGCATGCTTAGATCAAGTTTGTGGAGACGACGTCTCCCAAACACCAAGTAGAGCTTGTCACTCTACTATGGAAGACTGATAGGACTGATGTGCAGACATGCTTGCGGCAACCTCAGGCTCTCAAGCGCCAAATGGACTAGTCATCCATTATGGGATGATGTCATAGGGTATCATAGGGATCCTCTACCCGCTAAGAAAAGGACTCATGAATATGCTTTATCTTCTCTACACCATAGTCGAGGACGACTATGATTTCAAGAGAGAGGTAATGTCATAATAATCAATATCTAATTCTCCTAAATGATTTTCTCATATTAAACTGATCATTTAATGTGGGGAAGTGCCAGGGGAGAAAAAGCTAGAATATTGGTTAAGCTAGCAGACCGGCCACAGTAGGGATCCAAAGGAGGGAAAATAGGGATCCAAAATGGGGGGCCATCTGCAAAAGAGCCATGTGCAACAATGGGCTAAAAAGACCCTAAGGTTCAGCCCATTAAGACTTCCAAAATGCTAAGGTTCCAAAATTCAAAGGTTGTGTCCAAAGGTCAACCCTAGGGAAAATTGGATGCTTTGTGTGTGCCCTAAAAGTCTTTGCACATCCCTACATGGGAGGGGGCGAGCCCCAAAGGTAGGGGATGAGAGAGAAAGCCACACACACACACACACACACACAAACACACAGGCTCCCTTTACACAAAGGGAATGAGGGACACATGTCAGCTCCCTAGCCCAGATGCCCACAAGGTGTGCCCAATTCCTATTGGAAGACCCTTGAAGTGGACCAATGAGAATTAAGCTAGAGTAAATGTAGTTTAATTAATTTAAAAACATTTAATAAAAGAAACCAATGAGAATTAAGTCTCCTAGAAGACTATTGGGCAGTCTCCCAACGGGTCCAATGAGCATTCAGAAGCCCCATGGCTTGCCTGATTCCTATTGGCCAGGAGGCAAAGGGGTCCAATGAGAGTTTAGTTTGATTATTTAATTACCTAAATCTCTCACAAAAGGGGAAAGGGGGACACATGTCAGAAGGCTATCACTATGCTGCTTAATACCCATTGGCTTGACTTGGGGAGGTCCAATGAGGCAAAAGCCAGACCAAATTAGCAACAAGGGCTCGCCCAAGAGAGAGAGGGGGCTGATTTTTGCTTGGTATTGACACACACACACACACTCACACTTGACCATGTGTGAAGAAAGAATACTCTATCTCCTCCCAAGCTTTAATGGAGAGCTCATCACCTACTCCAAGCTTGTGAGATAGAAGCCTACATCAACACTCTCTTGGCATGTGGATGCAAATCCAACCAAGAGCCAAGCTTCAATGCATGCTCATCTTCTCTACCAAGCTAATTACTAAGCTAAGCTATGCTAATATGAGTGATTATGTGAGGAGATGTACATCTTTCTCGTAAGATACTCCTTCTTCCTCTCAATCTACTCTCATACCCTGCTAGCTCTCACCATCTTCGAAGGTGTGTGAGGACTTGGGTCTGAGAACGGGAATAATTCAAGTTGTGTTTGATTAAGTGTTTTGCTTAGTGCATGAAGCTTCCATCTTCATTGCACTAGCTAGTCTTGAAGGAACACAAAGAATTGTATTGTACAATGTCTCTCTTGATGGGAGAAACCATAATACAAAGCCTTTTGGAGGGGGGACCGGCTCCATACAAATCCGGTCGTCAACTGTTGTCAATAGCTTAATTTCTCTCTCTTTTGAAAGTATTGTTGATGCTATCTAACTAGATGTTATGCTTTTTGTTGCTCTCTCTCCACCCAAGCACTCTTGTAATTCTCATTAGGAATCTATTCTAATGAAATGCCCACTATGTTCATGCTAATTTCCGCTACACATAAGTTATTAGGCCATTAAATGTTACACACACACACACACACACACACACACATATAACAAACAATATGCGATATATATATATATATATATTATAAACATGTGCACACAAATAAATACACACACACACACACACACACACATCACATTGAAGTATCGTCCATTTTTGGTAAAGACGATAACCAAGGTTTTCCTTGTGATGAAATAGTGGATCTACTACACGCACATGTAAATAGATAGATAGAGGGAGAGACTAGAGAAGAAGAAGACAAGCTCTACGTTCAATAAATTTCGGACGTTGGTACCTTGCCTCTTTTGATCACCATTCTACTACATTTGGGCAATAAAAGGATTCTTAATTTATTCTCTCTCTCTCTCTCTCTCTCTCTCTCTCTCTCTCTCTCTCTCTCTGAGAAGTGATTGATTTGTATTACTTGAAAAAAATTCTTAAACGGTGATGACTCTAAAAGCACTAAATAAAAAAACATGGAAATGTGAGAATTGAGTACAACTAGCAACATGGGAAAATTAAAATTGAAAAAAACCAAAACTCCAAATATAACCCTCTCTTGCAAGATTAAAATTTGCCCACGATAAGCTAAATAAAAAGAGGATGCTATTAGCCTCAAAAAAGATAGGCACTTCCACCAAAAGCTCTCTCTCTCTCTCTCTCTCTCTCTCTCTCTCTCTCGCATGGGACGCACGTGCACACACACACATACACACATATACATATACATACACATATATAAAAATAAATATACATATACATAATATGTATATTTGTGTGTGTGTACACACACACACACACATATCACTACAAGAGGATATTCATATTAGCGACGCTCACACAGCGATGCTCAAAAAAAAAATTCCCGGCGTCGCTATGAACATCGCAAATTTATTTGTAAATTTGCGACGCTCATAGCGTCGTAAATTTGCGACGCTCATAGCGACGCCGGCTGGGCTAAAAAAATAACAGAGAGCGCTCAAAAACTCAGATCTCAGATCTGAGTTTTTCGGCACCCTCAAGCAAGGAGCAGGTAACGCTCTCTCTCCCTCTCTCTCTCTCTCTTTCTTCTCCACACACACACACACACACACACACACACACACACACACACACACACACACACACACGAGGAGAGGAAGGAGAGCCAGGTATGCTCCTTCCCTCTCCTCACTCTCATGTTCCCTTCCCCTCTTTCTCTCTCCCTCCCTCTCTCTCTCACATACACACACACACACACACACACATAGTGTTTTTGAGAGAGAGAGAGAGAGAGAGAGAGAGAGAGAGAGAGAGAAAGAGTACAAACATAAACAAAAACGCACACACACATACATAAACAAAGAATGCACACACACATTGAGAGAGGAAAAGAGAGAGAGAGAGCATGCATAAACAAAAAACGCACACATTGAGAGAGGAAAAGAGAGAGAGAACATGCATAAACAAAAAACGCACACATTGAGAGAGGAAAAGAGAGAGAAAACATGCATAAACAAAAAAACGCACACATTGAGAGAGAAAGAGAGAGAAACTAATTTAACATCGTAGGAAACTAATTAAAATTAAAAGACCTAAAGATCTAGCCGACGAGGAGTTGAACTCAAGACCTATTATTCAAGAGGGAAATGGCATAACCAATCTCTCATACTTGGCATGGGTGATAGAAAGGTGATACCATTTATCTCTTTTTATTGGCACATACATCCACACACGCGCACACACACAAGAAGAAGAGAGTCATAACGTCGTAAGAAACTATCCTAAAAGACGTTAAAGATTAGGTTAGATGTAGACTTACGTTAAATTAGATTTAGGTTTATTTAAGTTAAATTAGATTAGATTTAGGTTTATTTTTAGTTAGATTTACGTTTATTTACGCTAGATTTAGATTTACGTTATATTAGATTAGATTTAGGTCTCCATAGACTGCGATGCCTGCATGAAGCGGGTGAAGAAAGCCCTCAATGGAATATAGGGTATTGCTGCCTTCACTCATGGTGGGCTCCGTCGATCCAAAAGTACTGGTGAAATGTCTTCATAAGATAGGGAAGAAGGTGGATCTTCAGGGCGGCAAGAGTCACTACATCCCTGACAATGACCATTTAGACAACCTCTAGTCATTCAACAACAACTTCAAAGTTAGTAACAAGAGCAAGAACGGTCCAAAGGGCCAATTGCTGTCGTCAGATGTGGATGGAGATGAGGCAGCGTCACCGCCGAAAGTTAACTCTCACATCTTTAGTGATGAGAATGCCAACTCTTGCCGAGTTATGTGAACAATTATGTGTTAAATCAGTTTTAAGGTTCTTATAATCCCTGTTAGTTTAGTTCTTTGTTTTTAATATAACATAATTTACGTTAGATTTAGATTTATGTTATATTAGATTAGACTTAGGTTTATTTAGGTTTACCCACACACACACACACACACACAGACACAAGAAGAAGAGAGTTTTAATGTCGTAGGAAACTATCCCAAAAGACGTTAAAGATTAGGTTAGATGTAGACTTACATTAAATTAGATTTAGGTTTATTTTTAGTTAGATTTACGTTTATTTAGATTTAGCCTTATTTACGTTAGATCGAGCCCACGCAAGAATTACTTACGATTTAGGGTTTAGAGTTAGACGAACAGTGAAAAGATCTACTGTGAAAAGATGTTAAGATGCTGTGAAGTGCTACAGCTAGAGAAGAGGCAAAGGGGTTTTGTCCACTACATGCAGTATCATGTAGACGTGGGTCTGTAGATTTCTTGTACCCACAAATATAGGTATTGACCAATAAAGACGAGATTATAACCCGGTGGTTCTGATCTCCATGCACCTCTAGACCGAGGTGTGCGGGGATTGGACATGACTAGAGAATGTGAGGTAGAGAGAGAGAGAGAGAGAGAGAGAGAGAGAGAGAGAGAGAGAGAGAGAGAGAGAGAGAGCGAGAGAGAGAGAGAGAGAGAGAGATAAGACGAAGAATGCCAATAGAATATTAAATTTGTTGTCCAGGCTATAAGATTTTTATCCTCATTATGAGTAGTGACGAGGATGTGGGACCGTCCAACCGAAACACCTATCTCTCAACGAGGGTCTTATGTCCTTGTAATCAATGCAAGCATGCTGTGCGACGGACAAGACGTGTTTCTTTGCAGCACGTTCGCGAATTTGGCGAGTTCGATCCATCTATTATAGATCGAGTTGTTGCCAATTATAACTCGTCGGACTCTGACGCTGGCCAACAAGCAGCAATCTTGCAACCCAATAGACGTGTTCGCAGGCGCTTTGGTCAAGCAGCATATGTGAGGCCACAAGATGTAGCCTCTGACAGCTCGGGGGATGATCATGCAGAGCACATTCCCAACGAGGCAATGTTTGAGCCCGAGATTGATGAAATGATCGAGACGATCATGGATTCAGAAAGGCTTATCTATGATGATATGAAAAGTGAAGCTGATACGCCATTGTATAATGGAGCACGTATGTCTAGATTGAAAGCACTCCTGGTTCTTCTCAACATGCAGGCAAAGTTTGGATGGAGTGACACTAGCGTCACAGCGCTTTTCAGGTGATCTATTACAATTAGTTTACTTTAATAAAACTCTAAATGTATAATGATCTGATAGATTTTTACACGACTGTATCGTATTTTTATGTTGTGTAGATTGCTTAAAGAGCACATACTACCAGCTGACAATGTGATGCCAGATTCCCGAGATGAAGCAAGAAAGATTTTGCGAAACTTGGGGATGGATTACAATTCTATCCACGCTTGTCCTAATGACTGCATTCTTTTCAGAGGGGAATACATAGACATGGAGAAGTGTCCGAAATGTGATTTCGAAAGATATCGAGTAGATCTCCACGGGACAAAAATTCCACAAAAGGTTTTGTGACATTTTCCTCTGCTTCCTCGCATCAAGCATTTCTTCGAATGTAAGTCCATGGCCGCCCTAGCATCATGGCATGAGGAGAATAAATCTTCGGATGGTGTGCTACGAATTCCTGCAGATTGCGCAGCCTGGAAACATATAGATGGAACATGGTCGGATTTTGCCAGGGAAGCTCGAAATTTGCGCTTAGGCCTGGCTATGGATGGCGTAAATCCATTTGGTCAAAGATCAACATCTTACAGTGTATGGCCCGTTGTCATCGTCAACTACAACATTCCCCCGTGGTTGACTACGAAGAAAAGATCTCTTAAAGCCACAAATATTGTATTTGAACAATTTTGCTCCGTGTTGTAAAAGCTCTGGCTCTCTAAGTACCTTCCATGGTGTATAACGCTCTTTTCTACTTGCGCTCACATCTTTTGATTGAAAATTCTGAGTTTTCGACTTGCCTCTTCTATCACTCAATTCATTGCGTCATTGTATTCATATGCGTCATTACGTCATTGTATTTAATGGTCTTTGCGTCATTGTCTACTCTATTCATTCAATATTAAGTTTAAATATTCGTGTGTTTAATGAAGGTATGGATGATGAGGAGTTTCTTTCTTCTTTGTCACCGCAGCAGAGACAGTGGTACGTGGAGCGTCATCGCTCTGGCGCATCATCGCGCGTTCCTACTCCATTCGCATCTCCCTCTCTTTCGGAGCATTCGGCGTGCTCCGAAGCTTCGACGTCGACGAGACGAGCTTCACACTCGTCTAGACACTGGCGCTCTAGTGGTGGCGGTGGCGGTTGTTGTGGGGATTCCGCCGCCGATGCCTCTACACCGCCTCGTGTTCAACGAGGCTCTTTACCCTCCCCTTCTTTGCCCGCCCCCACACCAGCCACAACATCGCCATCTACGCCAGGTTTTGCGCGGCTAACTGTTCTTAGCAGCTACACACCTCTACCTACTCCGCCAGGAGCCACCCCACTCGACACTCCTCGCTTCGGGGCCCAGACGCCGGTGGAGACACCTGATGTCCGTACCCCCATTGACACGCCGCTAGAGACCCCTGCCGGGACACCCAGGTTCACGCATCACCGGCCAGAGGGCTTGCCTTACTCCGTCGACTTCAACGGCGGCATCATCATGGATGATGACGGCAAGAAGGTGATCTCGCGCATGCGTGGTCTTTGCTCTCAGCTGTTTAGACACTACATACTAAACAAATGGAGTAAAGTACCAAGTGATTTAAAAAACAGAGTCATCAGCATACTTCATGATGAGTTTCCCGTTCCAACACGGGATCAGCGCTTCAATGAAGACCTGATGAAGATTCGAATGCGCGAATACTGCAAGCACAAGCGTTTCGAAGTGCAAAAAGCAATCAAGCATGGGTGGAACAGGCCAGATTGACTGGCCAAAGAAGATTGGAAGAATGCGAAGAAAGCAGCACGCGAGAATCCCGACAAGTGGAAGCAACAAAAGGATGCAGCCAGAGCGCGAGTAGAGGCAGGGAGCTCGCACCACTTGGGGAGCGGTGGATGGGCATCATTTGAGGCCGATTTTGTAAGTGTTTTCGCATTGCTCTTTATGTTCGATAGTTTAGGGTTTATGAGTTTTTTAATTCTAACATAATGAAATCTTTGTATGTTTTGACAGTGGTCGATGACAGGACGTGATCCCACACCGTACGAGCGCGAGTACGCAGGCAGGAAGGGCTTAAACGCCCTGATGGACATTCTCAGTTCTCGCGGCGGCATGGTTAGTATTAGGGTTTACTCTTTTCTATTTTTTGTATTGTTTTATAAATGTCGTTATATGTTTATACTTACTGAAAGCTGTCTTATTGTCTTTTTTTGCAGAATCCGACAGATACGCCGCTTGGACGCGATGAGACGTCTGACTAGACGACGTCAGTTTAGCCGTAGCTAGATAGCATTAGTTTAGGGTTTCTCATAGCTTATGTATCATGAGACGGATTTTATACGTCTTTTTGAACCATGTATATTATTTCATTTGTCACCGCAGTTCATTTTACCAATCAATTCTTTATGCCTATGATGTTGTACAATTGTCATTATTACATTTGCCAATCAATTCATTTTGCCTATGATGTGTACAATTGTCAATTTTACGCTTGTCAATTTTGCAAACAATGCGTCTTGTGGGTGACTATTTTGGTCTATTATCTACCCTTGCACTTTTTTTAAAAAGTGAATCAAGTACAATATGCTTGATGGGTGGCAGGGCATTCAATGCCCTGTCACCAAAAAAATTTTCTCTCGGGCGTCGCTATAACTGTCGCTATTTATGGCTCTGGAGCGTCGCTATAAGCGTCACTATAACCGTCGCTATGAGTGTCTCTATATAGCGACGCATATAGCGTCACATATAGCGACGCTATTAGCGACGGTTTTAGCGACGCCGGGGGTTAAAAAAACCTAGTGTATTTCCGTCGCTAACAGCGTCACAAAAGCACACAACCTCTTGTAGTGTATATCGCGCGTATGTGTGTGTGCTGAGAGAGAGAGAGAGAGAGAGAGAGAGAGAGAGAGAGAGAGAGAGAGAGAGATGTACACACACACACACACACACATACACACATACACACATCCATGAGGAGAATTTCTAATGTTGTAGAAAAAACCCAAGGGATCTTAGAGATCAATCTAACAAGTCAAACTCAAGATTTTTGACACTACCTTATCGATGCATTGAGAATATTTGCACATGCTTCCACCTTCGGGAGAAGGTGAGGGAGGAGAGTATCACAAAGTTAATCTTTGCTTCTAATTAGCCGCATGTTTGCACATGTGTCTACCTTGGGGAGAAGGTGAGGGAGGAGAGTATCATAGAGTTAAGACTTTCTTCTAATTAGCCGCAACAACGTGTGAGTCACATACTAGTAGGTATTATTGAGACATGGAACCCTCAAAGGAGCAATAGTGTGGGAAGAGTATTGTTGGAATCGTTGTGTGATATCCTTATATAGTCAATTCCTAGCTACTTATCACAATGGACCTTGATGGGAAGGGATAAGAGAGAGAGAGAGAGAGAGAGAGAGTAGTCCTTGTTTGTGACTTTTTTGGTGAGAGAGAACTCTGTATCTTTGACACAATCTGATGTATCTTTGACACAATCATCAAATGAGGGGCAAGACAAAAAATCCACGAGGTCTCAATAACTAGTCTTTAATTATGTATTCTACTTTGTGAGTTTTTGAAGAGAAAAGTATGGTGGAGATTTGGCATTGTGGTCTCTTCAGAAATTATTAGAAACGAAAGTCCTGCCCTGTCTCGTAGCGTTTATGTGTTGCACCAAGCAAAGGTATAGACATAGGGCATTGGATGAACATAATGAACCTTGCAATGTTGTAGAGCTAGAATCGTGGTTGTGCACTCCGTGGTATAATGGGGATCCAAGAACTATTACTAGAAGATCCATGAACGTGGAGTTGGCTATGTAAATCCACAAAGTAAGTTTAACTCAAAATGTCATTATACATCAATCAACTCTGCTCTTTTTTTTTTTTTGAGGATTAGAAAGTTATTTGAGGTACAGAGGATACATACAAAAGAGAGATCAAGGGCTTTTTATTTGAGGTGTACACTAGCTCTAGAGCTTTATACAACCATAATAACCAAGTTTGGTAGGAAGGTCAAAACAACAAAACAAATATTGGATGCCTATGCGAAGGCCACTCAAAATAAAAAAGGGCCACTCTATTCCTAAATGGGACATGCCGTTGTACTCCATATTTTGATTATGCTTAAATGGAACACACTCTAGATGTCCTTGAAGACTTGGAGGATTGCATATGAAGACCACAGGATTCCTCCCAACATGATTGATTTTGTAAGCTAGTTTTCAAAAGAATCTTAAATCTTTTAAATATAGCCTCACATTTTGTGATTCCAAGATGTCTCTCAATCACATTCCAAAATATACTCTTGTAGAAGTCATTCACTCTTGTTGCCCACTCGTTAGGATCGTGACTCCATTGTCGCCAATAGTTGTCTCCAATAGCTTCTTCAATTACCTGCAAGCTCTCTATTCTAAAATTTGGCAATGACAAAACTGCATTAATTATGATCTCTTGAAGTGTTGGAAGATACAATGGAATGTTAAAAGTGTCCAAATCACTTTGTTCTAAGTTTCCCTGCAAATACCAACAATGTCCAATGAGAAGTTCTTGTAGACAATTTATGTGCAAGAGTAATACGGGTAGACCTAACAACACTTCAAATGTAATCCTGTCATTCATGCTTACGAGTAGATAGTCAGAAGTACCTCTTGGATCAATTGCTGCCATGCAAGCTCCAAATTCCTGAAACAACTCTCTTTTTGCATTTGATGGGGAGGAAATGAATCGTCTCTACAAGGTATGAATAGGATCATCATGCCACCTTTCACCATCTCCGTGTTCCTAGATCTGAAGAATACATTTAGATCTTGTTGCCATCGATGAGCATATGCCCTCCCAGTAGCTTCATTTGCAAGTGGTCCATCCACCCAAATCTTTCCCTTGTTCCATTCCATAGTTCTTGGTGTTGAAATTGACTTTGGAGTCTGCAAATTTGAAAAGTATTTATTATGGCATAGGTGTCATAGAACGTACTATTTTTTTTGACATGCTCTTTAGATTCTAAACAATCCCAAAGAGAGACAAATTTTTAATTAAAAACTCCATGCATGTGTGGGAGAGAGAGAGAGAGAGAGAGAGAGAGAGAGAGAACTTTTAGGGGAAAAAGGAAGAGAGAGTATTGAACTGCTTATGGCGCATGTCACAGCATGTGTGTGTGCAAGAAAAACCAAGACAAGGGTAGAAGAATAGGAGCGAGTTACTTGAGAGAGCCAATGGAGGCAGCAGGAGCAGAAGACAAGGTACAACGAGGAGGCCGGGAAGAGGCGCCCATACACAGTGCCACCCACGGCGGCGCCAAAGCAGCACCGGTGCCAACCGCCGCCTTCACCTAGCTATCCCATCACCTGCTGGATGCATGTTGTGATAATCGGCATGCTGCAGCTGCAAGAGCGTGTTGAAGTCGTTGGAGGGCAGGTCGCAGAAGAAGAACTGCAGCTCCCTCTGATAAGAAGAAGGCAGCTGCTCGTGCTTCTTGATTGCCTCCAGCATGAACTGCATGTTGGCCAGGCAGTTGGGCCCGCTGGAGGAGCCCATATCCGCTATACGAAAAACCTTCTCATTATCATCATCGTCATCAGCAGCGGCTTCAGCAATGAGCTGGTCTACGCCAAGGAAGCTGCCCGCAGCAGCCTCCCCCTTTGTACTACTCGTTGACTGCTTCAGCTCTAGCAACTTGGCCTGCTGCATGGCTATGGCGTGCTCTATCATGGTGCGGCATCGAAGCAGCACCGAGTTCTGGGGCTCCGAATTGGCAGCATAGCTTGCCCCCTCCACGCCAGGAGCATCGGGAATCCTAATGCGCTCATTTTTCTCTCCTTGCCTACCTCACTGCAGCACTCCTTCCCCCTCGCTCGTTTTCTCTCTGATCTGGCAAGTCGCGCAATCTTCCCCTTTACATACACGTTCACACCACGACAGCGTTCCCAATGAACATTTTTCTAAACAACATGTCTTGCTTGGTGGGCCCTTGCCGAACATAATCAGCTAATAGACTTTGGAGTGTAGTTGGTTACTTGGTTAGTTGATGTAGGGTCTGGTTTTGTTGTGGAACAAGAGCACATGAGTAGAACCAAATGATAGGCACCAATAATAGCTCAGCTTGAGACTTGATGAGCACAGGAAAGAAGCAAGTTGTGTCCCATAGCGCTCTCTATACAACAAAGGACTTCTTAAGAGGGTAGTTGAATCGAGCAAAAGGGTTGCAGCGTAACCTACTCCTTAACCTACTTTGGTAGTTGATCGCACATTGCCACTCAGCCTAGTAATAGCGACCATTTAGTCTTTAGATCCTGGACCCATCTTATCTATACTATATATTAAGGAGACTGGTTTTCCAGTGCCACGTGTCGCAATTTGCTCTATTCGGCTGCAGTGAGGACAGTGCGCACGCAGGGGGAGAGAGAGAGAGAGAGAGAGAGAGAGAGAGAGAGAGAGAGAGAGGCGGCTGAAGGCCGCTGGCCACACTAGTTCTCAATTAAGCTAGTCAATTTTCCTTTATTTCTCATAGAACATGTGTGTGTGTGTGTGTGTGTGTGTGCATGTGTGTGTGTGTGTGTGTGTGTGTGTGTGTGTGAGAGAGAGAGAGAGAGAGAGAGAGAGAGAGAGAGAGTTCCATCTTGTCACATTCGGAGGGAGAAAGGAGTCTTCAGTGTCGATCACAGAACTAGCGCAGAACATATCTAAGGAGGAAAATGTCGGGATAAAGGATTGGACCCATGTTACAAAATGGTTATACAGAGTAGAATGTTGGGCTACAATATATAAGATGCATTTCCAAACCAAACAAGGACATACGTAGATTCACATCGACCACCTAAGAATAAAGTAAACATGTACAGAGTGCATTGAATATTCCAATATATAAGTTGAATTCTCGAACTATGCAAAAAGAAGTGCTTCTATTTCATATATAG
This sequence comes from Adiantum capillus-veneris, assembly GCF_014529385.1. Lineage (NCBI taxonomy): Eukaryota > Viridiplantae > Streptophyta > Polypodiopsida > Polypodiales > Pteridaceae > Adiantum > Adiantum capillus-veneris. The sequence goes on along the minus strand of NC_140948.1, from coordinate 114,846,356 downwards.
ATACGATGATGGACATTGAGAATGCACTCATGAGGAAAATATGTGGCAAAACTAAAATTAAGGATGCTTTGACAAACTCAAAAAATAAAGAAAGCATCAATAGACTATAAAAATTGAACTGTACTACTAACTACGGGTGTTGTCCAAGTGCAAGCCGGATGATAATTTTTGAGTCAGGCTACAGAAAAGCAAAGGTATAGACATAGGGAATTGGATGGAGATAATGAACCTTGCAATGTTGTAGAGCTAGAATCGTGGTTGTGCAATCGAATCGTCCACTGCTGTGAATATATGTCCTTTTTGTCACACACAAAACAGGAGTTAGCACAAATATTACTTCCTTCATCACATGTGTGTCCTCAATAGCAATCTACAATGGCGTTTTGGTACTACACTATGTAAAGCATCCTCTATCCTCCTTTCAGAAAAAGCTTTTAGGCCAACCAAGTAAATATAGAGAGCCTCAACTTGCCCCTCCACGTGGCTCACTCTTGTGGCGATGAATGTGGAAAACATTTTATTCTTCCCTATTGTATGCTAACCCCATCGGTGTTGAAAAATAGAATTTCGTGCAACAAGAATCATCAAACTTTAGAATAGAAGGTTGTAATTGGTTGTCCTGGTAGCTCCTTTCAAAGCAAAGTTCTGTACCTTTGCATATGTTGAGGGTGTCAATGCTTTTTTGTGAATCAAGACAGTGGTAAGCGACCTCTTTCTGAGCAAGGGCTTCCTTGGTTGCCTCTAGTGTTTACCAACATTGGCTTCAAGTCAGTAACCCAATCCAACTCTTGCTCTTGAAGCACCCATACCACAATACAAAGTCTATGGCTCTTCATCACCTACACCTATGCCTCAATGTCAAGGTGTGTTTCTCCTCCAAGCATCGAGACACCATGCACATGTCTTGGAGAATCCCATCCCCACACTTTAAAACGCTGGAGAGGGGGAATGGGGAACACACCCGACACACACGCAATGGCCCCTATATAGCTCACGGTATTCACAGCACCATTGTCTTCTCAAAAACACCTTCAAAAAAACAACTCACACTAGCAAGGCCTCGCTTGCACTTCGCCCAACGCACAAACACTCTGCACAATCCTCAGACAGCTACCACACCGATCTTGCCCGCTTCTCGCACTTCCACTATTCAACACCTCTCTCTCTTTCTCTCTCACACACACAGGGGACCCGGGAGGCGCACACGCTCACACACACCGGCACCACACACCTTGGAGACGAGCAAAGAAGAAAGGGGGGAAGGGGTGAAAGACGACACCAAAAATCAGCAACGACAGCTTCTCCTTCAAAGAAAAACACCATGTACAAACTCCATAAACCGTGCTCTAGGCTGCACCATGGCCATCGCCGTTTTATATAAAGGGACACATACCTCCCTCGCCACTCGAATCCATCGGCACACACTTCGACGGCAAATCCACCGCTGTCTTCACTTGCGTAGTAGCTCCTCCTTGTGAAAACCCTCGATGGCTCCCTCTTCTTCCAAGCCCTTGTGCTCTCGGGTCGCTTGATCATGGACCACCCATGTCAGCTCCGACCACTTTGCTCACGAAGCTTCCTCTTGGTAGCCTTCGTTGGCCCTTTCCTTTGCCTCGTGTTCACTCTTCCGAGTGGCCGCCTCCCAGCAATCCTTCTCCCTTGGGTGTCGGCTTCGATCACACTCTTCTCGCAAAGTGCCTCCTTCTTCCCCAAACTCAAAGCCAAACCCCAAAATCCAACAGAGCTCGAAAAAACGCTCACTTCCCTTTTTTCCTTCCTCTCTTTTTCATGGCTAAGAAAAAAGTTTCCTTCTTTGGCAGTAGGGCTCCCAATTTTGGAAAGTAATTGTTTAGGTAGAATCTAGAAAGATACTTTGTGTAAAGGGATGTAAAAGTAAAGTTAAGTATTTTAGTTTTAGTAGAAAAGTAAGGAGCCATTCACATGCATGTTTGTGAATAGAGTAGGGCTAGAGTCATAGCTTAATATCGTGCCGTTTTCAGTTTCAAAAATGCCGGTTGACGACAAGGGGGAAAAGGAGAAATTCTGTCACAAAATAAACCTAATTTCTTGAAATTTTCTCTTGGCATATTCCTGTTTTGACAATTGGGATCCTTTTTTGAGTGCCTAACATGTAATTTGTCGCAAATTACCTTACAGAAAAGGCAATTATGTCTAAAATTAATGATGCAATTCATCTCCAAATCATACATAACCAACTTAAATTCTAGTTTTATCATCTTGTACTAATAGACAATCAGTGTTCTAATGAAAAGCTACAATTTTTCAATGTATCTTTGAAGAAAATTAATCTCACAAGCAGGGGTATTTGTGGAATTTCTAAAAATTTGAAGGGCATTCTGGGAATTTATGACAAAATATTGGGGGTGCTTTGGGAATTTTTGAAATTTGAGGACTGTTTTGGGAATTTCCGCAAATTAGAGTAGTATTTCGGTAGTTTTTGCAAAAATGTAGGGATGCCAGCTGCTGATTGAGGTGGGAAAGCACCAGTGAAAGGCAGCTGGCACAACATGTGGCACCTAGGTGCATAGCGTGCGCAACTAGAGTGGGCGACGGTTTGGCAGTAGCGCCTGGTGCCACTGCCTTTGGGATTTCTTTTGTGAGTTTAAGTCCATTTGCTTTTGAGCAAACTCCACCAAAGCTAAGGGCCAATATTTTCCCTTTTGAACTTATAGCCAAGGATGTTTTTAGGCATGGTTTCCACACTGTCGGTGCTCACTGCTTACAACACAACCTGGGCTTGCCATACAAATTTTCTTGCTATGCTGCATGGGAGATCCATTTATCGGCCCCAAAATCCTCGCGCTTCCCTACCGTTCCATACCATGGCATCCGAAAACACGTCCGAGGATAGGGAAGACCACCCGATCCCTTGTCGCCATGCTTGTCTATCAATTTGAATTGGGCCTATCTTGATGTCCATGACTCTGATTAGCAAGCCACCAATTTCGGCCGACTCCCCATATCGCATGTAATTTTTTGAGATCTTGGCGAGCTCAAGAAAATCCCTGTTAGCGCGCTTACCAACATGGCCCAGTGAGCAAATACCCGACCCCCTGTAAATACTCCACAGGTCATAACTTGCCCGTCTGAGCTCCGAATGGCAAACCGAAAAGACCGGCATGCTCCACATCTTGAGCTTTACACGCGTATCCATTGATCCCATTTTTTGCCACATGTCTGTGCCTGCCTTGTCCGTCGGGACTTGCGAAGCCTTCCATCTTCACACAATGATAACTTTCACACCGAAGCTCCGTTTGACGAGCCGTCTGGACGAGCTTCTAGAGCATCTTGAGTACCACATTTCGGGACACATTTCCCGCATTTTGAACACCTTGACTTGCCGTCATCATTATCTCAATTTGGACCGCCCCCCCCCCCCCCCCCCCCTAAAAAACCACTTTAAGCATACATTTCCGCTGCCACTCTCTTGCCCACGGCCTTCATACCTGCTTTAGCCCGTTGCCATGCACCTGTCAGCATACACATCATTGCATTGCACACTTCCTAGCACAGACCAACTTTGGTTGCACCATCATTGCCCACCCCCTCGTTGAACATTTATGTTCAACCACAAACAGGCTTATTGCACTAAAAAACTGCCACACCAAAAGAAACTCTCTGTACACCACAAAACCACCTAAGATATGTACAAAACCTGGCATCTTTCACCCGCCACATTTGCTCTTGCGGGTTTCCCAACCCCCTGTCTTACCTGTCATCCATCGCCTGGGTCAAACACCATGTACTGGTCTCTTCCATCCACCTGTAACACCCTTGCATAGTGGCATACCAGGGTACATAGCCAGCTGCATACCCAAACTGCCAGCACCATACCTCTACCACTCCAAGCACTCCTTGACAAACTGCCCACTCGCAACCAAGCATCTCCAAGAACACCAAATAGAGCACCCTCGTGCTCACCATCCTGCTCAATCAACACTCGCGATGTACCTGACCCCCTCCCCATCCATGTAAAGTTAGATCCTCGTCTAGCAGATCCTGTACCTGCTCAACAACATACTGCACAACTGCTTTTATCATCATTCCTTTCAACCACCACTCACACACCTCCTTTGAAAGCTTGAAAACCGCCTTGGAATCCGCATCACCTGTCATAGAGTGCACCAAATGCATAGGAAGCACCTCTAACTTTGAATCCGCTCTGCCCTTCTCACCTGCCATGCACTCAACTCCAACATCATCAAGATCTTCCTCATCAATCGGCCCTTCAAGGTCGATAAGCACCACTTGCTTGTCAGCTTGCATTACCTGCTCTTCAAGCATCTCTTCAACTATTGCATCATGCTCCATCAAGGAAGAAAGAAACTCGTTCTCGTTCTCTATCGCATTATCCTCATCTTATCCAATAGGTAGGGCTGCTCCATCCCTTTTGGCAAAGTTTTGCATTTGTTGTACCACTATGGCACACTCCACTGCCACTTTCATCAACATGGCCATTAACATGGCACCGCACATCACCTTCACCCGCATATCACCACCTGTAAGCTCGGGCTCCTCCACTTGGTCTCCACCAAGCATAACGGTATGCACTGCTCCTTGCTCCTCGCACACATTCATTGTATCTCCACCCACTTGCAAGAGGTCAAAATCATCATACCTTGACTGAGAGGACTCAGTCTCCCAACTTGTGTCAGCGTCCATAGAGGTACTATCACTCGACCCAGTCTCTTCCTCTGTCTCAAGCTCAGGAATCTCCCCTAGCTTCATTGATTCAATTTCATCTGCAAACCGCACTCTTTGACCTTTACCACCACTCGATGGAGCTTGAACCGCCATACCTTGACTTGGCAACACATCCTTTGCCTGATCGGGAACAACCTGCATATCTTCCACAATTGGAGCCGCTCTAGCTGGCATCTGGGCATAGGAACCACCCTATCTCTCTGCAACCACAAAACCCTTGTTTCCTCTCGCACATGCACTTCTGTTTGCACAATCCTTGGCTCGGCTACCACCGCATCAACCTGCTTTGGCATCACAACACCTGGAAAACCCTGCCTAGCTTCGCGTTTCTTCAATATCTTTTTGGTCCGCCCTCTCGTTAGAGCTACAACCTCTTCGTATGACATCGGGCCATCAATCTCCACCTTGTCTCTTACTTCTTCATGCAGGCAATCCATGAATTTTATCAACTTTAAAAACCCAACATTCTCAGCAGCAGTTACCTTTATCAGCTTTCTCCAAAGGACTTCAAACTCCCATAGGAACGCTTGAAAATCACCTTCTAAGATTTGCTGCAAATTGTTCAGCCTTCTCTGTACTTCATCCAGCTGCGCATCTGCTACATATTTGCTTTGAAAAGCCGCTTCCAGTGCTTCATGATCCACCTTTTCCTCATTAGGCAGGCCATTGAACCATAGCCTCGCTTTACCACGAACCAGGAGAGGAAACACCTGTACCGCACCTTCTTCCCTCGACAAACCGCTTTCCAGCACGAACAACCCATAGTTTTGGAGCCAGGTTCCTGCATCTTCGACCCGAGTGAAAATGAGAAATCCCGTCCAAGCCATTACTTCTCTAGCAGCACGTGCTCTTCAAAGGCTCCACCTTTGGCATCACCAAAATCACCGCTTTGACTTCAACTAGGAGCATCAGTGCACTCCTCAGTGGGGGCACCAGAAGATGGAGAGAGGGAATGGGGAACACACCCGACACACACGCAATGGCCCCTATATAGCTCAGGGTATTCACAACACCCCTGTCCTCTCGAAAACACCTTCAAAAAAACAACTCACACTAGCAAGGCCTCGCTTGCACTTTGCCCATCACACAAACACTTTGCACAATCCTCAGACAGCTACCACACCGATCTTGCCCGCTTCTCGCACTTCCACTATTCAACACCTCTCTCTCTTTCTCTGTTACACACACAGGGGGCCTGGGAGGCGCACACGCTCACACACACCGGCACCACACACCTTGGAGACGAGCAAAGAAGAAAGGGGGGAAGGGGTGAAAGACGACACCAAAAATCGGCAACGACAGCTTCTCCTTCAAAGAAAAATACCATGTACAAACTCCATAAACCGCGCTCTAAGCTGCACCATGGCCATCGCCGTTTTATATAGAGGGACACACACCTCCCTCGCCACTCGAATCCATCGGCACACACTTCGACGACAAATCCACCGCTGTCTTCGCTTGCGTAGTAGCTCCTCCTTGTGAAAACTCTCGATGGCTCCCTCTTCTTCCAAGCCCTCGTGCTCTCGGGTCGCTTCATGGACCACCCATGTCAACTCGGACCACTCTACTCACGAAGCTTCCTCTTGGTAGCCTTCGTTGGCCCTTTCCTCTGCCCCGTGTTCGCTCTTTCGAGCCGCCTCCTGGCGATCCTTCTCCCTTGGGTGTCGGCTTCAATCACACTGGTCTCGCAAAAGTGCCTCCTTCTTCCCCAAACCCAAAGCCAAACCCCAAAATCCAACACAGCTCGAAAAAACGTTCACTTCCCTTTTTTCCTTCCTCTCTTTTTCAAGGCTAAGAAAAAAATCTTGGCGCCACTGCCTTTGGGATTTCTTTTTGTGAATTTAAGTCCTTTTGCTTTTGAGCAAACTCCACCAAAGCTAAGGGCCAATCTTTTCCCTTTTGAACTTATAGCCAAGGATGTTTTTAGGCATGGTTTCACACTGTCGGTGCTCACTGTTTACAACACAACCTCGGCTTGCCATACAAATTTTAAGGCTATGCTGCATGGGAGATCTATTTACCGGCCCTAAAATCCTCGCGCTTCCCTACCGTTCCATGCCATGGTGTCCAAAAACACATCCGAGGATAGGGAAGAGCACTCGATCCCTTTTCGCCATGCTTGTCTATCAATTTGAATTGAGCCTATCTTGATGTCCACGACTCCGATTAGCAGGCCGCCAATTTCGATCGACTCCCCATATCGCATGTAATTTTTTGAGATCTTGGCGAGCTCAAGAAAATCCCTATCAGCGCGCTTACCAACATGGCCCGGTGAGCACATACCCGACCCCCTAATACCCGACCCCCTGTAAATACTCAACAGGCCATAACTTGCCCGTCTGAGCTCCGAATGGCAAACCAAAAAGACCGGCATGCTCCACATCTTGAGCTTTACACGCGTATCCATTGATCCCATTTTTTGCCACATGTCGGTGCCTGCCCTGTCCGTCGGGACCTGCGAAGCCTTCCATTTTCGCACAATCATAACTTTCACACCGAAGCTCCGTTTGACGAGCCGTCTGGACGAGCTTCTAAAGCATCTTGAGTACCACATTTTGGGACACATTTCTCGCATTTTGAACACCTTAGCTTGCCGTCATCATTATCTCATGTTGGAGGCCCCCTCGGCCTAAAAAACCACTTTAAGCATACATTTCCGCTGCCACTCTCTTGCCCAGGGCCTTTATACCTGCTTTAGCCCTTTGCTATGCACCTGTCAGCATACACATCATTGTATTGCACACTTCCTAGCATAGACCAACTTTGGTTGCACCAACGCCATTAACACACCTTCCTCTTACACAAAGCTTGGACCCACCTCTATCTTCTCCTTCACCAGCCTCATATGCACCATCGATGGTAGAACCCCAAACAGCCAAGAGCTCATTCACAATGCCCTATCCTTGTTGGAATCATTACCACACACGTCCATGGTACCTAAAATTTGAGTCCACTTAAACGGCTCAAATATATATTCAGGAAAGGGTTATGGTACGTAATTGGGAGTGTTTACTTTTCAATCCAAGATGCAATCTTCCCGTCATACGCTACCATCTTTTGAAGCTCCACACATCCAAATTGGAGTGTCTTTGTTCAACCAAGATGGTGATTTAGTATCGGCCAATGTTTTAGAATCAAGCTCTTAAATTGGTTTTTTCAGGACATCCTTATACAATTGATCTTTTAGGTTTACACTTGTAATTGACCTAACTTGGTTCAAGTATAGATAGTCATTTCCATGCGTTGGATCAATTGTATTTGCCTCATGAAAGGTCATCCAAAGATGATTTCATAGTTTAATTTTTTTCCAAAATATACAAAGAAAAATGTGTATTGATAGTCAATTCTGCATGAAACGACTATCCCGTTTTCTAAAAATTCCATGGATCATTCAATGTGCTCATCTACCAATTGAAGTTTCATTCTTGTCTACCTAATTGCAAGTCTCCCCAAGTGTTCGCAGGTACGCCAGAGCGGACGCTAGCATAGCGAGAACAAAACCAACAACTCTATGTCGGCCGAGGATGAAGTTTAACCCGTAGGCACATGGAAACAAGAAGAGGGTTATGAACCTACTTCTCGACCTTGTAAGACAATCACTAATAAGGAAATTGGGTCAAAGAACGCACTAGCGAAGACAATCCAAACTACAACGCTACCACTCACCGAATCTAGGTCAAACGCATTCGAAACATCACGAAACTCATAAGATACACTCTCCTTGGATTGAGATCACTATCCTATGGACTCTGACTGGATAACTCACCTCCTACTATCCCTTGCGACAATCGTGTATAAAGACATGCAACAAAATAAAAGTTATCGTTTTTCATGGCGCATGGCTCTAATGTGTATTCCTACTCGCCGTGAACCCATAGGTATAAATAAATAACGAAATGGATACCCCGTTTGAAAGAAAACTCACCCGAAAGCTTGTAGACACTCTCTTTGTGTCATAGTCGAAATCACACACTGTTGGCGTCGGAGGGAAGCCCTTGCAGTTGCTAACGCAGTGGTGGTGTCGCTTCAGCAATGGGCCTTGCGTAGTGCACGTACTCTAGCATTTGTTTCCATTTCACTATTGCCTGATTCTGATTCCTGTGTCCTTAAAGCTGCTATTTCCTTTTGCAAGTCAATGATCTGTCTTTGTGCCAATATGTCTTGTTGAGTTGCTTTCTCAGCAATGTCAACCATTTGATTTTACAATGTTTCCAGGTTTTGTTGAAGGAACTGCGGCTAAAGATCCTTCTGCCATATGCATCCTTTGTCTTTGCTCTAGCCATCGTTCCTTCTGTAGGTCGGTGATTTGTGCCTCCAGTGCTTGTATGACTTGGGCGTCTGATCCTGTACTTGTTCTTTGGATCCTTGGTGTAGCCCTTAGTCTTTTGATTGTCTTGTCCTGGAGCTCTAACTTTTCCTTCAGCTCTTGGACTTCATCCTTTGCTGCTTCTAAGTCATCCAAGGCCTGATCTTTTTGCTCTTGGAGAGTCTTGATTGCTCTCGACGCTTCAGTTATCTCTAGCAGAAGAGTGTCTCGTTTGCTTTCAGATTCCCTAGTGGTTGCCACTGCATGAGGAGGAGTTGTGTATTTCTGTGATCGATTGCTGCAATCGTCGAAGTATTGGTTGTATAGTTTATATATCTTTGCAGCTCGTGGGTCAACCATATCTTCAAATGTCTGATTAAACTTCTTTTGTGCATAAACTTTCACCTCGTCTCTTCTTTCTCTCACTGAGCTTCTCCTGTTGTGGAGCCCAAGTGCATCTGCTATGGTTTGAGGTGTGTTTAGAGTTTCTGTCTTCTGACCATCCAAACCTATTATCACTACCTTGCCGTCTTTTTGAATAGAGTTGATTAGGTCATATACTCTCTGAACATCCACACCTGCCTGGTGGAACCGTGTAGAAGTTACGAGGGGTCCACTCTTTCTAGCTGGGTAAGGGTATCTTCTTTGTTTGCCATTTCTAACATCTCTCGTGGATTAATTGGGATATCCACTGTGTTGCCTTGTGTGTCTCTGAAGGAGCCTTGATACACTGCAACTCTTTCCTTTTCTAATGTTGCCTCATCTACCCAAGCCTTGGCTGGCTTAAGTGTCTCCTTTGGTAGTGTATATGATTCACTGGCCGCAATTATGTCTTTTACAAACATCCTCTTCTTCTTTGCTAGTGATTTACTGGACTCCATAGATCCTGCGGACACTTCAAGTGAGTAGCCTATCTTGCATTTCTCAGTTTCTTTCTGTCCAAAATGACTCTTAAATTGAAAAGAAGGCTACCTAGGGCCTAAGGGTGCAATGCATAGGATGATGATTGCTTTTGGGTGTTGATTGATGCTGTGAGACTTCATACGTGTATAAAGTCTAAGTGCTCAAAATAGAGTGATAGTTTACATAAGCACAACACTTATCATATACCATTAAGAGAAATATGACCTTGCATGGGCCTTGTAAGGAATCCTAATTTTTAGGGATTAAGGCTAATTTTGTGCGGGGTTAATGGGGAAAGGCATTGAAGAAGGTAGTTTTGAGTAGGTTTTTCTAGCCTTTTTTTAAGACAAATGTAGGATGTGGACCTAAGGGGTTACTTTCTCTCTCTAGCTTTTTTTAAAGTGAAGGAAGCATAGGGGTGTGACCACATCAGCAAAAACGTGGGTCACTAAGAGTCAAAAAAAAAAATTTTAATAAAAAAATTCATTTTTACTTATTTTTTACTTAAAACTCCCTCCCAACATATATACATATCCAAAAATCATTTTTTGACCCATTTTTTAACCCACAAGCTTAGAAAGTCCATTTTTTCAAAAATCTTTTCCCCCAAAAAGTAAAAAACACTTTGTTCTCTCCTCCTCCTCCCTCCTCCTTCCTCTCTCCCCGTCCTCTCCCTCCCTACCCCTACCTTCCTCCTCCTCCCCAATCTCTCCCTCCCCCCCCTCCCTCCTTCTCTCCTCCCATGTTCCTCAACCTCCCTACCCCTCCCCCTTTATCTTTTCATCATTTGCTTCATCACGCAACAACTTCCATGGTGCTCATGGACGTCACAAATAGTTTGCTTCCACCACCACGTACTCCGCACACCAAAAGCATACATATTTGCTTACCCACGGCGTTTGCACCGAAGACCGCTAGTGAGGGTGATCAAAGGTCATCACAGGAACGTCGCACCGCTTGTGAGACCAATGTTGACATTTGGGTGGATGGCCATTTGTACCCTTACGATCCTATAAGCCGCTTCCATCCATCATTTAATAGCCTTTCGACATTTCTTCAATTTCTTGGGAGGGGAGAAGCAGGCTTGTTACGCTATTGCGAGCGGTTGTGTATGGGTGCAGGTGCTTTTTTGCATATATGGATGCACGAATGTCAAGCTCTTCACCTCAAGACGCTGGCATTACACGAGAGTGTTGCCTCTTCGGAGAGGGTGGTTAAAACTCTTGAACAACAAATGTCAGAAAAGAAGTCTCACATTCAGAAGCTTGCCAACACCATTACATACTTGAAAGAAACACCCCTTGGTGCAAAGCAACGCAAATGCACGTATTCATCCATTGAAACTCTTGCACATTGGGGAGGAGCACGCAAACGATGAGTTACAGCCACAAGGTGATTTGGTCTTTACTTGCATGATGCATTCTTACTTCACACTATTTTCTAACATTCATTTTTATTTGTTGCTAGAAACTTCATCCAGGAGGCATGCGGTGGAACAAGCCAAGATGATCGAGTCAATCTTCTCACTAGTTGTCTCAATACCCAGGATGTGATTTCTATCTTACAATCACCTGGAGCTAAGCACATTAAGGATGCAGTCACCAAGGACCTTATGCGTAAATTGAGAAATGTGGTTAGTGATGATGATGTGCAACAAGCTTGTGATGAGGCTGGAATCAACACCAAAGCCTATCAGGCTATTTTCCAACTCCTAAAGGATGCCCTCAAAGAGCATGGCATTGTGGAAAACCTATTTCCCGTTCCTCACAAGGTCAACCTCGCAAAGAAGGCCACAAACGAAGATGTGTTCTCCCGCATTGGGACATACCTACACATTGAAGACACAATGCCAAATTCCCTTTATGCTTCGTGCACAACAAAGACAAGGGGAAAAGGTAAGAAACAATCCATAAGAACTTCGGAGAAGGGCTTTCCTTACACAATGTGGAAAAATATTTTTGTGGATCTTAGAAGGCTTCAACAAGCCATGCTTAGATTTTACGAGTTACCTGAAGAAGGTGACACACTTTACTTTTTTCTTTGGTATTGTTCTTATCAAAGACTCTGAAGTTTAAGGTCTTGGCACTATTTATTTTGTAGTGCTTGGCACAAAGGTCGCTTTTGTGCTGAAGCTCGATGAGTCACATAGTGAAAGGCCGAAGGTTAGAGAGGCTAAGTGTCACTCTAATGAACGAGGCCCTTCTGCAAACCAAGCGAAGGGATTTAGTCGAGCCATCTCCCACCCCATCTTTTAGCGTGCAATCAGAGAAAGACATTTGGTGGTTGGGTGCTATTGAGGTGCCCAAAGAGACCAATGGAGTACTTTCATGGATTTTTGAGAGAACTCCATGGATCATAGAAGTAATACACTCCCAAATTGCAGGTCAGAAGTTGGAGATTGAGGGTTTTGGTGTTTATGATGTGGAGTGGCACTTAGGTGGGGATTTGAAGACCATAAAGTGTTTGCTTGGCTGCAAACAAGGGGCTTCTTCTCTCATGCCTTGTCCATTTTGCACTCGAGGGTACAAACCTAATGGACAAAAATCACATAAGAGCACTGCAAAGGTCGGTTCCATGCTTCCATGGCAAGGGCATGGAGAACAAGGGTTAGATTGTCGTGATGTCGGAGATGAAGGTAGAGAATGGGAAGCGTCTTTTATGAGATGTCCCATGCTCAATGCCCCAGACCGTGATCAAAAGGACCACACTTGGAATCCAATCTTTCCATTTCCTCTATCGAATGTAAATTTTTGTACATTACATGCATTCATGCGTATTTTTGATAGGCTATTGAAGTTCCACATTGACTATGATTTCACAATGAAACCATTGGAAAAGTCCCAGGAAGCGATCAAAACAGTGGAGGTACTCTTGAATTTCATTGGATGTCATGGTGGATATGTGTCTATTGTTGCTGCAAAGAACACAAGGGAGGCCCATGAAATTGCTCAACAAGTGTCAATGAGTGGACAAAAATCTAGACACTTTTTGAAGAAAGTTTCCCAAGGAAAGCCAAGTTGATATGATGCTCAAAACAGCTCCAACCAGCAGGCAGGTAACCTTTGGGAGCTTTGGAAGGAGTTATGCAAAGCTACTACTGACAATGATTCAAATGGCGAGCTTGCAAACAAGCGCAAGAAAGTTTGGGCACATTTTGATAAAATGGTCAAGCTTATGGGCCTTAATAGCACAACAGAAGAACAACGCCAATCATTTCAAGAAGCCTTGGCGGATTTTACCAAGGTCTTCACCCTTTCTTGGGGTGAAAATAACATCACACATTACATGGTAAGCCATGTTACGTGGTGTATTTATTACAAGGGATTGTTTTTATTAAATAATGTGGATCATTTACTCATATGAACAACATATCTTGTTTGCGCATGGTGCATTTTTTATGCACAAGTATGGATCGCTTGAAATTTTTAGCACTCAAGGCATGGAGAAGTCTCATTATCGAGCAAGGGGAGTGTACTTCAAAAATACTCGACATGGTGGTGGAATGGTGCAATCCAATTATTTGGAGGAGATGTTCAACTGGTTTCTTCACACAACATTTGCTCGTAAGCTCACAATGGAGCGTGCGCGACAATCGAAGATTTCTATTGAAGTGCGGAAATGGAGTCGTCAAGAGCATAGCAACAATTGGCAAATGTTGCAAGGTCCCGCCAACCATGTTGCAGGGCGGCGATGCAGAGTTCGACAATGATCAAAGTGGATACTGCGTGAGTCACTACACGTGAAAGCAAGGTCTAACTCTTAGCAACATGTTTATTTAAAGAATAATAGTTTTATTTTTCAAAATTAGTGTGAATAGGGCCCTTTTTAAATGGGCCCTTATAAATATTGCATGCTCTCATAAACCACTCATTTCTTAAGAGTAGGTGAGCTCTTACCATACAAAATGGCACGCACCAAACAAACCGCGAAAGAGCATCCGCCTGCCAGCAAAAACACCCTCCAAGGATGTGAGAAGCCGGCATGGCTTAAAGGCACAGGAAAACGGCCACGAACACCTGGCCGTTCCAGGAACTCTTCTGGCAGTGGGCATTGTAGTAGGGCACCAGAGTCATCGAGGGCTGTTGAATCTCCACATCCTCAAGATATAACACCTAGAAAAAGAATGAAGCAACGTGCCTAGCGCTGGAGAGAAGAAGAGGGACAATAAACAACAAAGTCCGATAGGGAGGAGCCATCGCGCCACCAATCACAAGCAGGACCATCTAGGACTTGGGTGGTCCATACAGACACTGAATTAGAGAGTGAGACACCATGGCTGCGAGCTAAAATACCGCACACACATCGGGTGCCTGTTGAGGGGAAGACACTGCGTCGAGGCCAGGGAGCTCTCCCCACACCACAAGATTGGCAGGCAAGGGAAGAGGATGAATCACAAGAGGCTGCAGATCCAGCCCCTAAGCATGTAAACAGGCGCAAGTCTAAGTTTTTGAAGAAGCCTAAACGCCACCAGCGAGTAAATGTGCAAGTGCCCCCAAGACAACCGTAGCGGCGCCGAAAAATAGCAAGGGCATTCCCAAAAATCTACCACTACCAGAAGACTATAGAGCTTTTGATTCGACGTGCCCCCTTTGCTCGCAGAGTGAAGGAGATGCTTCAAAGCTATGGAAATCAATATAGAATGCAAGCAATAGCGCTAGAGGCTATTCAAGAAGCTGTAGAGGCCTACATCATTTCGGTGTTGGAAGATACCAACCTATGCGCCATTCATGCAAAGCAAGTGACAATACAGCCAAAAGATATGTAGCTTGCACGTCAATTGCCACGAGACTTCGAGCATTAGCTGAAGTTACCCCTCTTTTTGTATTGCACACCCTTATCTTTGTAAAGTTTTGACTTTCCAATGACAATATGATCAACAGTTGTGTCTACTGTGTCTATTATCTTTGTAATGAGATGACTTTGCAATTTTAAGTTCTGTGTACCCATAAGATATCAAAAAAGTTAACATATTGTTAAACCAGGTGTCTATGCAACAATGAAATAGGTTTTTCAAATGTCCAATGTAATTGGGCCTTTTGGTGCAGTTAATGAATTGCTTTCATTTAATTTATGTATTTTAAGTATCCTAGGGGGCAGAGATGCCTACCAGGTGAAAAAAAAAGGGTGGCCACAAGGGTGCGTAAATGGCCCATCCACCAGTTTTGAAAGGCCCATTTGCACGCCCTTGTGGCCACCCTTGTTTTGGCACCTGGTAGGCTTCTCTACCCCCTAGGATACTTAAAAAACACAAATTTACTAAAAGCAATTGATTTTGCATCATTACTTTAGATGGAGCCTTGTGGCCATATTTTTTTTTGCCATTTCAAGCTTTGAATTCCCCATAGGATATAAAAAAAGTTTAACATATTGTGAAACCAAGTGTCTATGCAGCATTATTTTGGAATTTTCAAATGTCCAATGTAATTGGGTTTTTGGTGCAGGGGTGTACTAGGTAGAGCTAAAGCAGGTGATAGTGTGCTGGAAAACTTAAATTCAGAATTGATTTCACCTTTTCTAGTGTCCTTGAGTGTTAACATATGCTGAAATTGCCATAAAAAGGGTGGCCACGAGGCTCCATCTAAATTAATGATGCAAAACCTATTGCTTTCAATAAATTTGTGTTTTTTGAGCATCCTAGGGGGTAGAGAAGCCTACCAAGTGCCAAAAAAAGGGTGGCCACAAGGGCGCGCAAATGGGCCATCCAAAACTGGTGGATGGGCCATTTGCGCGCCCTTGTGGCCACCCTTTTTTTTGCTCCTGGTAGGCATCTCTACCCCCTAGGATACTTAAAATACATAAATTAACTAAAAAGAATTGGTTTTGCATCATTACTTTAGAGAAACCACTTCTCACTCAAATGTGTTTTATACTTTCCCCAATATCATGTGCATCCAACTTCCGTTGTGTTGTTACTTCAAGCAAAAAAGACAGCTTATTGAAACATATCACCAATTACAACAATTTTCAAGATTGACAAATCACATTTAGAAGAATTTGCAAGATAGAGAGACAATTCTAAATATTTTTTATTACTTCCAAAATGGTGATTTTACATAATGTATCTGAGGAGTTCATAATTTTCTTGATCATTTCCTAGCGTCTATCTTGCGCGTAAGGCAACTACCCAGTCAAGAGGGACTGCGCTATGGCCTTTGGGTCAGTTGAGCCAATGGAAGCATGTATCCCTATCTGGGCAAGCACTTTACCACGGAAGCCAGTGCCAAACGTTGTGCATACAAGGGATCTACACACTAGAAACACAAGATGCGCAGTTCGAGCAATGGTGCTCAAACACAAAAACTTGCTCAAAGCTTTCAACGACCAAGTCATAAAATGGGCTTGGGGAGTAAATTCATTATGGATAATGGCCACATCGCCGGGGGGGAGTTGTCCTAGGTAATGCGCAAGAGAAGATTGAGGTCCACAGCCCGTCCGCGCAGCAAAATCATCAAGCTCCACGACGTCCTGTCACTAAACCAATGAAGGTTGAGAAAAAAGACAATGAAGTATAAAATAGTAACATGAAAATTAGGATACAGTTTACCTCCTGCTCCTTGTCGTCCTCCTCCCTGTTGCCCTTGGCAGCCAAGTCAATGCTCCCATGCACCGCAACTACGAGCTTTGGATCATCAGATGGGAGGTTGCATAATGGCATAGGCATCATTAGCGGCCTCAACCTTGGCTTGCGTGGCTTGGAATTCTTCCTCAGCCACGTGCAACTGCTCTGCTGCCAGGACCTCCGCACATACAACTGCAATAGTGTCAGCAACAGAGTCCCCAATTGGCAAGAGCTTGCTTTCTAGGGCATCTGGCGTATTGTCTAAGGGACATTTGGTGTTGTTGCATAGCATGCTCAAGCATTCATCCATGCGCAAGCCAAATGTTTTCTCCAAATCATGCATAAACACATACTCCTCCCCATCCACTACCACTGAGGAGAAGCGGCCGATTTCTGCCTCTGGGATAGCCACATCTGTCAATGGTAGTGGCACTGGAGTGTCACTAGGGCCAACCACAACTATGGATTTCTCAACCACTTCCTCGAGCCCCCTGGGGTACTCGAGCCGGAGTGTCTTTCCTTCCGCTGCAAGGTTTATGGGGATAACCTCCTGCTCCTTGGTGTCCTTGATAAAGGACCCAACCTGAAGGTGTGGTAAGCGGAGCTCCTCCAAATCAGGTTCCTCGCTCACCAAGAAGATTAATATTGCGAGCTGAGAAAGGTACTCCACCCCCAACTTGCGCTTCTTGAGCGCTGATACCCCTGGGGCTTGCTCGTCTAAGAAATGGCCTGCGTCGGTGGCAATTTCTTGGAATCGTTGCAACCGCTTGGAGAATGGGCGATCACCTTTGTGTATATAGCGCAAAAAATCACAAGGCACCCAGATCCCTGCATGTGGGGAGATAGATACAAAATATTTTATGATGTGCTCCATGAACGCAAAAATCTTGGCAAATGCATCCATGTGAAGGGAAATTGTGGCATCAAGGTCAGGGAGACGAGTAAAAAAGGTGTGGAGGTCCAACTTCCCTTTGTATTTGGTGTCCTCGAGGAAGAGGATGAAGCGTGAAAAAGGGGTGGATGTGGGTGCAGATGCAGAGGCTGTGGAAGCATCCATGTCTAGCCTGGGGTGTAGATAGAGAGTGGAGGAGCTCAAGAGTTGCAAAAGTGAAAATAGTGAATGAGTTAGGCGCTCCTCCTTTTATAATGGTCCCTTTTTTAAAGACATTAAAAAAAGGCACTTTCACCAAAAAATGATTTCTCATCTCAATGCAAAAAATTATATTCAAAGACATGATTTGCCGAAGCAAATCATGTTGATTACATCGGGGATCGTTTTCAAAATTGCAAGAGTTACAAAGTTATAAGATCGATAGCATAGTTCCATCCATCCCCCAATCCTCCTCAACCTTGAATTTGTCTTCCATTCTCTTCCCAATTTGCGGACATTCATTACAATAAGCATCCAATGATCGACAAACCATGATGTATTGAAAATGTGGTGGAAGGATTCTCACCTTGTGACCTTGTAAACGAACTTGTGCTTGTTGAAGGGCCTCAAAACCCATAATAACCAAATGTTCTCGCACATTACTGAGAGTCCAATGCTTGTTCACTTAGACTGCCTCCAAAGCATCGTTGGGCATCTTCATTGCTGCAATATCAAAGCTTGCAATAGCGCCGTCTACACTCTGTAAGGGAGTCCACACTCCAAGCTTGCACATCCAACGATCATAGTGAAATCGTATGTACAAGGAGGTGCGGGATTTCAAATAGCACATTCCAATACCTGAAGCTCCAACCTTACAACGGTACCGGTCCCCGTTGTGCATGCCCTCCACAAAACCCCAGTCCTCTTCTAAAAGCCTTCCTAATTCCTCGTAATGCACATCTTTACATACAAGCATTGTGGTAGTCTCCACAAATCCAAACGCTTTTAAAATGTGCACAAAACAATGAATAGGCAAACACCAACTCAAGCCCACAGACCTAGAAGCTATAGAGTATTTCAAAGAGTTTTGGACATCTATTATCATCTTTTGCTTGAAAGATGCTACCGACCACAAATCTGGCACCAGCCACTCCATACTTAATAAGTAAGTTACTTTGATGGATTCAAGCGTTCCAAACGCTTGTGTAGTAGTAGGCACAATATAGGAGTGAGAATAGAAGAAAATCCTTCTTTGAACCAGTTTGGTTGGGCAAAGATGTGGGAACATTGTTGCTCCAATATCCGCATGTATAGCATTGAATGTGCCGGAGAGACTATGTAGTGGCTGCTCCTCCACCAACGTATGACTATAAATGCATGACAAATCTTAAGTATGAATCCATAATAACATTACACTGTGATTCACACCTAGCTTTGTATTCTCAAAACATGTCCTTACAATGTGTTGGAAATCGAGGCGGTTGTTGCAATTGCATGGTTGACATTGAGAAAACATGTTGCACAATGGCTACGGTCTCCTTGTCTTTGCGGTTCTTGAAGCCAAGGAGATTTCCTTTCCAATGAAGATCCAAGTTTGCACGATTCCGCACACGACAAGGGCCAATAGCAGATGGTTGCATGTATACCCAAGCACCTTTGGTGAACTCTTGTGGCACCCACGCATCATCTATACCTCTAGTGTTGTGGCATGCAAGTGCTGTGACCTCATCCTTTGGCCGCCTTTGCGAAGTAGAGTTGGCCATGGTTGAGCAAAGAAAATTAGGAGGAGGAGCAGGACCTTGCTTGTTGCTACAATGTAGGTGGGATAAAGTGATAGGAGAAGGTGGTTAACCCTTGTGGCAATGGGAGGAGAAGGTGGATAACCCTTGCTTGGTGTGGCAATGGAAGGAGAAGGTGGATAACCCTTGCTTGGTGTGGCAATGGAAGGTGGTAGGGGAGGAGAGAGGAGCTTCCTTGCTGTCGTAGATGGTGTAGAGAGAGAGAGTGTTGGAGTAGAGGATGAGTGTGATGGTAGCAACCAAGGAGGGGTTGGAAAAGGGGTTCTAGAGAGAGAAAATAACTTTTTGCCTAAGGAGTACTTTTGGGGGAGCTCTGGATAGTAAAAAAGATTTTTCAAATTTTTTTGAAAAATTTGAATTTTAGGGTTTTTGGGTGCACGTTTTGACTTTTTGAGGTCAAAAAATGCTTTTTTGATCATAAAATAGATTTAGGGGGGTGTTAAGAAGATAAAATTTGAGTTTTGAAAATTTTGAAAAATTTCAAATTTTTGGGATTTTTTCAAAACCGGATAAAAAGGAGGGAAGTTGGAGGTGGAGGTTCCATATGCCCCCCACCTCCCCCCCCCCCCCCCCCCCCTACACACCCCACCTTCTTACTAGGTAAGAGCCCATTTAAGAAGTGTAATACTACTATTTAAGAATTGGGTAAGTGTACTCATAATCCTATTGTTGAGGCTTAGATTGGTCAATGTTGATCCACAAATTCATCTCCACATCAGTGAGACTTTATACACGTATGAAGTCTACTGTGTTAAATATGACTCAGACCTTGGCTGTAAGTAGTCATTAGCAATATGTTATACCCATCTGTGCCAGTGAAATTGGATTTTGGATTCTCCTTTTAAGTATGGAGCCAGATTTCACATATGGAGCTTGGGATTCCGATATTGGGGTTAACATGGGGTAAATGGCTACATAATTGGATGGGGTTTTAGCTTTGGGTTACTTTTGTTGGGATAAAATCCTGTAGAGTTTTGTCCTAATCCATCATTTAACCATTATGAGACTTCATACGCGTATGAAGTCTTTATTGAGTTTTCTGGCCTTGGCTTCTTCTGGAGCTTCCTTTGGTGATTGGGACACCCAATATCCACTTTGATTCCCATTTGGATATGGACACATTGGATGGGGCCTAGAATACTCCACAGGAGGAAATTTCTGCTTTGGTACTACTAGTGGTCACCAAACTTGTCCAAATTGAAGGTATGCATTGTATGTAACATGGTGCACAAACCAGTGCTGAGAAATTGTTGGTTAGGCTCTCAAATGATAGTTTAGACTTTATACGCGTATGAAGACTATTGATGTAAAACAGTGAGAAATTCCCCAAGCTAGTGCTGTATGGCTTGTGTAAAGTATCCATGAACTCTGATATGACTTTGGGCTTGTGAATTGTGATAGAAAGGCTTCAAAAGATGTCATGATACATGTTTGGCTTTTCTGAATGAATGAAGGTCATATCACTTCCAATTGTGCTTGCTGTGTGTTAGAGGGCTCATGATGATGTTTTCCAAGTGCTAAAAGCCTAAAATTCCAGCTAGCCTACTATATCAAGGCTTGTAGACTTTATACGCTGTTGGGCGTATTTTTGACAACCCGTTTTTTGTAAATTTGTACATACGGACATGACATCCAATGTCAAAAGGGTGTATGGGCTTTCTTTTTGTGGGTTTTTTAGCTTGCTTTAGTAAGCACATGTACATGCACTGCAAGTCGCTAGTCTAGTGACAGCTATCGAGTTGTTGTAAGTGTCCGTGAGTGAGTTTTTTGAAGTGAGACTTGTATATAACTCAAACTCATGTACAAACTTAAAAAAGTTCAGCCAAAGATCAGAAAATTTTAGGTTTGAGCTCGTTGTGCCTCCTTGACGGTTTCTGTTGCAGTTTTTTGCCACGACTAGCCTTCTCTACGTGTAGTCGTGCTGGGACAGCTTTCTGTTCGCGTCAATTTTTCTCATGGCGGCGTATGGAATCAAATTTGTTCATCTTCAGCTTTCTCGCTAGTCATTTTTCAAGATTTCTCTCAAGCTTTAAACTGTCCCAATTGGAGTTGTGCTCTTCAGGTTACGACTAGTTCTCTGCAGGGTTATGGCTATGGCAGCTTAGTGGCAAATTGTGTGCAGACAGATTGGGAGGGCATGTATGTATGAATTGTGGAATTGGTGTTGAAGTTTTGGGTTTTTTATGTTCAATTATAAAAGAGGAGGCCCTTGTCTTCATATACATTGGTCAACGTGTGTTGTACATCAATTCTTTGACAGGGTTTTGCTCCTATATGACATACTCTTGGGTGGGCGACGGCTAGTAAATTCCCAAGGGGTTTTCTCTTATCGGACATGTGGTGTTTCAAAGGGATTTTTCAAAGCTTTTTGTGTTGTTGTAGTGCTCTTTCAACGCTCTTGGGTGACATCGCGATAGAGGTGTTTCAGTTTGCTTGTTTTCCAACAGTGTTTTGGTGCCTGCAACCAAGGATCTTCTGCAAGTGACCTTCAATTGACAGCTTTGATGGATATGATGACAGAGTTTCCAAGGTTCTATGGTCATGTAGGTGAGGATGCTGATGCATTCATTGAGAAGATGGAGTTTTCTTGTTTGATGGCAAATAAGGAAGATCCAATGATTATGCTCAAGATTTTGTTCTTTTGCTTGAAAGAGGATGCAAGGATATGGTATGATGAGTATGAATTTTGGTTGAAATAATCTCAACCTCCATTGGCAATGACTTATGATGAATTAAAGAAGGCTTTCCTTGAGAGGTTTAGTAAGGTAGAGGACCCAATGGATGTATGGCACTCCATTGAAGGACTTGTGCAATGTGATGGTCAAAGTGTAGATGCCTTTGTCAAGGAATTAATTGCTTTGTGGAAGAGATGGTGTGTTGCTTTGGGCATTGATGTTCCTCCTCTTATGCTTAAGAAGTGTATGCTTATGCAAAGTTTGAGGGCTGGTTTGAAGTTAAAGGTTGAGCTTAAAAGGCCACTTACATTTGAGGATGCAATAAAGATTGGAAAGCATAAGGAATGGAAGTTAGAGAGAATGCAAGGGCTTGGATTGCATGGTGATATGGAGCCAAAGGTTTCTCTATGCATTGATGTAGGTAAAAAGAGTGCCTCTAATGTAATATTGTATCATGATGGTTCTCTTGGGAAAGAGGAGAAATCATATAATGAGGAGAAAGATGCTAAGATGAATATGCCATCCTGGTTGTTTATGCCACTTAATGGTGCTTTAC